>NC_067154.1:35692191-36318024 GCF_903995435.1 Acomys russatus | reverse complement strand
CACTTGATTTTTGACAAAGAAGCCAAATCTATTCAACGGAAAAACAACAGCATCTTCAACAAATGGTGCTGGTCTAACTGGATGTCTACATGTAGAAAAATGCAATTAGACTCCTATTTTTCACCATGCACAAAACTCAAGTCCAAGTGGATTAAAGACCTCAACCTAAAAACAGAGACATTAATCCAGTTAAAGGAAAAAATGGGGAAGACTCTGGAACACATAGGCACAGAAGACAACTTCCTGAAAAGAACACCAACAGCCCAGGCCTTAACGTCAACAATTAATAAATGGGACCTCATGAGGCTGAGAAGCTTCTTTAAGACAGGTGACACTGTCAAGAGAACAAGACGACAGCCTACAGACAGGGAAAAGATCTTTGAGACACAGCTATTTAATATCCATTCTAATTTCAAGTGAAACATTCTCACTTCATCCTTATACCCAGAAAAGTTAAAAGTACTTTTGAAATATGATTGATTGTAAATGCATCTGGTCCATTATAATTAACCAAAATCAGTCTTGTGTTGTATATAAACAAAGCTGAATTATCAAATATAATAAACATTTAAGTACATTATGAAGCACGTACCAAACATTACCCATCTTACCCCTTTAAAAGCATCTTAAACATATATCAACATAAAATCATTTAATATATGCAAAAGATGTTAAAAACAATATTCTGGGGCTAGAGATATGGCTCAGCAGTTAAGAGCTCTTACTGCTCTTCCAAAAGACTTGATTTTGATTCCTAGCATCTGTATTGAACAGACCACAAGGGAAGGCCACCACTGGCACTGACCCACAAAAGCACATACTCTATCTATCTATCTATCTATCTATCTATCTATCTATCTATCTATCTATCTTTCAAACACACACGCACCTAAAATAACAAACTTTAAATATTTATTTTTTCATTTTATTTTATTAATTTATTCATATTACATCTCAATGGTTATCCCCTCCCTTGTATCCTCCCATTCCTCCCTCCCTCCCATTATCCCCTTACTCCCCTTCCTTATGACTGTGCCTGAGGGGGACTTCCTCCCCCTTTATATGCTCATAGGGTACCAAGTCTCTTCTTGATAGCCTGCTATCCTTCCTCTGAGTGCCACCAGGTCTACCCATTCAGGGGACATGGTCAAATATGAGGCAACAGAGTATGTGTGAAAGTCAGTCCCTACTTTCCACTCAACTGTGGAGGATGTCCTGTCTATTGGCTAAATCTGGGTAGGGGTTTGAAGTTTATGATCTGCATTGTCCTTGGCTGGTGCCATAATTGGAGCGGGCCCCTGGTCCCAAATCTGCCTATCATAATGTTCTTCTTGTAGGCTTCTAGGTTCCTCTGTATCCTTCAACTTTGCCATTCTCCCATGCTTCTCTCATCTAGAGTCCTAATAGGATGTCCTCCCCTCTGTCCCAGTTTTCTGGTTGGTGAAAACTTTCATGGAATGTGCTCCTTGGGATGGTATGCAGAATAAGTGAGTATATACCATTTGACTCTTTCTGCTTCTGGGTTAACTCACTCATTATGATCATTTCTTGTTCAATCCATTTGTCCACAAATTTCGGGAATTCCTTTTTTAAAATAGATGAGTAGTATTCCATAGTGTAAATGTACCACAGTTTCTTTATCCATTCTTCTACTGATGGACACTTAGGCTGTTTCCATGTTCTGGCTATTATGAATAAGGCTGCTATGAACATGGTTGAGCAAATTTTCTTGTTCTTTGCTGGAGCATCTTCTTGGTATATTCCAAGGAATGGAATAGCTGGGTCTTGAGGAAGCCCTATTCTCAGTTATCTGAGATAGCACCAGATAGATTTCCAAAGTGGCTGTACTAGTTTGCATTCCCACCAGCAACAAGTTTTAAATATTTAAAAATAAGAAATAAATATACTAAAACTTGATTTTAAATTTTAATTTTACTAATTTTTAAAAATATTTATACTTACTTTTAAAATATATTTATTTATTATGTATACAGTATCATAAGTTCACATTATAGGTTGTGAGCCACCATATTGCTGGGAATTGCACTCAAAAACTCTGGAGAGCAATCAGTGCTCTTAACCACTGAGCCATCTCTCCAGCCCCACTCACTTTTTTTATTTTCTGTCTCCCTTGGAAATGGTTGCTTGTCATTGTGGTAGTATAGGTATAGAAGAGACATTATTGTCCTCTTAAAAAAAGACCACCAAAACCAAAACAATATAACCAGTGTAAATGAAAAATACAGACACAATTTCCTCAAAAGTCAGATTAAAATTAAAGGTTCCAGAAAAAAATAAAACACAGTCTTGTGCAGTAAGTAGGCCCACAAGCAGACAGAAATTCATATGTACAGATATATAAAGACAGAAAGTTGTGATCATATGTATGGGATTGCATATATACATGTGTGTGTGTGTGTGTGTGTGTGTGTGTGTGTGTGTGTGCTCAGACCTAAATGAGACTTCCATACCCATATCATCGCCCTCTCTTTCAAAATCTCAGCCTTCAGTATGGAAGCAAGGGCAGAAAAATCATAAGAGCCAGAGGTACTGGACATATATAAAAAAGTTTTTCCAGACACACTAGGCCACTTGAACATATAAACTCACAGTGATGGTGATGGCCTCGTTAATACCTGCTCAAGCTGATGCCATACAAAATCCAATAGCTGAGGAGATGTTGGAAAATGAAACTTTTGCAAGAGGGAGAGTTAGATTACTTTAAGGATGTGGGCCCTGCTAGATGAACCCATGACAGTGAGTGACCACAAACCTATCACCACATAGGCAGCACTAATGGGATGCCAGAGTTTAGAGAAAATGAAGACACAAAGTAGTAAGATATGAGAAAAAGATGGATTTTAGAGGAGATGGAAGAAGGTGAATATGATGAAAAACAAAATGTATAGATTTATGTAGATTAATAAAGATTGTTTTAAATTAGGTGAGTGAGAAGGACTGATGAGAGTGTCAGGCTATGGTAAGGTACATAGTGAGTAACAGATAAGCCAAGGAGAACAGCCTTCAATGAAAAACCGAGGTTAATATTAGAAAATGAGGAAGAAATAAAGTGCATATGTAACTGGTTTTTTCCAAAGAAAGGAAGAAAACACACAAAACTTTCATGTAAAAATTTCAAAATTGTGTGAAACTTATGAACATCTTTATATAAATTCAGATAAATGTGAAAAAGAGAAATGAAGAAAAATGCTTCCAGGTTCATTATAATCAAAAGTCTCAAATCATGAAAAATAGAAAATTAAGACAATAAAATGACATTACATATATGAAGCACTAAAATAAAAGAGTTATTACAAGTGTCCAAATGAAAAAACTTTTGAAAAATTAATCTTCATAATTAAGCCACATATAATTAACTTGAACTTCACCTAAAATCAAAGATTATTTGTAGTAATAAGATTAACATCCATAATTGCTAAGCAAAATTATCTACTTGAATATTAAAAAAATTCCAAAATATAGGATAGAAAATGATAAAATTAACATTTCCTTTTAATTTCAATCCATAGTACAAATTACTGTTTTAATTAAAATAAAACACAGCATAATACCCTACTTGGAATACACTGAAAACTGTGCATTTGGATAGATTCAAAGTAAAAAATAATTGTTAAGTAAAATTTTGTGTGTAAAATAATAAAATAGAATATAATAAAAGAAAAACTAACAGATTGCATTAGGGAAAAAAACAAACAGAAGGAAATACAACCAAGATAAGCCACAAAACGGAGAATCCTGGCCACTAGCACACCCATATTCCATAAAAATCCTAAACAGAAAGCAAAGGACCTGTGGGGTAAAATGAGGGGGGTAGTACGTATAAATATAAATATATATAAATATATATGTATATATGACACAATTATAAAAAGTACCCTGACACATTATAAGACAAGACTTCTCCACAGATACCATTAAGTTTGTTTTCTGTTTGCCATTTACTGATTTACATGCAACCATCCATTAACAGCGATTAATATTTTCCAGTGAGATTCCCTGGAAGAAAACAAAATTTTCATGTATAAGTAATCATGATTTGGAGAGAGCGCCTTGGCTAAGGATGAGATCATATGTTCATTTCTCATTCATCCCTAAAATCATACATGGTGCAGAACCATGCTGGCCCTGTGAATCCTGCCACAGTCTCTGGGAGTTCATATGTGTATCCATCATGCTGACTTGGAGGACTTTGCTTTTTGTTTTTATTTTCATTAACTTGTGTGTGTACGTGTGTGTATGTGTAAGTGTGTGTGAGTGTGTGTATGTGTATGTGTGTGTGTGAGTGTATGTGTGTGTGTGAGTGTGTATGTGTGTGTGTGTCTGAGTGTGTGTGTATGTGTGTGTATGCATGTGTGTGAGTGTGTATGTGTGTGTGTATGTGTGTGTGTGTGTGAGTGTGTGTGTGTGAGTGTGTGTGTGTGTGTGTGTGTGTGTGTGTGTATTCTCTATCCCATCTAGATCTTACAACTTTCTGTTTCTTCATGTCTAGGTTTCCAGAGCCTTGAGGAGAAGGCTTTGGTGGAGACATCCCATTTATGGCTACGTTTCTTTCAAAATTCATAATGTCTGAATGCTCTCTGTTGTTGTTCCCACTTGTTTTCAGGATGGAGCTTCTTTCTTGGTGGCTGAGGAGTAGAGAGTCATTAGGAACAATTTGTTTACTCCATTCTTTGTTATTTTGAGAACGGTGGTCTTTGGTTTCTTAGTGTCTTGTGTATCTAATTTCAGGTTTTAATCATAATAGGCAGTGTAGGATATGGGTTACATATCATCAAGTGGGCCTTCAGTCAAATCAGATATTAACTCATTGTTCCTGCAATCTTCAACCTACCATTGTATTAGCACTTCTCGCAGGCAGGACACCACTGTAGAACAAAGTGTTTATGGCTTGTTGGCTATTTACATTCTCCCCTGGTTGAATGCAGAGCACCTTCCAGTACCACAAATACTGTCATGTAGAGGTGAAGGGTCTACGTAGGCATCAGCTCAACTTCTCCATGTTCAGAGATCTCTGTAGGTACTGTCTTCAGCAAGGGAATTTTGCTGTCCTCATGCAAAGAGCAATCTATAGTGTTGAGAGTAGTTTGAGTTATTTGGGGATTCCAATTAAACTATTTTGGCCAACAACTCAATTAGATTTAACCTAGTTCCAGTCTACCCTCGATGATTCATTTGTTGACAATATATGGCCAGATGGTGCCCCTCTCCCCATTATTTGGTGACTTCATTTATATCTCCTTTATATGTGTATATGTTTTAGAAAGTTTCTACTCTACCAAGTTCCCATACTACTTCTTAAATGATCCTTAATTTTAGATGTTTCTCTCTGTACTTATTTTCTTGTCCCCCACTTCTCTACTGCTTTTCCTACTCCAGTACCCCATTCAGCCACATGTCATTAAACATTCTACTACCCTTTCCTAGGGAGATCAGTCCATCCCAGGTATAGTCTCCCACCCTATATCCAATATCTGAGATTTTGTAGGATATACCTTGATTATCATTGACATAATATGAAGTATCTACGTATAAATGGCCATGTATCATGTTTGTCTTTTTGTCTTTATAGGCTACCTACTTGGAATCCTTTTTTTTTTTTTTTTTTTTTTGTAGTTCTGTGCATTTATGTCCCTTTTATTTTCTGTTGAAGAACATCTATGTTTTTTTTCCAATATCTGGCTATTATGAATAGAGCAGCAGTAAACATGATTGAGTAAATGTAACTATGGTTGGTTGAAGTGATCATTGGGTCGATGTGTGGGAGTTGTGTAGCTGGATCTTGATGTAGATAATTCCCATCTTCCCAAGAAAACACTACGCTGATTTCCATAGTGGCTGTATAAGTTTGCTCAAACACAAGCTAATAGATGTGTATTTCTCATGTTCCACATCCTTATCCAGCTTGAGCTGTCACTTATTTAAATGATTTTAGATATTCTGATGTGTGTACAAATCTCAGAGTAGTTTTATTTTCATTTCCCCTTATAATGATGTATCACATTAATTTGTTTCTCAGACCTTTTTTTTTTTTTTTTTTACCTCATACCCATTACTAAATTGGGTTACCTGTTTAATTGATATATAGATTTGGGAGTTTTTCAAAATATATTTTATATATTAACTCTTTATTGAATGTGTAGTTAGCAAAAATATTTTCCACTTTGTAGGCTGTCAGTTTTCTTAATGATGGGGTCCTTTCCTTTACAGAAGATATTCAGTTCCATGAGGTTCCATTTGCTAAATTTGTTCTTAGTGCCTGTTTAATGGGCTTTTGTTCAGGAAGTTTTTTCCTGTGCTAATTAGTTTAAGGCTCTTACCTACATTCTTTGCTATCTGGTTGAGTGTATCTGGTTTTATACTGAAGACTTTGATCCATTTGGTGTTGACTTCTTTGGAGGGTGATAATTATGGATCTGTGTGAATTCTTCTACATGCATGAGCCTATTTTGACCATTTGTTGAAGATGCTGTTTACTGTCCTTTTTGTATTTCTGGAATATATATGCATTAGCAGGTGTCGATATGTGTGCGAATTCCTGTCTCGGTCTACAATTAGGGCAAATGATTTTTTTTACAATATCATTTTGTGTTATTTATGTACGTCTTTAGAGACACGTCTGGCAGTACTTGTATTACTCTGGATTGCTTTTGCTCCTGTGTGTGTGTGTGTGTGTGTGTGTGTGTGTGTGTGTGTTTGTGTGTGTTGGAATTTTGATGAAGATTGCATAGAATGTATAGGTTGCTTTTGGTTGGATGACCAATTTTACTATATTATTCCTACCAATCTATGAGTATGGGATGTACTTGGTTTTCTGATATCTCCTCCAATTTTTTTTTAATTTTTAAAGTTTTTAGCATATGAGTTTTTACTTGCTTAGTTATAGTTACCCCAAGCTTTTATTATTATTATTATTTGAGGGTATTGTGAAAGGTGTTATATCTATGATTTCCTTCTCAGTCTATTTGGCATTCAATATAGAACTACAGATTTTTGGTGTTAATTTTGTAACCATATACTTTTTTTTGCATCTAGACTATGTGTTTCCTGGTTGGAAAATACTGTGGGATTTTGATACATATGGGCACTGCCAGTTGCAGAAACAATATGTTCCTAGGTATTGGGAACATCATGGGGTAAAATGATGACAAGGAGAAGGATGGCTAAAAGAGAATATTTGAGTGATCTGTTAGATGTAGAGAGTGAAGAGATTGGGGGGCTACCGCAGGTGTTCCGCTACAGAGATGGGCTTGAGACTCAAGATTTTTTTTTCTTTTTTTGGAGAAGAGGACTCAGTGAAGATCTGCAGATACCCTACATGTTTACTTGGAAAGAGTGGGCTGAGAGTTCTCAGGGAGTGTCAGCGTGAGTTGGGGGAAAAAGTAAAGAGCATAGGATGTGGGGGGAATTTGGAAGGCAAGATCTGCATGATCCACTGGGGACAGGGACATAAGGGGTTGGAGCTGTAGCAGGTAGTTCTGCAGACTGGTGATTAGGTTATGGATGGGATTTGGATGAATGGAGTGAGAGCTGAAGGTAGACAGTTAGCTTACTTTCTTCCCTGTCTGGAGTAGAAAAAAAAATATATATATATGTATATATATATATATTAATAACTCTAAAAGTAGTTTTAAAATGTGGATTTAAAAGAAGCAATATAATGCAATGTAACTGAGAGAAGAAAGGAAAATAGAGGAAAGTGAGGGGAGGGAAGGGGAAGAGAATATAAAGTATGAGATGAAAAGAGAAAAGGAAAAAAGAAGAAGAAGTAAGGAGAAAGAAAGAAGAAAAAGAAAGTAGGGAAGCAAAGAAGCAAAGACACAAAGAAAGGCAAAGTGATAAATAAAGATAGGAATGAGAGGAGAACAGAGGTGCAAAGACATGAAAATGCATGTTTCTGGAAGATGCATAAGAAAAGTAGAATGGTTAATCTTGAAATAATTTCATGACAATGATATAAAGTTTTAATTCATAAAAGAAGAAAGGTGAAAAAACTCCTACTCCTCTGAGGTTATTATTAAAGAAAAAAATGAAAACCAGAGATTGGAGTAGAAAAAGGGACTTTTACCTAAAATTATTCTCATATTCAATATTAAAACAGACTTTCTACAGTTTCCCCGTAAATGGACTCCAAATTTCATTAGGTAATTCAGCCAGCATTCTCCATGGATAACAAATGGTCTCCATAGTTTTATGAACATATTATAAGATACAAATACATTAGACCAATTTTAGAATCCTCCAGAGTTCAGGGTCTCTCTTTTAGTCTGGACACCATTTAAAGCCTTTACTGAGACACAAGTTCATTTCTTAACTATAGCCTCCTGTAAAAGCAAAAATTCTGTTCTGCACTATCACCATAATATGGCATTTGTGTATACTTTCATTTGAAAATGGATAAATGTTGGTATAGTACGGAAGTATTGGACCTAACTAAGACCATAGCCAACACAACAAGCACAGTAACCTGCAGCTCCTTGACAGTGTCTAGGTCTTTGGTTTCACATGGAGTTGATGGTTCTTTTGGTACAGCTTCGCTACCTGTCACATTCCTAACTTTCTGTGGTTGATTCTACTTCCTGTATGTATGCAGCTCTTTTCATCAAGCATTTCATGGCTTTGTCATCTTTACCATCTTCATATCCCCACCACAATTCAGGCTTTATTTGCAGACTCATGTAATAGATACTTGGGAATTCATTTCTAGGAATAACTTTTTACCTATTGCCTGGCCTCAGTTACTTTCTTCATCTTTGTAGGAAAAGCCCACGACTCACCAGGCTTACATCTAGCATGCCTTCCAAGCATTTACTTCATATGTGACAATGTTTAACTTGTCTGTGAATGGGGATAGCCCCTCAAATTCTTTCAAAATATTGCCAATAACCTTCATATGATTCATATTTCTAGGAGAAGCTCCATTTGCTTTTCATAACTGGAAACTTAGTTGGATATGATACTGCTATTGAGTTGTATCCTCTTAATTTTTTAGTGCATAGCAGGAAGCCTTCTGTGAATGCTTCCAATCTTATGGATTACTGAGGGTTTTTTTTAGCACATACTTTGCTTGTATTATTAATCCTCCTATTTCTCCTTTTCTTCCTAACATAGTACATTTTGTATATCTTCAAACTTGCTTTCTCTTTTTGTATTATAGAACAGCATAAGAATTATTGAAAATGAACATTCCACAAACTCAATTTTATATTGAAAATTTCTCCTACCAAAAACTTGATCCATAACTTTTTAATTTATTCTCATGCAGTTTATTGGGATATTGTCAGAAGGCAGCTAGATTATTTGTCAAACAACATACAAATGCCTTATATCCCATGTGGTATTAAACCTGTTTTATCTCTGAAACATAATGAGTTTGGTCTTCACACTACACAGTGTTTTTAGCACTACTATCTTTCATGGCTTCTCCGAGAATATGATGCCTTTAATCTCAGCACTTGGGAGCCAGAGGCAGGTGGATCACTGTGAGTTCAAGGCCAGTCTGGTCTACAAAGTGAGCTCAGGACAGCCAGGGCTGCACAGAGAGACCCTGTCTCCAAAGAACAAAAGAAAAGAATTTACTAATAGTATTTAAATATTATTTTTAGACTAATATTACAAAGTATTTCACTTTCCTTAAAAATAAACAAAAACAAAGCAAAAACCTTTATTCAATAAATATTGAAGACAACAAACCTTAAATGGTCACTTAAGTTCCCTCCACTAAATGTTGAGTTCCATCACAATAGCTCATTCTCTGCTACCGAATTCTGTATTTGATACTTTTTATTACTGTAATAAAACAAGACCAATGCAACTTATGGAAGATAGTTTTTTGTTGTTGTTGCTTGATTTTTTTTTTTTTGTCTTTTTACCCACAAATTTAGAGTCCTTTATGATGAGTGAATCAGAACAGCAGGTGGCTACCAAAGGAAGTGGTGAGGATACACTTTCAATAATCATATAAAATTTAGAGTGGGGAAGTAGGGGGAGGGGAGCACTGGGAATTGGGTGAGGCTATGAAACACCTAAGCTTGCCCTTTGTGACATACTTACTATAGCAATTTTCCACTTACCAAAGATTCTACAACCTTCCAAAACAACATCACCAACCATGGACAAAGGGTTAATATGTGAGTCAGTGGGGGCCATATCTCATTCAAGCCACCACAGCCTTCAATTATGACAAACAAAATTTGAAATAAGTAGAGACATCTCTGAAAAAAAGTATAAAGATATTACTACATACATATGCTTTAGTAGAGTACAATTCATAAACCTAAATTAATATTAGCAGTAATAACATACTGCATATATGCCAAATATCTGTGCTGGAATACTCCATAGAGGAGGGCAACTCAATTGTCTCTGAGCTTTATAAACTTAGGCTCATTAAGACAGAGGAACTAACCAACACAAAAGTCATAAGAAGTCCCAGAAACTTACTACATACACAAAGACCTTTCCTACAATGATATAAACAGCAAGGCTTCCTCAGGCTAAGAGACCCAGAGATGCTGTGCTACCTTTAAGTATTCCAGAGAACTCCAGAGTATCAATGTGAACCTCAGCAGACTGCTGTGATAAAATACATAAATATCAGGAGACATACACCTGTTGAGGAAACTGTTTATGTTTATCTGATGCAACAGAACTTGGTTCATCTGTGAAATTCCACAACTCACTGACCTGAAATAGTTATTTTACTTTTTATAAGATAATTTATGTGGTAACTCTCTGAATATATTGACATCCAATATCATCTAATCAACATCATGTTACAGTACAATGGCATAAACAAAAATAAGCCATACATATATACATGTATGAATTAGTACTAAACCAAATCCTAAAGATGTACAAAACACAACTTCTAAGTGAAAGCAATTAAGCAAAACCTTTAGAAAGAATCAAATACAGACGAGATCGGGCGCGTTCAGGGTGGTATGAAGATGCTCCAGCACACAACAAGAAAATTTGCTCAACCATGTTCATAGCAGCCTTATTCATAATAGCCAGAACATGGAAACAGCCTAAGTGTCCCTCAGTAGAAGAGTGGATACAGAAACTGTGGTACATATACACTATGGAATACTACTCAGCTATTAAAAACAAGGAATTCCCGAAATTTGTGGATAAATGGATTGAGCTAGAAATGATCATAATGAATGAGTTAACCTAGAAGCAGAAAGAATCAAATGGTATATACTCACTTATATCTGCATACTAGCCCAAGGGGCATGTCCCACGAAAGCCTTCACTTACCAGGAAACTGGGACAGAGGGGAGGGCATCCTATTGGGACTCTAAATGAGAGACGCATGGAGAACAGCAAAATAAAAGGATCCAGAGGGTCCTAGAAATCTACAAGTAGAACAATATGATAGGCAGATTTGGGCCCAGGGGTCCCGCTCAAACTAAGGCACCAGCCAAGGACAATACAGGAGGTAAACTTTAAACCCCTTCCCAGATCTAGCCAATGGTCAGAATATTCTCCACAGTTGAGTGGAGAGTGTGATACGACTTTCTCACGTACTCTGGTGCCTCACATTTGACCATGTCCCCTGGAGGGGGAGACCTGGTGGCACTCAGAGGAAGGACAGCAAGTAGCCAAGAAGAGACTTGATACCCTATGAGAATATATAGGGGGACGTAATCTCCCTCAGGAACAGTCATAGGGGAGGGGAATAATGGGAAAATGGGGGGGGGGAGGAATGGGAGGATACAAGGGATGGGATAAACATTGAGATGTAATAAGAATAAATTAATAAAAAAAATAATGTATATAAAAAAAGAATCAAATACAAAGAATTTAGTTTTCTATGTATGGCTACTCCATTTATTTATAATAAATATGCTAAGAATGCACATCACTAGGATAAAGTTGAAATCTTCTGACAGGACCTTGAAACATATAGCACCTCAGTAAATGTTCTTATGATATCCTGACATATCTTGTAATTATCCCTTAACAAAAATAATGAAAATTCATATGGCTTTTAGCACATTGGTCTTTACCTTGAATATCTGCTGTAACTGAAACACAGCAGTTCCTGACATACTTAAGATACACAATCAGTTCAGCTTAATGAGGTCACATTAACCTTAATGTGCATGTTACAGTAGGTTAAGCCCCTTTCTACCTGACTGCACACAGTCCTGGCTTTTAACAATTCATCTAGCACAAGTGTCATGGGCCTCTACAGCAGATGGCTTTTTCAGCCTACTAATCTTCCATGCCTCTTACTTCAGGAACGAACCAGTTCTCTGATTCTATAGTATACTCTCTGGCAAGAGTATGTTGCTTTTGTGTGAAAATAAAATGAATATTAAATAGTTAAGCAGGAAAAGGTAAGTCAAAACTTGTATTAGATCTTATATCATTAGTAGAATGATTAAAGTCAAGAATTCCTAGAATGATAAAGTCAAGAATTCCTAATTCAAACATATATTGTCATTGTTATATTTATAGCACAAAGCAGCTTTGTATCCTGGAAGAATAGAACAGATGATACAGCTTTTGTGAATGTTGTAGACATCTCACACAGACAGAGACTCTCAGTTCAGTAGGACTGTGAGAGAATATGAAAGGATCTCCTATGATTCAGAAAGAAGAAGGTTTTATAGAGCATTTTTGAAAAAAAAATCAAACTATCTTATGTTTCTTAATTGTGTGTATGTATGTGTCAGTGTGTGAAGATTTTACCTACACACTTGAATACAGTGAAGACATAGGAAAGACATTTCTACATCACCAAAGAAAACAGACTGGCAACTGTGAGACCAAAATATCTGCTAATTAGATTGAATACAAAAACAACAGACAACGCCAGTAGACAACACATCACTTTTTACATAGAATATAATACCATGAGAGAAAGATTTGTTGAATAATACAATAGCAAATATTAAATCCAGACAGGATTTGTCTCACTTTATTATTAAAGTCTTGTTTGCATTTTTGTACAATTTGTTTGCATTTGTTCTCTACTTATTACTGTCACCAAAATCTGCATGAAGAATATATTTTGTCACCCCACTGATTCTGGGCTCACTTCTTGATTTGCTTCTGCTAATGGCCTCAAAATGGAAGTAATACACGACATGTTGAATCTGTCATTTTAAATGTCATCACACGGTTTGATTTGTTAGTGCTACCCAAATCCATTACTGAATATGCCTGTCTGTTTTTATGTGACATGTGGAGCTGACTTAGGTCCAACTAAATGTGGCTGACAAGTCCACAGTCAAGCTGAGTAGAGACACAGCCAAACCCATCTAACAAAATTCAACCATTGAGACTTGGCTTTTTTTCCTCCCCAACCTAATCACTGGAGCAGAATGTGATTCATATGTCTTAAAGGAGATCACTGAAATAAAGGCATAGCTTATTTAAAATAATTTAACATCCATATGTGAAATTATTCTAATGAGATAATATAACTTGACAATAATTAGATTCACAGGCACACTCTTCACCATTTCTGTCAACGTTTCAGATAACTGAGTTTCTATATTTTGGTGTTTACTATTCTTTGGTTTTCCCTCTAAAGTGCCAGAACTAAGCATGATTCAATACAACATTTCGAGCACAACTGAAAAGGATCTATACAATTCAGAGGACTTGAAATAAGAACTTGCAGTGGTTAGAGTGATGTAGACCAGGAGGCCAAATTAGCAACATTTCAGTGCAAAATGGACTCAAGAAAATTGGGGTTTTTTGAGACACAATTTAGTATCCAAACTCAATTTTCAGTGTACCTTCACCAGTAAATTCTGAACAGCACAATAGCCTTTTTAAATTTTTAGAATTAGTAGCTAATTACGTTCTCCTCCATGGAAATAACATTTAAATAAGGAGACTACAGATAAAGGAAATGTGATTGCACTTTAAGTAGTAGAATACTTCAAAATCCTTAATATTTGTAGTTAACAATAAAAACACATGGAATATCAGTTTGTGTTTTATCAGTTATTGACAAACAGTTTGGTGAATTTAAGTATCAGGGAAGGAAAAAAGTTTAAGGTATAATACAATATGAAAAGATGTTTTTCAAATATACATATTGTATTGATTCAAAATTTATCTATGTATTAAACTACACTACAAAACTAGTTTAGCTTATGTGTAAGAGCAATCTTAATACTATCCATTTTTTCCTAAACAGGGTGTGTTTTTAGGGTTATTAGTAACAATCTTATTAACGTCTTTAAGAGCAATAAATTACAGATTTTTACCTTAGCAGAAGTCCAGACTTAAAAGTGCTTAAAGAAAAGGAAACTGACTTTTTAAATATATGTTTTTAGGTTGACCAAGTCTTTAAGCACAAGTCTGTGAGAACTTTGAAGCAAACACAGTTTACAAATAATTCTGACCTAATCTTTTGTGAAATATAAAATAGCAGAGGTTTAAAAGCATTATAGTTGTGTGACTGTGAAGCCTTTAACTTTTTTTTTATGCTGTTGTCTGTTTCTTTTGTCAGAACTCTACAGTTTGCAGTGGTTTAGCTATGAGTCTATATATCTGATCTGTTTCTCCTTTAGAAAATTTTGCTTTTCTCCATTTCTCATTTTATTCATCTATATATAGAATCCTCTGTTAATAGAAAAAACTGACGGATTATATCAAAGGAGAAGTAAAAAAAGAAAGTCAGCCTGAAAATGCAAAGAAGGGACACTTTAACAATTTGTAGGATTAATACATTGTGTTGTACAAAGACATAGCTATAATTAATATATGGTTTCCTGAATAGACAGTGTAAAGACATCTCAAGTGCTGCGAAAGACTGTTATTTGTGGGCATGTCTTAGAAACTCAGTGAAAATTCTTTTCCTTGGTTTGAGAGGCAAAAATCACTCACGTTCAAAAACTTGAATTTTCATATAATTAGTTCCATAGCAGTTATCAATGATGGATCCTGATTTACATGGAGTTGTTATCTCAAATTAGAAATGCTCATTTGGTTGATTAATACCTTCCTGGAAAAAAAGAATTTAACACTGAACATAGCACTTTATGTTATAAATTTATGTACTCAGTTTAATCACATATTGGTTGATTACGTCCCCTGTCTTTGGGCCAACATTGCACTAGCATATCTTGCAGGCGGAAGACAATTGTAAATAAGTGTTGATGCCTGAGTTGCTGTTTACGCTTCTTCTTTGGTAGTGTACAGAGTACCTTACTGCACAAACGGCAATTGCACATAGGTGTGAAGGCTTTATGTAGGTACTAGTTACACTTCTTTGTTCAATGATTTGGATAGATGCTATCTTCATAAATGTGACATTTTTTTTTTCCTAGTATGTAGAGAGCCACCTATAATCTGGGCAACAGCCGGGGTTATTTGCTGATTCCTTTGGATCCCCTATTGCCAACAACTCAATTAGTTGTAACCCAATTCTGATACTGGAAGTTTCATTTGGTGACAAGAGGTGCCCAGCTGGGTCTCTGTCTCCGCCATTACTTGATGGCTACATTTAGATCTCCTAATACTTGTATACAATTTAAAAGGCTTCTAGTATATTAGGCTTCCACACTACTTCTCATCCATTCCTTAACTTTAGCTCTCTCTCTCCCTGTATTCCCTTCCTTCTTCATCCTCTCTTTTTTCCCCTTCCTCACTTGATCATCTTATTCCTATGCACCTCCACAGAATCATAAATATCTATTTTGGCACCTTTTTGGGGGGACACTTACACTTTCCCCCATGCCTTATTCTCTACCTAACATCTGTGGTCCTACAGATTGTATCTTAGTTACCATTGAGTAAACAGATACCATCTACTTATAATCAGATACATACCAAATTTGTCTTTCTATGTCTAGTACACCTCACTCTGTATGATTTTTTTTCTAGCTGCATGGATTTACCTACCCATTTCATGGATGCATTTCATAAACAGCTGAGTAATATTCTATTACGTAAATACCATATTTCCTTTACCCATCTATTCTGTTGAAGGGCATCTAAGTTTTTTCCTATTTCTGGCTTTTGTGAATAAAGCAGCAATTAACACGGTTGAACAAGAGACCTTATAGTAGGATTAAGCATTCTTTGAGTACATGACCAAAAGTTATAGATGGATCTTGAGGTAGATTGTTTCCCATATTACTGAGGACCCACCACAGTAGTAGTACTTGTACAAGTGTCTGTAGTAGTTGTGCAAGTTTTCATTCCTACCAGAAAAGGATGACATTTCCCTTATTCCACCTCTTCTTCTGCATGCGATATCGTTTGATTTGTTGCTATTAACCATTCTGAGGGTTGTAAGATGAAGTCAGAAAATAATTGTAATTACATTTCTATGATGACTAGATGTTGAATACTTCAAGTGTTTCTCAGCTATTTGAGTGTCTTCCATTAAGAACTATCTGTTTATATCTATACCCCACTTTTAATTGAATTATTCATTTTCTTTATATAATGTACAATAATTAGTACACAGAGTAATGGTAACAATGAAATAATTTAGTGTGTGATTTACCAAGGTCAATGTAAAATTTCAAAGCATACTGTGGGGGAGAAATATTCATTAACACTATAGCAAATTAATATGTATTAAACATGATTTACCATAATTTAGATAAAATATAAACTATATTCCATAAAATATAAATATCTTATTGAAAATTTTTTCAAATATTTTTCTTGTACTCGTAACTCATAACTATTATTTTTGACTAAAATATTAGTGTGATTTAATATCAGTAATTAATGTATAACATATACAATTATTTAATGACTGTTATTTATATTTATGTAGTCAGCTTACTTTCCTGGTTAGTTTTACATAAGTAGATTTTTTCACAAATAAAACCTACTTTCCCAAAAATAAAATTGAAGGGACCATATGCCCTTTGGTATATATCTGCCTAAATATTATAGATTAATAAAATCAGAATTATTTCTGCAAAACATGTTGTTTCTGTTAATATGCCATATTAAATTGCAATCTAGAAAATTCTTGCTTCTTTTAAAATTATTCTCTTGCATTGCCACAAATACTCAAATGTTGAAATTATTAATTTACTCACCACCTAGCTTTTTAAACACATACCACCCTCAAGACTAAAATAAAATTTTTTTTGTTGGGAAAACCAATGAAAAGGCAACTGTATGTGGTATCCAAAGATCTGGATTAGAAAAGCAGTTATTTCCATGACCTACCACAAGCACATGTATAAACCTGATGGGGACAAAGAAGGGCTCAGAGCACGTGGGAGTGCCTTTTGGGTAGAAAGGAATGGGGACGATGTGATTATTTTATAATCTCAAATATAAAAGCATTTAATAAAAACAACAAATAATTTGTTGATTTTTTTCATATTTTTATTATTTATGCCTGATAGATCATTTCAGAAATTTTTATTCATATATTTAGTAAAAGTGTATCAAAATAATACAAGCTTGTCTCTCACACGCATATCCTAGAATGTGTCTGTGTCCATCTGTTTATCTATCTGTATGACAGAAAAACAAAAAAGGGACTATGTTGCTATTTGGGTGAAAAGCAGGTGTACAAGGGAAGGCAATGGAGGAATGACCATTAGTAAAGTTATATGATGTACTTATTAAAACATAATAATTTGTATGTACTGCTATTTAGGTGTTAACTGAATAATATTAATAACAATAATTCACTTTAATATTGTTTTCTTTTCAAGAATCATATAATATTATCATTCTTTTTTGTACTTTCATGTATTTCACAGCATGAGTAGATCTTTAACAGCTCACTAACTGACAACTATTATAAAAGTTTGACAGATATTTTTAAAATTTTAAAGCAGTCTGGAAACTGAAGATATCATAATTGACTCATTTTATTATTTTGATATGGTAATATAATTTCTGGTAAATATAATGATATTATTTATTTTCAACTCCTCAGTTTTATTTTTCTAATGTATATATTTTTCAAATTATAGTGAGGTATGGAGATATCATTAGTAAATTATACATTTTAAAATTAGTGAAATAAACAATAAAACCTAGTCTTTTCTTTCTTTCTTTCTTTCTTTCTTTCTTTCTTTCTTTCTTTCTTTTTTTTAAACCTCATCTTTTCATTGGTGCTTGCTACTGCTTAATTTATTTCCTATTTTTGTGACTTTTGAAGAGCCAAAGCCCTGGAGTCCATTTCCCACATTCAGATACCAAGTGTCCTTTTCCTTTGCTTTGCTTGGTGATTATTAACCTGTGCCTCCCTCGTGATGTGTGTGTGGCATTTACCTCTGCTCCTGACATGTGCTGAGTGATCAACAAATGTCAGCAGCATTCATTATTGTTACACTTGGAGACAAAGCAAACCTCTTAATCTCTTTTCTCCTAAGAATCCTTCAGTTCAGTTCTTCATTATGGTGTGAGAAAAAAACAAAAGTATGAGAATAAATATTCCCCAAACACTAACAATACCCCCATAAGACATGTGCATAATTAACCTTGACAATTGAAGAGAATGGTAAATCTCCAAGTTGAGATGTCAGTGAAATATGAACAGCTAAACATTTAGAAAGTCACACGTACTTAGAGGTAATCGCGTTTGTTTATTATTTTTCATTAAAATATCACTACCAGGAAATTTTATTATGCTTTAACAGAAAAAAAAGGACAGAAAGTTTTTACCTGGATTACTTAGGGGTGTCTCTGGCACTTCACAAAACACCTGCAACTTAAATGTCTCAATAAAGATGAATTCTGTAGCTAGATAATCAGGAAGTAAACAAAGACTATAGGCTTCCAGATTGTTATTGTACCCTACATAACTGCTCTCACAGTAGCAGAAGGGCGGAGGCTGAATCAGATCCTTTAATTGAGCCGTTACGTTTTTCATGTTTTGTACACTGTCATGTAAATTGTAAGAATTTATTATAGAACATCTAGTCCATAAGAAGTTTATTTACAGCTTCCTAACTATGGGGTCATGGAGAGTTATAATTCCTGATCCCCAAAAGTCTCAGAAGTTTTCAGATAGGCTTTGTGCATCTCCTTTTAAGCTCAGCTTCTGCTTTCTGTTTTGGAAGGACATAGAAACTATATGCTGTCACCCCATTGTAATTAAAACTTTCGCTCTCTAATCAATGCCTCAGTGCCTTTTGATATTTTGCAAGCTATTGAGCTTCTGTTTGCGCACAAATGATTCAATTTTTGGCAGCTAAGGTCATCTTACTTCTTCTGCTTCCATGCAATTTTAAATATAGTTTTATAATGTATTCATCATTTTATGTGTTTTTAATAAGAGGCCTACTGCTTCCTTAGTAACGAGAACGCCTTAGTTATCTCTATTATACATTATACATCACGTAGAGATTGCTTCGTCAACATATATGTAAGCATGGACACTTGTCATTATTGAAGTTGTATAATTGATTTCAATGTTAGGTGATTATCATATTAATGAATATTATCTCTAAAAAGCAGTTACCGGCTATAAAGTTTGAGTATTGATAAATATATATTGTAAAATTATTTTCTAGGATTTAACATCTTGAAGTTGACTGTTTTCTTTAATGTTAATATTAATGTAAACTTTTTATTAAAAAAAAATATATATATATATGTTTGTAGTAGAAGTTGTGATAAGACATAACAAAAACAGCCAAACAAGGAAAAGAGCCAACGGGAAAGTATGAAAACACATATAGAGACAGCAATATGTATGCACACATATCTGCATATATAAGAATTCAGTAAAAACAGACAAATAAAAGCTGTAATATATACACAGAGGACCTGTTAGGCAGAATAAAAATCTCCCAAGTGACCATAATGTCTAAGAAACTCCAACGTTGTTGTTACATTCATTTTGTGTACTGCTGGTCATGGAGCCCACATGTAATAGTACTTTGCTTCTCCAATGAGACGCTTGGGGAAACAGCTTTTTCATTTAAAAGTAATGACCAGCTGGAGATTGGCATGGAGTGTACACTTCTTTTTCAGTACTATGACCATTATCTTGTGCATACTGTTGCGGCCCCTGTGCATGCTACCATAATCAGCAAGAGTTCATATGTGTGTTAGACTTGCTGTGTCTAGAAGGCTTTGCTTTCTTGGTGTCCTCCATTCTTTCTTGTTATGATAATACTTTTGTCTCTGTTCTTCAGAGTACCCTAGACACCCAGGACAGTGATTTAATGGAGATATCCTTTTAAGGCCTGAGTGTCTCAAGACCTCACATTATCTGCATATTGTCTGGCTGAGGGCCTCTACACTGCAAACCTATGCAGCAGAAGAAGTGGATAATAGATGAGCAAGGAACAGATCTATAAATGTAATAGACCATGGTTAGGCAGTCATTTCTGTGCTATATTTTTTGAGAAGAACAGTAGTATTTGGTTGTTCTTTTGGTCCCTGGACTGTCTACCTCTAGGTCTTGGTCACACAAGTAGTATTGAGTATAGGTTACATCTCATCGAGTGAGCCTTAACCCAAATCAGAAATTGGTTAGTAACTCCCTCAAGCTCTATGGCATTCTTGTACCCACGTATCCTGCAGGTAAATGGCTCTTTTAGATTAGATGATGTATAGATTATTTGGTGTTTACCTTTCTCCTTTGGTACCATGCAGAATAAATTCCATAGAGACAAAGGCTCTACATAGTCATTACCCTTGACTTCACCATTTTCCAAGAGTTGTGTATGTGTTTTCACAGCAATAAGTCCTTACCATTTGTGTGTAAAGAGTTACCAATAACGTCGGCAATAGCCTGGGTAATTGGGACTTATCTTGGGACCTCTTTGGCCAAGAACTCAATTCGATGTGAACCATCCTGATACAGAATATTCATTTGGTGATAAGAAATGACCAGTTGAAGCTCAGTCTAACCTACTATTTGACAATTTCATTTAGATAACCTTCATAAAACTATAATACATTTCCAAATGAGCCCTCAAATGTCCCTTAGTTGAGCTTTCCCTTGCCTATTCCCTACCTCTTCCCCCATTACCATCCCTTTCCAGTTTGTTCTTCCTCTTCAGTCCCCCATCACCCAGTCATGCATAAATTTCTATTCTATTCTGCTTTTCTAGGGAGACCCATTTCTTCCAACTAGTCTCTAACTTGATATCTAATCTCTGTGGTTACACTGATTGCAGCTTGCGCATAAACGATTTAAGAGCTAACTTCCACATATAAGAAAACATAAGCATATTTGTCTTTCTTGCATGAGTAACCACACCTAGGTTTTTAAAAATAATTTCATTAAATGACCTGAAAATGCCATTATTTCATTTTTTATGGCTGAGTAACAGTCTAATGGGTAAATGTACCCCATTGTAAAAAAAAAAAAAAATCCATTGCTGAACAACTGTTTTTTTTTATTTTTTTTATTAACCTATGATGAATGAGCATAGCTGAATAAATGTCTCTGTCATAGAGCACAGTGACCTTTTGGTGTTACTCCAGGGCTGGTTTAACTAGGTGAGGTAAATTAATTCCCCACTTTCTCTTAAATCACAACACTGAGTTCCATAGTGACTGCATCCCCAGTATCAATGAATGAATCTTCTCCTTAATCCAGACTGCTATGAGCAAAAGTTGTAATATGTTTCATAGGTCTTGGCCATTCTGATTAGTGTAACAAGAAATCTCAAAAAAAATTTCTTTGATGATCAAGGTTGCTAAACAGTTCTTTAATTGTTTATCAGCCATTTGATAAACACATCTGTTTAGATGTTTATCCGATTTTTAATTGGGTTGTTTTTTCTTTTCTTTTTTTTTTTTTTTTTTTTTTAAATTCTCAGGTTTGAAGTTCTTTGCATATTCTGAATATTAGTTCACTATCAGATATGAAGTTGGTAACAATATTTTCCTATTATGTAGCCTGTCACATTATCTTACAACTATGACCTTTGCCATAGAGAAGTTTTTCAGTTTCATGAGGTCCCACTTACTGAATTTTTTCTTAGTGCCAGTTACTGATGGTGCTCGGTTTAGACTGCTGTTCCATGTGCCGATGAGTTCAAGACTCTTGTCCATTTTCTTTTCTATCAGGTTCAGTGTATCTGTTTTTTGTAAAAGATTTTGATCCATTTGGAATTAACTTCTGCATGCAGTAATCCAATTTGATGAGCACCATTTGATAAATATGGCTTCCCTTCCCCATGATGGGTATTACCAGGTTCTTTATAAAAAATGAGATGTCCATCCATAAGCATGTGGACCAATTTATAGATTTTCAATTCCATTAAATTCATTAAATTTTTAGGTGAAACCTTAAACCAATCTATGTTTTGTTTTAAAATTAGGAAACTTTTAATTACTACTTATATTTCCTCTAGGGGTTGTATGTCTGATTAATTGTTTGCTGGTCTTTATTTAACAATGGTAAGTGGACTGTTTCAGGAAAATTATCCATTTATTTTAGATTTCCAAATTTGGTGAAGAAGAGGTGTGTAAAGTATGTCCTTATGGTTTCCTGGATTTCATGAGTGTCTGTTGCTATATCCCTCTTTGTTTCTGGTTCTGTTGATTTGGCTATTCTTTCTCTGCCTGTTAGTTAGTGTGGAATAAAAGTTTGTTTATCTTCTTGGCTTTCTCAAAGAACCAATTCTTTGT
The DNA here is from genome assembly GCF_903995435.1 of Acomys russatus. Lineage (NCBI taxonomy): Eukaryota > Metazoa > Chordata > Mammalia > Rodentia > Muridae > Acomys > Acomys russatus. Next base: position 36,295,455 of record NC_067154.1, on the reverse strand, counting down.
TTCATTAATTTTATGTATTGTTCTCTTTGTTTCTATTTAATTGTTTTCATCCCTGAGTTCTAGTATTTCTTTTTATCCACTCTTCTTGGTTGTGCTTCGTTCTTTATATTAAGTTGCTATTACCTGATCTCTCCAAAAATTTCATGTAGGCATTTATTGCTGTCAACTTTCTTCTTATCATGGCTTTTCTTTTGATGAATATATAGTGTCCTTCCCTATCTACTTTGATTAGTTTTAGTTTGAAGTCTATTTTTCCTGATATTAAAATTGGTATACCGGCTTGCTTCTTGAGACTATTTGAATGCAATATCTTTTCCCAGTCCTTTTCCCTGATGTAACATATATCCTTGATGTGAAGCTGTGTTTCCCAAATACAGAAGAAGGCTGGGTCCTGTTTTTGCACCTATTCTATTAGTCTGTGTCTTTTTATTGGATATTTGAGGCCATCGATATTAAATGATATTAGTGGCCAATGATTATTGATTCCTGATATTTCTTCTGGGGGTGCTGGTGGTGGTAGTTGTGAGTGATTGAATGAGTATGTGTGTGTGTGTGAGTATGTGTGTATATGTGTGTGGGTGTGTATGTGTATGTCCCTTCTTGTCACTTTGCTAGTGTGATATTATGTATTTCTTATGTTTTCATGGGTGATGTTAACCTTCTTATGTGGAAGGATTTCATCTAGCAGCTTCTATTGGACTAGATTTGTAGATAGGTATTATTTAAATTTGACTTTATAGTGAAATGCCAGAAGAAAGTCAAAAGAATGGCATATGGTGAACAGTGCTTTGGGGAACTGTGAGAGAAGCTTCAAGAAAAAAGGCAAAGGGCAAGGCAGGCAAGGTAGTACATGCCTTTAATCCCAGCACTTGGGAGGCAAAGGCAGCAGATCACTGTGAGTTCAATACCAATCTTATCTACAAAGTCAAGGGCAGTCAAATCTACACAGAGAAACCCTGTCTCAAAAAACAAAACAAAACAAAAACCAAAGAAAAGAAAAAAAAAAGGCAGAGGCCCTTTTATTTCAAATGCACTTTGTTCCCAGGTTTGTTCTTGGTTATGATTTTGTGCCTCCTGTGTTAAACATTTACAATCTATTTATGAGATATGAAAAAAGTATTCTTGGTGGGTTTCAGAATAGAGCTATAGAATCCAATCTGGTCAGAGTACCCTGAATCTGGATATGGCCTTTTAGTTTTCTTTCATGCTTTCCCATATATGATGTGTAGTAAGTGCCAGGCAATTGTCTTTAAATTGTTCTGTCATGAGAACGTTCTGCAAAATTGCTGCTCTGTCAATATTTAATATATACTTACTGATGTTTTCTTACATGTTTTTCATATCAGATTTTTTCTGATATCAATCAACCTTCCTTTGATCACTGCTTTCTTTGTTTCATTCATGTATATAAATATAGCAAAGCTAAAGTAAATTTCTCTACAGCATTAGACTGTAGTCTGCCCAATATTTTAGTCCTTAGATTCCAGGTCTTGCAGAAACAGATCTACCTATTTCAGGGAAAGTCAACAATAGAAAATTTTATTTTCTCAATCTATGTGATTGAGAATTTTGCTGGATCTAGTAGTCTGAGCTGGAATCTGTGGTCACTTAGGGTATTTAGCAGATATGTGCAGTTTCATTAACTTTTAGAGTGCCCATTAATAAGTCACCTATAAATCTAATAGGTCTGCCTTGATGTATTACTTGGCCTTTTTCCCTAACAGCGTTTAATATTCTTTCTCTGTTCTGCATTTTACTATTCTGATTATTATGTGGCAAGGAGACTTTATTTTTTTTTAATCCAGTCTATTTTGTTTTTTCATGCTTCTTGTACCTGCATAGGCATCTAGTTAGATTAACCATTTTCTTCTGTTATTTTGTTAATATTTTCTGGGCCTTTGAGCTAGTGTTCTCCTTCCTCTATATCTAGTTTTCTTAGGTTTGGTCTTTTCATTGTGTCCCAGATTTCCTGTATGCTTCATGCCAAGAGTTTTACATTTAAGATTTTATTTTACCAATCTATCTATTTCTCCCATTGTACCATCAATGCCCGAGATTCCTTCTTATATTCTTGTATTAAATGGTGAAGCTTTATTATTTAATTCCTCTGAGGATTTTCAAGTATTCCATTTCCACAATCCTGCAGTTTGTGCTTTACTTTATTGGTTCTATTTCATTCTTTCTTCTTCTCCTTTTTTTTGTTTTTGTTTTTTTTTGTTTTGTTTTGTTTTTTTGTTTTTTTGTTTGTTTTTTTGTTTTTTTGTCTTGAACAGTTTTACTCACTTATTTTTAACTGTTTTATTTTCTTGGTTTTCCTGAAGGGATTTATTCATTTCCTCTATGATCGTCGTGTAGTTGGTTTTAAGGTCTTTTTCTCATGCTTCAGCCATGTTGGATAATTCTAGGCCTGCAGTGATAGGATAGCTAGACTCTAGTAGCAACACACTGCCCTGGCTGTTATTTATTATGATTTTATTCTATATCTAGGTGCTAATGTATGGATTTGTCTATGTTTGGTTGGTGTGTTTTTCTTTGGTTTCTGTTCCCTCTCTGGATGTTTTGTAGACTATGAGTCCTTTGTGTTGCCTGATTTCCTAACCTGCCCAGGATCTGTGTTCATATGGAATGACTGCTGATATTGGAGGTAGGGATACTCTAAGATGAGTTGGGGGAGATAAAGCTGGAGAAATGGTCTTTGTGAACTCTTAGAGATGAGGAAAGAGGGAAAATTTCCTTCTACAAAGCAAAGGATGAGACTGAAAGAACTGAATGTCAAAAGCAATGGGAGATGTGCGGGTCTACCATCAGCCTACTCGTTGCCCTGCGAACAGTGGCCCTTGTGTTATTAGCAAAAGATGTCTGCTGGGTTAGAAGTCTGGAACAAAGCAGCAAATCAGAAAAGAAAAATTAGAGACGGGAGATCTGTGAGACCCACAGGAAATGGGGTCAGAAGGGAAGAGAGGCTGTCAAAGATTTTATTCCAGAATGGAGCATGAGATTGGGAAAGAAAAAGAAGGTCTGGCAGTAGTTTACCTGGTTTTCTGGCAGTTCTGGCCTGTGATTTACCCAGGAACTCCTGCTGGATTTGGTAGCTGGGATACAGTTACTGAGTGGAAGGAGGGAAAGTTGTGAGGAATCCTCAGGAGATGGTGGTACTGAAAGGAAGACTGCACCTAGTCTTCTGTTGCAGCTTTAGGGATGAGGCTGGGGGATTAAATGGAGAAGAGGAGGATGTGGTGGTTATCTTCAGTTAGCTTCCCCCTTTCTTATGTTTCATGGCTGGTGTGCTTCTATTGAAAATCTGCTGGTGTTGGAGGCTTGAAAAAATTCAAGAGTAGTGAAAAGAGGAAGACATCCCTGAGTCCAAAATTGTTTTCTCTCTGAATAGGACAAATAATAACTTATAACCAACTCCCAATGAAAATAAGCATTAATAGGCCATAGGCCAAAAATGCAACCAAAAAACCTACCCAACTTTCTTAAGGGAAATGGATGCCATTCTCTTCAGCTTTCTTCTACATGATTTGAATTCCTTCTCAAGGCTCTGATGGGGTTGAAGATCAGATAGTTTAATTTTACAATTAAGCTTAGTTATTTAGGGTATAAGATGTTTTTAGGTCTAGATAAATGTTTTAAGTTGATAAAGATGAATTATGATTGATATTGGTTTACATTCAGAATTTTACATGCACCAAGATAGAAAAGATGTATTCATCAAGGCTGTCAAATACAAATAGTCAAAGTTCTATGAATGTAACATTTATATATTTCCTGATTGTTTTATTGTTCTTCTTGCTGTAGGAAGTGTATATGTGTAATAATATAAATGTATATGTAAAAAATGATAAATGATTTAAAAAACAGTGGGGAGAGCATTGTTAGAAAGGCAAGATTAGTGCACTTCACAAGGAATGAGAGCAGGGACAGGGAAAACTACCAAGAGCATTCTGCTGAAAGTGAGAATAGGGATTTGGCTCTCTAGACTAACCAGTATATTTTTAAGGCTACAGTGAAGGTGTTGTTTTTCTGTTTGTGTGTTTCTTTCTTTGTTGTCAATACATTTGTCATTTGTATGTAGGAATGTGACTTCTTTTTTGTATGTTAATTTTGTTTTATGCTACAATAATGAAAGTGTTATTCAGTGTAGGAGTTTCCTAGTGACTTGACTATACATTCATATTCCCCTCTGGTCTTCTGATTCCACTTTCTACATTGCTTATATCTACCAAAGTATTATACATTAACTGGGTTTGATACATCCAAAAGCGAATCACACCAAGAAATGGTCTTGGCAGTGAAATTGGCTCCCTTGCAATTCCTGCACTGAGGAGCTAAGGCAGGAGGAAAGCCAACGTTCCGAGGCTATTCCCAGATACAGCATGACACCCTATCTCAAAACAACCAACTGGAACTCGGGACTGAGTTTGGGAACAAGGAGTGAATGAGGTTCATGGTTTCTTTAGAATTCTTACATGGTCACTCAGGAGTTGTAGAGATGGTTCCAAGGAAACAAGTGAAAGTTTTCTAATAAGGGAGAAAAGGAGCTGTTCTAAGGTCAGAGAATGTGGTCCAAAATAAGCATCAGGAGAAGAGGAGGGGTGGGGGCAGCATTTGGGGGAAACAAAACCCAGGATCAGACACACCGCCCACCTAATGTGCTCTATTGCATTTGTCCCATTTCAGCACAGTGATGTAGGTTTGAGGTGATTTCACAACACATAACATAACCCTCCCCCTTTTTCCTTCAGCTATCAACCATCACTCTGCAGCAGGACAGGACACTTGTGACTGTTTCTGGAAGCCAAGTTGTGAATGGCTAACCATCTGAGGCCTTGTTTCATGGCCCCATCCCTGAATAGCACAACATGGAAATATGGATATTTATTGGTCTTCAATTGCATCCATACCAGGAATACTTGGTGGCAGACTACTTTCTAGTACAGATGAGAGAACATTTTTATATTCCATATTATAAGGGTTTTTTGTGATTCATGTTATATTACAAAAAAGAAATATTCATCTACACATTGCAAAAAGTCTGGTAAGTACACACTGCTAAAGATTTGTTCTGGGTTAATCTTAAATCTAGTTATAGTGTAAGTGTCTCCTTGGGAGGCATGCAAGACACAGCACCCTTAGAAAATATAAACTATCACTACACAAGGAGAGCTCATAATGAGGAAAAGATGGTAAGAAGAGGATTTTAGGAACAAGGCTGACCACTGGATCAGAGAAATAAGCCTAAGTAATCAAATGATTCTCTGACTATATTTATATTCCAAGTAATATTTTCTGGGTAGAGAGGGAACTAAAGGGAAGTTAGTACTCTGCTTTACAAGATTCACATCAACTTTAATGAAGAATAGATTAAAGTTTAATTCCTGTTGCTCCACATTGGTATCTATGGTGACAGACATTATGAATTTAGATGCATTGTATTTATATTGAAATTATCAGGACCAGGACATCTTTGTAAATGCTGCTGAAATATCTTTTAACATAGTGACTTGCATTAGTGACATACTTGAAGTCCCAGTCTATACCCAATAAGCTAAGTTTAGCCACTCATCTCAGAAGCCAATTAAAGAAGCAAAATTAATAGTAACAAATCAGAAAAATAAGTTGTGGCTACACTGGGAAGATTTACAAAAAGATTTAATGATCAAGGCAAAAAATTGCTTCTTAGAATGAGATTTTCCACAGCTCTGAAAACTCTTCAGATGACCTTAGAGTATGGGACCACTGCTTAAACAATGATGCATCAGTGGCTGGTGAGACCACAGTTGAGCAAGACTGGTTAAATGTGCATATAACTGAAATAATCTTTAATCTTTAAGCTTAGTTGAGGTTCCAGAAGATGAACTTAAAGGGAACATCATATTTATTTATTTGTTTATTTATTTGTTTGTGGTATAAGATTTTCCACATTGACAATAGTCTACCTGCTTCAAACTTTCATGTTTTGGGGATGCAGACAGAAGCCATTATGCCTGCCTATAAATCTTTGGTGTAGAGTAAAATGTGAATTGATATGTGCAGAAGGGATGGTGGAATATATAAATCTTAAGTAGGTGACAAAATTCAAAGATTTACACTGAAAGAAAAGCAAGAGTATTGAATTTTCACAATTTGCACTCATAAGGTAGTTCTTGATTATACAGTACAAAGACATTAATTTTATGAGCATCACCAATTCAATGTGACTGGTCTGAATAAAAGAACCAATGTGAATTCTAGATAAAACAGTATCTGATAATGAGGGTATATTATATATCCATCAAATAAATGTCTAAGAGCATTCAAGAATATCAGTAAAAATATGAAACACTTTCATGTTTGTAGATACTTAAATAAAAATGCAACTTGTGTCCTTAGCTTGTCATACTTATCCTTTGTTATTTTTATAGTAAGAAATATCAACATGAGTCTCATTAAAGACAAGTCTTCTTCCAGTATTAATGCCATTGTCATTATTCTTACCACCAAATACCTGGTTGGAGGCATTCATTTCACCTACACTGAAATGTCCTGGCTGTTAATCTAGACATGTTAAAAATAAGTTTGGGGTTTCAAAGAAAGACATCATCATTCACACTTTGTGCCATGACAAGGCCAACTTTAATCTTGATCCAGAGTGAGTATTCAGGAAGAATAGGCACACATTAAGACAGAAACTGTATCTGTGTTTTATTCTAGGAAAGGGATCCAACCTCACAATCCTATTCAATTGGTTAGTCTGACAAGAATTGACACATAGAGTTCTTCAGTTTCCACGACTTTGTAGGCCTTCTGTTGTTTCTGCTGCTATTGAAATCCATCTTTAATCCATGATAGTTTGCTTCGTGGCCAAGTATAAAGTCAGTTTTGGAGAAGGCTCAGTGAGGTGCTCAGAAGGTGAATTCTTCTGTGTTTGAGTGAAAAGCTCTGTGTATATCAGTTAGGTCCATTTGATTCACAACATCTATAGTTTAGTTCTTTCTGTGTTTATGCAGAAGCCATGATTTTATATCTATTGCTGAGAGTGGGGTGTTGAAGTCTCCCACTATTAAGTATGAGGTTCAAAGTATGACTTAAGCTTTAGTAATATTTCTTTTATGAATGTGAGTGCTCCTGTGTTTGTGGCATAGATGTTCACAATTGAGATGCTAACATCTACATCCTTCATGTTTCAGCCCCAGGTGTTCCAGTTGTTGTTACTCATCAGATCAGGGCAGCTTACAGAAGAGCTTTGAGGAAAGCTTTCATTCCCAATTGGTCCAGGATTTTAGACTGTCTCACAAAGGCCTCCTATTAAGCATGGAGTTTCTCAACATTAGAAACTGGATCACAAATGCTATTCCTAACTTGGTTAGCCATTTTCCCCAATTGTATCTGGGTCCCTAAATAGGTATTATTCACCCAAGTCAGCCAGAAGAGGGCTTAACAGAACAATGCCCAATTTCCCCTAAGAAGCATTGGGTATGATTTTGTTTGCTCTCTTGTGCTACAGATGCTTATTTTCATTGGCAGTTAGTTATAAGTTATTTTTTTAATTTTTTATTAATTTATTCTTGTTACATCTCAATGGTTATCCCATCCCTTGTATCCTCTCATTCTTCCATACCTTCCATTTTCCCTTTATTCTCCTCCCCTATGACTGTTCCTGAGGGGGATTTCCTCCCCCTGTATAGGCTCATAGGGTATCAAGTCTCTTCTTGGTAGCCTGCTATCCTTCCTCTGAATGCCACCAGGTAAACTTTAAACCCCTACCCAGATCTAGCCAATGGACAGAACATTCTCCACAGTTGAGTGGAGAATGGGGTATGACTTTCACATGAACTCTGGTGCCTCATAGTTATAAGTTATTATTGATCTTATACAGAGAGAAAATTAGGTTGGACTCCGGGATGTCTATCTTTTCCTTTATCTTTCCTTCGTAGGTATGGAGATAGGAATCAAAAAGAAAGAAGGGGTGATATAGAAATATATAGGGATGATAGAACAAAAATAGATTATTGAATCTACTCTTCAACATAATGCCTTAATATTTACACAAAAATAAGGTTACTTTTAATTCACTGGTATAGATTTTGTATATTGATGCAAAATATGTTTAATTGTCATGCACTGGTATAGAACCCAAATTTAATTTTGTTATTCACACAAATTATATATATTCCTACTCTATTATGAGGTATTGTACCCATCAAACTCAGTTGTAATACAAGGTTTACTTCCAATACCTTGAAAGTGGTACTACAGGCTCTTTAGGATAATTAAGTAAAACAAGCTAAGAGTTAGTTGATGAAATCATGGTCATGTCAACTACTCATTTATTTTTATCAAAAGATTATGTATCCTACATTTAACAGATATATATATATATATGTAAATATGTATATATGTGTATATGTATATATATGAATCTAGAGATATATAAGGCAAAATAGTTAGATGATAAAGTCTTCAAATGCCTTAGAGACTATAGGATATGGCATTTAAAGATGTTTTTATTGTTGTAAAGATTCTTTGACAATACAACAGATTAAACTCCTGCAAACATCCAGTCTAATTCAAAGAAGATGATGAGCATCAAAGAAACACCTTATGGAGTTGGCTTCAAATGTAGAAAATCAGCCACTGGGCAAAATGTTCTAATTCATGGCACAAACGGAATTCTGCCTAAAAATGGGCAAGTTTGGATGCAGGCAGAGTCTCAGCCATACTCTGCCAACACAAAGAAAGGAAGTCCTCAATAATTCCTGCCTCACAAATATGTCTGTCAGTTGTATTGAGCCAGAAGGCTGAAGATGATACTCCAATGTTATAGAGAATTTGGGGTGACAGTTCAGGCAGGAAACTGTATCTGTCATTTTTTCATTTTGGAAGATGCTAATGTGTACGTCCTGTTTACACAGGTAATTTATTCTATTTCTTCTCAAGTGTCTGATGGTGTTGGAGACCGGATAGTTTAATTTTACAATTAAGTTTAGTTGTCTAGGGGTTAAGATGTTCTTAGGTCTCGATAGATGTATAAGTTGCTTGAGATGAGCTATAATAGATATTGATTTTCATTCAGAATTTTAGACTCACCAAGATAGGAAAGATGTTTTCTTCAAGTTTGCCAAATCACTATGCATGTAACATTTGTATAATTTCTGATTGTTTCATTGTTCTTCTTGCTGTATGTAGTTTAAATTATTTATTGTAATAATATAAATGTACATGTAAAAACAAAATATAATAAAAAAATTTAAAAATGGTGCAGGAAAAAGGGCCAGTGATCCAGGTCATCAAATTACTGGAATAAAGCAGTGAGATCTTAAGTAAAAAAGAGTTTTACAGAATGGAGAGGATTAAAATATTAGCTAGTTTTACAGGGTAGGCGAGACAAAAAGATCTTAATTCCTTTTCCTAAAAACACGTTTTAAATTATTTTATAGAAAAGAATAGTGTTTATATTTCTTACAGATGTTATGGAGCATATTTTACAATCTTTTGGTTTCTTGATACGCATGCTGTAGCTAGACGATGAATGGGTCCCTTGAATATTTACCCTCTTTGAGACGTATTTATTCTACCATTCCTTCCTTCTACACTCATACTTGACATCTTGCTATAAATAAAAAATTTATAGCCAAACATCATTGTTTGTATCTAATTCTCAGAACATGAAAAGTTGAAGCAGAGAGACTAAATTGAATTTTAGGCCACTGTGGGATTCCAAACTATTTCTACTTTTACTTTGTTTTTATTTATTCCACCTAAAATTCTTATATTTGTGTTAACTCAATTTTATTACCTATATCCTCTTGTCTGTTCCATATTTCTCCATGTATTTTATCTTACAAGATGATTTCCAGCTATAATCTTAATAAATATATTTACAATGCATTATAAAATTTGTTTGTACGTTGTGTTGCTTTGTTTATACACATATGTGCATGGATATCCTATTAAGGAACGGGTAATTTCTTTTGGTAGTTTTGGCCTGTATGGTCCTATAGGACCCCAAACATTAAAGTCTATTTCTACTATTCTTCGTTACTCTCCAAAACTAGATAGTAAGACTGTATTGCTGAAAACACTACATACTTTAGTCACATAATAGATGACAAAATCAAGGAGGAACTGATCATAAGTACTGGCTAGCACTCATATTACTGGTAAGAATCATGCATGTTATTGGGAGTATAAAGTAATAATCACACCCAGCTGTGAACCCTGCAAACTATCACAGTGAGACTGACTTCAGAAGACATACCCACTGGTGCAACAGAGTATGTGAGTAGCCACGTATTTATGGTTGGATTTCAGTCCTGTTCCATCAGATGAAATAAATACTTGGTCCAAGAACATAAATAATTGGATCTTAGATGCCACAAAAGAACCTACTATGTTGATTATGCTGCTAAATGGATATTGTTTTTGAACTAATTTCTAATAATGTATCCTTACTTTCATAAGGTATATCTCATCCTTCTTCCAAGAGGTTTGTATTTGTAATACATGATATTTATTTTAACACAGGTATCCACGAATGACCAAGATTAAGAAACCATAGAATTCTCAGCCCCAAAGTGAACATGTATATGCCATCTCCCTTCTCAATGTCCAGGGATCACTAAGAAGAGGGTCAAAGGGATTCTAAGAGCTGGAAGTAATGTCTAAGAAAACACAGTGTCTTGAATGCAGCAGTACAGCTTCCTGTTTGACCTCCCAGAAGTCTAACAGTATACCCAAGACCTACAAAAGTCCAAATTATAGTGAAACTCTGCATAGGTAGGAGAGGTGGGCACACTATACCACTCTTGGCTATGCAACCATTGGAAGACTACACATCCAATAACCTTTTGACAGCATAAATTTTGCTTGAAGAGTTTGAAACAAATATGAAGTTGTTGGGCAGGAAAGGAGTGTGGATCTGTGAAGAGTTGGGCGAGGTAAGCAAAAGTGTTCAAAAAATTGTACTACATAAGCACTAATACAAGTTGTCTGCTCCCTGCCCCAAGATTTAAAAAAAGAAATTCTGCTATTTTGGTAACTCAGGCAAAAATCAGGGATAATATGTTAAATTCAACCATGCAAGTATAGGAATAAAATAAAGTGATTTAAATGTTTTAACTTTAAAAATGTATATATGTTCATGACTTTTTGCCTTCGTGTTTTTCTGCTTACCACATATGTGACTTTTGCTCAGTGACCTAGAGGAAAGTATTAGATCTATGGGGACCAGAGTTACAGACAGTTGTGACACAGAACGTGAGTTGTAACTGAACTCTGGTCCTTTGGAAAGGTATCATCATAGAAAATAATAAAAAGCCACTGAACAAAAGCAATTCTTCATTTTCATATTTAGGTCATACATTTTGCCTTATTAGTTTCCTAAGCTAGGTGATAACATTTGTTACATTGAACAATAATCACTTTGAAGCTATTATTTTAACAATGTGAACAATAGATCAGTATTTACTGGAATGATTTTAAAACTCTTATTATTAACCATAGGTCATGTGTTTCTTTGTTTGTTTGATGTTTGTTTTGTTGTTCCTTTTTACTATTTTAAACTGTTTTGGCAAGTTTTCTTGAAATGTAATTCAGCTTTCGATGGACTCTGATGTTTCACGTACAAAAACATAATTCACATTGTGCTCTTACTCTGAGGATATTAATTGTATTGTAATGAAATGAAAGCCATGAGAAATTAAGGTATGCTTTGAAGAACTCTGATTCAGTTTGCTCTTCAGATATTAGAAGATTCATCCAGGTAATTACATGTGAGTTAAGTAGCTAGCAGACATCTTGAGTAGATTTTGGACCTTACTTCTATTATACTGTAACATGAATCACTTTGATACTTTCAGTTAGTATGGTTAATTTTTAAAGACAAAAATAAATGTCTGAAATATAAATTATTTGAAAAAATCCATTTGTGGAGGAGTTAAGAATAATAAAATGTATATGAATGGTCATAAAAGCAAAAATTGGTGAAATATGCATAGTAAAAAATTTCTGATAAGAATATTTATAAGTATTGGTAATCATTTTTTAAGTTTAATGATCTGAACAACTGAAGCCATACTTCAAGAAAGCTCTTTAGCTTAGATTCTGTATTGATTATTGTAGTAAGTTATCAAAATATTTTAGAGTGTTTATTAAAAAGATCTTGACAGTGACTGAAGAATTAATGAAATAATGAGAAAATTTATAATAATGACAGCATTACTTCTTTAAACTGTAACTGATTTGTCTAACTAACCTGCTACAATCACATTATTCATAACACAAATCTTTAAAATATTTTGTACACACTTCTACAAAAATCAGGAGATTTGATTCCAACTATGGATAATTATTTTGCATTATATACATATAATTTTATAAAATAATAGACTTCAAATATCTATAAGACTCCAAATATAACTATGTCCTTTGGATATATTGGTTAATTTTATCATAATAGTCAATTCAATGTTAATATTTCATTTGTAGTTCATATACAATTTAAAAATACATTTTAGGGTTCTTAATTCTTTGATGTTGAAATATTATGGGGAAAATTCAACAGCAAATGTGTAATAAATGTGCTGCATATCATGTCTCTTGATCCAAATTTAACCTCAGGAAACTTAAACAAATAAAGGACTGACTCACTAAATTTTTTTTTGAAAGACACACCAATGAGTAAATAAGTACATGTCTTAAAGTTCCATATCTCTCTTATTATTGTCATATTATCAACCTCCCATTATGAAATCTACTTAAATTCTACAGATAACATTGCTCAAGATGGAGTGCAGTCCAAACAAACAGTAAGTGTAAAGTTTTAGATATTAATGTTTTTTCACTTTAAAAGCACACCCCTTTTCACTTTAAAAGTATATTCTGCCATTCTATTCCATGCAAGATACAGTGCCTTGGCTCGGTGTATCCATATTTCACATCAGACTTACTTCTTAGGCACTAATTTTTTTTTTCAGTGAACAGACACTGTGAAAGTATTGTAACGCTTGTGTGTCAGGTGCATTGAAGAGTGGCAGACGAACGATGAACCACTAGACATTGTGGCCATCAAAGTCTGCCACTATTTGATCACATAGATACCTTCTCATGGTAACACAAAATGAGACTCATAAAAGAAGATAATTTGAAGGCCTCTTTAAGTAGTTTGTGTTAGAATATAGAAGAATACTTACTCTATTTTTCTATAAGTTTTGTTAGTTTATTACTTGACTAATTTATCAGTGGTATACCTATGTATGTATGCATATGTGTGTGTGTGTACATATGATAAAATATTGAATTTGTATTTTTTCAATCTATAGTTTTAAGGAAGTTTTGAATGCTTGGGAACAAACCTTCTGTGAGTGAGGAGTATGTGCTCTAATCTTTCTTCCGAAGAATACACTGAGGTTTTGTGTGAATCATGCAACAAATGTGTGAACGTATGATTTTACTTACTGTAAACTTCCACGGACATCATGAGCTACCACGCATGTTCTTTTCCTATCTTTTCTTCCACTGTAGACATTAAGTTAAACAATACGTGGCTTTGGTTTTTAAAAAAGTGGACATAATTTTAAGAGAAAGTAGAATAATGGATTAAAGGCAGCCAAACCTGGGAATAACTCAGTTTGACTTCTTATCAGTGTTTGATACAACAGGAGATCTTATATACATGGGTGCTTACCATATCTGTTCAGACATTTATGATAAAGTATAAACATACATTTTATAAAAAGAAGTTGTGTGTAGCAATTTTGTACCTGTTTTATGACATTGTTTTTCTTTTTTTTTTTCATTTCTTTTACAGATCTTAATCTACAGTCAATGCTGTTTTGGCATTATAAACTTCCAAATATGTAACACACTCTATATATTCAGCTAAAAGGCAGATAGTCTTAGAATATTTGATTATATTGATAAAATACTGTCGATAACATAATACTGTATCAGGGGAAATGCCTACATAATGTTTTTAAGAGCGACAAAATAGAAAGCAAAATATCTTGAGGTAACCAATTTATTTTATGCTCAAGATCTCATTCTGTTACTTAAAAATATATGCAACACCTACATGACTTAGCCCCAGGACATTTTAAGGAAAGGAATAGATATGACATGTAAGATGGTTGGAGGAAGAACAATATCTATTTGTGTCCATAATAAAGAAAAATGAGAAGAAGTGAAGGTAAAGTTTGTTGTGTAGAACTATTTTCTTTGTATCTCTTTGACATTCTGTGTATACTATCCCAAGAGTTCTACTTAGGAGACAAGGAAGGACAAATTTTGGGTCAACGTTTTTGTGGGTCAGTTGGTGTCCCCATTCATCCATTGGAAGTGTTGCCTAGTTACAGGAGGTGACCATTTCAGGTTCTATATCCTCCACTGGGTCTTTCTTAAATTAACTAGTTAATTTATGTATTAATTCACTTTACATCTGCATCAGAGCCCCCTCCCAGCTGTTCTCTCCATCTCATCCTCCCTTCCTCATCTCCTCTCCCTTCTCTCTACTACTCAGAAAAAGAGAGCCCTACTACGACACACACCAACCCACATCAGCACATCAAGTCACATCAGGCCTGAGCTCATCCTCTTTGCCTCTGGCAAAGCAGCCCTGCCAGGGGTAAATGATTGATAAGCAGTCAACGGAATCCATGTCAGAGATAACCCCTTCTCCCTTTACTATGGGACCCATAAGAAGGCTGAACTGCCCATTGGTTAAATGTGTTTAGGTGACTAGGTCCAATCCATTCATGGTTCTTGGTTGGCGCTTCAGTCTCTATAAGCAACCCTAGACCCTGGTTAGTCGGCTGTGTTGGTTTTCTTGTGGAGCTACTGTTCCCTTCTGGTCCTCTATCCTTACCCACACTCTTCCATAAGACTCCTAGTGTTTGGCTGTGAGTCTTAGCATCTATTTCAATCTGCTAATGGGTGGACCTCTCAGGAGACATCTGTGTAAACATACTCTTGTCTGCAAGCATAGTAGAGTATCATTAATCGTGTCAGGGCTTGGCTGTCTCCCATGGGGTGGGTCTCAGATTGGTCCAGGAATAGGTTGGACATTCCCTAAAACTCTGTTCTATCTTATTACTGTACATCTTCTATGCAAGATAAATTTTGTGTTGACTTTTTTGTGGGTGTGCTGGTGTTCCTCTCTTTCCATTCGGAGTACTGTCTAGTTAGATGTTGGCCTCTTAAGTGTCCATGAGCCCTGCTACTAGGAGTTTCAGCTAGAGTCACACACATATCCTCCCATTAACCTACCCTGTAAAAACAGAAAAGTCTTATCAGAGGAATCTCTAATGGCCAAGGGGCACTTAAAGAAATGTTCAACATCCTTAGCCTTCAGGGAAATATAAACCGAAATTACTGAGATTTCATCTTATATGCATCAAAATGGCTAAGATAAAAACAAGAACTGAGGTCATAACTCAGGCTGGTGAGGATGTGGAGCATGGGACACTCCTCCATTTCTGGTGAGAGTGCAAACTTGTACAACCACTTAGGAAATATATTGGTGCCTTCTCAGAACCAGCATTAGCTCTACCTCAAGACACAGGTATACCACTCCTGGCAATATACACAAAAGATGTTTTACTATGCAACAAGGACATTTGCTAAACTGGACATAATCCAGATATCCTTCAGCTGAAGAATGGATGAGTAAACTTTTGAACATCTACAAAATAAAATATTACTTAACTGTTAAACAATATATACAAACAATTGGTCTTCAAGGGGGCATTGGCACCACATCATGCTGATGTTCTATGTGCCCACAAAGCGAGTTTCGACCTTTGGTAACAAATAAGGTGAGTAATGCCACTAGTGACTCATAATACACTATTTCAAGTTTTTACCTCTCTTAACATTAATATTGAGTGTTTTCAGCAAGGCTAAATATTTACAGAGTTCAGATTTCTCTTTTTTCCTAATGAGATATAAATTATTCCCCAGAAAATGGCTGCTTATTAAAACTGAGCATGATATTAGATAGCCTACTAGTTCATAATATTATATCAAATGGGTGTAGTATCACCAAGTAAAGAACAATGGTGCCTTTGCCTGAAAATCTCAAAACATTTCCATTACTATTCCCTGTGACAGTCCTTTGACTTCTGGCAGGATAGACATGCAGTATCAAACCTTCTTGTGAGTCCTTCTGATTATCATACCTGGTAAGAATCACTACAATCAGTAAACTATGAAAGGCAATTTCATTTTGCTCATATTTAATCAATTATGCTTTTGACAACTTATGTAAATATACATACCATGTGTCCATATATATAATATTGAACTTTAAAGCATAGTACAATATGAAGCTGTAAACATTCATAGCTTTACTTATTTAATTCTATGTACATCAGGGGACAACACATGCCATGAGATATATGTGGCATCCAAAGTGAAATTTGAGGGAGTCCTTTCTCTCCTTCTACTGCCTTGGTCCTGGCAAGAAAACAGAGGTCACCATGATTGACAGAGGAAACATTTATGGGATGAGCCATACCCTTGTCCAGATATGCACTCTCATGGTAGGGTCCTTAAACCATATGAGCTCAGAATTATATTTTGAAATAAACTATGTGTAGTATGTTTTAAATGTTACTCATTTTAGAATCACCTTCTTTCAAATAGGTGTTTACTTAAATAAACTGATCCTGTACACTTTTGATATGTTTGTCTGAGGCAGGGTTTCTCTACATAGACTAGACTTTCCTGGAATTCACAGGGGTCTGCCTTCTTGGCTTCCTGGGTGCTGGAATTAAAGATGCGTTTCACTGCACTTTGATCTATAGTATTTTTAATAAAATGTGTTACTTATTTGAGTTTCAACAATGAAATGAAAAACATGTATCAACACTCAAAACTTTGCAAATTTATTTCTGAAATATTGGTCTTTAAAAGCAATTTCATTTACCTGTAATATTAGTACAACTATTAGATTTTAAGAAAATATAATATAATGTTAGATTTTTTAAATCACCATTTAAATTTAAATATTCAGATTTTTCAAGTACTGAAGACGAAGAAAATGCCAGCTTTACAAATTATTGGAATCTGACTAAATGTTAGAGTAGTGTGCAGATCATTTGTATGAATCTACTTAAATCATGTTGCCACTTACAAAAGCTGAATGCACTTTGGTGAAGGTTTTTGTCATTAAAGGTAAAAGGGACATTCAAGAAGGAGAGACATTTTTATAAATAGTAAAATGATCATATTTGTACAAATAAAACATGAGAAAGTGAGAAGACGCAATATCTTTATTTAATGTGAGGAAGCACATGATTATTATGTAATAACATTTATTGGAGGATTAGATATTTTTAAAGTAATGGACATATCAAGAAGAAAGAACCAAGAAACTGAATATAAACTTTTCCACAACAACTTAAGAAGGAATATTGTGAACAGAGACAATGTATTGAGTTTGAGGTTTGTAGAGTGAAAGGGTAAATGACATATCATTCTTCCTATTGTCTCATTCTAAAAGACCCAATTGCAGACTTTTTTTTAACATAATAGTGAATCTTTTATTTGAGAAAGCAAGCATATCCGAGTAGATTAATGACAATAAAGAACTAGATTGATAGATATAGATAATAGATAACCCGAATTTGAATTTCATTCCAATCACACAATTTTTCCTGAGTATTTTTGATGTACATATACATATGTACACAAGAAAATTTGTATGAATCAAGAATAAGTGTGGCATAACTGCAAGGGCCTATATCCTAGCTGATCTGTTAGTTTTCATAAAGTTTGAGAAATTATCATATTTGATCTGAGAGGATACTGGACCTTAACTTTAGCTACAAATTAACAGTAGGATGCAGTATTTTGGTTACAATATGCTATTACAAATTTATTCTAGGAATTAATTTCCATTACATCATTGTTAGTAATAGATTAATTGATTAAATTGCATGGGTAATTCTATTTTATTGAAATGGGGAATATATAACTGTTCCCTTCCAGGTCTGTGAAGATAAATCCTTCATCCTTTCAACCACGAGAATAAATAACAAGAACCATCAAAAGACAAGAAGCAGGGCTTTGCTAGACTTCTATCTGTATTTCATGTAGGCTCCAGAAAGATGGAAATAAAATGGCTATTATTATAATAAATACCCAGTATAAGATATTAAATTATAGAAGATCCAGCCCACTCAGACATCACTAAGCAAAACTCAGTCTCTTACAATTGCTTCAAAATTATAACTTTCAAAAAGTGCTATTAACTCTTCAAATTCCTTACTTATCAGACACAGTAGACCAAGGAGATACACAATATTAGCATTGAATACTACCAAATAAGACAGGGTGTTAATATGAAGATGAAAAGCAAGTTAGAAAAGATTTGTGGAATTCTAATATTTATCATCTATTTCACACCTGAATACTAAAAAGAATAATGCCCTAGAATATATTAAATTTGGCATAATTGTCTTTGTCTAGATATAACATGTTCACAGTCCTAATATAGTCCAATGTTTGCTGTAAAGATCAGAAACCATTTGGAAAGCTACTAACATGCACTCTCAGCATACTCAGGCAATCAATTTTATTCCTTCTCAAGTCTCCGATGGAGTTGAAGACCAGAGAGTTTAGTCTTGCAATTGAGCTTAGTTGTTTAGTATTTAAGACAATTTTAGGTCTAGGTAGATGTTGAAAGTTGATAATGATAACATATGATAGATATTTTACATTCAGAATTTTAGATGCACCAAGATAGGAAAGATATTTTCTTCAAGGCTGTCAAATACAAATAGCCAATATACTAAGGATGTAACATTTATATAATTCCTGATTATGTCATGGTTCTTCATGCTATAGGTAGTTTATTGTATATATGAGTAATAATATAAATGTATATGTAAAATTTTTTTAAATGTTTAAAATAATAAAAATAATTTAAAAAATGAATGAAACTAAAGTCCAACTTACAATGGAAATTTAAGACATTGTGAGGGAAAGTTGTCTGTGAATTTATCATATATCTTCATAGAAAGCCTGCTGTCTAGAAGAAAGAGATAATTTATTCCCAGACATAGACATATGTAATTATTCATGATAATGCATTAAAAATAAATAATGGATATATTGATGAAAATCTAAATATGTGATCACATGGATATATACACACAAATCCTAGAATCATATTTGACTTGATGAAATGAAGAAGAGGTTAGAGGGATGGGGATGGCTAACTTGGTCAATTGTTTTTCAGGCAGACATGAGGAAAATCTGAGCTAGGTCCCTAAGTGCACACTTTCAGCTAAGGGTAGTGTCATTCCCATGCTGGAATGACAGACAAAAGCTAATTTGGGGCCTGTGGTCAGCTAATCTAGTTGACTAACCATATCCATCTTTGAAGAGAACCATTGTCTCAAATTTTAATGTGGCAAAAAGATAAAGGAAAATAATCCATCTCAGTGTATTGCTTCCACAAGTATGTATACGTATGCCTGTGTGTTCTCATACAAAGGCAAACAAAAGACCTTAAGGACACACATGTGCAAAAACAAACTAATTTTCTATATAAACTTGTGTTTAATAAGATTTGGTGATACTAAGAAAAGTATCACATTATTGACAGTATGTATATAAGAAAGTAGTAAACTTAACTGTAATTGAGTATGTAAAGGTACTAAAAGAACTAAATGAAAGCATGCCACTGCCACCACACACAGTGGATCACACAGATTTCCCTCTCCACCTTCCTCCTGACTACTCTCTGCTTTATCTCAGCATCAAATTCCAAAACATATTTCTTGGCAAGCCATAGAGCACTAAGGTCAGGAAAGCAAGTAAACCAATTGCAGACTTTCACCACTCTCCCTCCAAATATAATCCCACAATAACCCCAGCTCTGTAATAGGCTACGTGATGCATCTGCTCTCCTAGTTTCAGCGGGACATAACAACCTCTGGCTTTCTTTTCCCTAACTCATATTTTATTTCAGTCCACAGTTCCATCAAGGATTACCTGGGGAACCTCTGGCTAGGGACACAGTAGGCTAACTACAGATCTTGGTCTCTCCCTCCTCTCTTCCAAATCGAATCCCCCTGGCTCACCGCCATCACGGTAGCAGAAAGTCTATTGTGGCCTCCCATTCCTCTGTCCCCACATCTTTAGTGGATCGCTTATAGACACTTTTTTCCAATCTTACCTCTTCTTTCCACTCATCCTACTATCCCAGCCCCCAGCACCAGCAGGCATTCCGTGGGAACCCAAAAGACAAGCCTTTCAGATAAAGAAGTAGGCCTCCAAATCCAATTCCTCACTCTCATTCCCAGCTCTGTTGCAGACTGCCTTTTGTGTTCCCTCCTCATTCTCTATCCCTATTCCAAGGGTACTAAACACATTCTGGTGAAAACCTCTGCTTTGCTCCATCCTGTAGACCATCACAGCACCCAATCTCAGCCCATTCTCATTTCCTGTCAGTACCTAGAGTACCCAAAAGAATTCCCTACCAGGCTACACACAGCCATCACATTCACAGAAAGACCAGAGAGGGCAACAGAAATCAAAGGGGAAAAAAAGTCACCCAACAAGGGCCATACCACAATCTTCCTACTGCCTCTTCTTCCTGAATGCTGGAACTAAAGGCATGAGACATTATGCCCCGCTTATCTCCATTTATACAGAAGTATGATTTTAGTTTAAGTCAAGTAGGTTATTGTAATCTAAATCGGCAGCTCTGCTATTTCTTTCTGATCAAAAATAATATTTAAACACTGACATACATTACTTACAAAAATAGTATGAAGAAAACTAGTTTGTAGGGACAGAAATCTATTTACTTGGAAGTTAATGAGCACTTCTCATGACTCAAGCAAGTAATAGAAAAATAGCGATGGAAAAATAGCGTGGATCTTTTTGATACATACGACTTTCTCACGTACTCTGGTGCCTCACATTTGACCATGTCCCCTGGAGGGGGAGACCTGGTGGCACTCAGAGGAAGGACAGCAAGTAGCCAAGAAGAGACTTGATACCCTATGAGAATATACAGGGGGACGTAATCCCCCTCAGGAACAGTCATAGGGGAGGGGAATAATGGGAAAATGGGGGGGGGGGAGGAATGGGAGGATACAAGGGATGGGATAAATATTGAGATGTAACAAGAATAAATTAATATAAAAAAAATAAAAATAAAAAATAAAAAAAGTGTGCTTAAAGACTTACATAAGGCATTTTAATGCAAAAAAAAAAAAACCCTGTATATACTAAAATTTTTAAAAAGGGTATGAGACCTTTCTATGAATTGTTAATTTATTTATCCTCTTATGAATAGAGTATTTCTATTTTCCAATTAAGAGCTTGGTGAACTTAATTAGTTTATCATAACAGTAACTTTAATGCATTGTGATCAAATAGAATATGATGATATCGTGTATGTTCTAGTTTAAACTAGTCAGCATTAAAAACATAATTTTTAAGTAGTTGAAGATACTGCAGTAAGGGCTGTTTATTAAGTATAATTAAGGACGTGTGGTGTATTGAACATTCAGTTAATTATTAGTTATGTTAATCTTAGCTAACTATGAATCCCATTCTCCGTATTTCATTTAGTTTGTAGGAAAAATTTTCAGAATGGAGGTGCAGAACAAGGGTGGTGAAGATAAGAAGTTCATTAGTTCTGGTACAGACTGGACAACTACATAAAGAGACCAATTACCTAAAATTTGTTTTAAAACTAAAACCAAAAATAATATGTTGCTTGATCTAAAATTTAACAATCTCTAAATAACTTACATAATGTATGTAATTTTACTTTTAAAATGTTTTTGAAACTATGCATTTTTACAAGTTTATTGTCTATTATTAAATATGCATACACAGAAACATAATATTCAGAGACATTTAATACAATGTCACCAATGACAAGACCACCCACTCACCTAGCCTAAATTCTCAGGTGAATCAGACATTGCCTGACAGTCATTGTCAAAAAATGTCATCATATAAAATAAACCTCAGTGAAATATATAAAGCTATCCAGCAGTATATTTTTTAATATTTTATAATTTTATGTGCAATGACAGTATTGGGGTCTTGTGCTCCCCCCCCCCCTTATTTATATTACTCCTGGTTCCTCATAATGAATTAGGGTGCCTCCATTTAAACAAAATGTATTAAGAATGGCAGTATATGTTTTCTGATGATCATATTTACTATGTGTTTTTATTAATCAAATAATTTCAGTGAATTTCAGTTTGCTTTCTGGCATTGCTTTGGGCCTTGATCATGACATAATACTCTTCTTTCAATGCTTACATTTCAGAGAGGAAAGAAACTTAGACAATTCATAAACACATACAGACATATGTTGTAAGGTATTCTATTTGTGAAGAATAAATATAAAATATTATATATTAACAATGCATTTCATTCTTTGCCTCCTTTTGGAAACTGTTTCAGAACACCACATTTATACTTCAAACTCTGAATTTCTACAATATTATAATTATTCTTCTGACTAATTTAAATCTGTATTATGTTAAAAAGTGAGGCTACTTAAAGTGATTTTAATATATACCCACAAAAACCTTTCTACTTGCCTCTGTAATATTAAATTCTGCATTTTCCCTTTACCATCTAAGGTTAAGAAGGTTAAAATATCCCACAGGTGTCCTGGTGGTTCCTTCAATTTGTGTTTGTTCGTGTATTATATTTTGTTTAAGAAAAAGTCTATTTAGCTTCAACCCTTAAATTTTATTAGCTACTTTCTAACCTGAGATAATTTCCTTAATGCTTATAAATATATATCTGTCCCCAAGTCACTTTTCCTTGGGGACAACATTGTCAATTTCTGACAGTGTTCTAGGTAAAAAGAAAGATAAGTATAGCGTCATATGCTGCTCTATAATTACTTATTTCTGCTACACTCTAGAACTTGTTCCGAAGTATTTCACAACAGCATATCAAGTCAGAAACAGATGGCGGTGGCTTGGTGCAGGCTTGGAGGCAGCAAATGCAAAAGCTTGTTTATTGCAAACGTAAAAATGGTCAAATATTGACCTCAAAAGTCTAAAAACCCATCACACAGTGTGCTGCCCGTGCTCCATCCATACTGCATAGTTACCTCCCTGCTTCACTACGTTTTCAGTATCCTTTTCTCTCAGGCTTCCTCATGGAGCTAGTCTGGAGAGAGATCCTCATTGCAATCCTTACTAATGGTACTGAACAAATATTTTCCATTTTCCTTATAAATGTAATAGTTCTAAAATATACTCTTTTACTTGGTTTGCCAATTTTTTCGTTCAAAGACAATTTGAACATCTTAGGCTGACTATGAAGCTCATATAGTATTTGTTTCTGGCTGAATTCTTTCCTTGTGACTGTTCAGTATCCGCTATTCTTTCAAAAGGAAGGTGGTGTAGAGGGATGGGTCAGTAGTTAAAAGCATTGGTTTCTTTTCCAGGACACCTGTGTTTGATTCATAGCATCCATATGGATGCTAATCACCGCTTTAACTCCAGGTGTAGGGGATCTGGTTCACTCTTCTGGCTTTTGCAGGTACTAGCCACACAAATGATGAACAGGAATATTCAAGCAAAACACGAATTCAAAGCCCTTTGAGCCTACCTCGGGGAAAATACACAAAAATGTAACATTTCTGATCTTAGAATTAAGAAACCTGGTGAAATATTTTTGAATATACTATGTAATATTTAATTTTGGTTTTTGAAACTGAGCTTACAAATAATGTCTCATCTTGGCTAGGTTACGTTTGAAACAAATGGAGCAATGGAAAGCCTGAATATGGTTGGTGTTAGTATGTTGAAAGATATAAATTAAGGAGTCTTTCCATAATAAATGGGAAAAAACTGGGCAAAGGGATTCAGTAACTGAGTTCTGTCACATTACAATCCAAAGGATCATAATAATTGAGAATGCATTCAGTAAAATGATAAAGAATGGTTAGAAGGATAATAGCAGGTTTAAACAATCTTTTTGATAAAAATGAGATTCTTGGTTATAATTATGTTCATTTACAAAGTCAGGATTTGAAAATTGAGCATTGGGCTTCATAACATGAATAGCCTGTGAAATGCTACTGACTGAGGTGGTGGGGGTAACAGTGCGTTGAAACAATAATGAGAGAGAAAATATAGCACACAAAATTATATTGAAAAAGTTTGAAAACATTTTAGTATATTTATCTTTTATACATACATTTGTATTATTATACATAAATAAAATAAACTGCATACAGCAGGAAGAACCACGAAATAATCAGAAACTAAAAAGTTAAAAAGCCGGGCGTGGTGGCGCACGCCTTTAATCCCAGCACTCGGGAGGCAGAGGCAGGTGGATCGCTGTGAGTTCGAGGCCAGCCTGGTCTACAAAGTGAGTCCAGGATGGCCAAGGCTACACAGAGAAACCCTGTCTCGAAAAACAAAAAACAAAAACAAAACAAGAAACTAAAAAGTTATATTCATAGTAATTTGGCTATTCGTATTTGGAAAACCTGAAGAAAACATCTTTCCTTTCTTTGTACATCTAAAATTCTGAGTGTAAATCAATATCTATCATATCGCATCATTATCAACTTAATTACAACATTATCAAATTAATTGCCTGAGTATACAGGGAGTGTAGCTTAGCAGCTTCCCACATGAGAAGATGACATAGACAGTTTGCTACTTGAGCAGTCACCCAAAACTCTATAATGTTGGAGCATCATCTTCAGCCTTCTGGCCCAATATGTCTGACAGACATATTTGTCTGTCTGAGGACTTGCTTACCCTGTTTTGGCGAAGTTTGGCCATTAACTCTGCCTGCATCCACACTTGCACATTTTTAGGCAGATTTATATTTCTAATTATTCTTCACACACATTATATTTATTTCTACTGTAATATGAGGTCATGTACCCATACAACTCAATTATAATACCACATTTGCTTTCAATGCCTTCAAAGTGGTATTAAAGGCTGTTTAGGATAATTGAGTAATCCAAGCTAGTTGTTAGTTTATCAACTCATGCTCATGTCAATTGCTAGTCTATTTTTATCACAAGAATATATATCCTAGGTTTAACAGATAGATAGGATGCCATAGAAAGTCAAGATAAAATAGTTAAAGTCTTCAAAAACCTCAGAGTACTACAGAATATGGCATTCAAAATGTCTTTTTTATTTTAGAATAATAAAAACATCCTTAAGTGGCATATTCTGTAGGTCACTGAGGGTTTTGGAGACCTTATTTAACTATTTTACTTCATATATCTATAGAAACATATCTATCTATTAGACCTAGATTATATATTCTTGTGAAAAAATAGACTAATTTTTGTCATAAGCATGATTTGCATCAATATACAAATTTCCATACCATTGAATTAAAAATTAACCTTCTTTGTGAGTAACAATTAGGGCCCAGAGATGAGGAGTAGATTCAATAATCTACCTTTTGTTCTATCTTCCCTCTATATTTCTATATCCCCCTTTCTTTCTTCTCAGCTCCTATATCCTTACCTACAAAAGAAAGATAAAGGAAAAGAAATATGTCCCCAAGTCTAACCTAGTTTCCTCTCTGTAAAAGACCAATAAAACTTATGACCAACTCCCAATGAAAATAAGCATCTGTAGACCCAAAGAGTGAACAGAAACCTATCTAACCTCACTTAGATGAAATGGCACTTCATTCTCATTAGGTTTCTTCAGGCTGATTTAGGGCAAAAAAATTCCTTTGAAGACCTCCTCCCTAAAAGAATTGGGAAAATTGTTAAGTAAGCCAGGGATAGCATTTGTAGTCCATTTTTCAAAAGTTGTAAAATTCCAGGCTTAATAAGAGTCCAGTGTGGGACAGTCTGAAATTCTGAACCAATTAAGATTAGAAGCTTTCTATAGTGCTTTCCTGGAAGTTGTCCTGCTCTGATGGGTGACAGCAACTGAGGTACTTGGGGCTGGAACATGGAGGGTGAAGGGTTATCATCATCAAGCTTGCTGAGAGGAATGAATCCTGTCAGGTCTGATCCAGGGTGTGTGTCCAGTTCTTTTTTTCTGAAAACATAATTTCCCAGACATATTTTAACAGTTCTAATATTGTGAATAGTATGAGGTGTGTAGGATGTACAGAGCAATTAAGCCTGGTTCTCTGCTCAGTGTATGAGCAGAAGAAGTAAGACATCTGTAAATGTTCCTTCATGCCATACTAAGAATGGCCTCTAATTATAAGTCACAGAGAACCTGTGCCCAACATGAAGGCTTGTCTATGCATAAATCTTCGTATCTCAGTCAGTCCTAGAGCTATTTCCATGTAGTGGGGTTAACAGTATTAGTTACCTTCTTGTTTTGCAGTTTGAATTCTTTACACCTATGGAAGTCCCCGCCCTCATCCCATCCTGATAATATCCCCTCCTTCGTTTACTTTCCGTCCCTCCCCTATCCTTCGCAAGGGGAATTCTCCTCCTAATGTTTGACCTCATCTTATCCAGTGTCCCATCTTGGCACACCCACCCTTCCTCAAAGAAGATGAGCATCGATGAACCTCCTTATGGAGATGGCTTCAAATGTGTCAAACAAGCCACTAGGAAAGATGTCCTCATTTCTACCACAGACAGAATTCTGCCTAAAAATGGGCACGTTTACATAAAGGAAGTCTATGGCCAAACTCTGCCAAGACACATTAAGCAAGTCTTCAATAGTTTTTGACTCTCAAATAGGCCTTTCAAATATATTGGGCCAGAAGGCTCAAAATGATGCTCCAATATTAGTGTTGAGTGACTCTTCAGGCAATAAACTGTCTTAGTCATTTTTTCATTTTGGAAGCTGCTAACCTATACTTTCTGGTTCACTTAGATATTTATCTTTTTTTCCTTCTCAAATCTCAGATGGGGTTGAAGACCACACAGTTTAGTCTTTCAATGAAGCTTAGTAGGTTAGGGGTTAAGATGTTTTTAGATCAAGATAGATGTTTTAAGTTAACAGAGATGAGATATGATTGATATTAGTCCCCATTCTGAAATTTAGACCCATCAAGTTAGGAAAGATGTTTACTTCACATTTGCTAAATACAAATAGGCAAACACCATGAATGTAACATTTATATAATTCCTGATTATCTTGTGTTTTTTTCCTACCGTATGCACTTTTTCTTACCTATGTGTAATAATAAAAATGTATATATTAAAAAAGAAACATAATAAAAAAATTAAATGAAAAAGTCTTTATTATTTTAAAGATTCTTTGACAATAATACAGGTGAACTCCTGATAACATGCATCAAAGAACCATGGAGATGGCTTCAAATGTGGCAAACAAAACAAAACAAACAAACAAACAAAATTAACCAATGGGCAAAATGTCCTTGCTTCTGTCACACACAGAATTATGAAGACATTTTAAAGAACAAAGAAAAATCTAGTTAGTCAATCAGGTAAGAAATTCACAGATTGTTTACATGTAATCTTAATTTGTGGGAATTTTGTTTTCTGGATTTAATTTTCATTTTTAAAATTTTGCTGTAGTCAGTGTCTTGACAAAGAATCATGTTGTTTAAAAAAAAAAACTCTCAAGATAAACAAGATCACTTCCAAAAACAATGTCCCTTACTAGGTTTTAATACATGGGAACCAAACAAGGGATTAAAAATACCACGTTTACACTCCAATCATAAGAAATCAAGCATGCTGTGTGGCTGAATAAGGTTTTATTATTAGATTTATAGAAAATCCATAGAAGCATCAACTAATTTCTATGTATTCATGATTCAAAACTTACATTCAGTTTTGGGTCTAAGTTTGTATTGGTGGGTGGTGCTGTCTTCCTTCTATTAGGAGATGCGTAGTTAGAGATTGTCCTCTTCAGTCCCTATAGTCCCTGCTACTAAGAGTCTCTGGTAGAGTTCCCTTCATATATACCTCTGAGCCTACCATGACCTAGGTCTCCAGATTGTGTGCCCCTGCGCACAGTTTCTTTTCTCTCTCGAAGCCTTTTGTTCTCCAGTACCCACTCTCCCCAGGTCTGCCCCTGCCACATCTCTCTGTGTATCCTTCCACTCCTCCCTCCCTCCCACTTTCACACAATTCCCCTCCCCTAGGACTATGACCAAAGGGGATCTCCTCACCCACTTTATGGTCATAGGCTATCAAGTCTCATCTTGGTAGCTTGCTTATTCTTTCTTTGAGTGCCACAAGGGATCCTCACCAAAGGGAGGTCGTCAAATATGGGGCACTAGAATTCATATCAGAGTTAGTCCTTGCTCTCTACCCAACTGTGAAGAATGTCCTTTCCCTTGGCTAGAACTGAGTAGGGCTTCCATGTATACTACTTGTAATGTTCTTGGTTAGAGCAGTTCTTTGAAAAGACTACCCTGGGCCCTGATCCACCCATTACAGTGTTCTTCTTGTAGGTTTCTAAGATCCTCTGGATCATTCATTTGCCTATCTCCTATATTTCTCTTGCCAAGAGTCCCAGTGTGATGTCCTCTCATCTATCCTAATCTCCTGGTAAGTGAAGACTTCCATGGGGACATGCTTTTTGGCCTAGTGCCCAATTATAAGTGAGTATATACCATGTGATTCTTTCTGCTTCGGGCGTAACTCATTTAGTATGATTGCTTCTAGTGCAATCCATTTGTCCACAAATTTCAGAATTTCCTTGCATTTTGTAGCTGAGTAATATTCCATAGTGTGAATATACCATAGTTTCTTTATCCATTCTTCAACTGAGGGACATTTAGGCTGTTTCCAGTTTCTGACTATTATGAATAAGGCTGCTATGAACATGGTTAAGCATATGTCCCTCTTGTGTGGTAGAGCCTTTTCTGGGTATATTCCAAAGAATGGAATAGCTGAATTTGACATAGAAGCCAAATCTATTCAATGGAAAAAGGATAGCACCTTCAACAAATGGTGTGGTCTAACTCGATGTCTACAAGTAGAAAAATGCAATTGGACCCATATTTGTCACCATGAACAAAACTTATGTCCAGGTGTATCAAAAACCTCCACATAAAACCAGAGACACTAAATCAGTATCAGTTAGAAAAAAAAGTGGGGAAGAGTCTGGAACACCCTGGCACAGGAGACAAGTTTCTGAACAGAACACCATCAGTCTAGGCCTTAAGGTCAACAATTAACAAATGGGACCTCAGAGCTTACATGAAAGTCAGTCCCTACTCTCCACTCAACTGTGGAGAATGTCCTGTCCATTGGCTAGATCTGGGTAGGGGTTCGAAGTTTACTGCACGTATTGTCCGTGGCTGGTGCCATAGTTTGAGCAGAACCCCTAGGCCCAGATCCACCCATCATAATGTTCTTCTTGAACTCTGGTGCCCCATATTTGAACACATCCCCTGGATGGGGAGGCCTGGTGGCACTCAGAAGAAGGATAGCAGGCTAGCAAGAAAAGACTTGATACCCTATGAGCATATAAAAAGGGAGGAGGTCCCCATCAATCACAGTCATAGGGGAGGGGGTAAGAGAAAAAATGAGAGGGAGGGAAGAATGGGAGGATACAAGGGATGTAATAACAATTCAGATGTAATATGAATTAATTAATAAAATATATTATTTTTATAAAAACAAATGGGCCCTCATGAGGCTGAGAAGCTTTTGTAAGGCAGGAGATACTGTCAAGAGAACAAAGTGACAGCCTACAGACTGGGAAAATATCATCATGAACCCAACATCTGACAAAGGTCTAACATCCAAAATACATAAAGAATTCAAGAAATTAAACACCACCAAACCAAATAGCCCAATTAGGAAATGGGCTTCAGCAAGGAGAATATAGCCATTAAACTTTGAACCCCTACCAAGACCTAGCCGACGAACAGGATATTCTCCATCGGTGAGTGGAGAGTGAGATCTGACTCTCACACGAACTCTGGTGCCCCTTTTCTGACCACGTCCCCTGGATGGGGAGGCCTGGTGGCACTCAGAGGAAGGATAGCAAGTTACCAAGAAAAGACTCAATACTCTAAGAGCATATATAGTGGGAGGAGGTCTCCCTCAATCACAGACACAGGGGAGGAGAGAAGGGGGAAAGTGGGAAGGAGGAGGAAAAGGAGGAAACAAGAGAAGGGCTAACAATTTAGATATAATATGAATAAATTAATAAAAATAAAAATAAAAATAAAATAAAATAAAATAAAGAAATGGGCTTCAGAGCTATACAGGGAATTCTCAACCTAGTAATATCGAATGGGTGAGAAACACTTAAAGATATGCTCAACGTCTTTAGTCATCAAAAGCATGCAAATCATAACACCTATGAGGTTCCATCTTACACCCATCAGAATGGCTAAGATTAAAAATTCAAGTGACACCACATGCTGGTGGAGATGTGGAGAAAGAGGAACACTCCTTCATTTCTGGTGGGAATGCAAACTTGTACAACCACTTTGGAAATCTGTCTGGTGTTTTCTCAGACATTGGCTCTCTTGCTGATTTTCAGTCACTTTCCCCTGGCAGAACTGCTTTGCTAGACCACAGGGGAAGAGGACACACTCAGTCTCCTGATGTGACTTCATGAACTGGAGGTTGGGAGGAGGGAGATGGAGAGAGGTTTGTACTGGGAGGTGAGGAAGGTTGGGGCTATGATGAGGATGTAAAGTGAATGAATAAATACAATTAAAAAAAACTTACAGTGAAAACTGAGAAACTTTTAAGGAATAATCTGTGTTTGAACTGAAAGAGGAAAATCTAAGGACAGAGTTAATAAATGCAAAAAGGGAGAACAGGAAGCAAAACATTTAGTAATCAGTAATTCAATATGTTTTTTGTATTTGCTTTTCTTTTGGTCATATGCCTACATTTGGCAGGATGTTTGGAGGTAATATCATATAATAGAGACACAGTTTTTTATACCATCAAATACTAAACATATTAATAAACTAGGTAATTTAGTCATGTGGCACACCTTTTATATGGCTCAAGGCCAGTGTAAGAGATAGTAAATCAGAAGACTGAACCTTCATAAGGGCTAAGAGCCCAAAGTTTTCTGGAGATCTTAAACTGAAGGGATTATATGTTAAAACAAGGTTACCTGCTGTAAACTGAATTAAAACAACAACCAAAAAAATGCATTCACATTCTGGTAACACTGAAGGGTGTATACTTTATAAATCCCTTCAACATTTCAAACAATATAGTTGACATAAAAAAGGAATGATGTGTGGGGCCCCCAGGGAGACTACATGTAAGTTTCCTAGGAAAAGAGAATCACTAGAGTTTCTGTGATAGGCCGGGAAGCAGAGTTCCCGGAATAGAAAGTTATTAAGTTTATTGCACACTACTGCAGTAAGCCATATATATTTACACATATACCAGTATGATATTAAATGAAGTCAGAATAAGGCAAGGAGAAGGCTTGTCAAGGGTTTGAAATGGAGAGCACATCATGAAAGCAGAAACTGACAGCACTGACAGACCCAGATCCTATGTAGGAAATCTATTTCCTTCTACCTTAGCTGTCATTGCCTCCTCAGCCAATTCTCTGCTCCTTGAAATTCTCACTTTCTTTGAGACACTGTGCCTGGCATTTGGAATGAAATGGAACTTAGATATTTCAATAACATAATGAAAGTTCAAAGCATTACACTGACAGTTTTATTTCTGAAGACACATTTAACTGCATTTGGGGATAAAATTGGGTTCATCATAAAACTGGTAGAAAACCACAGCAACACACTAATGTAGCTATCACGGGCAAGACAAATGTGTTGTAAGTGATCTGTGTGATCACTCATGAGATTATTTTTTCATATCTCACAAGAA
Organism: Acomys russatus; assembly: GCF_903995435.1. Classification (NCBI taxonomy): domain Eukaryota; kingdom Metazoa; phylum Chordata; class Mammalia; order Rodentia; family Muridae; genus Acomys; species Acomys russatus. The sequence continues at coordinate 36,263,726 of NC_067154.1, read as the reverse complement.
AAACTGATGAAAGTCCTGGTGGGGTTTGATGAGTATTGAAACAATGCCAGAGGAACTTCACTAAATTTTAATATGTAGACATCAGTATAATTTTAATGAAGAGAACTGATAATTACAGACAATAAACAGTTACAGGTTTTTAGCTTCTGAACACAGGCCTTACATTTCTAACATCAAGAAGTGCTATAGCTAGTGTGATGCCTCAGTGGGGAGATGGCATTCACTGCCAGCATGAGAATCTGTATATGAATCCTTAACCCTGAATGAAAGCTTGGTTTAGCACCATGTGTCTGTAATTCAGTGCTGGGGAGACACAAACAGGATTCCTAGAGCTCTCTAGCCAGGTGTTGCAAGTGAAGTATTAACATAAGGTTTAGGATGAGACCCTATCTGAGAAACCCGAGTTATAGAGCATTTAGAGAAGATAGCTGATGTTGACCTTAAGGTCAAAATCAGGTTTCCCCATGTGTATACATGGGCAGGTGCATACACGCACCATACACACATACTATCTCTTTTCTGATGTTCTCAATGTTTTAACTTTTATGATACTTAAGTAGTATATTCAAAGTGAAACACAGGAATGAATAGACAAATGAATGCACATTTCACCTTTACTTTATCAAACATCACTTTAAATGCATTTGATCATGTTCCTTTCAATCCTCCCACTTCTCCCTCCTTACCCTTCAAACTTCATGTTTTCTTTCTTTTTTCTTTAAAAACAAAATGAAAAACATGGTGTCAAATTTGTGTTTTTATGACTATTCTTGAGTCTGAGACCTGTGTGCGATGTGGTTGATGTACCAACTACTACACCATTGAAGAAAACTGATTTTCTCTTATTCAGGAGCCATCAGCTGTAAATAGTGACTTCGTGGTTATATTTTGCCCTCTATGCTAAGAATTACTTTTAGGTTGAGTTTGACTAGGTTTTGTGCATGCCATTCCAATCTCTGTGAGTTCCTATGTACCTCTATCCTATTATGTCTAGAATGTGCTTGGGTCTTTTGTTTTTGGTTTCTTTCTTATCACCTATCACCCCTGGGTCTTTGAATCTTTCTGCATGCTCTTCCTCACAGATCTATGAGCCTTAAGGGGAAGGGTCTGAGAATGATACTCTATTTTGCATTGAGATTTAAATCTATTTCTCTGAGCATCAACCAGTTGTGGGTTCTTTATTAATTACCATCAACTTCAAGATAACTCTTCACTACTGAGGGTTGAATGATGGACTGGTCTAAGGGAAGCAGAATGTTGCTTCACTTTATTGCTTTTTATTGCTTTTATTACAATCAAAATAGTAGAAGTAATTTCCCCCCTAGTACCCAAAATCTATTTAACCTCAAATTTTGCCTCCAATGACAATGTCAGTTATGGGTTCCATCTCATGGAACATTCCTTAATTCTAAACAAATGTTGTTTATTAATACCTTTGCCACTAATATATGAGTTGGCATATCAGGAGGGAAATGTTTTAAGTCAAAACATCATTGAGGCTAATTATTGCTTTTCTCCTCTTGTAGTGTATATATTTCTATTTTCAGCACTATGAATGCTAGACAGTAGAGAGATGAAGGCTTCCTTTGAGTAGTAGCTACATTATGTATGTGATATATTCAGTGATAATGTCTTACCATTAAGTTGTTGAAGGTACCTTATTGCACTTGGAGTACCTTTTAATATTTGTGGTTTAATGAGGAGGGTGTCTGGGTATAAATAAGGAAATGTAATTACAATATAGTGGAGGAGATAACAACCAAACTAAATATCACATGCTATTGAATAAAAACCATTTACCAGGACTGTGTTAGATCTTTTTGAGCTATTGGCAACTTGGGCCCTGAAAACATCTTATTTTTTTCCTTCATTATTAACCATTCTGTTATACAAAAATGTCAATAAGCTACCATATTCTTCAAATGAAATTACATTAACACCTTATCATTTTTGGTTATTATGAGATCTGTAGAGCCATAGCAAGAGCTCTACAGATTTTGAAAGATTTCCCTTGTGTTTTGTCTCTCTATCTCTTTTTTTTTTTTTCAGGAAGACTGTTCTGTAAAAAAAAGAGTAGAAAGTTTATCACATTAACTGACTCTTATCACACTTGATGTGCAAAAAAGTACAGGATTTCTGTACTGATGTGTATTACTAGGTGCTATGTACCCTATTGTACTACTGTGATAGACAAGACTTCTCTGTAGAAGTTGTCCAGAGAACTGCTTCATGGAAGGTCTTAGAAGGCAATTACATAGAATCTGGACGGCAACCTTCTGTCAAAAAATATCTATGTCTAGGAAAAGCACAAAAGGTGCATGGCTAGTCTATTCAAGAATGAGTAAAAATACTGATAGGTATTATTGAACAAATACCAGAGAGATCTACTTAAGTAATTTTAGGATCAAGCAACTTGAATTTTTTCACTTTAGGAGTTCTGTTTATAACCCTTGAGTTTTAGTCTAATATGATTTTAAGAAAATGGCAGCTTGTTTACATTTTTGGTATAATTTAGGAGACGCAGATAGTGATTACCAAGTGATATATGTGTCACTCACTCATCTCCTGTCTCTTCATCACTATCTCCAAGTTTTATACAAATAAATGTTCTTAGTTCTTAATATACTGATCCAAATCAATGAAATTGTATCTTTGATAGACATATTACAATTGATGTATCTGGTCCAAGATACATATAACTGGCAAAAGACATATACAATTCTACATCAATCTTCATACACAGTACCATTACTGAACTCCTCAAATTGCTCATTCAATTGATTGTCAATGAGTTCAATATTATAACATGGCTTTCAAGTTCATGAAAGTGTTTTCGTATTTTGGATGTTTGTATTCGGCATCCTTGAAGAAAGCATCTTTCCTATCTTGGTCTATCTAAAATTCTGAGCATAAATCATTGTCTATCATATCTCATTCTTATCAACATAAAACATCTATCTAGACACAAAAACATCTTAATAAACAACTAAGTTTAATTGTAAAGCTCAACTATATGGTTCTCAATCCCATCAGAATCTTGAGAAGCAATAAAATTAATTCTTAGCTTGTTTAACCATTTCCCCGATTTTATTTGAGCCCCTGTTTTTTGTCCAAAATCATCTAGAAGATACCTTAAAAATACATGACCTTTTAATTTCATAGCACTAAATGCCTTTATAAGGAAGTTGTAGAGATCCAATACTAACAACATAACAGCACACATGAAAGCTTTAGAACAAAAAGAAGCAGATGCACCAAAGTCCAGTAGAAAGCTGGAAATCAGCAAACTCAGGGCTAAAATGAATAATACTCAATTAAATACTCACAAACTGATTTCAAGAACACATCAAATATATCATACACTATGACCAAGTAGGCTTCATTCCAGGCATGCTAGGGTGGTTCAATATGCAGAAATTTATCAATGTAATCCACCATATACACAAACTGAAAGAAAAAAAAAAAAAACCCCATGATGATCTCCTTCAATGCCAAAAAAGCATTTGACAAAATCCAACACCCAGTCATGCTTAAAATCTTGGAGGTAGCAGTGATAAAAGGCACATGCCTCAACATAATAAAGGCAATATACAGCAAGCTTATAGCCAAAATCAAATTAAGTGGACAGAAACTTAAATCAATTCTACTGGAATCAGGGACAAAACAGAGCTGTCCACTCTCTATATATCTCTTCAATATATTATGTGTAGTCCTAGCTAGAGCAATAAGACAACTAAAAGAGATCAAGAGGATACAAATAGAAGAGGAAGAAGTCAAACTATTGCTATGTGCAAACGACATGATCGTATACATAAGTGACCCTAAAATTTCTACCAAGAAATAATAAATTAAAAAAAAAATACATAGTGTTTTACAGGTTTGATTCTCTGTGTATATTATTCTGTGTGTAATAGTTCAATATGTTTTCTAAATATCTTTATGACATTTATTATGACCTAACAGGTTAATATGACCTTGTAGATATGGAAAGTCTGACACCCTAAGAGTTATTTATTGTTATTATTTAGAAATTTTATATTTCTTGATTAATTTTATGATTTAGGTAAACAATGATGGATGTGAGGCTCAAAATTTAATGTGAATATATATTCAGTTCTCACTTATGATTAGTCTAAATATTGAGTGTCCATTTCTAGTGAGACTGAGCATTAATATGTCAATAGTTTAAAATAACTCAAAATCTAACCATGTGCTTTTTAACCTTCAAATTATAAGCCAAAACATGACCTTTCCCATAATTTGTTCCTTGTCAGGTATGTATCTGGTCAGAGAAACAATATATAGGATTATTATAGGACTATAAATAGGACTATAAATAAAAGATAGTTACTTGTGTGTAGACATAAAAATAAAATATGGGAATACAATAAATATAAGTGGAAGAAAGTGGTTAATATTTAAGTTACCTATGTATAGAGAAAATCAAGTACTTTAAAGTTTTAGTAGAAAATCACTAATTGTGTAATATTTTAAAATTATTTCTAGGTGTTTTTCCTTATTTTAATTGTGAAGTTAAAATGTCCAGAAAATTAACTTCTCATATCTGCTGTTCCTGTTGAAATTTTTCTACATCTGCATCATTCCTAGGCACTAGGAACAAAATTTCAAATTAAAACATTGACTAAATCTTGATACATGCCCCATTAACATAGAGAAATATAATTTTCTAATAGAATTTTCAGATCAGGCTTGATCTAAATGAAAAATATCTATAATGATGTTACAATAAATATAAATGCATATACCTTCAAGCTTATCATACTGCAATGTCAACTTTTATTTGAACTCAAATTAATACAAATATATCAAAAGAGAAATATTAAAGGCTATTTTGTTTCTCCTTTAATTTTTCCCTTCATTTTTACCCATACCATCTCTACCTAAATACACAATATTTACCAGACTAAGGAAATGGCACTGTGGAAAAAGTGTTTGCTATTCAAGGATGATGGCTTGTATTCCTAGAACCCACATCAACGCTGAGTAGGTGTGCATCCATCTCTTGTTCCAGGACTCAAGAGATGAGAAAGAGGACCTCACACTACAAGCTAGCTAGAATTAGTGAGTTATAGATTCAGGGAGAACATGGATCAATAGTTAAAATAAAGAGCAAATAATTATGACAGTATGTCAGCTTCGAGATTTCACATACACGCATATACATGTGTCACACCTGTATACGCACATACATATTTCATAACACAAATATATGCCTATAAAAATAATAATTATTTTAATAAAAGCTACTATGAATTAGTGTGATAAAATATTTCCACTCTACTTTGTAACAGATAAATTTTCTTATTTAAGTTTATTTATTATTTTTTGTCACATCACATCATTTTTTATTTCCACCAGATACACCTGAGCACATTATCATAAAATCAAAAACTAATTTTGACATTAACAATCTTTTGGAATAATGTTTTACAGTTAGATATTTTAAAAATTCCCCAAAAGGACAAGAAAGGGCACATGTATATTCATCACTTGAAAACGTTCTTAAAAATTAAATATATTTTAGTGATGTGGACAGAATAGGAGCATAATCCTGAGAGTGTATTCTCTTATTACATCTGAACTTTTAACTTGCACAGCAGAAACTTCAAGCAGAATGCTAGCTTCAAGCTTTATTACGCCGATTTCCGTTGGAATGGAAATACAATGAATGAAAAATCTAGCTCACATTGTTTTTCAATAAATTTTAAGTTTCCTGTAAAATGTGTTCTCTAGGGGCATCTTAGTCAGTTTGAATTATAATAGTTTGACTGGTGACTATGACTGTAGCAACTTTTAAAGCTGTGTGAGTTGCTATAAATTGCCGATGAGTCAGATTCATTGTGAGGTGAGGAAGGGCTTTGTGAATGCCCTATCAGTCCTTATCATCTAATCCACACTTAGAATAAAATAAGCACACATAAATTTTACTTCCTGAATCCAGTGTTTACACAATTTTTACCATTCAATTTTAAAGAACTGAAATCAAAAGAAATACATGTTTCTATAAAAGAAAAAACAGTTCTAGGATTTGCTAGCATTTTCTATAACCTTGTGAAATCGTTCTGATTAGCATTGACCTTGCTTTCCACTTGGTGAGAATTGTATGAGCCAGGTAGGAAAGGAACTCTCCAAGGTAACATAACAGGTCAGTAAAGTCAATCGTTTAATCAGATAATGGAAGCCTATGTCATTAATAAGTGTGCCATTTGCTTCAATGAAGACATCACGATGAGAAATCAAATCAGCCTGTTTAATATCCCAAACAGCTCCCATATGCAAGTCAACCAATCCCTCTGATACTTATTCCCTCTATTTGCTTATTCTGTTTTTATCTCACTACTCCCTCTAGTCTTTATTGTTCTCTAGCAGAAATTTCTACAATGTTGACAAGTATTAATGTTACATATTTAAGTAGACTTCTTAGATTATAAATCCCTGTAGAGCTATTTAAAGTCTTATGAAAAAAAAGTTTCTGATTTGCTTAAAATAATCACCACCCCCTAATTTTACCAAATGCTTCAAATTCATCTGCACTTAAATGTTGCAGATGAAATGTTCAGAACTCGATATCAGGTGAGGAGCCAAAGCCATCACCCAAAGATGAGTATATACAAAAAATATTGTATCTTTAGACATATTTCTTTAAATCTATGTATACATAACAACAAATCAAGCTAAGTCTGGTGGCACATGATTTTAATACAGTACTAGGGAGGCAGAGGCAGAAGTACCTGGCATCTCTGTGAGTTTCATAGGGCTATACAGACAGACCCTCCCTTAAAACAAAAGAGTAAACTAATAAACAACAACAAAATCAAACCATGCACTCGAATACATTAGTGTCATCTTAAAGTCATCTCATTTTATAAATACAATTATTTTAATATGTAAAAAAAACCCACAAAAACAGAATACTGATTTGTTTCTACTCTCTAATATTTTGGATTGTAGAAAACACAGTAAGACTACATTATAACTGTGAAACTTAGTGCTGCTATACCTGTCATCACAGAAATCTGGAATATTGACATAAGATGATAATGAACTATAGGCTAGACTATGCTACATAACAAGTACAAAACCAACATGAGCCATGCTATGTAGCGAGACATTGTATTATAAAATCCAGAAATTAACAAAAATGCTCAAGGACATTAACTGAAGTATTATGTTACATAATTAAAGGTAAAAAAATCACTTGAAAATTTATAAGAACTTTTATGCTAGAATCCATTTGAAATTTAAAATTAAAGTAATAGAACACAAAAAGAACTCAAAATGACTTGGCAAGTAGATTGGGGAAAACTTCAACGAGTAGGGATGAACCAGGTTGCTTAATTTGAACTTAATGGGATATCTTGGTTGATTGGGGTTGATAGTTAAGATGAAAGACTGTATTTTAAGGGTCCTAAATTAAAAAAAAAAAAAAAAAAAAAAAAAGGCTCATGGTAGAGGTGTGAGAATCAGGAAGTAAATAGAACAAGGTAGTTGCTTATCAGACATCTTCATGAGTTGAAGCTTTTTGAAATCCTATACCAGTGCTATGCAAAATTGGCTATAAAATATGGAGGTCTTTTTCTAAATACTGTGAATTATGGCATTTGTTTTAGTATGTGTGTGTGTGTGTGTGTGTGTGTGTGTGTGTGTGTGTGATTTGTAGGCATGTATATATGGTTTTGTGAGTGTTTGTGAGACTTGTATGCATGTTTATCTGTTTTCATGTGTGTGTGTGATGTGCATGTACATAAGTTTTTGTGTATGTTTGTGAAATATGTATGCATGCATATATATAGTGATATATGTATGTGTGTGTGTGTATATATATATATATATATATATATATATATATATACAGTGTGTGTGTGTGTGTGTGTGTGGAGAGAGAGAGAGAGAGAGGGAGAGAGAGAGAGAGAGAGAGAGAGAGAGAGAGAGAGAAGTCTATGTCCAGAATTACCCCATTCTTTTCCACATATATTTTTGAGACAGGGTCTCAGAATCAAAACTCACAAATCCATTTATACTGCCTGGCTATCAAGTGCTGGAAACACACCTGTGCCTTTATCCCTCCCCTAACACCAGGGTTACAGAGATTTGTCTTTTCATTCAAAATTTTTTACTTGGATTCTAATGATCTGACTTAAGGTGGTCATTCTTGTACAGCAAATACTTTATTAGTACCCAGGACTATTTTCAACATGCACATATTGGGGTTTATTACTTCTGTCCACATTCCACATTTCAAAGAAGGCCTTGTGAGGCTCTAGTAGAAACATTCTTCATAATTTGAATAGATATTCTTATTGTATAATATTTAAAATTCATTTTAATTTTCATAATAATAAATTTTGAAATTTAGACAACATAGAAACTTCTATTGAGGAAAAATATGTTAACATAAGAGGAGGTGAGATACTATACAAAATTTAAAACAGTAGGAAGTTCACTCAAGGAAGATTTCTTAAAGAAAATAATTTAAAGTGGATCTCATTTTGGGCCAGGCACTGGTTGGAAATTCCCTGAATCTCTTCCCTATCTTTATCCCTGTACATCTTAATAGGCAGTGTAAATTTTGAATGAAGGTTTTTGTGGATGGGTTGATGCTTCCTTCTCTCCACTAAGAGTCATGTCTAGTTAGAGGGTGTCCTCTTCACTCTTCATAATTCATGCTTACTACAAGTTTTAATTAGAGTCAACCCTTTACCCACCCAGAAGGCTTTCATATCTTAGGTCTCCAGCTTGCTACAGAGATGCTGTTGCCCACTTTTCTCTTCTCTCTGTAGGCCCTCTGTCCTCCAGCTGGCTCTCTGCAGGTCTTGTCTCCATCCTGGTTTCTCTCTGTGTTCCCACTCCTACCCGTCTCCCTCTCTTCAACCATTTCTGCTTTCTAGTTAGATTTAAGCATCCTCCTTTGGGTCCTTCTTGTTACTTATCTTCTTTGGGTCTGTGAGTTGTAGATTGTTCACTCTGTTCTATATGTCTAAATTGTGCTTATAAGTGAGTGTTTACCACATGTGTCTTTCTAGGTCTGAGTTACATCAGTCAATATCATCTTTTCAAGTTCCAGCCATTTGCCTGCAAACTTCATGATTTCTTTGTTTTTGATAGCTGAGATCTGCTTTGCTGACAGATGGGAGCCTAGCATAACTATCCTCTGAGAGGCTCACACAGCAGCAGATTGAACCAGATGCTGAGACTCACAGCTAAACATTGGTGTCTTGTGGAAAAGGGGGTAGGGAAGACAGCAGTACCTGTATCTCCAAAAGAAGACTAAGCCATTAACCAGGGCCCAGAGGTGCTTGCTGAGAATGAAGCACCAACCAAGACCATGTATGGACTGGACCTATGCCGCCTACACAGAGGTAGCCAACGGACAATGCAGGCTTCTTGTGGGTCCCCTAGTAAGGGGAGCAGGGCCTGTCTCTAATATGGACTCTGTTGACTGCTTTTTGACCACTCACTACTTGTGGCTGCCTTGCTAGGCCACAAAGGATAAAGATGCATTCAGTCCTGATGGGACTTGACCAGTTGGGGCCAGGGATCCCACTTTCCATGGAATAAAGAAGAGGGTTGAGAAAGAGGAAGAGAGGAAGGTTGAGGCCAGGATGAGAGGAGGATGGGGTCTATGATGAGGACGTGATCCAAATACTTTGGAAGCATAAATCATTTTATTACATATTGTATGAAGTGATTTACTTCAAGAAGTTTTAACTAATTACTGTACAGAGACCTGATGTAGAAATATTCTAAATGAATATTACTAACATTAAGAATTGATTACCTAATAAACATCAAAGTGTTTCATTTCTACATCATGGAATTTTGGGAAACTTTATCAAATGAAATGTGTCACTTTCTCATGGTCTCAAGATTCCAATAGAGTTTATTGAAATGTGCTGAGTTAGAAGTAAATGTTAAAATAGTTATTTTCAGTGTTTGTTTTTGTCAGTGCAGATATACTCTTGTGCATAGAATTCCTTGTCACTAGTGAGCAATATTAAAGTAAAAAAGTAAAACCCATTTTTATCAAGGGTATTTTCAATGCAACGAGTAATTCTATTTTATTAATCATTTGTTGGTTAAATTAAAGAGATACTTGAATGGGCTAGTGTTAGACTGATATTTACTGTGTTCTTTAGTTTAGCTTGAAATAGTAAAAGAAGTCAGTGCTTTGGTGCCTCCTCAGTTAATTCACAGAAACAGTCTAATAGGCTCCTCTCAAATAACACAGCAGCCCTTTCTGAAGCAAAAGGTTAACTGTTTTTCTGTCAATGCACTTTCATTTCAATCATTTTATATTTTAGAAGGATGCAGGTTGGAAGATCTCTTCATTGCCTCCAGAAATAAATCAAGAAGGTCAGGCTTGAAAAGTTCACACTTACATTGAATCTATTGACATCCAAGAAAGACTAATGGGAAGAAATAATGAAGGCTATAACAATTATAACGAGAAAGGCAGAGGAAATTAATAGCAATATTAGCATGTTAGCAGAGATAATTTAAAAGAAACTTCCTGTTAAAACTATGAATGTGTGCATGTGTGCACATATATACATAGGAAATTAAAACAAAAAAAACAGCCTGAATTAAACTAGAAGAATGTTGTATGTTGATAACATTTATTTGAAAAATTCTTTGTATAAAAGGTAATATCAGTTGAATAATGGGATGAATAAATATGTGGAGTTAAAATATTTGACTTGTATTAATAGCATAAAATAAATATATAGATTTATGTTATATTCAAAGAAATGTTCTAGAGCCCAGCGAGTATACAACTTTTAAATTGTTACAAAAATGTTACATTTTAGGAAACAGTTAAAGGTTGCAATTTGCCAGGTCACCATTACAAACAACCTGAATCCATGTACACATACATTTATATAAATGCTCAGCGTTCAGAAAAATAGTTACATAATTTGAAAAGTATACATATACTTTCCATAGAATATACATATTTATACCTATATATTCACGCTTAGCTTTGGTAGTTATTTAATAGGCATATACTTGATTGATAAAGACATATATGCTGCTTAGTATTTGATAACTTGAAAAAACTACGGTCACTTAGGAAGAGAAAACCTTAAATAAAAGATTGTCTCTATCAGATTGCCCTGTAAACATGTTTATGGACATTTTTAAAAAGTTGTTTGTTGATACAGGAGGGCCCACTCACTGTGGGTTTTGACAAACCTAGGAAGCTGGTCTGGTCTGGGCTTTATAAGAGAAGTAGATGACCAATCCTGAGGTTGTGAGGTATTACTCAGTTAGTCCCTATGGTTTCTGGCTTTAGTTCTTTCTTTCTTTCTTTCTTTCTTTCTTTCTTTCTTTCTTTCTTTATTTATTTATTTATTTATTTGATAAAAGAACAGTCAACAGCTTCTTTTATTTTCTCCTTTGTATTTTCTGTATTCTCAATATATATATTTTATTTGAAATATTACTTCAACAGGAGACTTTTTCCAAACCATATAGGCAAAACATTTTCCAGAAACAATACATAAGTTGTTAGGGAGATGGTTTGGTTGGCAAAGTGCATGTTAAGCTCAAAAACCAGATTCTGGAGCCAACTAGAAGTACAAACATTTAGGCGTGACACTGTGTACCTCCACTCCAAGACCAGGAGAAGTAGATACAGGAAGATCCTTGGAGCTCACTGGCCAGGCAGCCTGGGCTAATGAATGAGATCACCCCTCTCTGGGCCAGTGAGAGATGGTGTTGTCATCTAACCCCAACCACACACATGCATACATGTGGATCTATACACACTTGTGAACCTGAATACACATGAACATGAATACACAAAATACCATCAAACTTTAAGGAACATAACCTATAAAATATTAATTTCATGATTTGTATACATTATTTCCTGAGAACATGTGCAGGAGACTTGGTCCTGAGTAAGGCACCATTAAAATGGTGGGCTTTTTTCTATTTTTTTTTTTTTTAATTTGTTCACTTTATATCCCAATTATAGGCTCCTTCCTTTTGACCTTCCAGTCCCACCCTCTCTCCCCAATGGCTAAGGGATTAAGAGCATTATCTTTTCTTCCAGAGGTCCTAAGTTCAATTCCCAGCAACCACATTGTAGCTCACAACCATCTACACTCTCTAATGCCCTCTTCTGGCCTCCAGGTGTACATGCAGACAAAGTACTCAAATACAGAAAATAAATAAATAAATAAAATCTTCTTCTGATTTAGTTCTTATCTTTTGATTTCCACTTGAGTTCCAGCACTAAGTTCCTTTGATGACTGACTATTGTAACTTGTAACTAACAAAACCTTTTCTCCACAAGTTATTTAGGTCATTGTTTTTTCACACACAAAAAGAAATTCTGTACAATAGAAAAAATTACAATTGAAGATAGATTAGAAAAAATAGTAAAAATTAAAATATGCTAACATGCAAAATATTTGTATTTTATTTTCAATATTTAATAGGAATAGTTTCATAATATATATTGAAGAGATAATTTTTGTTAATTATAAGAGGGAGTAGAATGTGAGAAAATACTAATGCCATGAAAAAAAACTAATTTGAATTTTGTAGCCTGTGAGGACAACTCATTATGAAAGTTTTTCTAAATGCTCCTCTTCTTTACTTTTTTTTTTTTTTTTTTAAGATTTATTTATTATAGATAGATACAGGGTTTTGTCTGCATGTACACCTGCAGGCCAGAAGAGGGCACCAGATCTTATTATAGATGGTTGTGAGCCACCCTGTGGTTGCTGGGAATTGAACTCATGACCTTTGGAAGAACAGCCAGCACTCTTAACCTCTGAGCCATCTCTCCAGCCCCCCTAAATGCTCCTCTTCTTGTCTTCTTATGTTCTCTCTTCCTTTGAGACAATCTATCTTGTTGATGTACACATGCCACTCAAGGGAGAATCTGACAAACATGTCAAATTTGAGACTGAATAGTAATAGAAAAGTAATAGACATTTACTCTATATGTTAACCAGTTCATGGGTTTAATGAGCTTCTTTGTTAACCACCATATATTGCCCAAAGAATTAACTCCAAGGAGACCTGATAGACATGTCTATGCACATAGATGTAATTTGAGAAGGTAGTTTGATACTATTCCCATTTGGAATAATACTAATAGGTCCACACCAGGATTCTTTGGACTTTCTGACTATAGGATCTCTGCCTGACTCACGGTAGTGTAAATTCAGTCCTTGTAGAACAGAAGTTCAACCCAATTAAAAGGTGATTGATTACTCTCATAACATTCATGCTAGTATCACATCCATGGGCATATTTTGCCATGCTGGTCATTACTAGATTTCACAGGGGTCTTAGGTAAGACAGCTGAAGACTTTCATCCAAATACCTGCAGAATTCCTTCTGGTACTTTGAAAGCTGGCATGCAGTGAAGAAGCTTCCTGGTCAGTACATATTTGGGTTCTCAGTACCCAGTTAATACAGTGTGTGTGTGTGTGTGTGTGTGTGTGTGTGTGTGTGTGTGTGTGTGCTCTTAAGAGCAGATAGCCTGGAGTCTAGGAGAGAGAGAGAGTAATGTAACCAAGACCTGATGTTATAGATAGTAATACCCACAAACATGGGTACTGAGGGATGAACATGTTTCCTCAATAAGAACACTGAGCATGCTTAGCAGAAGACCCATCCCACTAACCGTAGGACAAATTTTTAAACCGGTAAATCTACTCAGCATTATCAGAAGCAAGGTAATCATAAGTAGGATAATTTAAGACATGTTTTTTTATAAAATTTTTGAGACCTTGAATGCTATGCTTTCTCCTTAATATGTCTTATCCTAATTACTTCCAAGTTCCTTAACACTATTGCAAAGCACAGAATTCCCTTTTTACATGTTCAGGAGTATTCCAATATACATGTTATCATTATTTCATTAAGTATGCTGCACAGTTTGTTTTATATACTGCTTTTATTTATTTTATACCATTTTTGCTTTTGTTGAAAACAGTTTCTTTTCTGATACAATATATCCTGATGATAGTTTCTCTTTCTTCTACTTCTCCCAGTTGCTCCTCACCTTCCTTCCTTTCCAGAGACATTCTTATTCTGTCTTTTACCAGAGTAAAACAAGCTTCTAAAAACCAATAGCCAACCATAAAAATATAATAAGATAAAGCAAAAACTATCATATCAAAGTCAACACAGCAAACCAAAAGGAGGAAAAGAACCCCAAAACCATGCACAACAGAAACCCACTTGCTCTCACACTCAGAAGACCCATAAAAATACTAAGCCAAAGGCTGTAATGCATGCACTGAGAGCCTAGGGCAGACCAGTGGAGGCACTGTACTTGTTAACTTAGTCTATGAACTCATATGTGCCTTGCTTAGCTGATTCAGAGAGCTTTATTTTCCATGTGTCCTACATACCTTCTCGCTATTACACTCCCTGTGGGGGTTCCCTGAGCTCTGCAAGGAGGGATTTAATGGAGATCTTTCATTTATACTTTCTCTCCACATAAAGTCTGGCTGTGTATCTCTGCTTCTGTTCCAATCTGCTTCCTGGAGAAGCCTCTCTGGCTGGATACGGCACTGGTCTATGAATCTATGAGCATAGCAGAATACCATTAGAAGAGATTTGATTGATACTTTTTCTTTTTTTACTAATAATATTTCATTTTACCCTAGGTGTCTGGGCTGTATACTACTTTTTTCTGGATTACCATAGCAATGTCAGGTATTAGTTATTTTTCATGATGTGGTCCTTAGGTCAAATCAGACTTTAGCTACTCCCACAAGTCTTGTACCACTATTGCCCTAGCATATTTTGCAGGCAGGACAAATATGGCCAGGTTGTTCGTCACATTTCTTTTGATTTGGATGAATCCCAATTTTCTGAGAACTTCCCCCCATAATGACTTCCATAATGGCAGTTACAATTTTCAGTCCTACCAACAATGGAGTAATGTGTCCCTTGACGCACATACTTGCAAGTATAATTTCACCTGCTTTGTTGATCTTAGCCATTTGATAGAGAGAATCTACGTCTAAGATAGAATTTCAATGTAATTTTGATTTCCATTCCCCTGATGCATAAAGTTGTTGAACATTTCTTTAAGTGTTTCTCAGCCATTTGAGTTTCCTGTATTGAGAATTCTCTTTTTACAGCTGTATCTTCCCATTTTGTTATTTTTTTCCCAAATTGGATCATTCATTTGTTCTTTCAATATCTGTAAAATTTATATAGGAATTTTATGGGGATTGCATTGAAACTGTATTGGGGGATATGGAGTCTCAACAGGCCATCTCTTGTTGCCAGGCAAGTTTGGCATGTATTTTGGTAGATGATAAAAGGATCTGAATGTCCAGTTAACATTCAGTCAGTGATAGGTACTGTTATAGAGCTCAGGCATCTATAAATAAATAAATATAAGACTGTGTCCATATCTTTTCTACTCATATGCTACCTGCCTGAAGATTCTTGAAATAGTCAAATGAAACTGTAAATATGTACATAGTTATGCCAAGTATTTTATTTAATTTTGGCATGTATTTTATATTATTTATATCATTACTGTTATTTCTCCTAGTAAGGAGAATCCATGGATTTTTATGGTCTACATGTTATTGCTATGTCTAACCAGAAATCTTGCAATACATACTCAACTAGATTAATTTGCTTCTAATTTTGTACTTCATTATTAGAATGTAATTACTTTAAGAGTTATGGTTGTATTTTATTATACCATGTTTCCTAGTTCCTTCCATTAGCTTTAAAAGACAATTATAGTAGATTGCAGGTGACCTCTGTAAAATATTCTTATAAATGAAGATTTGCTCTATGCTTAACTAAAATAAAAAGTAAAAATTCAATCCTGATAAGCAAATAATTTGGGAGTTTAATGGTTATTGGGATAAATCAAACTCTATGAAATTTAATAATTAATCATGATCCATACTGAAATGTTCAATTAGCAGCATTCAAATCTTAAAAATGTAGATCAAAGATTGTAAATGCTTTTTCTTCTATAAGTGAATTTTTAAAATAAATTATGCATTTAAAGTTATCAATATAGCAAAGTATTTATATAATTTTCCAGAAGTTAATTTCATTTTATTTTCATCATTAGCTAAGACATGTTATTTTAAAGCATATATTCATTCATAAATCCTTGAAGAAAAATCTGACAATATCATAATAATGGTTGTCAATTTGGCCTTTAGAATAGATAAGTAAGAGTTTTACACTATTTGAAAATCTTTTTTCCATGAAGAGATACAGCAATTCTAAGTTTATTAATGTCAGTATATAAAGATAGTGTTTGATCAAGAGGTTAAAGTTTAATATAAAAAATAATAATAGCATCTGTTATTTTGAAAGATCAATATGAATATTAATTTTTCTTATGTAATCACTTAAATCTGTCTGTGCATTTTGTTAATTTTCCAAGGATATTATTGTTGACTTTTTAGTTGAAAAGGGAGGTATAATATCAAGTAGAGAGTCCAGTAGGATTAATAAATTTTAAGTTACCCTTTCATTATAGATTTTATAGATTATTATCCATATACAATACATTTTCAAATCTTGATGTAAGTTTATATTTTAGAAAAAGTTTAAGCTAATCCTCCCAAAATGTGGATGGTACAATAACAGTAAGGTTAATTGAAATAGTCTACTTTTTAATTATTTTAAAACACGTAGTATCTTTTTATGGGTCATTCCATTTTGTTCTCTTTCTTTCTGTACTGGAGGCCTTTGGCCTTTAGCTCAATAACAGAGATTTGATGAAACTTTCTAAACAAGGCTGTTGAGTTAAAAGAGGGTTTGGGTATAACCAAAATTAAGATCCAGGTTTTATTTGTACTGAAAAGATTATATTTAAGAATATATATGTGTGTATATATATTTACATATATATATATACATGCAATATATATATCCATACAATAACAGTTGGTAAATCAAGATGCCTCAAGTTTTTAAAGGTGAATATGGAGGGATAAATAAAGGATTGTATTATAAACTCAAAAAAGAAAGTCCAGGAAGCAGCTTAATTTTGAATTGCATTTTCCCCAACCCACCCCCATACTATGATCACCTGTTCTGTAATAATAGTAATAATAATACTAGTATTTATTTATTTGATCACCATTTACCATAAAATGCTAGGACATACGTCCTTAAACACTTATAGAACTTAGAACGGTGTTCATAGTGGAAGAACTACCATGAAAATGACAGTGGTGGGTAACCTCAACATTTAACAGTCTCATTTACACTTTTTTAATGGAGATGGCTTCAAATGTGGCAAACAAGTCACTGAACAAAATGTCCTCATTTCTGCCACAGAAAGAACTCTGCCTAAAATGAGCAATCTTAGATACTGGTAGAGTAGACCTCCGAACTCTGCCAAGACAGGGTAAGCACGTCCTCAATAGTTCCTGCCTTTGCAAATTGTCTGTCAGATATATTGGGCTAGAAAGCCAAAGATGATGCACCAATGTTATAGAGTGCTGGGTGACTATTCAGGCAGCCACCTGCCTCTGTCATTTTTCATTTTAGAAGCTGCTAACCTGCACTTCTGGTTCACTCAGGTAATAAAGTTTTATTCCTTCTCAAGTCTCTGATGGGGTTGAAGGCCAGATAGTTTAGTCCTACAATTAAACTTAATTGGTTAGGGGTTAAGATGTTTTTAGTTAAACGTAGGTGTTTTAAGTTAATAGAGATGAGATACAATAGATACTGATTTTCATTCAGAAATTTAAACTCTACAAGAGAAGAAAGATGTTTACTTCAAGTTTGCCAAATACAAATAGCCAAATCACTATGAATGTGACATTTATATAATTCCCAATTATCTCATGGTTCCTCTTGCTGTATGTAGTTTATTTTAATCATGTCTAATAATATAAATGTATGTGTTTAAAAAGAAACATAATTTAAAAAGATCTAGCTTTTTAAGAAAGTAAAATATGATCATAGGGTATCAAGTCTGTTCTTGGTAACCTGCTGTCCTTCCTCTGAGTGCCACCAGGTCTTCCCCTCCAGGGGACATGGTCAAATGTGAGGCACCAGAGTATGTGAGAAAGTCATATCCCACTCTCCACTCAACTGTGGAAAATGTTCTGACCATTGGCTAGATCTGGGTAGGGGTTTAAAGTTTACCACCTGTATTGTCCTTGGCTGGTGCCTTAGTTTGAGCGGGACCCCTGGGCCCAAATCTGCCTATCATAATGCATATACAGGGTGGGGGGTAATCCCCCTCAGGAACAGTCATAGGGGAAGGGAATAATGGGAAAATGGGAGGGAGGGAAGAATGGGAGGATACAAGGGATGGGATAAACATTGAGATGTAACAAGAATAAATTAATAAAAAAAATAAAAAAACAAACAAAACAAAACAAAAGAAGAAAAAAAAAAGAAAGTAAAATAGTATAAAACAGAATTATCAATATCCAAGTTATATCTGAATCCTTATGAAACTGAATCAAGTAACCAGAGGCATTGACAAAAGCAAGTAGAAAACAGAAGAAACCAAAACAAAATAAAAGGCTGAGGCAAAAGATTTTGTAACATTTAAACAGCTGACTTCATCGAGCCATTAAAAGGAAGGGATTGAGAATGAGAAAGCTACAGGGGGTAGCTGAGGGACATAAATATAGCAAAACTTATACATAAACCCAGGGCAAGACAACTGCAGTTTTGAGTCACTCCAAAATAGAACTCACCCCACTTTAAAAAAACAAATAGTAATAATAGTCAGATAAGCAATGAATGGCCATCAAGCTCTCATTCACCCAACACAACCAAGAACAAGTTGCCTACCTGAATATCAACAGTGCATCCCTTAATTTCAATTGAGTACAATAATATTATTTCCTTGATAATTTTTAATTGTTTTGGTCATAGTACTAGCTTCTTCTTGACACCATGTTTTGAATAGTAAATAAGTCCAGCTTCTTGAATGGCCTGGGCTAAAGCCTCCCAATCATTTGGGATTAAGTGGTATTGAGGTGTAAGTTCTTACAAAAATTCCTCTAATGTAAGCAGAATGCCTTCCATCTATAGCTATTATGTGTTTTAAATATTTTAAAGTTTTACAAATTAATGGTTTATGATTATTTTGTGTTCTTACGTGAGGATACTGAGTGGAGAAATTTGAGTCACAGAGGGAGTAATTTTATATGTCTTTTGGTGACTTTTATCCATTTTCTCAGAGAATTATCAGCAAGAGGCTCTATATTACATTCATTATTTATCTGAGAAGTCTATCTATTAGTAGATTGTTATTTAATTTTCATAAATAATTTTTATATTGACTTTTAGACATCATTATTTTATCATCTGATTTAGAATTTCTAGATTCCTTATCAATTTCTGCATCAAGTAAAACTTGAATATAGGATTGATTCATGCTTTGGCTGTACCCTTAAAGTTATAAATATTTGCTTTCTTTTATTTAGAATGGGCTATTAGAATTGTTGGAGGGGAAGGTAAAGGTTCAGATAAGGTACCAGAAGCAGACATATAAACTTCATTAAGGCCTATTTCTTTTATTCTATTTCAGCACCTGAATATTTCTATTATCCACCTTTTTCTGATTCAATTTTAAAGGCTGAGATATAAGTGAACAAATGTATCATGTGGATTGGAAATGCCTTCATTATTGCTGTTTTCTTTTCCTTCCTTTTCTTTTCCTTTCCTTTTCTTCCTTCCTTTCTCTTTCATTCCTATTTAATTTTTTAATCCCATTTAAAGAATTTCAAACCTTCATTCCATGTTTTATAAATAAAAATTGTACTTTTTGGGTAGAACAAGCAACAAAATATGTGTGTTTTTTAAAATAATTTTTACTGTAGATTTAGAAGCATTTAACACCTAATCCTTTATTCATGTACACCTAATCCTAAATCTATTTACGGATTTTCAACTGAAGAATTTCAATAATCATTTGTCTTTTGACAGCTTTTAAAACCTGTTTCCATGATATTTATATCTCCATACAAGAATATATATGTATCATTCTCACTTTAGAGGAAGTTAATTCTCTGGGAGGTGCAGGCAATTAATCTTCAAGTTCCTGATCAATATCTCCCCAATCTGTCTTATCTGAGAAAGGAGGTTGTGACCTTGAAATCTGTGGAAGAGGAAGAGACATAGACTTGATATCTGGAGAGGAGTTTTATTTTCAATTTTGTCTTAATGATTCTTCATCTAACTCATACTCATCAAAAAAAAAAAAAAGCTGTTACTATTTCTCAGCTTTCTCTCCCTAATCCTCTCCATGTATCCTCATAACGATAACAACTCACTGCAATGCCCATGTGAAACTAAATTGTACTGGAATTTTCTCATCTTGAAAATATTCTTTTGGGACATTTTGTTTTACCTTCCTCCAAATACCTATGTCTGATATCTACTCATTGAGGAACCAAGGACTCTAACTGTGTAGCAGTTTTGCTTTAGAGACATGAGTGCTGTTCTGTTTGTTTTCTTAGTTGATGCACTAACTCAATATAATGTGCTGGCCTACCTGATTTTTGCCTCTTTCTTTGAGGGTCTCTGTATCCTTATTTCTGAGAGTCTTCAAGTCCATGTTTGGCACCAGTTGTGTATATGTTTCCTGCCAAGGCAGACAGGGACCTGAGAATGAGTAGAGCTGAAAGGAATAAGGTAGACTACAGTCTAATGCAGGAGACAAATTCTTTCATCTTTACTTTCATATATGAATGTAAAAAAAGAAGACAATGATCCAAGGGAGGTTATGTGAGTTCAGAAAAAAAAATGTAATCAATTTAAATCAAGCACAAACTAAATATTAACAGGAGAGCCCTTTCTCCAGAACTTCTTCAAAATAAACTACTAAAAACGGTTGTCTGCCGTACATTATAGACATGGAAAACACAAGGGGAAGGCAGAAGGACATATCTAGATCCAGGGCAAACTGAGGACAGTGTCTATGTTCTCTGTTCTCTGAGCTTTTCATGATAAGACTGACTATCCTTTCACCAGACAGGCTTCTTTTACTGTGTTCTGCAAATTGATATTGTAAACAGAACTCTGAAATAGCTGACATACCAGCTGTCTGATGTGAGTAATTATTTATTTTAAGTATTCTTTAAGGATATAAAATGGATTCTATTGATAAATACCATAGCGGCAGTTGGGTACAATTTGACAAATTACTAAAATTCAAACATCCAATGTACACTGAAATAAATTGACAAAACTACAGGTTGGGGACTATTAAAAGGACATATACACTATTCCTGCTTGAAGAACTGCAGAACACTTAGGCCAGGTTTTTGATTTTTGAATGCAAGTATTTGTGGAAATCTTCTGTTAAGGTCAAAGTCATAGCCTTTATCTAGGTATAAGATGACAAATTCTTTTTCTCAGCTGGGTTCCTTCTCCATCTGATCTAGGGAATCCCAGATCTTCTAAGTGATTTAATATAGTCTTCAAGGAGATTACACGCCCAACACTTTTCTGATTAAAACAAACAAATAAACAACAACCAAAAAAAAAAAAACAAAATAAAAAGAAACAATTTTCACTAAGCATCTGAGGATTCCTGGTTTAAAGTTTCACTGATTGTTTTTCATATACCTCATTCTTATAAAATGACATAAAATACTCAGAGGCATCCTCATCTACAATTCTTTTTTTTATTTTACTAATTTATTCATATTACATCTCAATGATTATCCTATCCCTTGTATCCTCCCATTCCTCCCTCCCTCCCATATTCCCCTTACTCCCCTCCCCTACGACTGTGACTGAGGGGGACCTCCTCCCCCTGTATATGCTCATAGGGTATCAGGTCTCTTCTTGGCTACCTGCTATCCTTCCTCTGAGTGCCACCAGGTCTCCCCATTCAGGGGACATGGTCAAATATGAGGCACCAGAGTACGTGTGAAAGTCAGACCCCACTCTCCACTCAACTGTGGAGGATGTCATATTCAAATTTTGCTTGAATTTTTGGAATTTACTAATATCTTTTTGTCTCACAATTTAGATCCAAGGACTTAAATAAATCTGTTTACAATAATCAAATATATTTCTGTAAGCAAACCACGTTTTCTATCCATATTTTATAATACTTCATTCCAGAAACATTCATTTTCATGCTGTATCATTGTGAAAGCCATCAAAAGGACCATGCCCTCTGTGTTTCATTCTTTCTCCCACAGAATCTACCCTTTTTGCTGCTCACTCGCTCACATGCACACTTGGAAACCAGCATCCCTAGACAGTCTCAGATACCCTTGAAAATGATATCCTCAACCTTCTGAGTGTGGGTTTGTACCCCTAGGCTCATCCCATAGACTGCATTTGATGTAGAGTCACAATAATAGTACTTATGTAGTACTCAGATTTATATTGTCATGCTCCGTCTAATTTCAAATATTTGAATAGCTGAGGATGAACAGCTCAGTAATTAGAATTGGTTTTATTACTGAAAGAATTGGAAAAAAAAATTGTAGAAAAAAGCCTCAGATGATAAAACAAGCATATAAGCATGTAAGCACCACTTGATTTAAATAGTTATTTTTCATAGATTTTCTCCCTTCTGATTTGGAAAATTATTACTAGAAATATTACTAGAAATGGGAGAGGCTATGAAATCCTTATTCATATACCTTAAATATTTTACTTTTGTGTTAATAAATAGTTAAATGCTGGGTACAACTGCTTGGCTCTTGTAAGAAAACCTATGTTTATCCAGTAGGCAAAAGCATAAAAATCTCTGAGAGTAGTGTAGAAAAAGGGAAGGTCAATTTGAATCATTTTCACTTCTGATAAAGATAGAACTAGTTGAGCTGGGTTATTCTACAGGAGCGATCAGTAATATGAGTAACTACCTTCAAGGAAAGTAAAAATCACAGTATGTCTTTAAATACTTTTTAAATTTTTGTATAGAAAATACATGGAGCACAATAAAACTTAACTTGGAATATGATAAAATAATTTCATAAACAAAAGAAACACAATAACAGAAAATGATAGTAAAGAGATTAACAATCAGAAATTCAATTAAACAGTTATTCTTTTAAAACCCTTTATTAGTTCTTTAAGAGTGCTATATCCAATAGCTTTTACTCTTTTCACCCTTCCACCTCTACTCTTCTCATATCTACCCCTCCTTTTCCATTCACCCACATTTTTATCTTTTTTCCTTTTTCCATCTCTTTTGATGTTCCAATATAGTTCCATGCAAGACATTCCACTGGATCATTGGTTGGTTTATGAAGGCCTATATTTTGAGATAAAATGAACTGTCCACATCGCAGTAATTAATATTTTCCAATAGCTTCTTGAATAGGATTTACTCTCCTTCCCAATTCCATTTGGTCTGCATAAGGCTTCTACAGGTCTTATGCATATAATTACAACTGTGTTGAGTTCAAATGTGCAGCTGCCCCACTATGACCAAAAGTTATAGTCCTAATAGTAATCAACCAGCTATGTCTCTTACACTGTTTCTACTTCCTCTTCTGAAATGATGTTGGAGCCTTGGAAGTGTTGAGTGAGATACAAATGTTCCATTTAATAGTGTGTAATACGCAGCCTTTCATTTTCTACACTTCCATTAGTTGTGCATCACTGTGCTAATTATCATTTATTGCAAATAGAAGCTTCTCTGATGAGGTATGAGTGATGTTTGAATGGACCAAACAAATTACTGAAGATTTTAATCAAGTGAAAGCTAAGAAAATCTCACCAACTCACAGTTGAGGCCACTAATTAGCTGGAATAAACTGCACATTAGTAACATATGTTGGGATAATTAGTTAACAGCAATGTACTTTGAGGACAAAACATTCAAAATGAATGTTTTATAGAAAGTAAAAAAAAAAAAATACTTACACACACACATATATGCATATGAGCAGAAACCAGAATGCAAACTTGACTAGTTGAGTGATTTAGAGTTTAAAAAGATAAGAAAATTATAATGAGAACAAAACAATATTTAAGAGAAAAGAACAGATATTTAAAAAAAAAAAAAAAAAATGAATGAGTATCAAAAAAAAATGTAAATATTTCCTTTTTTTTAAAGCATAATATACTTCAGCATGTGGTTTTATACAGATAAATTACTATGGAAAGCTGTCACAGAGAATTGAATTACAAGGACTTTATTTGTTTGAAAATGGAATAATATTTAATTTATTATATGTAAATTTAACATAAATTTTAAAATAATCTTATATTGCTTTTAAACATTATATTATAAAATTAAATTCAATATAAATGTCATATTTGGCAAGGTTTTACATAATTATTATATTAACTACTAGTCATTAATGTAGAATTTAATTTATAATGAAGCATACTTTTTATTCACAAAACTACAATGGACAGAATTGAAGCCTAATACAGTTATTAATGCTGTTTTTTTACTTGGAATATTTCATCCTACAAAGAATTATAGTAGAGAGGGGTTACATATACATTGATTTTTCTGCTTAAGGTATTAATGCCACACTATACTTATATTGAGTCTATTTGTCATTTACAAATTTGTGTGAGAAGGGTTGGCCTCACAATTTAAAAGAAATACACCACTTGTATACATTAGAAATGAACCACCATTTGTAATGACCCTCTGCAACTTACGAATGAAGTTGCAACAAACAATTCCCAGGTGGAGAAATAAAAAATATTGTGTCCAGTTTACATAGGACATTGTTAGTACTATGAGTAATGTAGTGCTATATGAAAAGAGAAAAATAAAACCATAAAATACTTATACCTTACAAGGAGTTGTGGGAGGAGAATATAATGAAACTATATTAATCAAAATTTAAATTCAATGTATATAACAAAGAGATAATTATAGGTTAACATGTGAATACTTAAGAAAATATGGAAATTATTTATAGAAACACTTAAAATTTGTGCAAAAAATATGTTGAAAATATGTAATATTATGTTTGCAATGGTAAAAATTAGTGTTTTGAGTCATGGGATCATAGGTGAAATTTTATCATATTATAACAATTTATTTCATAACAGAATTTATTTTAATACATTTTAAAAACAACATTCAAAATTTAAATGCAGGAAACATAGAAAATGCTTCCTAAGTAACAGCAAGACACTAGGAGGCACATAAAAAAGTTTTAAAAAGCTTAAGCACCAAATGATATAGACAAGTGGATTACCAACAGAAAAAGTACAAACTTATAAATTGCTTTAGAACACAGCAATTTAAATTTTATTATTTTAAAAATTTATATATGTATATACATGTATATCTTTCATACCAGCGTATTAAGAACAATTTTCAAAATAAAGCTCAATTAAGACCTTTCATGTCTTCAGAATTAGCTTATACTCAGATCTTATTTAGAATATTCTAAAATTCAAGTTTCACAGATAATATAGTATAAGTTCTTAATAAAGGTATCAGCATAGTGTAACACCTATGATATATAATAATTATACGTCCAATTCATGTGATAAAGAGACTTGGGGAATTTTCATAAACAAGGTGTATCCTCAACGCTTGCTGTACAATTGACTTAACAAAAATATTATCATTTGAGATGTGTCACAAGGAAAGAGGCATGTTGTGCTGCCATTGTAGTTCTGGAAGATACCATGATGAGACTCCCAGTGCCAATGTTGGTGACCTTTCTCAGAGCAAGAGAGTGTTGAACTGATGTGTAAGGCCAATAGCCAGATGTCAACAGTACAGGTCAGAAGAAATATTAAAGACCATACAATTTTGTATCATATCAAATCACTGAAATAATAAAACCTAACACTTATGAAGGAAAGCTATTGCAACATTAGTTTACTAAAGAAGGTTAAATATTAGTCACAGAAGGAATGTTCTTAAAACATGCATGTGTGTGTATGCTTATCTATAAGATTGTTTGTAATATTTTGCTCTTGTATTTCTACATGATAATTTAACTGTGGTCATGTCAATTAATGCATTAAAGTGTTCATTTCCAGCTCCTAGTATAATTATTTAAATTTACGCCCAAATGAACACAAATATATCTTAAACTACTATTTACACTACCCAAGGTGAAAATAGTACATTTTTTGTTATTTGGAAGTGTAATTTTCAAGTTATGTTTAGAAGACTGACAAATCTACATTTTTAAAAAAATTTTAAATTGTCTAACATGTTTGAATACTATAAGTCAATATGCTCAAAGAATATATTTCCACTGGCTGATCTGGCATCTGGCAAGTTCCACAGTGTTGGAGAGAGTTACTCATGTTACCAGAGGAGGAAGATAATAATAAACTCTCCCCAGCTGTGAAACCCACAAGTTACAGTACCAACTGACCTGGCAAGATAAGCACTTTGGTACAATAACGGCAAGGTAAGCATCCACTTGCTGACTGCATTAAAGGTACTCTCCATGAAATGAAATGCACACCTGGAACCTTTAGTGGGTCAAGAATCTGCAGAAATACAGGCCCTAAGCCCTAGGAAAGAGCATAGTACCAAGTGGATAATGTATTACACAAACTCCTAATGATTTATTGTTATAAGTATGCATTGATGCAAATTGTATCAGCTCTCATGAGAGAAGTTTCTGTTTGCAGAGCAACCTTTAGCTGCTCGAGGTGTATAAAATAATGAGCGCTGGAAAGAGAATGGAGCAGTGGGGAGGAACTAGGAGGAGATGGAGGACAAACTATAATAACAGTATATTATATGAGAAAAGAATATATTTTTATTAAAATGAAAATGGAGAGAGGGAGAGAGAGAGAGAGAGAGAGAGAGAGAGAGAGAGAGAGAGAGAGAGAGAGAGAGAGAGAGAGAGAGACTGTCGAAAGCTGGAACTGAAGAGAAAAATCTCATTTCCTCCTCCAAAAACTGAAGTATTGTTTTCAAAAGAAGGGTCAGGAAGAGTGTAAGAGCCAGAGGTGGTGCATGACTATCAGGACACTACATGTTCTGTACCCAGGTCGGTAGCTACACTGTGAACTCAAACTGGTCATGACAGCATTCATAGAACCTGTGAATGTCCAGAAGCCAAATCCCAACACGGAGAAGGTGTTGGGAAACAAAGCTCACACCTACCCACAGTGCTTTCAGAAACTTAAAGTTCCTGAGGGTCAGGCAATCTTACCAATGTGTAGACTTTGATACATTGGCCATATTCGAGTCAAAGACCACAAATACAAACACATTGGGAGAACACAATTTGGAGTTGGTAGATATAAAATAGAAAGAAGACAAGAAATCGGGTGAAGAAATAAGCATGTGAGATGATCCTGGCCAGAGTAAATTATGCTCAAAACATTGCAAAAACTCAAAGAATTAATACAACTATAAAAGAGTAAAATAAAACAGAAAGAAAATGAACTGATTAAGAAACCAAAAAACTCATTCAAAGCTTCATTTTGTGACTGTAGAGGAAAGTAATGATAAAGGCATCTAAGGTTGGATTATCTTTCTTATTATAATGGACTTAATAGTTCAGTTTCACAGTTTAATTGATCATTAACCCTTTAGCAATTTCTATAGCACTCATTTGGGAAAGTACAAAAATAGAAGAAATTTGGAAAGAAGTAATGATTGTTTCTGTCTTAGAACAAGTGATCTATAGCTTACTACCTAGTGAATATTCCTCAAAATTCTTCAGATAGCATCTTGCTTTGTGTAACTTAAAGTTATTTCTCATTTACATTTAATGTACATTTTGTAAATTATAATATAAGGATTTTCTATATATTTTATATAAAAATATAAAAATTGAAAAAATTAAATCCTAAAGTACACCAATTGATTTCTTAAAGACTACTTAAGACAAGCTTTTTTTCTTTTCATATTTTTATGTTAAAATCTACCAAGCATTTAGCATAAGTCATACATATTCATATACCAATAGGGTGTCTGGTTATCTGATACATAGTTATCATTTTTGTTGAACTTCTGTATTAACATTTTCAGAAATGTACTAATATTAATTACCAATTTAAATCCATACATTGATACTGTGGTCACTATTAAGTGGGTCATTTCAGCAGCAATAACTCTAAGAGCAATACTTCAATTTCAGCGAGTTCTGTGTTAATAATTAAAGTGTGCATGTACCGCAACCTATTCGTCATGGTAACTAGACAGCAAAGACATTAACATGATTCTGCTCTTGATGAAAGGCTACACTCCATTCCATTACTAGTTGGAAAGCATTCCACTTCTCTTAATCTAGTCTAATTAGAGGAAAATGGTTATTTACCTGTCATGTAAAAATAATAATTTCATATCTTAACAGTAATCTGGGGAGGTATGATTGCTAAATTTGTGAGTCAACTCTGTGGGAAATATTGCATGTAATTTATTATAGTTGTTTAATTAGTTCTGCAAGTCTAACATCATTGGGATCATTAGAAACCGAGCACATTGCACTGTGCATATTCTTCTTCACGAACTCTGAAATAGGATATTAGAGCAATTCCTCCCTTTAATTATCTGCCTACCATATATTTTGTTTCTTAAAGGGATAGAATACAACTGGAACAGCAGGATATAAAAGATTAGTGCAGAGATTGTCACACCACCCTGCTAAGCCTCAACAGATATCTGGAAATCCTTCCTTGAATAACACATAAACTATTGTTTTCTGACTTTCAAATGTGTTAGTGTGATAAATAAGAGTAGGGAGCTTTTTTTTAATGCTCGGTTCAGCAATGTGTAGTAGATATTACACCTAATACTTATGGAAGTCTCATTGAAAATGTACTCTATAAATGTATGTATTTAAGCACTTGATACCTTTTGATGATACTGTTTGTTATGGTTATGGGACTTATAAAAAAAACATCAAGCCTGACTGTAGGATACATGCTACTTATGCCAAACCCCCACCTCCATGTCATCTTGCCTTTCTGCTTCCTATCTGAGTTGGAATATATGAAATCTAAGTTTTGTGCTTCAGATGCTTGCTACTGTGGTTTTCCACTTTATGAATGTTCCCCCTATGAGGATAGGAAGGTAATATAAAAATCTTCGTTCCTTCAAGCATTCCATCTAGGCAACATGATGTAAGTAACACAATAATTTTAATTATGGAGCGTGCTTCTTGATTCTGAGATATGTTACAACATCATTTCTAATTTGCTTTTTTTTTAAAAAATGTGAATGTGCATTTAAAATCCTTTACTTGTGATTATTTAATATCTTGTGTGAAGAAAATCTGTGGAGTGGGAGGTGATACAAAAATTAAAATGTTGTCTCCCAAGAAGTGTATCATCTCATAGAGAAAAATAACTAAAGTTCACAGTGTCATCCATAAAAGCATAGTTTTCCTGTTTTAAACTAAAAATGACCTCCTTGCTCTCCTATACTACACAGTCTAGAAACCAGTGCCTATTCCTCTGAGATCATATCCTTGGTCCCTGCTTACCTGTGTCCAACCAAAAGAGAGAGTTCTATTGAGATCATGTGTGGTGGCTCCCCCATGTGCTGCCTTTAAGTGAGGGGTTCAGCCAGTGGGCCATCTCTCCCCACCATTGCTGTGGATATGGAAGAACCAGGGTGCTGTGGGTAGGCTGCCTCCACCACTTGCTTGCTGCAGCACTGAGGAGAGTGTGACCCACATTTGCCCTGGGCAGAATGGTAGAGTTTGTCCTGATGACATGGGCATGAGAGATCCAGGGTATGAGAGTGAGAGTTATTGGCTTAGATGTTTCAAAACCTATTTTATTCATGGTTCAACCTCACTACTAACCCACCAACCAGAGAAAGGGGTAAAAGACTATTAATAGGACAAAAGGGGTTGTGAACCTGTTTAGATGTAGTTCCAAGAGCCAATTTTTTTCTGTGTTGTCAGCAGTTCAATCCAACACACAACACCAAAGAGCAACATGAGTGAGTAGAGGTGGCATGAAGCAGCCAAAACAACAAGGCTCTGATGAATCAGCAAGAGTCAGCACAAGTGGCCAGGATGAGCAGATGTACCACAAAAAGTTCTCTGGAATGTTTCTCTCTGTGAAACGAAGCCAAGCAAAGAGTTGCAGTTTAGCTATGCAAAAAGCATCATTCTACTGTGAGTTGGGTTATATTTATACCTTCCAAACGTTACATACCCTTTCACATGTCTGTTCTCCGACAAAACAGAACATGCCCTCTCATAAGACAAACTCTCAAAAAAAAAAAAAATCATGTGATACAGCTGAGTCTTCAAAGAAATCAGAAACTTCCGCTTCACAGAGCAGGAGAGTTGGCTTATCTATATACTCTAGATATGAGAGAGTGCTGAGGATCTGGCCTTGGTAGCATTGGTGTTGTAGGAGTAAGGTTGTGTGGTTTAAATGCTGATTTCTGTACAACCCCCCATGTCTGGTTGCAAGCTTTCTTCTGAGAATTTACTGCCTAAATATTATGTAAACTCTGCTTCCCAATTATACTCCTGATAAAGCAGCTTACAGCCAGTCAACGAGCAGGGGAAAGAATAGGGCTGGACTTCGTGCCAGCCAAGGGAGCAAAAGTTACAGGAGGAAGTAGGGCATTCAGCCAGGGAATTCAGCCATGGCTAGAGGTCCAAGGAAGATCAGGAGGAAGAAAGCTAGAAAGCGTGAGTAGTGCTAGGATGATTGTTAAGAGTAAAACAAAACAGCATAGAGGGTGAAGAACAGACATAAACTGCTCAAGATTGCATTGTGAAGCCTTGTATGGATTCTCAATTACTTGTGGTAGCCGGGTAAGGAAATAAGCTAAGAGAAAAAAAAACACTGTTTCGTAAAAATAACTGCAGCAGCCTTCCCTTCGTCTCCAGCTGTGGGAGATTGCTGGAGATCTGGCCTTGCCAGCATGGGTACTGGAGGATCAGCTGATCATGATGGTGTGAGCAGAAGACAACTAGTCCTGGCCCCACTCCTTTCCTGAAGAAAAGAGGAGAACTGGGCCTGTTGGCATGGGAAAAGTAAAGTTGGCAGGCTGAACAACACAGCCACCATCCAGTCTCAGATCCAGGGCCTTGAGTTGACCGGCACCATCATCTACTCCATTTTTAAACAGCTGTGGTACATAAAATAGCCATATTTGAAGACCAAAAGTTGTAGGGTCTCCCTGAAACAGGGTAATACAAGTATATCTGAAAGAGGCCAGAGTCAAGTTCTAGAATTGATAATGTAGCACAAGTCAGAGGGCTTGAACCACACCAATGACTCACTGCAATAAACATTTGCAAATAAAACCATTAGGACAAAAGGGTGTGCAGCATGACGTGCCATGACACACCACAGTTTCCGAAGCAAAGTCTATTTTTATATTTTTATTTTATGTTAATTGTTCTCTTTTTATTATTTTATATTTGTTTTTTTTTTGTTTTATGTAGGCATAAGTTTATTGTGTAATTCAAATTCTGATTTCTATATCCCTATTATCTGGTTTCAAGCCTTGTTGTTAGACTCCTGTCTCAATGTTGTATAAAATCTGCTCTCCAAATGTTCCCTTGTCTGCCAACAAAGTAGCTAACAGCCAATTTCTGAGCAGAGGATAGAATAGGGCTGGACTTTCTGCCTGGTAGGGAAGGAGGAGTTAGAAGAGAAAGTGGAGGATTCAGGCACAGGCAGAAGGGCAGGAGGGATGAAGAAGATTCAGATGAAGCAAAGAAAGAACTAAAAGGCAAGCAACGTGGGTATTTTGGAACAGATAGAGTCAGGATAACATAGAGGGTTAAGAACAGACTTAAACAGCTCAAGATTTTGCTGTAATGTTTTATAAATAAATATGAAGGAGTTTCAATTGTTTGTGAGATAGCCAAGTTAAGAAGAAACTAAGAGAAGCAAACACAATTCTATAAAAATTGCAAGGGTGAAGGGTGAGTATGGAGCTATGAGGAAACAAATGGGATTGAGACAGTTTGGTACCCAAGAAGTCACCCACAACTCTCTGTAATATTGGGGCATCATCTTTAGCCTTCTGGCCCAATACATCTGACTGACATTTATGAGGCATGAATTGTGAGGACTTGCTTACCCTGGCAGAGTTTGGATATCAACTCTGCTGGCATCCAAGTTTGCCCTTTTTAGGCAGAATTATGTCTATATTAGAAACAAAGACATTTTTACCAGTGTTGTGACATTATTTCTTTGGCATTTAAACCAATACAAAAGGCTATTTGCTTATTTAGAGAAAATATCTTTTTTTTTAATGTCTAAGTGTTATTTTGAGTACATAGTATACAACTTCTGTTGATTTTTTAAATTTACACATTTTTAGTCCCCTCTCTAATCTTCAACACATATTCTGACTTCATTTAAGATCATCCACTGAATGGGAATAGGGCTTTCTCAAGACTCAGCTATTCCAGTCCTTGGAATATACCCATAATGCTCCAGCACACAACAGGGACATTTGCTCAACCACATTCATAGCAGCCTTATTCATAATGGCCAGAACATAGAAACAGCCTAAGTGTCCCTCGGTAGAAGAATGGATAAAGAAACTGGTATATTTACACTATGGAATACTACTCAGCTATTAAAATCAAGGAATTCCCCAAATTTGTGGACAAATGGATTGAACTAGAAATGATCATAATGCGTGAGTTCACCCAGAAGCAGAAAGAATCAAATGGTATATACTCACTTATATCTAGACAGTAGCCCAAGAGGCATGTCCTAGGAAAGTCTTCACTTACCAGAAAAGTGGGTCAGATGGGAGGACATCCTATTGTGACTTTAGGTGAGAGAAGCATTTGAGAATAGGGAAATAGAAGAATCCAGACAGTCCTAGAAACCTACAAGAAGAACATTATGACTGGCGGATCTGGGCCCAAGGGTCTTGCTCAAACTATGACACCAGCCAAGGACAATACATGTAGTAAACTTCAAACTCCTAGCCAGCTCTAGCCATGGGACAAGACATTCTCCACCATTGAGTGGAGAGAGAGGACTGACTTTCACACAAACTCTGCTGCCCCATATTTGACCACGACCCTTGATGGGGAAGCCTGGTGGCACTCAGAGGAAGGATAGCAGGCTACCAAGAATAGACTTGATACCCTATGAGCATATACAGGGGGATGAGGTCCCCCTCAGCCACAGACATAGAGGAGAGGAGTGCAGGGAAAGCAGGAGGAGGGAGGAATGGGAGGATACAAGGCTTGGGCTAACAATTGAGGTGTAATGTAAATAAATTAATACAATAATTTAAAAAATAAGATCATCCACTGAAATTATTTTATTTTCACTTTATTTGGAGTAAGTGATTTAGCTGATGTAAAAAAATGCACTTTGTATTAGAAACTCAATTGATTAATACCAACTTGAATCCGTGATAATAGATATAACACATGCTTAAGTATACATTTAGAAATTATGAAAAGAACCGTTTTCTGTTGATATTAATAAGGCTGACTTTTAGTATATACTTATTTCATGTGGGTGATTTTTATTTTTCTTGTGGCTTTTACAATTTCTTCCCAAATGATAGCTGTTTGCAGTTGGACTTCAAGGTTTGTAACTTACTTTTCTGGATTAGTTCTACCATATATTGATGAAATTCAGATATATCACAACCCAGTCTTCCGTAGCAACATGAATCACAGCTCTTCATGGTCTCTAAGCTTAAAAAATGAATTTTGAGGAAGAAGAAATTCCCTTGTCTATTGAGTAAATTGTGACCTTTAACTTGAAAGAAATACTGTCCTCTGGATGATATTTTTCATCTTCTTTATTGAAACTGAGTACAGAAGAGAAATATTTACTTTTTGTGATCCTGTATAGGGCACACTGCAATTTGTTTTGAAATAAAATAATTTTTATCTAAATAAATAAGCACATTTTAAAGAGATCACTGAATTAGTACCTAATTGATGATCAAATATGTAAAACCAAGTCTTAAGAACATGTAAAGTATGATATAAGAATCTTCATACTTCTTGCCTCAACTTTACTATA
Source organism: Acomys russatus (assembly GCF_903995435.1). Classification (NCBI taxonomy): domain Eukaryota; kingdom Metazoa; phylum Chordata; class Mammalia; order Rodentia; family Muridae; genus Acomys; species Acomys russatus. The sequence continues at coordinate 36,229,865 of NC_067154.1, read as the reverse complement.
TATGTTTTAAAATATAAGCATATGTTCATAAGATAAGAGCAAAGTGACCAAATTATAATTTTTATTATTTTAATTAAAAAGTATCTTGTGAATAATCATCATTATAAGAATAAAAATGTGTATATGCAGATTTTATTCATTGTTTTATTGAATTAGTTCATCTGTTAGGATTGTTCCCTCCATAACAGTAACACTACCAAATTTTAGACACAACAAGAATTTGAGTGATGACAGTTACACTTTTCCATCCTAAATGCAGCTTTGTTAATACTTTTCCTATATACAATGTAATCTATGGTCAAGGTTGAGATTACCTCCTTTCTGAATACTGTTAGAATGCTTGCCTATGTTATTGTGGAATAACTTCCTGGAAAATATGATATTTTGCTTAGACTTAATCTTTATTCTGACTGCGAGGAGACACATTGACAAGGGAGACAACACCTGACTACCCTGGCTTTCCTGTGTGTAACTGCAGCACTGACAGGCACAAGTGATTGCTGAATGAGGCTCACTTGCTGCTTTGCATCTGTGAATTCCATTTTCTACTCTACAAAAGCATTATTTTACACTCTTTTCTCTTCTCAGATATTCATTACTTCTATCATTGTCCTGCTGTCAAGCAGTGATCTCTTTCTATTTCTCTAAGCAAATGAATTATATGATTTCAAAAGCTAGTCACCAGCCTTTCCCCGTATCACCCACCAGTAGCCATTCATTTCCTATAAAATTGCTCACTTCATATTCTTGCACACCTAAGTTCATAAGAAAATCTATGGCTTTGATTTATCAGTACAGATCCCTGAAATAACTTGTAAATCATCTTTCTCACACGTTGCTGTATATTTTTCAGAATGTCCTATTAGCTCTATTGTAAGAGGGCGTTTACAATCTGTAGCCTATCCACCACTCCTACTTCTACTGGCTCACCATCTCACTGTAACACAGAGATGGTGTCCAGTGTGTTAGTTTCACTATTATCCTTCTCTGTGCTGTATTCAAAACGTTTTTTTTTTTCATATGTTATTTTATCAATCTTTCTTGAACTTGGTTTGAAGACAATTTCTCTTTAATAATTTATATTCACTCATATTTTCCTTTATTTACTTGAGAGCTCTTTGTTTTCAACTTTCAAATCATCTCACTGAGATCTAGTGTTTGTTTGTAATAATTGTTTTTCTCTACTTGTCATGGAACTTCCCACGTGCTGGAAATCATATTTTCTTACTTCCTTACAATACCCTACACCTTCATCTACATGATAATGCTCTTCTAATGGTATTTTTTATCTTATTTGTCTCTGATAAAATATGATACATGAATACACACCAAAATTTTACCTTAATGTCATATGTCATGACATTCACCAAGTTTATTCTTTGACTGCTCAATACTTAGTGATTGTCTGTATCATAATGATTTCTATGAACACATTGGCTGACAAAACCATAGTTATTTATTTATTTATCTCAAGAATAACTGAAATGAAGATAATGAAGAAGGTGTTCAGATTTCCCCAGCAAAGAAGGAACATGCATGCAGACGGTAAGCAGTGTATCAAAGCTGAGCTGTGTGGAGATGCTATGGGAAGCCTGTTGTCCGTAGCATCAGTGTCTGGTCTCTAGCAGTGTATCAAGACAGAAAAGAACAAAGAAAGTCTTCACTCACTGTTTCTTGTCTCATTTATTCATTGTTTGCAAGGATAATAGCTTGTGTTTCTCCCTTGTGAGTGTTTTTTCTGTTATCTATTACATGTTATACTCATTAATTTCAGATCTAAGCTTCAACACAGCAATTTCTTTATCCAAAATGAAATATGCTGTCCTTCCAAAAATCTTTACTGTTAATGTTCATAATTAGTCACTTTCTCATTAATGCATTCACTAAACAGTAGCACTTTAATCAGTGAAAAAGAAGTCCCTACAAATAGCCCAAACATGGGAAAACATTATACCAGAAGCTGTTTAACTAATGAAGGGGCACAGGTAAGACATACTCCTTATAATGTACAGTGACTATTTAACATCTCCCTATTTTCATTATCATTAATTCAATAAACAGTGACAGCACAATTCTTATTTATTAATACATGAAAATTGCATGGAATGATTTTGTAGCCTGTCCTAAAGTACATGTGAAAAGCTTAATCTAGAATTTCAGGAATGAAATAAGCATTTATCCAACCACCCCCAAAAAAGGGCCTAGAAGAGAATACTCTATTGTTTAGCTTTTATTTTTCTGTTGTACATTATCTGGAAAATAAGGAGCAAATAAATCCAGTCTGCACATGATAGAAACTAAGAAACAAAATTGTCATCATGAAATTTATTTTGGGAGTAACCAATGGGTTTGTGAGTTCATTCTTCCAATGTTGACATTTAATAGTAAATAAATAAAAATTTAGCATTCTGAATACTTTTGAGGTATAAATTTTGGTATAGTGAAAACAATAAAAATGTATACAATGTAATATTTTACTTTGTGCCACCTGTTTATTTTGTTTATGAATTTATTCAATTCTACATACTATTATTTTTTTCTATTATTATCAATTTGCCAAATTTATTTTAAATAATTCAAATACATGTCCTATTACATTTAAAACAGTTCAGAATAAAACTCAACTTATTTCATAATATATGCTATTGAGCATTTTTCTTTCAAAAAGCTATGGTGTATTTATTTTAAACACAGGTTTTGACATGTCATGTTATATATTTTATTTTTCAATATTTTTGTTACTCGTGTAGTAAATATAAACATGGTAAACCATGGACACTGATAAAGAACTATACATATTTTGAAAATAATGATTTTAGAAATTAAATTTTATTAAAAAGAATCCTATTAAAGTTGATAAGGCAAAATAATTTATATATTAATTCAATTGTGTTTTTATGTCATTTTAACATGTTAAACAAATGAATGAGGTATTTTGTTAAGTAACAATATTAACATCTATACAAACTAAAACTAAAACCTGAAAATCCTTGTTTATTGTGTATATTGTCAGAATACTTTTACATTCCTGAAGAATAGAAAGTGCAAGCTTATTCTTGGTTTAATATTAATATTGATATTATTTGTAGACTAATATGGATCCTATTTATGTGCAACAATATTGATTTGAGGTAGTCTAGTCGAAAATTGCATTACAAACACAACAAAGAACTAAGATAATGAAAAATGTCCCTGAGAAAGGACGAGCATTTGTCCTTGGATTTCCATTAATGTTATCTTTAATGTAATCAAATCATTCAGAACTATAATTGACTAACACAGCTTAAGAATACACATATATGGAAAAATTCCAGAAAAATTACTAATATGAAACTACATCTTTGCATTTCTCTGTATTTTATGCACTGTCACTCATGTAAATTTTTCACACTTGCATTTATAATAAGTGCAAATATGTTTAAAATATTCTTTCAAAATCATAAGTACTCAAGGAAAAACAGAGTAATGTTCGATATAAATATATTTTATGGTCAGCAATGCAATTCACTGATTGAATTAGCCTAGGAATGATATATATGATTTTTCAGAAACTTTTAATGCTTATAACTATTAACATGACTAAGATTATTCAGATAAGTTAATTTTCTAAGTAACAACATATTGCCTAATCCAAAACATGACATTAATTTCTTCCATGTAATATTATTTTTAGTGTTGAAAAAGTTAGAAAATTCTAATGTAAATGATTAAAGATTATGAGTTTATTTCACAAAATAGAAAACTATGAAAGTCTTTTCTCCTCTTTGATTTACTACATGCAGAGTCAAAATTAATTATTTTTTATTTTGAGATAATTTATATATTTTCTTTTTGTGCAGGAGTGTGTAGCCTGTGTCTATGTTTGTGCTCCCAATGTGTGTATTGATCTGTAGAAGCAGAATAGAGCTTCAACTCCCTTTGGAACTAATGTTAGAGACAGTTGTTATCTCCTATGTAGCTTCTGGAAACTAAACTTACATCCTGTGGAAGAGATGCCAATGTTTTTAACCACTAAACTGTGCCAATTGTCATTACTTTTAACAAATATGTGTCATCCAGAATGTAAAAACAACTAATAACTAACACTTTCCAGGACATTTATGTCGGGTCGAGTTGCAAAATATATTGACTTTAAGTTGGAAAACAATTCTTAATTAAGTCCCTTGCAAGAATTCTTTCAGAATCAAATATTTCTTACAAAAATACTTTCTGTGGAATGTTTTAAATTACAATTATTTATACATTTATATTCACTTGAAAATTACTTTTACATTTCAATAGACATGAAAACACAATAACACAGTACAATGTAGATCTATATATTATATAAAATCCAAGAGGTAAAATCATACTTTCTATTTTTGTTGAACCATAACATTGCTTCTAAGTACAGCTGAAGGTGTGTCAGTCACTGACCTAGAAAAGTCCATTGATTCTGACTAAACATTTTTTTGCATTTTTTTCTTAGCTTTTCTGAACCATTTCCCTGTAACTGACTATGGCATTTTGGAAAGCTTAGTCCTGAATGTTGAAAATATTAAGACCAAGAACTGAAACTTCATTGTAAACAAAAGGGAACATCTTGGAATGAAGAAAGCCCTGTGTGGCAGATCCTGGTTAATGCAGCAAGATAGTCTCAACAAGAACACAGTGAGGCCAAGAGACCCTGGTTTACACAGTGACAAGCACCGTATCCAGCAAACTGTAGTGCCACCTTGAAGTCAGAGCTCACATATAGCTCAAAGTCTCCCTTCTTCCTTGTGTTAGTGGGCTAAAACCCCTTTCTGCCTTCATTGAACTAAGTTCACTGATTTCTAGAACAAGTGGTTAAGCCATTTCTGCTGGGAATCTAAAAATAATGGACTTTGGCCATGGCTCTTGTACAGTGTCAAATTTGAATTTCTTGTTTCTTTTATCAGGCCATCCACAATATGATGGAGGGTGTGATTTATGAATTTATGTTTGTTATTGTTTATTTTCTATCATTTGTAATTGTTATCTTATTTATCCTTTTTTATTTGTTTTTTTATTTTTAATTTGGAGGCTGCTAACCTGCACTTCCTGTTTACACAGGTAATTAATTATATTTCTTCTCAAGTCTCTAATGGGGATGAAGACCAAATAGTTTAGTTTCACAATAAGCTTAGTTGTTTAGGAGTTAATGTGTTTTTTAGGTCTAGATAAATGTTTTAAGTTGATACAGATGAGTTTTGATAAATATTGAGTTACATTCAGAATTTTAGGCTCGCTATGATAGGAAAATGATTTCTTCAAGGTTGCCAAATACAAACAGCCAAAACACTATAAATATAACATGAATATAATTCCTGATTGTTCTGTGGTTCTTCTTGCCGTATATAATTTATTTTATGTACGTATAATAACATGAATGTTTATGTAAAAATAATTTTAAAACTGGAAATAAATTTTAAGAAGAAAATTAAATAAAAAGAAAAAACCACATTGTTTATAAAGTTTTAGTCTACAGATAATTTATATCCTATCTTACAACATACTATAATGCTAAGAATTCCAAAAGAAAATAATTTCTCAAATGATGCCCAAAATATAATTTAAACAAACCCTTATTGAGGGTAGGATACCAAAATTCATATTTAATAGACACCTTATATGTTTATGTACTTAGCAATGTACAATTATTTATTTTAATTATACCATTCTGACAGATTTACTTTTTGAGAAAAATGGGTAGTTTTATATGATCAGATATATGCTTTCCACCTGCAATAGATTTGAATAACAGTCTTTAAGATGGCCCCGTATGATGAAAGAGGTAAAGGAAATTACAAGTCAATTGTCCTTGAACTATGAACATGCACATCTACATTTGCTGAGTTATTGATAAACATCAATCATGCTCTCCACCTCAACTCATCATAGTCTAGTCAAAAGCACTGTGTTTTACTTAGTAATTCCTCTACCATCTAGTAGTTTATTTGTCCATAAATATGGAAACAGATTAGACCACGACAAGTAGGTCATGTCTCTACTTCCTTCACCGGAAAGTGTGGAGTGAGGCAATCAAGGAAGAAGTCTCAGCTTGGGAAATACAGTGAGAAATCATCTCAAACCAGAAAATTGACTCCTGTAGAGTCCAGATGAAAGACTAATGGACACAAGTCACTAGGTTCAGTTTAAGCTAAAAGTTAAAATTCTTAGCTTATTGTTAAAAACTATAAGTGTATAAAAGCAAAATATCCTATGCTATGAAGAAATCAATACAAGTGTCATGTAGTGTGTTTCAAACTTTTATTTATTAGAGAATTTCAAGCACAAAATTTTGTTTATGAAATAAGATCAATTTTAAATTCTAAAATAAAAAAGATAAGAAATTCAAATGATCACTGGTTTAGGTGTTAAATAATGATTTGGTTGGCTAGTTACATTTATAAAGTTTCAGGAAAAGTTATTATTTTATACTGTTTTGTATTTTTATATTTTTAATAATTTATAGCTTTTAATTATATTTTGATCATATTTTTCCCCTTTCGCCTATTGCCTGAAAGCTAGACAACAAAATACAGCATCACCACTCAAAAAAAAAAAAAAAAAAACACACCAAAAAAAAACAAAAAAACAAAACAACAACTCTAACCAAATAAAAGAACACACACACACACACACAACTATGGAGCTCATTATTTGTTGATCAACTACTCCTTAACCCAAGATATGTCCTGTTTTGACTGATATACCCACTGTTATTGCATTGAAGAAAACTGAATTTTTTCTCCAGGAATATGTAAAAGACTACCTCTACCCTAGTGACTAGGCTTTCATTCATGCACTCATTTATTCATTCATTCATTTTGGTTTTTTTCTTATCTATATGTATATTTAACATATATAATATAATATATAATATAACAAATAATAAATTGTAATTTATTCTCACAGTACATCCTAAGTGTTATCACCTTGTTCTTATCTTCAGGTTCTCACCCTCCCTCCTTCTTCTGCTCTTTTCCCCTCCCCTAGACCTCTGACAGAGGCATGTCTACCTCACTGTCTGGCCACAGCCTTTAAAGTCTCATCAGAATAGCCTCCATGCCTTTCCTCTGTGTGCCGGCAAAGCCCCCCTGCCAAGGGGCAGTGATCAAACCGTGGGCAACAGAGTGTATGTCAAGGTTCAGCAAGTGTCCTCTCCCCATGCCTCCCCACGTGGAGAATCAGCCTCCATGGGTTACATCTAAACAGGGGTGTCTAGGTGCATCTAAACAGTGCAACTAGGTGCAACTAGGTGCAACTAAACAGTGGTTTTTGGTTGGTGCATCAGTTTCTGTAAGAACCCCTGTGTCCACATCTCCCGGCCTTGATGGTCTCCCTGTGAAACTCCTCACTCCTCAGGGTCCTTTCATTTCCCCACTCTTCCTTACAACTATCAGCGCCTCACCCAGAGTCAAGCTTTGAGTCCCAGTATCTGTCCTGGTACCCCTCTACATTAATTCTTTAAAACAAAACAAATACAATATAATATAATAAAACAAAAAACTAGCACATCAAAGTCAGACAAGACAGACCAACAGAAGGGAAAAAGTGCCAAGAGGTGGGCCTGAGACTCAGAGACCCATTTGTTTGCAAACTCAAATATCCCATAAAATCCCTAAAGTGGAAGCCACGGTAAAAGAGCCCAAGACCCAGTGCATCTTCACACTGGCCTGTGCTTGTATCTTCAGTCTCTGGGAATTCTTACAAAATTTGCTCAGTTGATTTAGGAGGCCTTTTTCTCTTGGTATTTTCCATTCCCTTTTTCTCTCATATTGATTCCTCTTCCTCTTTCTGGGGTTCCTCTGAGCTCTGGAAAAAGTGATTGATAGAGACATCCCATTTAGGGCAGAGTGTTCCAAGCTTTACAACTCAGAGTAATGTCTGACGGTGCGTGTCTATAATTGTTCCCATCTGTTTCAGCGAGAAGCTTCTCTAATAATGGTCAAACAAGGCATTGATCTACAAGTACCATAATATCATTAGTAGCAATTTATTTCACTGCAGTTTTTAGATGAGTATTACTTGGTTTTGCTCAAGCTTCTGGGCTATCTACTCTCAGATCCTTGCTCACCTATCATCTCATGAAGTTTGGCAACCTTCAAGAAAACATCTTTCCTATCTTTGTGAGTTTATAATTCTGAATGTAAATCAATATCTATGATATCTCATCTCTATCATCTTAAAACATCTATCTAGGCCTAAAAATATCCTAACCCCTAACAACTGAGCCTAATTGTAAAACTAAACTATCTGGTCTTCAATCACATCAGAGACTTGAGAATGAATGAAATTAATTACCTGAGTAAACAGGAAGTGCAGGTTATCAGCTTCCAAAGTGAAAAAATAAATGATAGACACAGATTGCGGACTGAACAGTCACCCAAAACTCTCATAACACTGGAACATCATCTTCAGGCTTCTGGCCCAGTAGATAGGACAGACCTATTTGTGAAGCAGGAACTAATTGACAACTTACTTATCCTATCTTGGCAGAGTTTGGCCATTGACAATGCCTGCATCCCAGCTTGACCATTTTTAGGCAGAATTCTTTCTGTGGCTGGGGACAAGGACAATTTGCCGGTGGCTGGCTTGCCACATTTGAAGCCATCTCTATAAGGAGGTGCTCTGATGCTCATCATCTTCTTTGAGTTAGACTTTGTGTTGCCAGGAGTTAACCTGTTTTATTGTCACAGAACCCTTAAAACAATACAAACATCTTTAAATGACATATAGTGTAGGACGCTGAAGGTTTTGAAGGCATTCTCTAACTATTTTACCTTATCTATGTATAGAATCATATTTATCTGTTATCCGGTGATAAAAATAGACTAGTGGCCGGGTGGTGATGGCGCATGCCTTTAATCCCAGCACTTGGGAGGCAGAGGCAGGGGGATCGCTGTGAGTTCGAGGCCAGCCTGGTCTACAGAGTGAGTCCAGGACAGCCAAGGCTACACAGAGAGACCCTGTCTTGAAAAAACTAAAAAATAAAAATAAAAAAATAGACTAGTAATTTACATGACCATGATTTGATCAATTAAAAATTAACTTGTATAATTTACTGTCTTAAGTAGACTGCAATAGCACTTTCAAAGTATTGGAGGTAAAACCTTGTAATCTCCTTGATTTGTATGGGTACAATACTTCATATTAAAGTAGAAATATATATAATGTGTGTGAAGAACAATCTTAAATTTTAATCCAATACAAATTATCAAAATTAAATTTGTTTTGCATAAATATACAAAATTCTACACCAATGAATTAGAAATAACCTTGTGAGTGACAATTTAGGCCTTAAGTTGAGGAGTAGATTCAATAATCTACTTTTTGTCCTATCATCTCTATATATTTCTATATTCTTCCTTCTTTCTTTTCAACCCCTATCTTCAATTCTAAGAAAGAAAAATAAAGGAAAAGAGAAACATTGTTGAATCCAACTTTGTTTTCTCTCTGAATAAGACAAATAATAACTTATTACTAACTCCCAATGGAAATAAACATCTATATCCCAAGAAAGCAACAAAAAATCCCACCGGACCCCCTTAAGGTAAATCTAGTATTTATTCAAATTATGATTTCTGGATTTCTACACACTGGATATGTTAGTCTCAGCAATTTTGAAATGTTAAGTACAAGTCCATACAAAATCAAGCAGCACCAGGGCAGACATTGTGTTGCTTGTACAATTATCAACCCCCATGAATAACCACCTGTAATACCAAATAAGGAAGGGAACAATAACACTAGACAGGTTATTTTCAATTAAAGCTAAGAATGTTTTACTTTTAAGAATATGTTGTCACCGACATGATGATTCCCAATTATTTTTGGGTTCTTATTCCCTTCTAACAGTGTACTAAGATAGATGTTTTCCTATGTTAATAGTAATAACTTACCATTGTGCTATAAACTTTTTGAATTGAACAAATTTTTCCCACCCTACTTTGTATTCATTGTAACTGTATGCTCAGACTTTGTGGATTATTTAACCATGGCAAAACTTCTAAAGGGAATTTTGGAGCACATTGACAAAGCCACTGGTAAAGTTGTATAGTATGGGTTTTCAAACTTCTCACTTTACATTATATACAGAAAGCAAATGACAAAACTCGGTTCCAATGCCTCATCCTTAAACAGCCTAGATCAGAGAAGATATATGCTGAGGTTCATAGCACAGAGAGAATGGTTAGCCTACAGTGTGCAAAGCTTTCAGTCACACTGGGAATATTAACCATCACAGCAATGTCCTTTTCATTTCAAGGAAAAATTGTTATATCTTTCAACTTTTGTTACTTTATATCATGACACGTGTTCAAATTTTCTTTTCAGGATTCCATAAGAACAACTTTTCATTAGAGATTTTTGTGAGAAGTACATAAGACCACTCTCCCTCTTGTCTATTAAAAAGGTGTTTGTTTTGTTTAGTTTATGGTACCCAGAAAAACTGAAGAGGATCAGGAACAACATTTCACAGCAACATGCACATAGATATTGTAGGCTTCATATAACATTCAACATATGTATTTTAATACGTAAAGTCATAGAATAATAGAGCTATTACTTTTAATTTCCTAAGTGCTGTGCAGTCCAATAAATTGAAGAATAATAACACACTGCTGATTTAAGTAGAACAAGATTCTTATTCCTAGTTTAAGTTCTTACAAAATAGTTATATATGATTAAATTACCAAATCTAATATTTGAAATTTTAATCATTTTTGTCAGTAGAAATAGGTTCTATTATTAGAGTTTCTACAATGGGTAAATAACAAGATTTACATTTATCTAATAGATTAAATATTTGTAAGAGAATTTATGTGTCAAAGATCCATGTAAAACTTATTTTATTATATTGGAATATATTCATAGATACACCAGGAGAAGAATATATTTACTACATTATTACATTTTTTTTCAGAGTAAAAAACTGGTATTACTCTGCTCAAAATCTTAGAAAAAACATATTTTGTCATTGTTGTCAAAGCCTTGTATCACTTATCTCAATAATCTAATGTATCCTTTCTAAATAAATATTTTGTCCTCAAAATAAACCAAAAGTGTAAAGATATTATCACCCATAAAGTGAAAATTATGCAAGTAAAACTTGTTTTAGTGCTCACAATGAGTGCTTATATATGTATATGCATATGCATATCTTTATCTATATAATATACATATGTGTATGTAGGTATATAGGTATGGATGGGGTGGTGCATGGAAATATACACAGAAATTTTATATTGTGGTGATATGAATAGGAATGGTCATTATCAGCTCATAGATTTGAATGCTTTATATTGGCACTGATACTAGTTTTGGCCATGTTGGAGGAAGTGTGTCACTGTAGATGGGATTTGAGTTTTCAAATGCTTAAGGCAGGCCAATGTCTCTGTCTCTTTTTGCTGGCTGCCAGTCCAGATGAAGAACTCTCATCTACCTCTTCAGCTTCCTGTCTGCCTGTGCAGAGCCATGTTTCCTGCCTGGAAGATAATGGAATAAACCTCTGCACCTATTACCTAGCTCCAATGACATGTTTTCCTTCATAAAAGTTGTCATGGTCATAGTATCACTTCAGAACAGTAGAAACAATCTGTAAGACAATGGGTCATTTTTAATTTTTTTTTTTTTTTTTTTTTTTTTTTTTTTTTTTTGGTTTTTCGAGACAGGGTTTCTCTGTGTAGCCTTGGTTGTCCTGGACTCACTTTGTAGACCAGGCTGGCCTCGAACTCACAGCGATCCTCCTGCCTCTGCCTCCCGAGTGCTGGGATTAAAGGCGTGTAAAAGCAAACAAATACAAATATATGTTACTTTTAAATAAAATAAGAGAGGATACTTCATTGATTTAATTTTTATTAAAGAATTTACCTGTAAAATATAATTTTTAATACTTTTATTTATTTATTAATTTATGTATCTTTATGTTTATTCGTGTGTGAAGGAGGTCACCAATGGAGTTCGATAAAGAGTGCAGAATGCATTAAAGTTTGAGTGAGGATCAGCTGTTTGTGGACCACTCCTTGTGGATGATGACATTTGATCTCTCATTCCCTCATAGAGCACTATGCCCTCTTTACTATTGATCTCTCCATCTTCATGAATTTTAGTTTTTAAATTAATTTCCCATCTCCAGGAAATATAAATAATTCCACTAAAAGCTACATAGATTCAGAGACTTAGAAACTTTTTCTTTGCATTGTAATTATTAAAGTTATGAAATCCTGTTTCCAATATTAATAGCTTGTCTTATTGCTCAAACACAATACCTGACAAATCAGCTCTCCACTATTTCAATGAAGACAGGATGGGAGGTGTAGCTCCACCCACTGTGGGAGAGCACCAGTCAGCATCTGCTCACATTACGGCATGCAGAGATTCCAAGACTAGTTCTAGTACACAGTACAATCTTCAGCAGCCTGTCCATGGTGGCCTACTTCTACCAGCCACTCCGTGTCCTATTAACACCATATTCTTCAAAACAACAACAAAATCTAGAAGTACAATCCTGGGTCTATGTGGACATTTCTAATTAACTAGAAGCATCATCCAGGAATGAAGAGTATGGGGCTGACTTCAAAGAGTTTCATAAAATTATGAAACCACCTCACTTCTGTCATTAATCTATGACAGCTTAGTTTTCCTCTGTTTGAAATCAATTAAACAACAAATGTGAATACCTCAATTATCAGGCCTCTCTAGAGGGAAACTTATAAGACAAATTATGTTGTTGAGGCCTCTTATTTGAACATTAGCTGATGTTTATTTTGACAGTATGTACATAATAGGTTGTATCTATTAGATTCTGTAATAAAAAGGAGCTACAATGTAGGTCAACAGACTATTAAGCTATTTTAATTGGCACTTTGACTGATAAGTACTGATTCAGATGAAAGTACAAAGTTTTAATGAAAAACAAGTGAAAAAATATGTAAAATACCTAAGTCATGGTAGGTTCTCTGGATAAATTAGAGGGACTCTAGCAGAGAGTCTTAGTAGCAGGAACCGTCAACACTGAAGAGGACAAACTCTAACTAGGCACGTCTCCTAATAAAGGCAAGGGAACACTAACCCACCCACAAAAACTACAACCCAAAATTCACCTCACCTACAAGATGTGCAGGGATAAATATAGAGCAGATATAGCAGAAACTGAAGAAAGGTCCAACCACTTTCCAGCCTATCCATAGACCCACCACAAGGGAGCAAAACAACCCCTGATATCATTAAGGCTACTCTCCTATGCTTGTAGACAGGAGTCAGAGCTGTCCTCTAAGAGGCTCCACCCAGCAGGGCCTCTACACAAATGCTGAAACGCGGAGCCAAATTTTGTACAATGAGGAAGGAGCTTTGTGGAAAAGTGTGGCGGGAGGAGGGGGGGCGAGGGAGAGGAGAAAAGGACCTGGAATTGATAGGAGCCTCAGGAGAAGACCAACAGAGTCAACTAACCAGGGACCAGAGGTGTTTACCAAGACTGAAGCACCAACCAAGGATCTTGCAAGGACTGGACCTAAGCCCATTACAAAGACGTAACTGAGAGCCAACTCAGCATTAATGTGGGTCCCATAGTAAGGTGATTAGGACCTCTCTCTTATGTGGACTTTTTTGTCAGCTTTCAATCAGTTCCTCCTGGCAGGATTTCCTTGCCAGGCCACACTGACTTCAAGGAGTTTCATAAAATTATGACACCACCTCTGTCATTAATCTATGACAGCTTATTTTTCCTCTCTATGAAATCAAATAGTCAATGTATAAGCGAACCCCAATTATCAGGCATGAGGCAGGTGGGATGGGGAGGGGAGTTCTCCTCTTCTGAGGAATAGGGGTGGGGGATGAGGAAGACGTAGGGAAAGGTTGCAGCCTGGGATGAGAAATGAGTACAAATGGGGCTATGGCCAGGATATAAAGTAATTTTTTTACTGAAAGAAAGGAAAATTAGCTTCGGCTTCCACTACTATAAATTGTTTTGCAGGCTGAATGGTGTCCTTCCTTCTAGTTCTACATTAGAAGCATGTTGTGGTTTAATGGTTACTTAATGTGAAATATAATGCAGCAAAAGAAAACAGTGCTTGCTAATATTATGATAGTTTGACACGTGGTATACTCATCTGAGAGGAGGACACGTAAATTTAAAGCATGCCTCCATGGTATCACACCATAGATAATCCTTTATATCCTTTTTATAATTAGTGAATGATGGTAGGGGAAAACCCTTTAGTGGGTGGTCCTATATTGTTTACAAAAGGAAGATGAGCAAGCAACGAAGAGCAAGCCAGTAAGCAGCACTCCTACATGGTCTCTGTCTGCGCCAGATTCCTGCCCTGTTTGAGTTTCTATCCTGACTTTCTTTGATGATAAACAGTGATGTGAAAGTGTAATCAAAATAAACACTCTCATTATGATCATTTCTAGCTCAATCCATTTATCCACAAATTTCGGGAATTCCTTGTTTTTAATAGCTGAGTAGTATTCCATAGTGTATATGTACCACAGTTTCTTTATCCACTCTTCTACTGAGGGACACTTAGGCTGTTTCCATGTTCTGGCTATTATGAATAAGGCTGCTATGAACATGGTTGAGCAAATTTTCTTGTTGTGTACTGGAGCATCTTCTGGGTATATTCCAAGGAGTGGAATAGCTGGGTCTTGAGGAAGCCCTATTCCCATTTTTCTGAGATAGCACCAGATAGATTTCCAAAGTGGCTGTACTAGTTTGCATTCCCACCAGCAATGAAGGAGTGTTCCTCTCTCCCCACATCCTCGCCAGCATGTGGTGTCGCTTGAATTTTTGATCTTAGCCATTCTGATGGGTGTAAGATGGAATCTCAGAGTTGTTTTGATTTGCATTTCCCTGATGACTAAGGAGGTTGAGCATTTCTTTAAGTGTTTCTCAGCCATTTGATACTCCTCTGAAGCAGAAAGAATCAAATGGTATATACTCACTTATATCTGCATACTAGCCCAAGGGGCATGTCCCACGAAAGCCTTCACTTACCAGGAAACTGGGACAGAGGGGAAGGCATCCTATTGGGACTCTAAATGAGAGACGCATGGGAGAACAGCAAAATAAAAGGATCCAGAGGGTCCTAGAAATCTACAAGTAGAACAATATGATAGGCAGATTTGGGCCCAGGGGTCCCGCTCAAACTAAGGCACCAGCCAAGGACAATACAGGAGGTAAACTTTAAACCCCTTCCCAGATCTAGCCAATGGTCAGAATATTCTCCACAGTTGAGTGGAGAGTGTGATACGACTTTCTCACATACTCTGGTGCCTCACATTTGACCATGTCCCCTGGAGGGGGAGACCTGGTGGCACTCAGAGGAAGGACAGCAAGTAGCCAAGAAGAGACTTGATACCCTATGAGAATATATAGGGGGACGTAATCCCCCTCAGGAACAGTCATAGGGGAGGGGAATAATGGGAAAATGGGGGGGGAGGAATGGGAGGATACAAGGGATGGGATAAACATTGAGATGTAACAAGAATAAATTAATAAAAAAAAAAAAATAAAATAAAATATAAAAAAAAAAAAATAAAAAAATAAACACTCTCCTCCACAAATTGCTTTATTCATGGTGATTCACCACAGCACTAATAATCCTAACTAGGTCAGATATCAAAATAAACCTTCTACTTCTACTGCCTTTAGCAATAAGATACAGGGTTTGGGAGAACATTTCATTTTGTTTCACTTTATTTTTCACAAGAGTGAATATTACTATTAAGCTTACATTTTTTACCAGTTTACATAGATAATTCTACCATGCTTATTTAGAGACACTTAGCTGGCATTGAAAGAGAGATATTTTACCTAGCACCACTGACTGGTCACAAGCTGAATTTTTTTTCATCTTCTAGCAATTTTCCATGGAAGGAAGGACAGCGATCCATCCTACTTCAATATGTCCATAACAGGGAATTCCTTCAATCCCTACAACACTCTACTGCTCATCTTGAATAAGTGTACAATATTGGTAAAAATACAATCCATATTGCTTAGCTATAGCTGGATGAGTCAATGCTATGTCTAAGGAAGAAAAAACTTAAAAATTGGCAAATAAAAAAAAAAAACTCTAGTTGTACAAAGAATATAAACAGCATTTCCTAATATTCACTAATTGACTGTCAACAGACAACTGACAATCCTTAACCTCCTAGTTTCCAAGAAATAATGACAGAAAAAGTAACTTAAAAATCAATGAAATTTTCAGTTTAACAAGTATTTACAATTTTATAGAAAAATGCAATTTGACCAATTTCCTCATTTTTACTGCCAACTGGCCAAATGCCAGACAATCATGCATATAATGTACATGAGAAAATGTCTTTTCTATGACCATTGGCCTACTTGGCTCTGACGCATTAAAAATAATCACAATAGATTAAGTTGAATTTATTTCAACATCATGTTTCATATTATAATCCCAGTTTGCTGTTGTTGAAAAATATCTAAAATATGTATTACTCAGATAGGACTCAGGCACTATGTTGTGAGCTACCAGCTACCACAAACTGAAAGGACAAAATGAGAAATTGTAAAGTCTTCAAACTAGAAACATTTCCAGAAATATTATCCAAGTTAGGAAATGTTTGCATTGTTGATTAAAACAAATCAAGAGCTTAGTTAGTTTGTTTGCTGGAAATTCATTTAAACAACAACAACAACAAAAAATTATAAGCCTAACCAATACGAGCACTGTGTGTCTTTAAATGTGTGTAGGAGTTGTGAGTGAGTATGTGTGTTTATATGTTCATGCTCATATGTGTAGATGTGTGCATGGTAATGTGAGCACAGGCTGTGGAGGTGAGAGGACATTCTACATGAACTGTCCACCTTATTATTTTTAGATATGGCATCTCAGTGGATGGAAACTCACCAAGCATGTTGCCTTCCAGCACTGTGATTACAGGTGTGAATTTATGAATGATGTTTATGAGTACTCAGTTATTAATGCTTGTAAGAAAAAACAGTATTTAACTGAACTATATCTGCAATCCCATTTCATCAATTTTTGCAAAAAATACTAAACTTTGGTTTATTTTTATTTTATCTGCCTGAGTGTTAGACTGTATATATATATTGTTAATTATAACCAGTTCTGCTTGTATAAAATTACTCGTATATATGATCTCAGGCCTGACTCTCTGGCACTAAACACTTAATTGGTGTGCTTCAAAGTATAACTTTGACTGAACATTCAAAGTGATGTGTGTGTGTGTGTGTGTGTGTGTGTGTGTGTGTGTGTGTGTGTGTGTGTGTTTACAATTCTAGGAACCATAGGTGAAACCTGTTTAATTAAACTACTATCACAATCTAAGTAGTGTTTCTGTGTTCGCCATGAATAAAAACATGAACCATAGCACAGTTATGAATTGTACTTAAGAAGCATAACAAATTTATAATATAAACAATCATAATTTATATTAGGTTCCTAGTATGTTTTGTAAATTTTCTTGTAATGATGAGAAAAAGAAGTGACATTATCATATGGTAGTCCACTGTTTCTTAACAAAAATATAGCCGTAATATTTTTCTAATCATCATAGATAGACCTTAATGAGCTGGGACACTTTTTTTCCAAACTAATTTTGAATGAAAGTTTCAAAGGAGGGATTAGAGAGATGACTAAGCAATTGGTAGCACCTGCTGCTTTCCTTGAAGATCTCAGTTGAGAGCCCAGAACAAAGGACAAGCAAGTCACAATTCCCATATCTATAGCACAAGTGGGTCTGGAAAGCTTTTTTTTTGGAACCAGAGGGGACTGCACTTACATGTGCAAACCATACATATTCACATTTCAAAATATAACGCAAAATCTTGTTTTTTAATTACAAAGGAAGAAATGAAAGAATATTTCTTTAGCAAAGCAAGATAACAAAATGTCTCTTTCTGTAATATTTAGTTATTAATCTAGATAATAATGACCTACTTATTCATATTTTGGTTAAACTTTTAATTGCCCTAATAGCTAACCTTACAGAATTGTGCTCCCGTGCTTTGCAACATTGTACTAAAGATTATTAAGTTTTTATGTTAGGGACAGAGAACTTGTTCTTTTTCAATTAGCGTTGCAGATATTCTTGCTCAGTAATATTTCTCAGTTTATTATTTTCATAAGCCTATATATTTCAGATGCTAAATGTATTCTTTTTCTGATCTGGTGATATGAAGCCTGCGACTCCATCATATGGCATAGCTCCAGTGAAAGACACCTCCCTCTCAGACCCTCAATCACATATCCTGCTCTAGAGGAGGTATTATTGCCAGTATTTCAAAGATATAGACATTGAATAAATTGCAATCTGCATCAAATTTTTATTATGAAAATTAAGAGTATGAAGACATCTGTAACATGAGCTTTGTATAAGTTAAGGCAGTAAGCTCCAGGCTAACATCTTTCTTTTTAGCAGGTCAAAGGTATAGGCGAGTAAGCAATGTGCAGCAGGTTAGCTGAATTCAAGACACTGTTGACTTATATTTGCAGTTTATAAAGAATTTATTGAAACATATCCCCATAATTAGTCAAGTAACACCTGAATAAAGTTTAATTTAAATATATCTCAAGCTTCAAAAAATCACATATAATTAAATAAGTAATCTTTTATTTGCACTCTTGACGTAAGCATTACATTGTGTGTGTGTGTGTGTTAATAGACATGAATGTGTAGATACAGACAGCTGTGTGCAGACATAAAGATATGAAGAGCAGAATTTTTATGTCTGCCTTTATGACTCTCTGTCTTATGGGATTGAATAGAGTATCTGTCTGAACCAAAAACTTGAAGCTTTAATTGGGTGAGCTGTTCCACTAGTGAGCTCCCTATTTCTATTTATCTTTGCCCACCAGTAATTGGAGGTAAGGCACAAGTATCCTAACAAAGCGTAATACACATGGTCTCCAGATTCAAACCCAGGTCCTCTTGCCTGCAATCATGAAATCCATTCTTATACACTAAGCTATCTCCTTGCTTCCCAGTACATTTGGATTTTGGTTTTGTGGAGTCAGGCACTCACTTTATAGGCCTGACTCGCATGGAACATACATGAATCTGTCTTCCACTGCCTCCCAAGTATGTAAGATTAAAGGTGTGCACCACAACAAACACCAGTACCAACCTTACTGGTTTTAAGGGTATGTCTCCTTCTATACCTGTGAGCTATATTAACGTGATTTGCATATGCTCAGCAGAGACTACAAGATCTTTTGTGGAATGCTCTGCTAGCCTCTGCTCCTAATGCTTAAATAAAAAGAAACATAATTTAAACAAAATAGGGGCTGGAGAGATGCCTCAGAGGTTAAGAGCACTGTCAGTTCTTTCAAAGGTCCTGAGTTCAATTGCCAGCAACCACATGGTGGCTCACAACCATCTATAATGAGATCTAGTGCCCTTGTCTGCTATGTAGGCACATATTCAAGCAGAATACTGTATAAATAAATAAATAAATAAATATTTAAAAATTTAAACAAAATATTCTATTCTAAGTGTCTTTGCTGTGTCAACTTGACTACATCTAGAACCATCCACAACCTAAACTGTTGGGCACTTGTGTGATCAGTTTTCTTAAGCAGTTCATTTGTAGCTGTAAGACTCCCTAAAACTGGAAAACATCTTCTAGTGGCAGGTCTTATAAAGATATAGAAAAAGTAAACACTCTTTTATTAAATATTTTACATATATACTTACATGATTACACAGATATACAATAAACTACCTACAGCAAGAAGAATCAAAAACAATCAGAAATTATATTAATGTTACTTTCATAATGTTTTGCCTATTTGTATTTGACCACCTTGAAGAAAACATCTTTCCTATCTTGATGAGTCTAAAATTCTGAATGTAATCAATATTTATCACATCTCATCATTATCAACTTAAAACATCTATATAGATCTAAAAATATCTTACCCTCTAAACAACAAAGTTTAACTGCAGAACTAAACTGTGTGGTCTTCAACTGTATCATAGACTTGAGAAGGAATAAAATTAATTACCTGAGTAAACAGGAAGCACAGGTTAGCAGCTTCCTAAATGAAAGGATGACAGAGACAGTTTGCTGCCTGAGCAGTCACCCAAAACTCTCTGAAACATTGGAGCATCGTGTTCAGCCTTCTGATGAATATATCTGACAGACATATTTGTGATTCAGGAAATATTGAGGACTTGCTTACCCTGCTTTGGCAGAGTTTGGCTGTTGCCTCTGCTTGCATCCAAGCTTGCCCAGTGGTTGCTTTGCCACATTTGAAGCCATTTCCATAAGGATATTCTTTGATGCTCATCATCTTCTCACCATCTCATCATCTGCTCATTGATTTCAGTAGGCTGAGTGTTGGCAGGAGTTAACCTTTCCTGTTGTCAAAGGATCCTTAAGATCATAAAAGCATATTTAAATGCTATATTGTATAGGTCTCTGAAGTTCTTGAAGACCTTATCTAACTATTTTACCTTATCTATCTATAGAATCATATATATCTGTTACACCAGGGTGTATATTCTTGTAATGAAAATAGACTACAATTGGCATGGCCATGAGTTGATCAGCTAACAAGCAACTTGTATTACTTAATTATCCTAAACACCCCACATTAGCACTTTCAAATTATTGGAAGTAAACCTTGTATTATCATTGCATTTTATGGGTACAATACCTCATATTAGAGTAGAGTAAATATATATATATATTGTGTTTGAAGAGTATTCTCAGAGTGTCTTACACAAGAATCTAAGTAAGCCTGGAATTTCTCAACATTTAGAACCTGGACCACATATACTATTCCTAGCTTGTTTAACCATTTCCCCAATTATATGTGGGCCCTTACAAATGTATTATTTGTCCCAAATTCACTGGAAAAATACCCCATTTCCCTTAAGAGGGTTGGGTAGGTTTTGGGTTGCTTTCTTGGGTGATAGGTGTTTATTGTCATTGGGAGTTGGTTATAAGTTACTACTGGTATTATTTAGAGAGAAAAGAAGGTTGGACTCAGGGATGTCTCTATTTTCCTTTATCTTTCATTCTTAGGTTTGGAGATAGGGATTGAAAAAAGGGGGCAATATAGAATTACATAGGGAAATTAAATAAAAAGTAGATTAGTTAATCTATTCTTCAAATTAATGCCTTCATTGTTATTCACAAGGATATTTTTAATTCACTGGTATAGAATTTTAAAAATAAATGGCAAATTAAGTTTAATTTTAGATATATTGGTATAGCATTCAAATTTAAGACAGAAGCTTTTTTGTCTACTTAGCCTCACACTCATTTGCAGTTACATCTATCCTTTTGTTGTAGGAATCTATTTGTATCAAGAACACCTTATTCAGAATTCCAATGCAAAGTGAAGACCAGCAGCTCTCTAGGAATTTACCAGGGCTCCATCTCCAAAATGGGATTGCTGAGATATTTATAGAATGATGGACTGGAAAACTAGTCCGCCCCTCTCTATAATAAGGTATTATGAATGCATATGCATGCACACACACACACACACATACTCAACAGAGAGAGAAAGAGACAGACAAACACACAGACAGACAGAGACAGAGAGAGAACAAGATTTTTATGCAATCTTGACTAAATATTTGTATAATAGATTAGATTTTATTTTAATTAATTATAATCACTACACACATTCCATACCATGTCATAACACTGCCCCAAACCAATCTTTTCTTCTACCTACTTCCCCCTAAAAATAAACAACCTATCAAACAAACAAAACCCACAGCAGTATAACAATGTAATTGAATTCAGATTTTAAAATACTAGAATAAGCCTTGAAGGCTGAAAATCATTAAGGCTAATTAATATGTGATAGATGCCAATTGTTACTAGAAATGAGCCATTATTTAATAGCTGTTATAATGTTGTATATCAGCCCTCTGAGAAAACGTTACCATAGAATTTAAGTTTATCCAATTAAAAGAAAATAAAAGTGTATTGAATTCAAGCTTTGAAATGTTTCAAGAGAACAATCTTGCCTAATGTGGAAGCTAAATCACAGTAGAGAAATTAAAGGCAACAGACACAGCAAGGTATGATTAGGAAAGATTATATTGGAGTTTTAGGAATTAGCCCATACACACTCAATACTGTATAAGATGAACCATTTAAGAAAAAGAAATTTCTTCTTAATAGTATAGAAGCATATGGCACGAAGTACATTTCTCACTAATTTTGTTCTCTAAAAATGTTAGTGTGAGATAGGTGAGTCAAAGATTATTTAGATTGTTTATTGCTGCATTTTCTAATCCAAATAGAACAATTTCTTTACAATGAATTCACAAATGACAATATTTGCTTTTAGGAAAAAAAGTTAAAAGAGTTCATTTGTATAGTGCTGTATCTCTTCGGGATTTTTACTCCGAAGGACACTCTCTTGGCATTTTTGAAGTCTATTTGCTTGTTTTGCTTTCAAGATTAAATGCACAAGTATCAGTTAAAATATCTATGGCTTATAGTCTAAACCTCAATGTCGTTAGTGTCATCATCGCAGGAGATTTAGAGGGTAGTAAAGAGGTTGTTGTACCATGTGGTGACCTTCAACTACATTTGAAGGGAAGTAGCAGCAAAATGGGATGTTACATATAACAAATTCTAGATGCAGTGACCAAAAGTAACAGATGGTCTGTCTCTTGGATCAACGCAACAAAATTCAGAAGATACTTGGGTGTCATATCAGCCATAACCTGTATAGGGAATCACATTGACTATGAAGTAGTCACCAGGATGGTTGTACTAGAAGGCATTACTATATTTAAGGACAAAGATTTTATTCAGCTTTCAGAAGGTTACTGGGAGACTATGAGAAGGGATTATGAGAAATCTCTCCCCATCTTTCTCATTCTTGTTGAAGATGTAATACATGTTGCTCTTCTGGTATAAAATTTTGCCATATGGTTTCATCACTCATCATGGTTAGCACAGCTGAGCAGAAGATATAGATGTGCAGCATTTGAACTTCTAAAAACATGAACTAATGAAACTTTTGTCTCTAAGTTACTTGCTTCAGGAATTGTGTTCTGCAAATGAAAAGATAACAAAGAAATGTACTATCTTCTGCTTCTGATTTGAGATGGAACATTTTTCCTATGTCTGTTTTGTTTTCCCATGTGTGTTTTCATTCTGCCCAGTACTACTCTCATTAAAACAGAGCTTAAGCCTGCATAATGTTTTAAAATCCTATTTTTTATTAATTTCTTTATTTTTACATATACATTTATATTATTACACATATATACAATAAACTACTTACTGAAAGGAGAACCATGAGACAATCAGGAATTATATAAATGTTAAAGTCTTAGTGTTTGGCTATTTGTATTTGGCAGCCTTGAAGAAAACATCTTTCCTATATTGGTGCACCTAAAATTCTGAATGTAAATCAATATCTATCATATCTCAGCATTATCAACTTAAGATATTAATCTAGACCTAAAAACATCTTAAACCCTAAACTAAGCTTAGTTGTAAAACTCAACTATCTGGTCTTCAATCCCATCAAAGACTTGAGAAGGAATAAAATTAATTACCTAAGTATACAGGGGCTACAGGTTAGCAGCTTCCCAGAGGAGAAAATGACAGAGATAGTTTGCTCCTTGAGCAGTCACCCAAATCTCTCTATAAGGTTGGAACATTATCTTCAGCTTTCTAGCCCAATATCAGACAGACATATTTGTGAGGCAGGAACTATTGAGGAATTGTTTACCCTGACTTGGCAGAGTTTGGCCATCGGCTCTGCCTGCATCCAAGATTGCCCTTTTTTCAACAGAATTCTGTCTCTTGTAGAAACAAGAATATTTGCCCATTGGCTTATTTGCCACATTTGAAGCCATCTTTAAGGTAAGGGTTTTTTTCTTAATACTTACAATTGTTACAGATGTTTCATTATAGTTACAGGAAGATAATCAATACATTAGTCCTACAGGCTGACAAAAATACACAAGTTTCTTAACCCAAAAGATTGTCCTCAGAAAGGCTGTGCACAAGTAGTTGTAGGTTAATAAGGATCTTTGATACAAT
Source organism: Acomys russatus (assembly GCF_903995435.1). Lineage (NCBI taxonomy): Eukaryota > Metazoa > Chordata > Mammalia > Rodentia > Muridae > Acomys > Acomys russatus. The sequence goes on along the minus strand of NC_067154.1, from coordinate 36,205,837 downwards.
TTATGAAATTGTCTTTGTTTTTAAAGAGATTAAAATTATCTGACCAAGGCAGGAAACAGTCAAAGGAGATCTTTTCATCTCTAGAAATCTACACAACACAGGCATCAGTCATCCTCTCTAATAAATCATCCATTTCGTCCTTCTCTGAAAAAGTGTGGAGTCAAAATTCACTGATCCTTTAATGGCAAAAAGTAGGAAATTTCCACATTTGAAAATGGGATGATGGCTCACGTTAAGGGGTTATTTAAATCTTACCAATGAGCAATCTGCTACAGGTCTCTAAAGATTTCTACAGCATCTGTCATGCCCATACTGTCACCTCTAAATACAACCCACATGCAATACTCTTGTCCTCCAGAAACTTCACATTGAAGTTCAGTTTGGCTGGTCTTCCTGAAGACCTCCAACTAGTATCACTTGTGAAGACAGGAAGGCATGCTTCTAGAATTTTCCTTGAAGTGTATTTTCTGTTTCATTTCTAATAAAAATTTTTAAAGATTTTACACAGAGAAATGGACAACCTTTAATTCTAACAGACAGGAACAGAGATAGGCAGATATCTGAGTTCAAAACCGGCCTGTCTACATAGAGAGTTCTAGAATAGTCAGCACAACACAGAAAAACTCTGCCTTGAAAAACTTAAAAAAGGAAAAGAAAAAAAAAATCTTTAAAAATTAATTTAATTTCTAAAGTGCACAATAAAAAAATCTAAAGCTCTAAAGAGAAAAGCTTCAATTTTAAATTCTGTGTTTTAGACTATTAAAGAAAAGGAAAATGCTGGTATAAAGGAAATCGTGAAACTAAAGAACTGTATAAATTCCAGTAAAGAAATTAGACCTTGTGTTTCTATGAAGAAGCTATAAAAATGTCAACAATTGTTTCATTAATTTATGTATTTGTTCACTTTACAGCTTGACTCACTTCCCATCCTCTCCTCAGAGTCCTACCCTCACACACCCCTCTCCCCTATTTCTCTTCCCTTCAGAAATGGGAGACCCCTACAGGTTCCAGTCCAACCTGGTATGTCCAGACACAGAAGGACTATGTGCATCTTTACCCACTGAAGTCTGACAAGGTAGCCCAGCTAGACAGGGTAGAGGGATTCAAAGACAGGCAGCAGAGTCAGAGACAGCCTCATGCTCTATTTCTTAGGGGACCTACATGATGAACAAGCTTCATATCTGTTACATATGTCTAGGGGGCCTAGGTCAAGCCATACCTGCAGTTTGATTCATTGCTCAGTCTCTGTGAGCTCCTGTGTGTCCAGGTTAGTTTACACTGTAGATATTTTTGTGGCCTCCTTGACCCTGTCAACTCCCTCAATCCTTCCTCCTCATTCTTTGAAAAGACTTCCTGAGTGACTTTCACCTACTGCTTTGCTGTAGGTCACTGCATCTATTTCCATCAGCTGGTGGATAAAGTCTCTCAAAAGACAATTGTGTTACGATCTTGTGTGCAAGCAACTCAGAGTATAGTGTCACTGGTTGGTTCTTTCCCATGGTGTGGGTGTCACATTTGGCCAGTCATTGGTTTGCCCTCTTTATAAACTTTATCCCTGCACATCTTGTAGGCAGGACAAATTTTGGGTCAAAGGATCTGTTGGTGGGTTGGTGTCTCCCTCCCTCCAATGGGAGTCCCACCTGGGTTCCAAAGATGGGCATTTTAGGCTCCATATCTTCTTCTGCTGGGAGTTTCAGCTAGGGTCATCCCTTTAGACTTACAGGAGACTTCCCTCTCTCAGGTGTACACCCATCTCAGAGATGGGCCACATCCAAGATGTCTTTTCTTCTCCCCAGCCATCTCCCTGCCCTGTTCTCCCTACTTCTGTTCCCCATGCCTATTTCTATTCCTACCCTCTGCCTTACCCAGTTCCATCCCTACATCTGCTTTCAATGTCTATTTTACTTCCCCTTCTCAATGAGATTCAAGCATCCTCTTTTAGACTGTTTTGTTACTTAGCTTCTTTGTGTCTGTGGATGGTAGCATGGCTATTATGTTCTTTATGGCTAAAAGCCACTTATGAGTACATTTGTGCCTTTCTGAGTCTTGGTTACCTCACTCAGTGTATTATTTTCTACTTCCATAGATTTGCCTGCAAATTTTATGATGTCCCTGAGTAATAGTATTCCATTGTGAAAATGTTTCACATTTTCTTCATCCATTCTTTGGTTGAGGGACATCTCTGTTGTTACAGTTTCAGTCTATTACAAATAAAGCTGCTACAGACATAGTTTAACAAGCACTCTTGTGGTATAAAAACAAATAAATAAAAGTATCAACCTTCAGGGAAACTTCATTAAAGCTTACCTAAAGAAAGCTTACCTATAGAAAGCTCTCCCATCCTCATCAAATGGACATTTTGAAGCAGGCAAACACTATCACAGAAATTTACAGGTCCAAAAACAAAGAATAAGTATTTGTGAGATGCACATTTATAACATAGCCCCTTACTCCTAAGTGTCCAGCAACATCATGAAAACAGGACTTGAAAGATCCTTAAGAGCCTACATACTTGAACTACTGAGAGTTTCTTCTGGAGATGACAGGGTTGTTGCACTCATTAATTCTCCACAATATGGTTGCCTGCTCAAGATCTGAAAATGCTAATCCAATCTGTATTTCAACATATATGGGAAGAGTTTTAGCAAAGTTCTACCTTAGTTAAAGAGCTGCAACCAGTCAATGGATTCCGAGGAAAGGAGAACCAGTTTTCCTGAAGAACTCTCGTCCCATCCTAAGTGGTTATCCTTAAACATATGTACACATAGAAAAAATAACTGGACTCAGTAGTATGTGTACTTGTGGATGGATAGATACATGATAAGTACATAGATAGATAGATAAATATAGATAGATTAATAGATAAATTGTAGATGATACACAAGTAGGTAGATGTAACAGTAACTATAGAAGAAGTATTCATGATTTCCAGAGGGTGTAGTAGGACAGATGAGGAAGAAGTTAGACATTGAGAGAGCAGAGAGTAACAGAAAAGATAGTCTGCATCCAGATTTATTAAATTATCAATTTCATTAGAAAGAGAAAAACCACAAGTTATTTGATCATATATACTGTTACTGTTTCCTGTTAGCAACACCATAGTTTCATAGATGATGGCAACACTGAGTTTGGGCAATGTTGGTCTTTCCATGACAAGATCAGATTGAAAATGGTGTTATTAAGTTTTATTATCAGGGAGATATTTCCTTTAGTTGATATAAGTTGTGTGAAATTTTCAACAAGATGTTTTCTAAGACTATTAGTATTCAAGCTGTATAGTCTCATTCCTAGTTTAAAAAAATAAGTAGACTAAAGCAGGGTGTGGTGGTGCATACATTTAATCCCAGCACTCGGTGAGGCAGAGGCAGGAGAGTCTCTGTGATTCATTACCAGCCTGGTTTACAGAGCAAGTCCAGGATAGCCAAAGCTATACAGAGAAATCCTGTCTCCATAACCTGCAAATAGTATGTGCAGCAAATTTGTAACAAATTGTTTCAGACTAACATACAAGTAGATTAACTTAATCAAACAATAAGGAGAAAATAGCATCAGGAGTGGAATTTAATCTAAACATATGAATATATTTAGTTTATCAATCACTTTAAAAAACAAATATAAAAAATTATTTGACACAATTCATCATTTTAAAATATCATCTCAGAAGTCTATTTATAGAATACTTCATATTTTAATTAAACTTAAAGGAAACATAACAAGAGAGTTTACTTTTGTGTATTGAGAGCTGAAACAAGCAACAACAAAAAACAAAATTTAGAAATCCCCCACATAAATAAGTAAACCAACATGAGTTGAGATAAATAGATGATAGTTTTGCAGATATATATGGCATAAGGGGAATCAGAAAATAGTTCAATTTATAATAGTATATGTCATACCAGAAGAGAAGTGAAGTCTTTACAGAAAAGGCAATATAACCAGGTTAATTCAGGTATGAATTAACATTTTCATTCATTTAAACTATTTGAAACGTCCGTTTTTATATATTGTTTGTTTTATTTTATATTTATTATTATATTATTAATTATTATTTTCTTCAGTGTTATTTTTCCAGAAAGTGTTTCATTATAATGACATAGGTATTTATTAAGAAGTGATATAAAAGCAACTATTGCTATACCCTAGTCAAACCTTGAATATTTTTGTTGTTGTTTTTTTTTTTAACTTTTTTTTTTTTACTTTTTTTTTTTTATTAATTTATTCTTGTTACATCTCAATGTTTATCCCATCCCTTGTATCCTCCCATTCCTCCCCCCCCCCATTTTCCCATTATTCCCCTCCCCTATGACTGTTCCTGAGGGGGATTACGTCCCCCTATATATTCTCATAGGGTATCAAGTCTCTTCTTGGCTACTTGCTGTCCTTCCTCTGAGTGCCACCAGGTCTCCCCCTCCAGGGGACATGGTCAAATGTGAGGCACCAGAGTACGTGAGAAAGTCATATCACACTCTCCACTCAACTGTGGAGAATATTCTGACCATTGGCTAGATCTGGGAAGGGGTTTAAAGTTTACCTCCTGTATTGTCCTTGGCTGGTGCCTTAGTTTGAGCGGGACCCCTGGGCCCAAATCTGCCTATCATATTGTTCTACTTGTAGATTTCTAGGACCCTCTGTATCCTTTTATTTTGCTGTTCTCCCATGCGTCTCTCATTTATTTATTTTTTTGGAATTTTATTTTTAATTGAAAAACAAAATCATTCATATTACATCTCATTTGCTATCCCATCATGTGCATCTTCCCATTCCTCCCTCCCTTCCGCTTTCACCTCATTACCCTTCCCTATGACTGTGACTATGACTGTGACTCCTCCCCTTGAATATGATGCTAGGGTATCAAGTTTCTTCTTGGTAGTCTGCTATCCTTCCTCCTAGTGCCATCGGGCCTCCCCATCAAGGGGATATGGTCAAATATGAGTCACCAGAGTTTGTGTAAAAGTCAGTCCCTAGTCTCCACTTAACTGTGGAGAATTTTCCTGTCCCTTGGCTAGATCTGAGTAGGGGTTTCATAATGACTGCACGTATTGTCCTTGGTTGGTGCCATAGATCAAGCAGAACCCCTGGGCCCAGATCTGCCCATCATAGTGTTCTTCCTGTACAAATCTTGAATTTAATGTGCTACTGCTTCAGGATTCTGAGTGTCTGGAACTGAATGTCTATGCTGCCAAGCTCAATTTAAGTTGCAACTTGTTAGATTTCTGTGCAATAATGACTTTATTCAAATTTTATTTACTACTTAAAACTATTACCTATATATTTATTTTAATATTATCACCCATACATGTATATGTGTATATCTGTCTACACACACACTATATATATATACACACACACACGCAAGCACGCATACATGTGTGCACACACACATACACACACACACACACACACGCAAGCATGCACACATGTGTGCACACACACATACACACACACACACATATTCTCAGACAGTATAGACAGTACATCCTAATTACAATTTCACCCCCTCTAGTCTTCCTAGTTCCTCCCCACCATCCCTCCCATCCCAATACACTCCCTTTCATTCTCTCATCTGAAAACAACAGACTAGTAAGATATAACAATCAAGCTTAACAAAATATAATATGATAAAATAAAAACCATCACATAGAAGTTGGATAACACAAACCAACAAAAGGAAAACAGCCCAAAGGAAGGCACAAAAATCAGAGACCCATTGCACACACACTCAGGAGTCACATAAAAATTCTAAACCAAAAGATAAGATATAAGCAGAGGATCTGGTGCATCCCTGTGTAGGCCCTATGCTTCCTGCTTCAGTCTCTGGGAGTTCAAATGAGCTTTGCTCAGTTGGTTAGAGATCCATACTCTCCTCGTGTCCTCCATCCTCTCTGTCTCTTATAGTCTTTGTGTCTCTTCTTCTGAGGAGTTCCTTGACCTCCAAGGGAAGGTATTTGAGGAAGATATCACATTCATCCAATTTAGAGCTGAGTGTTCTCCCCCAACACCTCCCTCTCCTTTTCCTTTCGTGTGTGTGCGTGTGTGTGCGTGTGTGTGTGTGTGTGTGTGTGTGTGTGTGTGTGTGTGTGTGTGTGTGTGTGTTTAATGTGCATCTGTACGTCTCTGTATTTGTTCCCAACAGTTGCAGGAGGTAGCGTCTCTGATTATGACTGAATAAGAAAGGCACTGATGCATGAGTATAGCGGAATCTCATTAAACATTGAGTCATTTATATTTTTATTTATTTCAAAAAATAGTGTTTAATTTTTCCCGAGATCTCTGGGCTGTCTAGTAGCTTCTGGCTCTCGGTCACCAAAGTGGTGTTAGGTAGGAATTCCATCTAGCAGAATGGTCCTTAAGGAATTCTCTCTTCCTTCATTACATGAGACGTAATTTAATTTGCCTTCATGTATTTTAAGAATGTCTCACTACACTAGGTTTATATAAACTCTTCAAATGCCCTTTAATTCTGGTGTCTCTCTCTGTATTACATCTCCCAATACATTATCCTTCTATTCCTGTTCCCCAACATGCCCCACATAAAATGTATTATTCTACTTCCCTCTTCCAATAATATCCTCCTAGTACGTTGCCCTATACCTTACCTCTTGGTCTGCAGATTATAGCTTAGTTATTATTTATTTAAGCACTAATATCCACATACAAGTAAATACTTACAATATTTCTCTTTCGGCTTCTGAATTATCTTACTATGATGATTTTATTTCTATTTCCATTTGTCTGCAAATTTCAACTACTCCATTGGTTAAATGCATATTTTATTTATCCATTCCTTGGTTGAGGAAAATCTAGGTTGTTTCCAGTTTCTTGCTGTTGTGAATAGAGTAACAATGAATATAGTTCAATAAATATCCTTTAATAAATCATCTTTTTGGTATATGTCCAACAGTTGTTTAGATGGAACCTTGATGTAGATAATTTCTCTTCTTTTGTAGTAAACATCACATGGAACCACTGTGGAAACAGTGGTTATACAAGTGTCACTCCTACCAGCAATGGAGGACTGTTCCCCGTACTCCATATCCTCAGCAGCATGAGCTGTTGCTTCTGTTATTGATATTACCATTCTGACAGGTGTAAGATAGCATCTCAAAATAGTTTTGATTTTCATCTCCCTGAAAGCTAAGGATGTTGAAAATTCTCTGCCATTTGTGAACATTCTATAGAAATTACAAACTGGATTATGTGGGTTTTGATATCTTGTTTCTTGAGGTTTTTAAATATATTTTGGATATTAGTCCTCTATTACATGTATCTGTTTTATGTTGATATGTTTGAGTTTTATTTATGGTGAAAAGCAGTGATCTATATGCACAGACAAGCAGAACAGGTCCATTTGATTAAGGTACTGTCTATTTTCCAGTGTGGATTACTGACTTCCTTATTAAAAATCAGTTGTCCATATGAGTGTTGGATTTTGGCTTGTCTTAAGTTTGATACCTTTGATATTTCTTTTTTATTATTTCAGATTTATTTATTTATTATGTATACAATGCTGTGCCTGCATTTATGCCTGCATGACAGAAAAGGACATTAGCTCACATTATAGATAGTTGTGAGTCACCACAGGAACTCAGGACCTCTTGAAGTGAAGTCTGTGCTCTTAACCTCTGAGCCATCTCTCCATCCATAGTGTGTCTGTTTTTAAATGCCAATACCATGCTGTTTTTTTAATATAGCTTTGTAAACACTATCATCATAATTAAGGCTCTTGAAGACCTTTACTTATATATCAATATCTATATATCTACTTGCTAGATACTTAGATATATTCAAAATACTAGTAAATATATATGTATTTACTATGTTTGTCTCTGTTTTCCCTTTTCTCTCTCTGACACACACACACACACACACGCACACATTTTAATGTGTGCATATACATATATTTACACATTAAGATGTTGGAGTTGTTGTTTGTTCCAATATATGTTTATGTTTCATAAATGAAATATTTTGCTAGGTACATTGTCTAGAAATATTTTATTTCCCATAGCTATTCCCATTTTAGGTAGCCATGTAATGGACGCCACTGTGCAGCTTTCAGGCTGATCTCTATAAAGTATTATGCTAGAGAACATTATATGTCCTCATTTCTTCTTCCGTTATACCTTAGAAAATTTATGCTATTGTAGTTTACATTGGTGCATGACAGTGATACAAAATTTAGGTAGGCAAGTCAAAAAGATATTCAAGTTCAAAGACATACAGAAAAATTAAAAAATGAAGAAGGAAAAGAAGAAAAGAAACAAATGAATGAATTATAAACAAAATTGATATTGAGACTATTTTCCCCCTTTTCATCAATTTGGTCATAATATAATAATAATTTGATAATTATGAGGTAGAGTCAGCCTCTTATCTCCTTCATGTTATTTTCTCTGGACTGCATATTTTCAGAAAACATAGATGGTAAAAAGGTTCCCATCTTAAACTACTATGAAGTTTTGCCTTTGTTCCTTCTCCAACCACAGCCTATTATTATGATCTCTAATAATTCTGTAGACCTTCATGCTCATCATGTGGATGCATAGAAGTAATATTGTAAAATATATGAGTATTAATAAAATATCACTATTAAAATATTCTAATTCTGAATGAAATTGAACAGTTGAAAATAGTTAACATATGTAAAGTGAAATGTGTTATAATAGCATTTGTTAAAATTCAAATGTGCAAGTCTAAACAAACAGTTTGCAAATATGTTCAAAATAGAATATTTAACACAGGCATAGTGACACATGGCTGTAATCCTTGTATCTGGAAAGTAGAGACAAGAGGATTACTGTGAGTTTGAGGTCAGGCTGGAATGGACAGTGAATCCCATAGGAGCCAGAGCAACATAGAGACCCAATCTAAAAATGCCCAAGCCAAGCAAACCAAAGCACTGAATTCCAAGCTGTCTTATTTCAAGTTCTGATTCGACTGATTTTTTATAATTTATATTTCAGCAAATTACTAAAATTATTAATCTTAAATTTTCCTCTTTAGAAAGAGAGAAAAATAATAAATATGACCCAAAGTAGTATGGTGAATACCGAAAGAAAATATATATGTAAGGCCTCTGCAATGCTTCTGACATTGACAATAGGCATTCTAAGACTTCATAATGGGGCAGTAGCTTACCAGCTGACATCATGCAACTTGAAGAATCTGCTTGTTTTCCTACATTATTCAGGAAGCCAAGGCTTCTCTTTCTCCTTTCCGTCTCTTTTATAAGCTTCTTCATCTAACACTTTGTTCTTTCCCATCATTTTTTATTCCTTTCTCTTCTCTCTAAAGATTCCTTTCCTGAGAGATGGCTGCTTATCTAGCACGTGCCTGCCCACCATGCCTGGTCAAAGGGTTTGGAAACTTTCTTCTCTCTTCCATTCTCATCATGTAGGTAAATGGTTTTTCTTAAAACTCTAGTAGAAATTTCCTCTAACTTCAAAACTCTATCATCAGCTCTCCATTCTTTCCAGTTGTTCTTGAGACAATGTTTTCTCATTTAATGTAAACCTCATTTCTTTGGCTACACAGAAAATCTTAGAGTGGATTAAACAATTTCGGTTGTGTGATCTGTAGAGCTGCCTTCAACTCAGACAAAGTTACATTATTAGCATCAAGGACCCCTTTATTAACAACAACCATATAGTCTGCATGCTCCAGTATGATTCTAACCCTAGACAAGTGATTCACAGTGCAAGGATGAAAATGAGAAGCTTGTCACCAATAGGTTAACTACATTTTCAAGGAGCTAGATTCTACCAACATACAACAGACTGGCCTTGCAGGAAAAGGTTATGGCATCTAAATTATCTTTGTTACCCTGGAGAAGACCAGGGTTCACTTGAACTTAGTGACCAAAAAGGTCATGTCATCATCTCTGCCTTTTTTGGTACCTCCATGTTGTGATGAGCATGTGCCACAAACTATCAGATAATTCCCTCAAAATTTTCATCAAAGCCTTCTCTGTCAACTTCCTAATATCCATAGTCATGGGCATTCACAACTTTAGCATCATCAAGGGACCCATGACCATAGTACATACCATTTCTACCTCACAGATAACTCCTCTGGGGAACTCTGTTATTTTATCTATGGATAGAGAAAAACATTATTGGGATAGGAAATATCAACTAGTGCTGCCAATGCTGTGAGAAAGATGATTCCATAACTGAAGAAGAAGCTCATTGTGTGGTTTTCTGTCTACTGTTAACTCTTCTATGCCATGGTAGGAGAATGCTGCCAAGTATAATAATATTAAGATGATAAAGCCAGTCTAAGAATGTCCTATTAAGCAATTCTGAGATATACTGGGAACGAGGTTGTATCTCATGGTTTTAACAGCCATACCTATTTTCTATGTTTGACTCTGGAATTGACATTGCCTCAATGACCAGTTTGTCAAATTCATTTACTGATATGACAACCAGTTTGGCTATGGCAATTGTTGTGACAGGCCTAAGTGTCTATATACTGACTTCAAACTATAAAGTCATGCATTACCTACTCCATCAAGAACATTAGAAAAAAGAGAGGTCCTATCTGTTAATGAGTCTTTACTCTCAAAACAATGAGCAATTCCCCTCATGATTCCCATCCAATAGACCTAGAACTAATAGAGGAGCTTATGGTGGTCTACTCAATTGCAAAAAAATACACTCTTTGCCAAGAAACACAAGTAATAATATCATCATTAAGTTTTAAAATCAATGGAAGCATACCATGTTTAAAAACATATCATTCACTAAAGGATTTTAGTTAATATACTGTTCAAGTGACGTAGTACCCATTAGGAATACTCATTATTTATAGCAGCAAAGGTATAAGTCTTTGTAAATAAAATTTATTGACCCAAGTATTATAGAGAGAAACAGAGTTTAATCAAATCAGTCATGTATATTTAATCCATCATATTCAAAGCTTATATTACTTGCCAAAATGATTGAACACATTTAAATAGCCTTCCAAAGTACAAGTTTATCATTATTAACGAACTATGAAGATATCAGAGATTTGAGGTATAACGTTCAGTTGTAGATACCGTATTTGTTGTAGAATTTCTTGGAAAATATTGATAAAAATCAGTTACAGGAAATACAGTCATCAAAGAATTTGTTTTCCTCTCTGGTTTTACTTTGGGAAATCTAAAACTACTCCTAACATTGGGTATCTACTAGATAAATGTGACTTTTTCACTGAAAGGAGCCTTTTTCTTTTTCTAAAGCCTAACAAATACCTACAAATTTACCAGTAAATATAGTCTAGGGATTTGAGACTACCTCTCATAGCAGGTGTTTTCACAAGGCTGATCCTGAGCTCTTTATTGCACAGCCTTTCTCTTTGCCAAGTTCTTCACAATAAAACTAATAGAAGCAAAGCTAATACATTTCAAATGGCCACAGGAATTCAAACAGAAAGAAACAGCCTGAGGCAATGAGGTTTTTGAATGTTGTTGTTGTTTTTTTTTTTTTTTTTTTTTTCTCTCCTTCTAAATCTTTCAAAATGTTAGTCACAGGAGAAAAATATTGCCCTTCAAAATGTTCTACAACATTCGAATTCAACAAAACTATCCCTAGCATAATGTTATCTGAGTTATTAGTTCTAAAATATAAACATAAACTAAAATAAAAAATGAGCTCAACTAAACAATAAAACATGTATGTAGATATATAAATATGTATAGATAACTATAAATGCATCTGTCTTAAATTACAGAAACAAAAGAAATAAAATAGTATACAGTGACACACATTTGTGTTACACATAATGTTCCCTGAAACAAGGCATCTTTCTACATTTAATAATATAGCAACTGCAAATGCTGGCACTCACAAATACAACTAATCTTTTAAAGTGTCAAGCACTGTACTAATGCAATGTTTTTCCTGTCTTCCATGGAATTCCCTCTTTCTGATAGAGAGAAACTATGTTGACCAAAAATTTTTATTCACGTGTCCCCCTAATCTACTTTGAATGAATAGCAAAGATTCCTAGAGCCAGCAGTATGATTAAAATCTTGTGCTAAGATTAATGAATGATAGACATGTACTTGTATTAACTGTGTGAAGGTATGGTTTCATGAATTTTCTGTAGACACAGAGGCACACACATGAGAAGAAACAAACCAAAACCCAGTAATATAAACATCCCTATGTGATTACTAATTGGTACCAATCTTTGCTAAGTTCCCTCTTTCCTATAAAGACTTGGAACATAGTTCAGTCAGCAAAATGCTTGCTGCACAATTTGAGGAGTTTATATCCACTGCACTTATGCAAAAAAGCCAAATGCCAAGATGCTTGTCTGTAATATTAGTGGTAAACAGAAACCATGTAAACCCTAGAAATTACTGAAAAGCTGACTCTAGAGTCAGTAAAAGATACTTTCTCTAAAAAAAATTAGGAACTAAAAAAAATATTCTACATTGACCTCTTGTCTTAACATAAATACATATACCTATGTATGGCATTCACATAAAGACACACACACACACACATACAAACACACACATGTTCAAACATACATGCACGCACGCATGCATACACATACATGTGAACTAAAAGTCATTTTGAAATTTTAAAAAGAAAGAGTTTGGCCCAAGAGTTATAGTTCAAAAAAGCAAAACTCACAAAAGCTTGTGAAGTAGAAATCATGCTAACATAGTCAGAAAGCAATTTGTCTGAAGTTTATATAGATGTAAGAATATTTATGTACAACTTGCTCAGGTAAGTTCTAAATTTCTTATATTTAAATAAGAAAAAATCCCTAATATCAAGAAAGTAAATAAACCACTTTGCATCACATGGTGAGTATTTAATAAATCATAATTAGTACCCTTATCAATTCAGTGCTATTCTCTGAGGATTCACAATAACTTATTTGCTATTGGGTGCATTTATCATTGTTGTTCCATTATCTATGTTTGGTATTAAGAATATAAGCAATATTTTTGCCACAGGGAAAAGTATACCAATTAGTGATGTAATACCAAACAATCAGCCCTGAGAAGATATACATACAAGTAACATCATAACAGACTAAGAAGGCTGTGTTTATGTATTTAGAAATTATATATATACATATATATACATATATATGCTCATCTACATGTAATGGTAGGTAAATAAAGCAGGCCATGAATTAGAAAAGAGAGGAAGTTAACTGAGAAGCAAATTTTGGTTGAGGAATTAGCTGAGATGAGATTTGCCTACTGGGAGTTTGATTAGAGGGAATGATTGTCAATTGACGCCAAAGGACATAGTTTGGTAAGTAGTCACTTCTCCATTCAGGTGTCCCTGAAATTTATAATAAACCTAGTTAAGTGTGAAATTGCAAATAAGTCAAAGAGCAAGCCAGAAATCAGGGATCCTCCAAGGCTTCTCGTCCAGGTTACTTAACTGATGTTTGTCTTGATTTTTCTTAATGATGGACAATGACCTTGGAGTCAGATAAATAATTGTCTCTCCTATGTTGCTTATGATCATAGTATCTAATCACAGCAACAGAAAGCAAACATGAAGAGAAGATGATACCTTTGTATCTAAACAGAAAATATCAACATTATTTTATGAGTGTATTTAAAATTCATTCGGTTTTGTCGTATTACTTTCTCAGTCATAATTAATTTAGGTACCAGTGTGGAAAAAAAGCTGCTGTAGAAAGCAATATAATGCATCTTACTTGGAATTTAGCTTCCATTCCCTTTACCAACCTAAGATTCTCACATGTTTTACTTCCATATTAGTTAAGCATTACCTTGGACCCATGCCATTCTCTGGATGTAGCTGTCCTTCCTTTCATGCCACAGGATATGGCATGGGGAAGCCACATCCAAATTGGTTAGCAGTGGGTGCCTATTTACCAATTCACACACTTCTCCCTCTCCCACCCTTGCTCACCTATTTTTCTTTCCTGTGACATTAGCAGTTTCCGCTCCTTCCAGATGATAGTGTGTCTAAGTGTGTAGTCTATGCTTTTTAAACCTCTCCTAACTTTGCCTCAACTATTTCAAGTGAGTCTAAACACTTTACATTTTCCTTTGTTCTCTCTCTCTCTCCCTCCCTGCCCTCTCTCTCTCTTTCTGCTTCTTCCTCTTCTCTCTGTCTCTCATTTGTTTGTTTTTTGTTTGTTTGTTTGAGACAGGGTTTCACTGTGTAGCCTTGGATTTCCTGGACCCCTTTGCAGACTAGGCAGGTCTAAACTCAAAGAGATCAGTCTGCCTCTATGTACTGGGATTACTACACCCCCCTCAACTTCTATTTTAAGCTTCCATTCCTTCTATCTGTTAAATGACAAGCTTTCTATATTTTCAAAGACAAAACAATCTAAAATATCCGCTCAAGAATTTTACTTCTCTTTTCCATTTTCTCCTTCAGGAGAACAAATAAATTTCTGAGAACAATTGCCATCACATATAAACCCATATGAAATTTACATTACTAAGCTAAAAATTCCCTTTGTATTTCATTGACAATCTGACACCTAACTTGAATTCTAAATATGTCAGAAAGTTGAGTCTGAATTAAATCACAATGTGTTTCAGAAATTTAATATTGTTTACAGCTCACAGAAGACATGAAACTTAGCTCTATCATTGGTATTGCTTTCTTCTACACTTCTCTATGCCACAAGCATATTTATATTGTTATTGGTCATTATGATACATTCAGTATGAAAGCAAAAGTTACCTGAAACATGTCAACAACCTATGGGTAAGGAGTTTTAATTACTGGTCTTTGGTTTCTTAAGCCAACTTTTTGTATCATATCATATGCAGTATTAAGGATTTTCTCAAAATCAGTTCTTTCAATTAGCTGTACATTGCATTCTTCAACATATTGTGATCATGTAGGCTCATTTTTTTTAACCAATATATTTTATTAACAACTTAGTCACTGAGCATATGTCACTTATAACCTGACTAACCAAAAGAATAGGAAATGAGGATTAAAAGACACAATAACAAAACCGTAAGGATATCAGTTCTGAGGAACAATTCTCCTGGCACAATCTGCAAGATTTCTTCTGCTGGAACCTAGAGTAACCAGAATCCAGAACCTCAGCAGGAGCTGGAGACCCGAAGCCTTCCCTCAAGTGGTTTTGTCTAGGAGTGTCTCGAATTGCAGCGATCAACAGCCAAAACTAGCCCAAGTCTCCAAAAAGCCCCCATCTCCAGTTCTGGGCTCATTTATATATCTCCTCCCAGAGTCTGTTCACAGGATCTTTTCAACTGGCAACAATTAAGCTCCTGCAGGAGGTGGTTGCTCTTCTAGTGAATTAAGCTCACCTGTTCTCTCACGAGACCGTTCCAATCCTGTACTTGGGATCCTAAAAAACAGGTTTATCTCTCCATGTTCACTTAGTCAGACATACAATATGTTCTGATGATATCTGGTCTAATACAAACACTTGTACCATGAGGACTGATACATAAAGTGTTACTCAGAATTGGACTTTTAAAATTCATCTATCATCTGTCTGTCTATGTATTTTTTTATTTATTTACTGGTGGGATGTCTATGGTAAGAGGTTCATATTAAATCATAGGGTAGAATTTCAATCTTTGACACAGCCCTGGAAGGCACCATAAATAATGAAGGAGTTAGGTATCCTCCTAATTAAAACTAAGCATTTCATCCAGGTGTTCTGAGAAGTGTGTTTTCCCACTGACAGATATCAGTAAGTGTTCTCAATCAGAATTTTATAGCCTATTACTTTTGTTTTATTATTTTTTTATTTTTTATTCTTTTTTTTTTTTTTTTTTAAGAAAGGCCCAGTCTTCCACAGGGATGACCCCCATAAGTAGTTATCCAACACAAAGGGATCTGCACTAAAACAAGCTGCACTAAACAACCTCAGCTGACACCTGCTCACGCTACTTAGTACCATTTGCATTTTATGTACCAATACTAATTAAAGAAAAAGAGATCACGAATTTGAAAGACCACTTGGGAAAGAAATTGGAGAGAGCAAAGAAAGGCAGCTGGGGAGTGTCTGTGTGAGTGGTGTGGGTGTGAGTGTGTATGGGTGTGTGGTTGTTTGTGTATGTGTATATGTATGGGCATGTGGATTTGTGGGGGGCGATTGTGTTTGCATGTGTATATCTGTGAATGTGATGCTATCTTTTCATTAAAAATAAGATAAACCAAAAACACAAAACAAAGCTGATGGGTGTTTATTAAGGAAAATAGACAAAGGTTTAGAAAGTGGTTAAAATGTCTAAGCACATCTGAATTTCGCATATTGAATATTTTGGATTTTGTGGTGTGGCACAGAAAAGCACACCACAATGTTTCAGCTTAAAACAGACTCTATTATCTCTTTCAAACTTCTCCAAGCTGGCAGAACTCTGTGGGTTTAAGTCACTTCTGTTCCCCATGATATCAGATGTGGCAGCTAGAATGGACTGCACAGTCTCTTTTAAACATGGATCAGCCACATCTGGCAAGTGTCCTGATTAACGTTCCCTATCTGAGTGGTTCTGTGCAAAGCAGTTTAACATCCTCCCTATAGGGTGATAGAATCCAGAGTATATGATCCAAGAATAGTGTCTAAATGGTCTTTGGATATGTTCATGTTTTTTAAGGAGCCCACAGATAAATACGGGCACAGGAGATATCTAAACAGGAACCAAGCAAAGACGCTTCTGTATCTGTGGAGTTGAGATCTACTCACCTGAAGCACACACAGGCGCGTCATTACTTCAAATTTTAAGACAGGTTTCCTAATGTCAGCCTGACTAATTAAGTGATCAGACATTTGTCAATAAACATATCAGGAGCCCCTCTGCCCTCAAGTGTTTGGGTTGACATTTCTAATCCACTATGCATCTCTTCTTCTTACTTCAATACCGTCATAATTATGAAGATACACTGCTATAAATCACTTTATTCACATGTAAAAGGACACTCTTCCCAATCCAGTTATTCAAACAGGCTTAAAATTTCTTATGACAAAAATAGGGATTGAGATCATATCAAACAAAATGGTTAGCATCATTCTTAATAGCCATAAAGTTATAATGATTCTTTCATTCCCTCGACAGAAACTAAAGGAGGCAGTTTAGCTTTGTATCTCATTATAGACACTATTGAGTAATGTTTAACTTGAGAGTATAGAGATGATTAACTTATTAAATTATATAGAAAGTTGTATAAAATAAGGTTTGGGTGTAAATCATCTCCTGCATTAGATGTTTCTGTGTTTTCAAATCTCATGATAAAATAAAATCTGATCAAAATGGGTTTGCACTCAGTAAACTTTTAAAATGTTTTCTTTCATATTTACACAATTTCAAGGGTTGTTGACTGTTCCCTTTAATATATACCTAAAAACATTAATACTAAAGGTTCAAAATATTTTATTTTTCTATTATAAAATGGTTTTTTTTTGTCATTTATACTGGATTTGATATGGCATTATTATAAGAAGCTTAGCATGATGGAAGAGTTAGTAACCTGGCTATTTCTGATGATAATAAAGAGCTACTCTCACTGTGCATGCTGTAGGGGCATCCAGAGAGTGTATCACAACATGAGAGCAGCAGAAATTCATCAGTGTGGAAGGCATTATTTGACAAAAAGCTTCAAGGTAAGCAAACTGTGGCGAAAACTTAGGAGAGAATATGCTAGCTCTGCCTGGCTCATTCTCTGTCTTCTACTCAGACTTCATTGAACTGGATTAGTGAGCCTGTGCTTGAAGTTTCCACATCAGTGAGGAGGAATCAGAGAAAGCAAGATGGAGTAAGGAAATCACAGGCACATTTTCAACCATAAACAGAAATTTGTTGATCATCTTAAAGATAGTCAACTGAATTTCAATGGATTTGGAATATTCAAAGAGTAACTTTATGGACCGTAAATTTACCCCTCTAAAAAATTAACAAGGTATTAAATAATTAAATTTTGACCTAAATTGAATAAAATCTGAGTATGATTAGTCAGAAAGATGTTGGCCCAGAAATAAAACTGACATAAGTTTTTAAATGTCATTGTGTCATCAATTATAAAGAGCTAAATAGTACTATTTATCATACTTTTCCTGCGAGTAAATGATCTTAAACAATATATATGGTAGATACTGTAAAAGTTGGTTTTGGCAAAAGGTCAGCTGTTGGAACTATAACCACCATATCTCCATGACTACCACACTTGCTCCTAGAGGCCAATGATAACGAGACCCACCCAGGGTTGCTTGTGATGATAAAATGAGCCAAGCGCTGGACATGTGGCATGCTTGGCACATGGCAGGTGCTCACAAGTATGTGCTGTCCTGTCCTCTGTCGTGACAGGTAGAGGAAGAGTTAGGAATGGTCTCCCCTTCCTTGATTCATTCAGGTCATATTTACTAGCCACCTGCCATGAGTCAGAGCATGTTTTAGAACCACTGTTAGGTATTCAGTAGGCGGCTATGACAGGCATCATAAAAGTCAAGCAGAAGACAGGGAGGAGCACCCCAACACACAGTGGGAGCACTCAGAAAAGGTTAAAAAAAATTGGTTTTGGTAGAATGAGATGCAAACAGAAGCACTGAAACTAAAACATGAAGGGATTCATATTTGAGTTATGTATATATTTGGTTTATTTTCACCTAAATTCTGTCTACTTATTATAACATATTTTTTCAGTCCCTAAATAAAATCCTATAGAAAAGTAAAACCAAACCCTTAAGAAAAATATGTTCATTACTCAATCACTGTAGCATCTTTCCTTGTTGAAGCATGAGAGTTTGTTATCATGATAAAAATATCATCTCGACAATATGTTGTCTAGTACTTACCACAAGAATCCATCTCTTTAACATAATCATAAGTTGTATTATATAAATAAATGTAAGTTCTTAGTAAAATCAGGACAGCACCAATTAATTCTATGCTCTTAGCCTTGCCAGAAAATACGTTCCATTTAAAATGTATTTTAAAATCTGGAAAGATGACTCAATTGCTTAAATACTTGTGCTTCAAAAATGAAGCTTAGTTTATACCCCAAAAACGCAGGTTAAAAAGTCAAACATGTCTGCACTAGGTCCCCTGCATATATGTTGTTTTTGTTTAGCTTTGGGTGTTTGTGAGACTCCTATCAATGGAGTATTGCCTGCTTTTTTGATCCTTTCCTCCTCTTGGGTTGCCTGGTCCAGCCTTGATATAAGGGTTTGGGTCTAGTCCTGTTGTAACTTGTTATACTGTGCTGGTTGATAATCCTGGGAAACCTCTTTTCTGAAGGGAAGCCACAAATCAGTAGATCTGGGGAGATGGGCAGTTAGGGGAACTGGGCAGAGTGAAGCGATGGAAGTTGGCAGTTAGGATGTATTATATGAGAGAAGAATAAAAAAAAAAGCAAAAAGCCAAAAAAGGCAGCATATGTCTACAAACTCAGTACAAGACAATTGATTCCCTTACTCTGTAGGCAAGACCCTGCAGACAAATGAGGAAGTTACATATTCAGGGAAAGCCACTCTCTTAGAAAAGATGTTGAAACAACTGATGAAAAAACCCAATGTCAGCATTTGGTCACCATGTGCACAGATATCCACCCCCCATACCCACATCCACACACGAGTATATTTATACAGTGTGCACACACTTTTTCATTATTTGTATGCTTTGAATTGAGGCCAAGACGATGTAGCTAGACTGGTCATACATTTTAGGTGGAAGTTTACTGATGATTATTCTGCTAAGTGGACATCATATTAATCCAATTCCTAATGACTGAACATTATGTGCATCGATTGACAAATCTATCAATCTTCATCAGCCCAGCTTGCATTTACAGTAGATGAAGATCAGGACAGAGAAACACAGCTGGGCAAAGTGCACAGAATAAGAGAATGAAGAATTCTCAGCCCTAAGTAGTACATGTAGCACACACACTCTTCTCAATATCATTAGGACTCAGAGAGAGATGGAGAGCTACCATTGTTGGATGACTCCAAACAGTATCTTCTCAACACAGTAAGAGAACTACATGTGTGAGCTCACAGTAGTTGTGTCAGCATGCCCATACCCTCTTCAAGCTCAAGCTAGGGAATATTTTTATACAGATGGGAGGTTGATGATCCTCTTAGCTCATAAACTATTCACAATTGATAGCTAGTATGGGTGGAGAGTTGAATTTTGAAAGCCTCTTAAGACATCTATTATAGTGTCTGACCACAAATCCAAAAAATATATGGTCAGTATAAATTTGGCTTTACTGTCATTAAAGAAAAAAAAAAGATAATTCGAAGTTTTATGAGTAGGGAAAAGGGATTGAAGCTGATAAAATTCGGTGAATCAGTTCAGTATGACTAAATAAAGTTACCCAAACTTCACAAAGAATCAATCGAAATAAAGAGAAACTGTATAGGCGTTTTAAAACAATGCTGAGTATTCAGGAATAAGATGAGACTGAGACCTTAAGTGGGAAAAGCTGTATACAGGATTGAAAGTGAAATAGATCTTTATTTCGTAGAAGTATGCATTAAAGTGTCTGAATCTTATTTAAATTTCTAATATATATATATATATATATATATATATATAATCATTCACACACCTATACACTGTAGTGGTTTTAATAGGTATAGACCCCATAGCCTATGTGTTTGAATTCTTGACTCATAGGGAGTGTCATTATTAGGATATATGTTGGAGTAGGTGTGGCCTGGTGGGAGGAAGGAAGTATGCCACTGTTGAAGTGATCTTTTAGGTTACATATATATGCTCAAGCTTTGTCCTGTGTGGAATATAGTCTCCTATTGCTGCCTGTGGACTAAGATGTAGAACTCTTGGCTCCTCAAGCATCATGTCTGCCTGCAAGCTGCCATGCTTCCCACCATAACGATAATACAATAAACCTCTGAAATTGTAAATATAGTTCCTAATTAAATGTTTTCCTTTTCAAGAGTTTCCTTGGCCATGGTGTCTCTTCACAACAATAAAATCCGAACACACAGAACCACACAAATACACACACATGCACACACACACACACACACACACACACACACACACACACAGTTATTTTTTGTGCAATAGAAAAATAAAACAAGTGAATTACAAAAGTAAAATGAATATTGAAAGTTTTTGTTTTAGTATTTTTATAACATCTTTCAAAAGGCCTAATTAGATGCTGGGCCTAGCACAAACTCTTAGCCCCTGATACTTAAAGGCTGTCAAGGGAATGACAAGTTCAAATCTGTATTGGCATCTGAGTAAGATCAGGGCAAGTTGAGTGACACATAGTGTCAACATACAAAGGAAAAGAGAAACTAGAAATGTACTTCCAGAGTAGAGTAGAGAGCTTCCCTTCTACTCAGTTCAATTCCCAGTACTACAATAAGAGGGCTAGGGGGAGAAATGTTCATCAGACATTTCCCATAAATGATTTATCCTGGATTTCTGTGCTAATTAATTTCTTATCTCATCTCATTTCCCCGATGGTGAGTGATTTTTATTGTATTATTATTTCATTAAGTTCATGTCCTTAGTAAATGTTTTGAAAGTTTTTCAGGTAGTCATTACCTTTCAGTTGCTTGTGCATATTTGTCTGCTTCTGAGCTAAAATTTTAAAAGGGAAATTATCGTCAGAGCCTTTGCTGTAGATTTTACTGTTATTTGAGAGGATAGAAGGGATTCACAGGTCACATTATGGAGAGCAAGAGCTGGTGAATGGGTTAATTTTCAACACTTAGTAACAACACATTCTTGGTGTGCTATTTCTGCTGTTTCCTGTTCCTTACCTTCTTAGGATACTTGCTTTTTCTCAAAGTGGCCAGGGACTCCCTGTGAAGGCCATTAATGTGCTTGCTGCTTAGTCTGAGCCATTGCTTGTCTTGTTTACTGCTGCTCCTGCTCAAGTACCAACTGACTTGAGGAGGAGGGGAAGAGATACAGAGGTTCATGGGTGACCACACTATAACTGCAAGGGTATTGGAAAGCAGGAGTCAATCCAATCATTATATTGGTTTTTTTTTTTTTTTTTTTTGACAGGATCTTATATACTCTGTACACACTGGGAACTTGATGAAATCAAGAAGCAATATTCTACCATAAAATGCACCCACTTAGTCTCTATGTACGGTAGCTTTAAAACACTCCTGTTTCTATCTCTCCCTCTATCTGCTTTTCAATAATTCAGCTGACTTATTTTTATCAATACAATAGTCATTTACTACTTTTATGTTCTTGGTTGTAATTCCAAACCATGTTACATAACCATTTACAGAGTCTTGTATATTCATCTCTTTTGACTTCTTAATCCATTCGTAAAACTCTAAAGCCTTCATCACTTATTTTTAAATCAAGATCCCCAGTGCCCCAGCCATAGCCTTGCCTTTTTAAAGAGTAAACTGTTGTATACTGCCTATGGGACATTGCTTGGGGAATGTTTTCAAAAGAGCATTTCTAAAAAAAAAAAAAAAAAAAAAAAAAAAAAAAAAAAAGGCATTTCTATGTATTCCTGATGGGTACTAATTTACCAAAAATAGAATTTCACCAAGGTTACATCTTTTATTAGTAACTACTATCCTGGTAAGTTTATTTATCAGGTTCATAGGGTAGATTTAATTTCAGAGAAGAATCTTAAGTAAAAACCTTAATCAAACTGCTTGTATACAAGTATATAGGGCATATTTTTGGTTAATGATTGATGTGTGAGTACTACCTTTAGGCAGGTAGTCCTTAGTGTTATAAGAGATCACTTTGAGCAAGCCTCAGAGAACAATCCTTTAAACAGCAACTTCCATGTGTTTTACTGCAGTTCCTCCATCCAGGTACTGACTGGGTACTTGCCCTCACCTCAAATATGATGGACTACAAATTTATGGTGAATAAACCCTTTCTCCCAAGGTACATTTGGTTGTCATGGTTTATTATAACAATAGACAGAGAATTAGAACATCTAGTTATCTGAGTTTGAATGGAGTTCAAGATCTTTCCTAAACTGTATGGACTTTAAAAATCTATTCATTTAGAACCAGTTTGGAAAAAAAGATTTATTTTGTTTTATTTTTCCCTTCAGGAGAACTGTATTTCTTTCTATTTACCTTTTAATCAGCTAGTTTCTCACTAAATATATCAGTTTTGTGGTTAACCTACTCTTACATAACACTTTTTCAGTAGGTCACTGGCTTTTTTCTTTTATGTATTAAGACAAGAAATTCAATAATGTTGTCAAATGCCTTCTAGGCTGATAGGCGCTTCAGTGCTCATAATAACTTACAGTTTACCATATTCACTTTATTTGCTTCCTTACATTTGTGAGTTTTTATTTAATCAGATTTAATAATTTTAAGCAGCAGGATTTGTCACTTTCAAGAGCAGAGAAAGGCCAGTTTACCTTCTTTACAATGTAGAAGACAATCTACATCCATTCATACTTTATTATTTCTGTTCTCAATGTTCTCTCTTTTATTTTTTTCTTGCCTTGGTAATATTAATTCTCGGTTTTTTTAAAAATTCTTTTTCATCACAGCCCAAATAGAAACACACACACACACACACACACACACACACACACACACTCAGGTGACTGTTTGCTTTGTATAAATAGCCAGTGCTTTTACAAACATTCATTGGATGGACCCTGTTAATCCCTTTGACACTTTTCAGGTGATGTCTTTGGTTAATACCTGCATGACCATGAAACTAACATTTACTCTTTTTCAGTTTTAGGCATCTTCAATCCAGTGCTGATAACATTCCCTACATACAACATTCATAACAAGACAAGCATGTCCAGTGTGTCAAATATTTGCCAGGTGTGTTACAGATCCTGGGACTTCAAGACACATCCTACCAGGATAAAAGCCTTGCAACATTAAGGTTACATTATGAACATGAAAACCCTGTTAGCAAGCAGGTTAACAGTACATATACTCAACAACATAAGGTAAGTATGAAATAGATGAATAAAACCTAACAAAGCAAGGGTTTCCTTTAGTCTGGGGGAAAATAAACTTGAACTCCATATTCAAATTTTACTAACAAGTCCTGCAATATCATCACTTTGTAACTGTCTTTTTTCACTTTTTTGCATTTTTCAGACTAAATACTAAATTATATATTGAAGATTTATTATATGAAAATAGTGTTCCAACATCAATGCATCATTTTATTTTAATTTTGAAACTTTATTATTTAAATTAATTTCAAATAAAAGAAAATTTCTCTCAACTGAGTTAAATGATTTATTTCTTATCCTTCAAGAGAAATAGTATAAGCTTGTGTGGCTTATTAAATGTTTACATACATCAAAATACCAATTTATTTTGTATATTTTATATTGTAATGATGGTAGCATTATTGATATTTTCATTCATTCACATCAAAACAATTTCTTTTAACATATTTTACCCTGTAGCATATATCTAGAATTAATAAATATTTTCAATAACATTCAAGTCTTAAATATAGAATATACAGGATCATGTATCAAGAAAAAAATAAAAATCCATCATTTTAAATAATGATGAGTCTATTCTTTATATTTTTGTAGAGGAAAGTAATAGCAATCCTTTCAAAGTTAGACTAAAGTTTAAACAATACTTCCACTTTTAAATTAAAAACTCTTTCTATCCCTTAAATTAAAATTGGTACTTTTCTAAATTAGTAGAACTTTGCAACAACAATAAAAAGGGCCAACAACTTTCAACTAAGCATTTCAGAGTCTCAGGTATGTTTTAACTAAAAGGAATGTGCAGTTAAATTGTACTCAGACCTAATTAAAAAGGCCTTAGGATAATGTAACTTCTAGTGAGAGTTGATAGGAATCAGAATCAAAAATAGAAAGCAATAAGAGCATCTTTAACATAAAACAAAGAAAATACAACCTGAACTATAATGAATGTAATACAAAACTTGGGCTAAATTTCAGATTTTTTTTTTAGCCTTAAGGCTAATTAAGAAAAGTTTCTAGAGGTGAGTAAAGAGTAATGTTAACTTTTAATGACTAACTGTGTGTAGAAGAACATTCAGTGAATAACAGTATGCAATTAAAATAGATTATAGAAATATACAATGTGAGTTTAATTTTGCTCAATATATAATTTAATCTTTCTTTCATTATTCAATATATAACATACACTCAAAATTCGTAGAGTGAAGTTGTCTGTCAAAAAAAAAAACTCTATAAAATAAAGAAAAAGCAAAGGAGAGAAACACATTAAAAATATTTATTTCCCCTTGAGCCCCACAATACCCACAGAAACTAGTCTGTAACAAGAGGTGGTAAAAATAGCCATTGTCGTTCCAAATTTTCAAATTTATCTATTTTTCACTTTACATCCCAATCATAGCCTCTCTCTTCTCTCATCCCTCTTTCCCTTATTCTGTCCTCCCCTCCCCATCAGAAAATGGGAGCTCCACCTCACCTCTCAACTCCAGTGTATCAAGTAGCATGAGGACTGTATTCATCATCATCCATGGTGGCCTGGCAAGATAGTCCCACCAGTATGAAGTGATCAAAAAGTGGACAACAGAATCCATGACAGGAAATAGCTCCTGGTCCCCTTATTAGGACACCCACCTGAAGACCAAGCTATCTGTTACATATGTATAGGAGGTTCATTCATGGTTGTTGGTTGGTGCTTAAGTTTCTGAAAGTCCCTCTGGGCCCAGGTTACTTGGCTCTGTTGGTCTTCTTGTGGAGTTCCTGTCCCATTCCAGTCCTTTTATCTTTTCCCCTAGCTTCTACAAGGCTTCTCACAGTCCTCCTAAAGATTGGCTGTGAGTTTCCGCATCTGCTTTGATCAGATGCCGAGTAAAGCCTCTCATAGGACAGACGGCTATGAAAGGCTCCTGTCTGCAAGCATAGCAGAGTATTTTTAAGGCTGTCAGGGGTGGCTCTCTCCCATGTGCTAGGCATTGGTCCTCAGATTGGGCCAGGCATTGGTTAGACATTCCCTCAATCTCTATCTTTATATCTACACATCTTGTAGATAGGGTAAATTTGGGGTGGAAGTTTTTGTGGGTGAGTTGGTGCTCCCTTTCTTCCACTAGGAATCTTCTCTGGTAGTTCCCAAATTTTTGGTGAGTGAAGGAACACAGCTCAAAAAAGTTGCTCAGAATTGTGGTAAGTATACTTTTTAAAACATATATGCAGAAAATGCAACTCTACAACCAAGAGACAGAATCTAATTTCCCTGCACAGGTACACTTTCAATGACTATCTTTTGATTTTAGATAAAAGAATTAAACAATTAGCAGCAAGTAATGTTTATTTCAGAGTTTATTAACATACCTCTTATAGGATTATATTAGTCTTCACACCTTCCACACTGGATAATATTGACATTTTGATATATGAAGAGTTTGAATGAATGTTTCCTACCCCCTCTGCGGGAGCCAGACACATCACCATGATCTCTAGGATCTCTATTTAGTCGGAACTGTGGACTAAGATAAAAAGAAAATGGGTAATTATCAACAGGAGCATTAGCAAAGAAGGCATAATTCGTCTTTTCTTTCTTCAATCAAGGCTAGACTATGGAATGACAAGAAACTGTTTCTGCTCCTCCATAAATAAATCCTATCATGTCACAATGTGTCTTAAGACCTGACACAATGTTGTCAAGTTGGCAAAGAACCTGAGAAATTACTAAAACATGGCTGCTCTAGCAAGCAATTACATTCAAAGATCTTCTAGGTCTGTGTGATCCTTCCTGAATGCAGACACACTCTGGATTACAGTATAATCTGGCTGGAGTACAAACACACCCTTAGGACACACCTTTAATCCAAAACAACGAAGGTTTCATTAGTTTATAAAAGGAAGAAACCAGGCTGGAAAGTGATGTCTAATTGAGAGACAGACAAAATGAAGACTCGGGCTCAGAAAAAAATTTGACAGAATTAGTCAGAGATAGGATACATCCGAATGTCAAGACAACAGGACAGGGAAAGGAAGATACTTAAGAGCAGTTAAGTGATAGAGATGACTTTTGTTTGTTTTTGTTTTTTAATGAGAGTTTCTTACCTGGACAGTTTTGTAGAGACAGGTTGAAGAGAGAGCAATCTAGACACAGGTCAAGACAGAACAAGGCAGAGAATGAGGAGCCAGAAGATTAAAACATGTGCCCAGTACTAGCTTGAAGCCAGGCAGAGCAATCCAGTCAGAAGACAAGAACCACACAACATGTCTATGGTTGTTGTTCTTGTTCAGCTCATGCTTACACAGTCATATTGATGAGACCTTATGAGTGGGGATTCTGACATAAACAGGATAAACAATCAAACAGCAAACTCCCTGACCCTCTGGCTTCATAATCTTTCAATCCCTCCTCTGCCATTATCATTGAGACTCAGGTGTGAGAAATGTCCCTTGTGACCATGCTCTACAGTCCTGTATTTAATTTGTTGTGATCTTATGTAATTTTTTTCTGTCTTTCCCAAAGAGAAGTTTCCTTGATGAGGTCTGAAAAGTACATTTATCTGTGGGTATGAGTATTACAATGAGGTTAGGGGAAAATTCTGTCTTAACGAAGTGGTGATTGTAGACTTGCCTTTAAGATTCATGACTTCATAAGCCCTAAATTGTTGGTTGGGTTTCCAGTTGAGGAATTGTTTCCCTTTTGTTGAGTTGGTATAAAGTCCAACCAGAGAGCTATTGGTTAGCATCACAGTTGCCACACCTGCACCTGTCTAACTATCCAGCAACATAACTACCATGCCATGTTAGTCATTCTTGTGGATTAAAGGTTTTATACTTTAGTAGGGCCATTGGCTGTTTTCTTCCTTTGAGAGCTTGTATGCTGTCCTCTGAAATCATGAACTGTAGTAATTACAGAAGAGACACTCAAGTCAGTCTAAGCTTCACTGCTCTAATCCATGTATAAGAAGTCTTAAGCAATGCGGAATTCCTTGTAGACAACCAAGTGGAATTGTCTTAATTTTGGGAGTCTATTGGATGACTCTGGTTAGTAACTAAAAAGAAGCCTCAACATTTCTGGTTTGGGGAATTGTTTTGATGGACTTTGATTTTAGAGGAACAAGTTGATGACCAAGTCAAATAAAGTGCATGAGTTCTCCAAAACACTATGAACATAACATTTATATAATTCCTGATTGTTTTGTATTTCTTCTTGTTGTAGGTAGTTTATTGTATGTATGTGTAATAATATAAATGTATATGTAAAAATAAAATATTACTATAGTCAATTTTGAAAACAATCATTTTCATAAAATGAATACTTATACTGCAGGAAATAATTCTTATTATTGTTCATGAAATATTTCTTGACACTTACTACCAATTGTTTGTTTCTAATGAAAGATAATTCACAAATTTAGTCTGCAACTTTCCATTTCAGTATGTTTTGGATAGGTAGCATTTGAAAATTATTTTTCTTAAGCAACAAATCCAACATATATAATCACTATAGTTATGTATTGTGTTGTTTTGCTCTATAAATTAAAACAAACTACAAAGAAACAACCACAAATTGAGCTCGAGAACACTGACATAGAGAAATGCAGCGGTGAGACCCTGCCTTGTTATTAAATCAAGGCATTGTTTGGTTTCTACATCACGGTGCATCTTCAGATGTAGAGTTCTATTTAAAAATTAATAATCCTGAATGGAAATACTATGAGGAAGCATTAGGTTATCAAATATGCTTGAAAAATAATTTATATGTACCTAAGAAGCTTTTGAATTCTAACTTTGTTAATCCCAGCAGACAATGGCAAAGTTCTGACACAGAGGATCCACCACTAGTCTCCAGCTCCCACCCTGCTCAACAGACTCAATAACCTGCTGGACCTCACCACTTCTGCAGGCTCAGAGGAATCCATAATTTTGAAGCCCTCACATCCTGAATCTAATCATTTACATTTTTTTCATTAAAGCATTACAAGATTTGAAGAAAATATGGTTTATTTTCTCACCTTAGGAAGGACATAATTAGAAATACATAAATAGAAAAATAGTTATGAAATATGTAAGATATTTATTTTTTTAGTTATATAAGAAAATTGCATAGAACAGTGGGAAGAAGCAGTAAGGATGCCCTCCCTGAATCAAATCTGAATGCGGCTGTATTTCTTCATTCAGTACCTATGGCTCCCTGTTGCTGCCATGCTGAAAAAGAAAGGAGATAAAACCAAGGTGAAGGACGAGCCACAGAGAATATCTGCAACAGGGACTAGAAAGAAAGGACGTGATGCGCCTGTGGGGCGATGCAATACTCTGTTATTGTATACCTGTTTGCAACCATTCTCAGGTGCAAGGTTGGGCATGTTATCTGCATTTGCTCATACATAAATACTACTATTGAACATTTTCCTTGTATTCTGGAACATCTGGCATAAAAGGCACATCTTAAGCAAAAAAACAAAAAACAAAAAAACAAAATAAAAAATAAACACCTACCTGTTTAACTTTGTTCAAGAATTAGGCATTTATATACATAAGAACTACTCTGGCACCAGAGACTCATGAAGGTAAGGAAAAAAAAAAACCTTCACATTCAGGGCTTCAGAGGCACATTGTACACATTGAAACACATTAGCATAAAGAGCTCCTTTAATATTTTCTGTTTATGACTGCTTTTGCCTGAGAAGTTTTTACACATCTTTGGTCATAGAAGCATATGAAAAAGATATATAAATCAAATACTTAGTACTAATAAGTTATTAAGGAAATTATTTTAAAATAGTTCTTTGGCACATACATAATTTTACCACTTATTAAAGATGATAGCAAATTTGCATTTTGATGAGATTGGTATGCTCATTTATTTATCACATAAAGAAGTACATGTTGGCTGAATATTTGATAATACTGAATGTAGAAAATCTTCAATATTTTTTCACAGTTGATAGCTATTTTGGTTTTATAATTTCAATGCCATTTTGCATAAATTAATACTATAAAATGACAAGACTATATTTAAAGTCACTTTAGAAGTTATTGGAAGTCTTTTCTAATCCCAAGCCAAGAATCCTTTACTGATTGTTTTATTAAATATGTCAGTAACTCAAATAAAAATTTTATATCAAACATTCTAACACAATCCAATACACCCATATACTAATTTGATACATACAGAAGAATGACTGGAGAAATAATTTGAAACATTCTTTTCCATAAACAGATATATTTTATAAGAACAAATGACTTCATAGCTTCATGGCACTTAACCATGTTAAACACAAGCAGAGTTGTTTCAGCCAGGGCTCAGTGACATTGTGGGGCATGGCAGCATATATAGCATAATGTCTTTATTCTCTGCATCTAGGATCAAGGCTACACTGACATCTCATTGTGTAACATGGGCAAGCATTGCCAGAAACAACATGGATTCATCACCCATTGATTTTACACTAATATTTAGTTTGCTACAAAACCTTCTCAATTGTCTATACCAGTTGATTATATTATAGGCCTTTAGCCTATATTCCAGGCCCCTGGAAATTTCAACTGGTCCTCTTCCATCATCTTTAGTCTGCAAGACCTGGATTTCAGAAGTCACTTCTGAAAGATTAGTTCCTTCAACACATCTTTCTTTTCTTTTCTTTTCTTTTCTTTTCTTTTAATTTGTTCTCTTTACATTCCAACTGTAGCCCCCTCCTTCATTGATGCTCCTACTTTCTCTCTGTCCATCAAACCCTCTCCCTCCCTCCCTTGGTCCTCAGAAAGGGGGAGCCTTCCTTCCCTAATATCTGACATCAGCCTATCAAATCTCATCTGGACTGTGTGTATCCTCTCAAAATGATTCTGAGATACAATTATATACATAGCAGAATGTCTAGGATCAAAAACTCAAGGGACAACATGTGATGGCAAGGATGTGAGAAAAGGCAATTCGCCTCCATTGCTGGTTGGAGTGCAACTTATAGAACCTCTTTGGACATCAATCTGGCACTTTCTCAGAAAACTGGAACTAGTGCTACCTTAAGTCCCAGCTACTCGATATTCCTCTGTTGAGAATTCTCTGTTTGGTTCTGAGCCCCATTTTTTAATCGGATTATTTGGTTTGGTCCTGTTTAATTTCTTGAGTTCTTTACATATTTTGGATATTGGACCTTTGTCAGATGTAGGGTTGGTGAATATCTTTTCCCAGTCTGTAGGCTGTTGCTGAGTTTTGTTGATGGAGTCTCCTGCCTTACAGAAGCCTTTCAGCCTCATGAGGTCCCATTTATTAATTGTGGACCTTAAGGCCTGGGCTGTTGGTATTCTGTTCGGGAAGTTGTCTCCTGTGCCAATGTATTCCAGGCTCTTCCTCACTTTTTCTTCTAACCGATTTAGTGTCTCTGGTTTTATGTTGAGGTCTTTAATCCACTTGGACTTGAGTTTTGTGTATGGTGACAAACGTGTCTAATTGCATTTTTCTACATGTAGACATCCAGTTAGTCCAGTACCATTTGTTGAAGATAATAAGACAAACATGTCATTGAGTCTGGTTTTTGATTGGTTGGTTGGTTTGTTGGTTTTTTTTGTTTTGTTTTGCCATCTGTTGTTGGGTATGGGGTTGCTCTTTGGACGGTTTCTATCCAGAGTCAGACTCATTTGTAGAGAGCTATTTTTACTCTTTTCCCCTTTAAGAGTAGTTATCAGTTGTACATTGCTTTGGTGCTAAACATGTGGGCTTGTGTCCATTTTTCCCTTCCACATTGGGACCACATAAAGCCCTGCAATGTTCAGGCCCTGTGCACACTGGCACAGTCTCTGTGAGTTCAGATGTGAATCAGTTGCTCTGTTTAGTTGACCTTATTGCCTTGGGGTCCTCCATCTCCTTTGGTTCTGACTCTTATAGCTGTTCTGCTTCCTGTGCCACAGGATTCCCTGTGCATTGAGGGAGGGATTTGATGTAGACATCCCATTTAGGAGTGGGTATTCCTAGGTCTCCCTAGCTCTGCACATGATTCAGCTGTGGCTCTCTGTGCTTGTTCCCATCTACTGAAGGAGAAAGCTTCTGTAATGATGGTCCATCAAAGCACCGATCTACGAGTATACCAGAGGGTTGTTAGCCGCCATTTTATGGCTGCATCCTTTAGAAGAACAGTAATATTTGGTTTTCCCTAGGTCCCTGACCTATCTGGTCTCAGGTTCTTGGCCAGTTGAGCAGTTTCGGTGATGATTTCTTTCTCATGGTGTGTACCTTAAATACAATCAAATATTAACTGGTTACTCTGAAGATGCTACCATAAACGATGTTCTTCCACCTGAATCCATTCTGTCTCCAGAGAAGTTCTAGATCCCTTCTCTAATGTTGGATCCATGTTGGGAAGAAGTCTTTCACTGTTATTATTTTAAATGATGCTTAAGTCTGTTTAGAGCAAGTTTAACTATAGACTTCAGGTTGTCCTTTATGAGATGGGAAAGGAGAACTGTAAAAAAGGAACAGTACTTCACCTATGGACTGAAGCGAGTATGGGCTTCTCAAGAATGAGTTTCATATTTCCATATAAAAATTTAAATTATAAGATAACATAGTAATACAAAATAGCTTGTCCTTATATTATATTACTTGTTTGTTGTCTACAGGCATGAAGAATTCTTATTTACTTGCCAAAGGTAGCTTTTGCAGAAATTTTCCTCCCATTAAAAGAAACACCATCTTGTTGCTTTTGTATATAGGAAAGACTACCCTTTTCCTCAACCTGGCAGTGGATGAACTTCCTATGACTACACCCTAATACACAGGTAAAACTGTACCATCAACAGTCATAAACTGTGTATACCAAATGATAAACTATACCTTATTTTGGGAAGATGATTACATTTTCATTTATTTTATAGTGTTCATTTTAAAATATGTTTCAAGTTTTCAATAGACTCCTAAAATATTTCCAAATACCATATTTGGTTTTCTATTTGAAGGCTGCCTACATTTTATTCTAAAATAGGCTTTTGATAACCCTTTGGAAAAGTATATTACCTTTCCATACCTTCGTTTTCAAATTCTAAAGTTATGTTTTTAAAATGTAGTTCTCTGCTTTGGCTTCCACCTAGTTGGCTGCTAGCCAATGGTCTGCAGTAAATTTGTTTTAGTGAATTACTTTTTCTCCTTTTGTACTTCTTGCCACCTTTGCTGCCTTTCTGTTGCTGGCTAGCTTCCCACTGCACCATGTTAAGCTTTACTTTAAAGCAAGGTGAAAAAATAAAATCTGTTCATAACATTTTAGAGAAGAGATTTATTTTCTTCTTATAGTTGCTAGGTACTTTTTGCTTCTACTTGGCTAGATTCAATCCATATTCTATTCAAATACTAAGTTTAGCAGTTTTAGGAAATTAGATTTCTTTAAATTTTTATTTAAATTTGCATTGTGCTAAACACCTTTATATTTTGAATACCACGGATACTGACTTCAAAATAACTTTGTAATATCTGGCTGTGAATTATGTACACAGAGTATTCAAAACAAATAAAATTACTGAATTGAGGGAATTTTTATTAAATACTACCATTTTTATGTTTTTAGAAACCTTTGTGTTATAGGCAAAAAGAAAATTCTAATTAAAATGACTGTGAATGGGTTTCTGTTTTTGTCAGAACCTATGCCTTTTCAAGACTCATGCTTGAAATATATATTAATGTCATGTCTTTGGCAGTGGTTAAATTTCAAACACATGAAACAAATTGTATATTATTTCTCTTTTTCCTTAATGGAAACTGATAAAATTAAAATAATCTTATCTGTTTTAAGTATTACAGGTAATCTCAAAAGCCTGTGTTTCATGGAACTTCAATAATAAATAATTTTAATCATATTTTAGCAGAATGATATAAAGTTGTGGGCTTTTATGTAGGTTAAGCATGATCAAAATGGATAGTTCGTTTAATCTCCTAAATGATACCAATCTTTGATAAATCTTGAAAACAGAAATTATGATTGATACACGATTAACAAACAAGAAAAAAATTGCTAATTATGAAATTATACTTAGAAAAGGGGTTGACTTTACCAGTATTAGACTGTATATTAGAACTGTATTTTTTATTTCAGAGGGAGAAAAATTCTATAACGAGGACACACATATTATATGCATATACCTTTTATGTAGTAAAGCACTTAGGAAAAACTAGAGGTTGTCTAACGGTCATATAATTTTAGAATGGACATGAAATCATGAAATATATTCTTATTCCAAAGTAAGGGAAGTCAAAATAAAAAACAAAACAAAGCAAAACAACAACAACAACAACAACAAAAAAACAAAGTAAGGGAAGTCAAAATTTCTCCCATGAAGTTCTTTACAATACAGATCATCATCATCAATAATAATTATAAAAGACAGATAATAGATTTTACTTAAATAATAAATTTATAATATGCTAAAATATTTCTATTATCATTATTGTTGTTGTCATTATTACTATTATGTTACTTATTCACTTTTTAAAATTAATTATTCACTTTAAATCTTGGTCATAGCCCCCTCCCTCCTCTCCTTCCATTCCCACACTCACTCACTCTCTCTTTCCCCTCTCCTTTCTCCTCAGAGAATGGGAGTTTCCCCCACTACTTATATACCACAGCATATCAGGTATCATCAGGACTGAGTACATCCTCTTCCACTGTTGCCTGGCAAGGCAGCCATGACAGGAAATTGTGAGAAAAACGCAGGCAACAGAGTCCATGTCAACGTTTGGCCCCACTTCCCTTACTAGGGAACCCATATAAGGGCCTAG
Source organism: Acomys russatus (assembly GCF_903995435.1). Lineage (NCBI taxonomy): Eukaryota > Metazoa > Chordata > Mammalia > Rodentia > Muridae > Acomys > Acomys russatus. The sequence continues at coordinate 36,171,223 of NC_067154.1, read as the reverse complement.
CTGCCCATCTGTTATATCTGTAAAAGAGGCCTAGGTCCAGTTGCATGGTCCTTGGTTGGAGCTTCAGTCTCTACGGTACCCTGCCACCCCTCCTGAGAGTTGGCTCAAAGATTAAGAGCACTGCCTGCTCTTAATTCAATTCCCACTAAACATGTGGTTGCTCACAAGCATCTATAATGAGATCTGTGCCCTCTTCTGGTCTGCAGGTATACATGCAGGAATAACACTATACATAATAAACTAAAATATTTCTTAATAGCTTATTCTGTAAACTACATTTTGGTAGGAAAGAATAGTATCTTAAATCGAATTTTTTTCAATTCACTTGTATAATTTTGCATCCACTAAGATCCCATCATATTTTGCAAAACACTAAATCCTGTAACATGTATTTTAATGAAAAATAGACTGATGCTGTGGATAGAACATTTAACAAACATGAAACCAAAACTCGTGTAGATTTACAGTGCTTCTCAATACCCCTAAAATCTGATGCTCTCGTTTATTTGAATGAACACTATTATCATCTTCCTGTCACTAAGAGCAAAGTGCATATACACTTTCTCAGTGCAGTGCTGACAGTATGTTTAAAGGATAAATTGAAAATGACTGTATTCACATTTTGAGAGTGACTATTTTTAAGGAATATTTTCTTTTGTTTACATGATTTTAAGTTGGGAGGGTACTGTGAAATTATCCTTTTCCTATGAATTATGATCTAGAAGTTTGAAAAAACAATGCCATTACAAATACATGAATGGTTGTCACAACCATGAACTGCAACCAGGCCTGTGTCAGTATTAAACATACACTGCAATAATCTTCCATTTCAGGAAACCAAGGGCCCTGAAAACTGCAATTCCCATATGTTAGCAAATGAATATTAGGATATAAGAAAAGAACATTCTATATCATCCCAGTGACAACGATTTTATAAATCATTAGAAATAAAATCAAGAAAATATGATAACGTTGAATTTCTGAGTTTGATAAACCTATGACAAAAGTAGAGAGGGTTGTGTGATTAAAAGTGGTTTTAGACGGAGCCAATTAATTGGGGTGTAGGGGGCTGGCATAGATTGAAACACAAACCAAGAAATATGTACGAACTAGAACTAGGCCCCCCCACATATATGTCATCTATGGGAAGGTTGGTCTTCATGTGGGTCTCCTAGTGAAGTGAGTGGAGGCTGTGTCTGGCAAGGGTTCTGTGGCTGCTTTTTTACCCCTTGCCCCTGGTAGGGCTGTCTTGGCAGGCCACTCTGAATAGGATGTTCTCAATATTGATGTGACTTGATTGCTGGGTAGGTGAGGGTGGAGGACTCCCCTTCTCTGAGGGGGACGGGAGGGTGGGATAGGGGAAGAGGGAGGGAGAGTGCATCCAGGAGTAGATGAAGGATGGAGGGCTATGATTGGGATGTAAAGTGAATAAAGAAATCACTAAATGTAAAAGATGTAGTTTTAGAAAAATAGTCATCCAGAGATATGAGGGAAGAGTGGTAAATTATAAAATACATAAAAATGGATGTAAGTCTCTAATTGGTGTAGGAAAAGGATTTTTATAATTTTTATTTGTGGGTTTTATGACCTAAGACCTGAATTTAATTTTTAAACTTATATTTACTTGCCTGAACTGTACTATGCAAGAATTGTATACTGATATTTTAAATTTATCTCTTCTCATTTGATTATCTGAGGAATGTCAGAGACATAAAATAATCAATCATTTTAACACAAGTAGAAAGTAAGAGATGTCTTGATTAATACAGATGTCCATCTGATACATTGGTGTTTATTTCAGAAATCATCGTAGCTTTCCTTTGGAAACCTCTTTTATATCTCATTAATTGTTTTATAATCCAACAAGAAAATGAAAATAGATTTTCATATAGGTATATGAATATATATATATTGCTTTATTATTGATGTGTCTCTGAAATCAGTACTAATAGAATTACATAGAATTATTTCTTAAATTCCAACCTTTTTTTTTTTCAATTCTATCATATTGGAGTTCCATGGTCTATTCTTCCATTTACTGTGTAACCATCATTATAACTGTAATAAGTTCAATGTGAGTCCTGGAGAAGATTTTACCAGTAATAGTGCATGAAAAAATGAGGGATCAAACATGAGTTTGTACTTCAGATCACAGCCTGAAAGAAAGATATTCCTCTTACTGTTTTACATACAATTTATTAATTTCATGTAATGGCCGTTTTGAACAGCAACCATAAATTAAACATCGTTACCCTTTGTTAATATGTTGATTTTGATGCCATGGTCTATTGTATCTTCATTTACTTATTTATTTCATATAATGAATTAATGGCCATGACTTCTGAACTTCAACCTCAAAGCAAATTTGCCAGTTGCTTTGTATTTTACATCACATGTGATTTTGGCTCATTTACAAGTCTTCAGATAAATGAAATTTTTGCATAATGGGTCAATAATGTATTACATAAAATATAACCGTTACTGTGCAAGCAAAGGAGGTTTTGTTTTATTTCATTACTGCTAACAAAAATCAGTTCATTTTAAATCTTGTATTTAGTTATGGATTTTCAAATGCTTGTAAGTTTTTAAATTGGAAAATATTTTTCCATAATTGGCATTAACATGAGAACAAAGTATATACTGAATTGGCAAGTATTATTGATAGCCTTAATTTAGTGTTTGTTTTTGTTTTTTAAAATGTTGTTTACATTGTCAAAGAAACATCAATGTAGTTGAATAGACAGTGTTGTTCCAGAACTCTTAGCACACATACAGTAAAATGGTACATAGTCATAATAACATTTAATACCTGAAAATTATAGTAGTCTAAATGACATTTGGACCAGAGGCTATAGGAAATTGATGGCATGTATCAATTTCTAAATATATTTTATATAAAACATAAATATGCTTGGTATTTTCATAATAATGAAAATAATTTTGAAATGATGGCCTAGAGGAGGAAATGAAGGTGTCTCCTGGAAAAAATTGCTTTCAGAATGTCAGCAGGAATGAGAAATAATAAACCCAGACAGAAAGGTTCAATTTAATCGCAGCCTAAAAATAATATGTAAAATATATCAGTTCATGTCTCTTCTTTGAAAAAAGACTCTAGCCATTTGCTTCGGTCAAAGAAGAATCCAAACTGTCCTTTCTGAGTTCTCAGCCTTCACATCTCTCACGAGATTTAAAACATTGCTGGTGAAATGCATATGCTATGTCTAAGTTTCAATGTCTTGTAGAGGTTATATATATGTATATATTTGATAATTCAGCCTAGATTGAGTACATCATGAAGACTCAATAATTTAATTGTAGAAATACAAATGTTAGTTTTTGAAACTAATATATTCATAAAAGAAAAAGTAGAACGGTAACTGTTAACTATTTGAAAACTTTCTTGGTGTTTCTGTTTATGATTGTGCAGACATTGTACACACACACACACACACACACACACACATGTATATACGTATATGAGCATCATAAATATATAAGTATAATATATATTAATATATAAGTATATTATATTAATTCTCATAATTATTATATTGATTGTGTTATATATTAATATATAATATATAAGTATGTTAAATATTATCTAAATTATTAAAATATATAAATATTTATAATATAAATATACACACACATACATACATACAGATTGATAAGTGGGATGGTGGATGGATAGGTAGATATAGATAGATATAAGTATAGATAGATAGATAGGTGATAGATGGCAGAGAAAAGCAATATAAGAGACAGAAATATAACAATGCTTACAGTTCTTGTTCAGCCTTGAAGATTTTTATGAGTATTGTAGATTTCTTTAGATTTCTATTTTATAGTACTCTGCTTTAATATCCATTGGAAAAAATTTCTAAGAATTTTAATCAAAAATTTTTACTATAATTTAACATCTTAAAGCCTAAAACATCATTCATTATTTACTAAACTAATTTTCAGACTTTATAGTTGAATTTATAGAAGTGGAACATAAGTAAGAATCTAAGAATATATATATATATATGTATATATATATATATGTCATATATATCAATATATGGTAATATATTGAATACATTAAAAAGGACATTGTAATCAAACATACATATGTTTCTTGATCAAAGTTTATTATTAGATATGTACATGATTTCATATACTTGTCTGCATTCCAAGCTTTAACTTGTATTTTTTCTACAGAATGGATTGAAATCTGCTGTAGTGTTAGACATAACATTTTGTAGTGTTCATCTTTGGCTTCTCTTTGTCAAATCGTCAAATTGTGGAATACACTCTGTCCTGTGTTACTGGCCACTAACAATCACTCTTTTCTTAGCTTTAGATTATCAAATGCTTTCCATTTAATAGTGGATATAAGGTCTATGAATTTTTTTCATAATAATTTTCTTGTAAATACACATCTTGATACTTTTAAGCAAATAACATGTTACATGTCTGTGTTATGTGATTCACTATGTGCAAATTCAAAAGTTTTGTCAAACTGCTTTCCAAAGTTGTGGTAACAGTTGATTGAATCAGCACTTTATGTGAATTTCATTTGTTCCATATCTTTGGCAATCATCATAAAGGTAAGTCTTTTCAATTTTAGCAGCCTTAATTTGTACACACTAGAATGTAATTGTGGTTCAATTTGCCTTTCCTGAATCATACTTAAGGTCATTGTTTGTAGCGTTCTCTTTCCATTTTGTGAAATGTCTGCTTTTCTCTATAAATTAATACTAGATTAGTTAATCTGCAGTGATAATAATTTGGAAGTTTCCTTGAAGATTCATAATGCATTTCCCTTCATGATTTGTATTTTATAAACCATTTTTTTTCTGTTTAGACCATCTTTTTTTGTTTGTTTGAATTTTATGAAGTTAAATTTATTTGTAGATTCTAAGGTCAAGGATTCTGTGACAAAATTAAGATTTTTTTCCAAAGTTAGTTCATTAAAATTTCTTTTTTTTCTTTCCTCTAAGATAAAGAAAGACTATTTTAGCACTTTTCATTTTATGATTAAATTTAAATTGTTTTTTATAGTTAACAATTTAATTTGATTTTTTGACTTATGTGCTATGAGTTGCCTTTTTTTCGGTATCATTTCCTGAGAATATGATTGCTCAATAATATGTCTATGGCACCTTGGTAAAAATCAATTTATAAGTTATTTAAGGGAACAAATGTATAAAAATACTTATATTTAAATAAGAGACATGTGCTTGTCTAATCTCTTTGTTTAGTTTGTATTTATCTCTTGATATCATATTTTCTGATATTTTTTCCAACTTGAAATTGATAGTATGACTGCTTTAATGGTGTACCTTTTAAAGATCATTATAGCTGTCTGATCTAGTTATTTACATTTTCATACACATCAACTTGTGAATTTTTAAAATTGTGGAAGGTTGTTTTGGAGAGCAGTTTTTCTATATTTAATATTTACAGAAAATTAGTTTATGAAACACACTGAGATTCCTAATTCACAGCCTTGTTCTTACCACTTGTCTTGCTTACATTACTCACTTTCTGTCAGCAATTATTCCTTTTTGGTTTATGGACCAAATATTGTTTGTATCAGCTTTGTCTCCTAGAAAGTTTTTTATGCCTTTCAGATGGTATAGCTTGTATAGTTATTTTCATATTTTATGATTTAGGTAAATGGGAAACAACTATAATATTCTCTGTAGAATATTATGGCATTTACAAATACTTTCTCATTTGTCTTTTTCCCAGCTTTTTATTTTTTATTTTTTAATTTTTACATATACCTTTATATTATTACACATATACACAATAAACAATATATAGAAAAAAGAACCTTGGCATAATCAGGAATTATATAAAGGTTATATTCATAGTGATTTGTCTATTAGTATTTGGCAAACTTGAAGAAAAAAATCTTTCCTGTCTTGGTGAGTCTAAATTTCTGAATGAAAGTCAACATCTATCATATATTCTCTCTATTAACTTAAAAACACCTATCTTGACATAAAAACATCTTAACCCCTAAACAACTAAGCTTAATTGTAAGACTAAACTATCTAGTTTTCAACCTCATCAGAGACTTGAGAAGGAATAAAAATTACGTGAATGACCCCAAGTTCAGGTTAGCAGCTTCCAAAATGGAAAAATGAGAAAGACAATTTACTGCCTGAAGAGTCTCCCAAAAGACTCTATAATATTGATGCATCATCTTCAGCCTTCTGGTCCAATATATCTTAAAGACATATTTACGAGGCAGAAACTTTTGAGTCCTGCTTACCCTGACTTGGCAGAATTTGGCCATCAACTCTGCCTGCATTCAAGCTTGCCCTTTTAAAGGTAGAATTCTGTCTGTGGTAGAAACGAGGACATTTTTTTCCAGTGGCCTGTTTGCCACATTTGAAGCCATCTCCATAAGGAGGGAGGCTTTTTCATGGTCGTCATGCTCATTGAGGTAGGCTGGGTGTTACTAGGGGTTAACCTTTCTCATTGTCAGTGAACTTTAGAATAATAAAAGCATCTGTAGGTCTCTGTAGGTCATATTCTGTAGGTGTCTGAGGCTTTTGAAGACCTTATATATCTACAGAATCATATCTATTTGTTAAACATAGGATGTATATTATTGTGATGAAAATACACTAGTAATTGACATGGCCATGATTTGGTCAACTAACAATTAGCTTATATTATGTAATTATCCTAAGCAGCCTGCAATATCACCTTCAAAATATTGGAAGTTAACCTTGTATTATAATTGAGTTATATGGGTACACTACTCATTTTAGAGTAGAAATATATATAATTTATATAATTTGTATAAAAATGTGAAGAATAATCAAATTCAATTTCTATACCAATATGTCAAAATTAAATTTATTTTGCATGAATATATGAAATTCTTTACTAAATAATTAGAATGACTTTATTTGTGAGTAACAATGGAGGCCTTAAGTTGAGGAGTAGATTCAATAATCTATTTTTTGTTCTATCATCCCTATATATTTCTTTATCCCCCATTCTTTTTTTAACCCCTGTCCCCATACCTATAAGAGGAATATAAAGGAAAAGAGAGACATCACTGAGTGCAACCTTATTTCCATTTTTTTTATATATCTCAGAATGTGTCTATGTTGGCTATAAGGTCACTACATAAATAAATTAAGGTTAAATGAAATCATTGGAATAAATTCTGATCCACTCTCATTATTGCCTTTACAAAAAATTATTAGATACAAATTTTTATGGAAGAAAGAAAACACCAAAACACTAGGAGTGGAGAGCTCATCCTCAAATAAGGTGGTTTTCTGATTAACATACCTTTCCAACAACTTTATCCATCTCACCCCTTTCTCTATTCTGAACTTTAAAAGAGACTGGGGTGTATATGGAATCGTTTAGAGGCAGGAAATGAGGTGAGAAACTAATTTTTTACGATCTAAACAAATAAATTAAATAAAAACTTTGAAAAAAAAAGCATATTTCTGTCACCCAGCCTGTATAAAGTACTCTTTATTATGGTGACACTGACAAGCCAGTAAGTTGTATATTTAAGTGAGAGATATAATATGCATTTTATTTTTATGCTATCTTTATACTTGTTTATGTTCACCTAATTAGTCATCATACATATAAACAATTAGACAGTAGAATGCATTCTATTCTGATTTTCTTCAGTTAGAATCTTAAGCAGGAATTAGTATGGTCCTGTATAGTGTCCAAGACTGATCAATCATACTTTGGTTTCTTTTGTTGGCTCTAGTGGAAAAGGAAAATCATTCGAGTTCACTCTCATTTCTCAAAAAATATATTCCTTCGCAGGTGTATAACCCAGGGAAGTTTGCTTTCTCAAAGCAAAAGAAAACAAAGCAAGACTTTAAATATGTACTTCTATCAAGATAATTGTAATTAAGATAATACAGTCACAAGAGTAACTGATTACTTCTTTGTTATTCACGTTATTAATTTGCCCTTTTCATCATCAAGTAGCAAAATATGTAAAAGAGTGAGAATACCAGAAATTGTGGTGTGTGGAAGCTAGCAATGTGTGTGCCAAATTGATTTTTCTGAATTTAGCATCAAAACAGTGCTGGCTTAAAGAGAATGAGAAAGAAATGGTGTTGTATTTTCATATAGATTTTCCAAACATTAATATAAAATTTATGTTTTTGCTTTTTTAGAACATTTTATTGGTTCTTTGAATTTTCCGCTCATCTTCACCTCCCCTTGTATCTGCTGCAACCTCTGCAGCAACAGAAAAAAGAAAATGTCTTTGTGGATGCTAGTATGTCACAGTGTGTCTCACAATATACCCCTTATCCATACACCTTTTCTGCAAATATATTCATTGCTGACATGCAGTTTCATAAGTTTAGACCATTATCATCATGATATGAAGCATGTTTGACATGGTGCTACAGAAGGAGCAGAGAGTTCTACATCTGGATCTGCTGCAGGAAACTGTGTGCCACACTGGCTCTGGTGTAAGTATGTGAGTTCTCAAAGCCCACATTCACAGTGGCACACTTTCTCCAACAAAGCCATACCTTCTAAGTGTCCCACTCCCTACAGATCTTTCATTCAAACACATGAGTATATGGGGGTAGGGGGCATTCAGACCACCACTTTCCACACCCAAGACTGCATAGACTTGTAGCCATGACATAATGCAAAAATGTACTCAGTCCAACTGAATAACAGTCCTAACATGGTCTTAATCCTGCTTAAAAGTCCAAAATTCAAAGACTTTTCTGAGATTGATATAGTCTCCTAATTTCAATCTCATGTAAAATCAAAATAAAAAAGCAGATCACATACTTTCAGCATACAGTGGCACAGGATATACATTACTATTACAAATGGTAGCATAGTGAGTAAATACTTGACCAAATCAAGACCAAAATCAGAGGTGAAAACTCTAAATTCTGCCTCTCCATGTTAGATGACAAAGTGCTTTTCCAAAGCCCAAGTTCTTTCAGCTTGTAGACTGCAATAGACTTGTCTTTGGGTTGTTTTCACTCCCTTTTAGCAATTTCCTTGCAGATATCACTCAACTCTGACATCTCCAATATTTTGGAGTCTCCTAGGCAATCTAAGGTTCATTTTCAAAGCTTCACACAATGGCTTTTTTAGGCCTCCTTGCAGGGACACCCCTGCCATACACCTGATTTTTATTAGAAACAGAAGACGATTCCATGCAGCTTTTCCCTCCTTGACTCTAAAGCAGGAAGCAGATGGTTGAAGCTGCCAAGGTCTACTGTTTTCTGGGTCTGGAACATGGCCCCCTTTTCAATTACATTTTCAACAGTTTACAGTGCTAGACAAGGAAACCCTGTCTCTCGCTCTGGAATGTGAGTGCTGGCATTAAAGTTTTGATTCATGACTACTTGGTCCAAAGCTTTTCTAAAATTCCTTTTCACAAGTTGTAACTTAAATTGGGTAGGGCCTTGCCCTGAGGTCACCACTCCTTTTATTCTACTTAATCTCTTTAATCTGTTTATCTTCTTGAACACGGGATTTTTGTTTGTTTGTTTGTTTGTTTTCTGAGACAGGTTTTCTCTGTATAGCCTTGGCTGTCCTGGACTCACTTTGTAGACCAGGCTGCCCTCGAACTTACAGAGATCCGCCTGCCTCTACCTCCCAAGTGCTGGGATTAAAGATGTGCTCCACCACCGCCCGGCTTGTTTGTTTTTTGTTTGTTTGTTTTTTTGTTTGTTTTGTTTTTTGAACACAGGATTTAACTCCATTCTCCTTCCTGGTGTCCCATTCTCTCCTCAAATTGTACTTTTTCTTTTTTTCTTTTTTCTTTTTTCCTTGCTCAGCATTCTTCTTTCAATGTAGATCTCTATAAGAGTGAACATCAATAACCACAAGACAGTGTGAATATAAGGCAGTTTGGAGATTTCCTCTGCCTTTTAGAATCCATCCAAAACTCTTCATTTTAACCTTGGGCAGACTTTTCGGACAAAATCAAAGAGCAGCCAGGTTCTTTCTTAAAATATCATAACAGCATACTAAAATTATTCTCTAACTTTTTGAGCCAGGTCCCCACAGTTTAATCCATCCTCACACCACCATGTTTCTCTTTCTTTATAGGATGATCCATTAGGCCCCACTTAAAATATTCTACTACTGTTTAAACCCAAAGTCGACATTTCTCTAAACAAACACGTGGTCAGGTCTATCATAGCTACCATCTTCTGTGTTAAGCTTCTATTGCTGTGAAGAGACACCATGACTACAACAACTCTCATAAAGGAAAGCATTTAATTGGGGCTGGCTTACAGTTTCAGAAGTTGCGTCCATTTAGACATGGCAGGAAGCATTGCAGTGTGCAGGCAGACGTGGTGCTGGAAAGGGAGCTGAATGTTCCAAATCTGGATCTGCAGGCAGCATAAGGAGACTCTGTGCCACACTGGAATTAGCTTGAACATATGTGACCTCAGAGCCTGTCCCTACAGTGATATACTTCCACCCACATAGCCACACCTCCTAATGGTGACACTCACTACTGGCCAAAACTTCAAATACATGAGTATATTGGGGCCATTACTATTCAAGCCACCAGAGGGTTGTATGGGAGGTTTTGGGGGGGGGGGGAAAGAAAGGTAGAAATGATGTAATTATATATAATGCCCAAAGAAAAAGAAAAAGAAAAACCTAAAGGGAGTAGGATAACTTCCTCAAATACGTTTCTATACTTGATCTTCTGTTGGCAAGAAATTTTGAAATAAAGAAATATGTTCCATTTAAATTTCTATCAGAGGACCTGGGTTCCATTGCTGGATCTACATGTAGCTCACAGCTGCCTTTAACTCCAGTTCCAGGGACATAATCGTCTTTTCTGGTTCCATGGGTTCCTGCATATGCATGTTGCACATAAGTTCACTCAGACTTTCATAAACACTCATAGATGGTAAGTAAATAGATATTAAAAATAAAGATTAAATAAATAAATGGAACTAATTTCCATAGATCAGGATTCAATTACATTATAAAAGGGATTGGAAGCTGAATAAGATTCCTGTACTAACTTGTCTTATTAATTTTTCATAAAAATGTATCTGTTCACCACACAGGTATTAATCGTTCAGATTATACATAGTACATATTTTGTTGTCCTATTACTTTTAGCCAAATTTTTAATGTTGATTGTGAGTTTTCTCTGATGCATGCTTGTCTTATTTTTACCAGTTACAACAGTTTATGACTCTCAATAAAAAGTAAAAAAAAAAAAAAAGTTCAATGTGATCTTAATATTAACATGGCTAAGCTTAAAATGTTTTCATAAGCACCAATTATACTTATGTGTTCATATGCATACACTTATTTGTATATGTTTACTTATGAATGTGCACATGTGTGTATATTCACGTGTAAGGATATGTATATGTACAAATGAGTGCGGGTCTGATGTGACTGTCACTGCTGTGAGACTTCACTGACACCAAATCCTAACTCCAACGTAGAATGAAGATAAGTGGATCTCCAGGTATCCTTTGCACTTCTGAGCCTGAGTGAGATTTCCAGTTTCCTGGACAAAGTGACCACTAGATAGATGCTCAGCCTCTACATTGTAAACACAGACATTATTAGACTACCTAGATCATACTGTATATGCCAATATATCAACTACTTTGGCTGTGCATTCATTATATTAGTTTGTTTCATTAGAGAATCTTGACTATTTCAAGCGGCTTTCTACATATTGCAGGCATTTTCAGCAAGAGTCTCCTTCAACTTGCCAGCAAGTTGTGACTGTTTGTATATCCTCGAGAGAGGAACAAGGGGGATACTTTGAGTCTGTTAATTTTTTATGCATTTCAGGTGCTTTCTTCCTTCACTTCTGAAGAAAATGTTCCAGTTTATAAAACAACAAAAACAAACAACATAGCTGTACAACATGCATACTATGAACAGGATTCAAGTTCAGTAATTTGTTGGAGTATTAGGTATATGCCACTCTTTATTAGGATACGTTTGTTAAATTTACTTCTGCTGATATGAATTTTTCCAAATTACATATAATCTTGGAAATAATAAAAATATAAGATTAGAGGTTAACAATTATGCTAAATTCTAATACTAAAATAAATTTAGGTTATAATGTGGTGAGGTTACATTAATAAGGGCAGAAATATAAGAGGATCACAAAGGAGAGGGAGTGCTTTCAATGAGAGAAAAGAGTAAGGGAAATACACAAGGCTCTGTCCTATCATCTATGACAAAGGCCTGTCCTTAACAACAATGGCTGTCTTGATGTTTAAAGTAACTTTAGGTTATTCGGTGTATTTTTTGTCATATTTGTATTGAAATACTTTGTGATTCCATGTATGTGTATAAGCCTTGTGTGTGTTTGAGATATTACAAGGGAAGCTATAGCATTCGGATCAATCAAGAGTATTTCATAAATAGCAGGGAGTTCTGTCAATTTCTTCTCAGTTCTCAGGCAACATATGGTGACATAGTGGTTTGTACTTTCCCCAGCAGCTCACAATTTTCAACTCTTCTAGCTTTTATTTTAAAGTTTACTTATCTTTACTTCATAAGGTCTAAATAATCCTGAATCATCCTGTTTTTTTACCTGTACCCATACTTTTCACTGTATATATTTCAAATATACAGAATATGTATTGATTATTGTCCTTCAGCTCCTGGTGGGTGGCCTGGGTCCATTCAGTCAGTAGGTCCAGGCCCTGCTTCCTGATAAAAACAGATGAACCTCAAGACCATTGATCTCAGGGTTCCATTTGTTCCTTTCTCAGGGGCAGCTAGAGTACTCAGGGTGAGGCCTGTGGCCTGAGCTCTAAGCCAGGTTCCCAGTCATAATGAAGGAGGTAGAAAATGAGTTTTCCATAGGTTGTTACAATTTAGTTCTTTTAGAATGAGATTGCTGGTATCAGAAGGCAGTGGAGCCTGGGGAGTGCCATAAGCCCCTGATGATACCAAGCCCTTGATGTCAGAGCCCTTTGTACGATGCCGAGCACAGCAGAGGAAGCAGGCAGATGTTTGAAATCTGCTGGCTGGCAGGCAGGTCTGGTGAGATTCAGGTCACATGGTGATTCCCTGGGGGGAGGGGCGTGCCAGCACCAAGCTAGTTTCAGTGTAGTGTCTGAAAAGGCAGCTCTGCCATAGCTGCTTTGACTAACTTAACTGGTAGTCAAGCCCCAGCTATTCAGTGGTAATTCATTGCCAGAATAAACAGAAGGTCATGGTAGGGAAATGTCATGCAAGAGAGGGCAAGCAGGACAGCCAGCCTTTATTTATAAACCTTGTGCAGTGGGGGAAAGATTTGAGGGTGAAAGTGGCTGATTCACTGGTGCTAGGAGTGCCAGGATACTTAATCTACACACAGTGGTACAACAGGTCATTTTCATGCAGTATCATGTCCTGTTACCAGAAGGAAAGCAGAGTGCTTAATTATCTTATGAGTGAGAGAATAACTTCTGGGCAAGAGTAAAGGTCATTTGCTGGAGGCTACAATCTCCTCTGCTTAGGGTGGGGTACTTTCAGGAATTACCTGTGCTTCCTTCCATGAGGGCTATGTAACACTTCTTATAAGATCTGGGGTTAATGACTATCCTGAGATGAATGACTTCAACTTTATCCAGCATGGTCCCAAAGATTGATTATATATGTATATATGTTTATATGAGATATAATAATGGCTAGTGAAGCCAATTATTGCATCCATGTGTACTATATTTATTTCATCTCAGCTGCTTCTTGTATCTCTTTTTAAAAATTATTATAATTTATTCAGATTACATCCATGTTTTTATCCCCTTACTTGTATTTTCCCATTCCCACCCTCCCTCCCACTTCTGTCCTATTCCCTTCCATAGAACTGACTACCTCCCCCACCATATGACAGCAGCCTGTCAGGTCTTATCCAGATAGCCTCCTTCAACTGCCTGTGTGTGCTGGCCAGGCATCCCCACCAAGGGGAAGTTATCAGATCTGGGAACACCAGAGTTCATGTCAGAGGCAGTCTCTACTTGTGGAGAGAGCATTTAAAAAAGTATTCTCATCCAATTTTCAATATATTTATTTTGCTAATCTATAGCCCTCATCTCATACAATAATATTTCTAAAAAAGGACTCAACACCAAATTATGTTGTTACTAAGTAATCAAATATTATCATATATATATACAAACTAAAATGTAAATAGTTAATATAGCCAAATCATTTATTTTTGACATAATGAGTTTGATTTTAAAAGAACAGTTCCACTTTACTATCACTGTGTAATATACAATTCTGATGTTATTCAACTTGCCCTAATTTTATTATACTTTTACATTATGATAAGGCTAGTCTGTACACTCAGACTAAGAAAATAATTATACAGATAATGTAATAATGAGACATTTTAAGCATTTATTTTTACTTAATAGATAACACGCCCAAACTTCAAAAAGAAAACTTGGGTTATTTTACATTATCTGTAATGAGGGGATACGCATCAGTGGTATTTCCCTACAAGACAGTGTCTTTGGAATTGTGAAGCTGAAAGAAATTGCAGGCTGTTGGAGCCACTTGGTACTGGTGTTATAAACTAAACTCATGTCCTTTTAGAGCAATACATATTCTAAACCGTTTGGCATGATCTCAATCACATTTTATTATTATTTAAATAGCAAAAATGTGTTCTTTCAGTTGCATATATACTAACATTAGGACCAATTAATTTATTCAACCTATGATGAAATTTTACTAATAATTTATCTTGATAAGTGGTAACTGCTGTTCTGGATAATTTAAAACTCATGATTTCTTTTCCCATAAACTCGGATATTTTAATTTGCATTCACCATGCAGAATCAACTTACTTAGAATCTGTGTTATTAAAAAAAAAAAAAGAAAGAAGGAAAGAAAGAAAGAAAAAAAAAGGAAAAAAAAAAAAAAACCAGGCGGACTCCATGAACAAAATTACAATGTTATTCAAGGGCATTTTAATAGCCAAGAATTGATACTGAAAATGATTGAATCCTGCTGAAGGCTTAATAATATAATTTTAGTCATCGCATAGAATAATAATGGAAAGCAGAGCATCTCCACTGGAATACATTATAGGGGCCATTTCAGGGGATGTGGAACATGTTAAAGTTGTTTTCCAGCCTCTAGGATTTGAAATAGATAATGTATTTGACCCTCTCAACACAGTAGACTCACTATCCCCAGAGAGCACTTTCACTGGCTTGTTAATCTCTGTCTAAGTAGTAACCTGTGCACCAGTATAATAAAGATCAAGTTGGTTAAAGTATCTGTGGTCCTAATTTAATGCATAAATACTTCTGGCAACAAAGATAAAACCAGAAAATACCCTGAGGTATCCAAGGAACTGCAGAGTGAAGATAAAATTATTTAACTGAGTGGAATTGCTGAATTTAATACCAATATAGAAATTTTATCAGTTTATCCTGAAAGAAATTGAAAAGCGTAGTACTTCAAATAATATAGCATTAGAAGATGAAGTGCTTAAATTGTGGTTATGGGTGTAGATGTCTGTGGACTTACTTCTCCATTGCTCACTAAAAAGGGGAAGTAAATGAATCTTTCAGAATGATATAACAGATCTTCATATGTGCTTTGAAAGAATATTCCTGCTTGTTGTGTTTTTAGCGTTCACAAATATTTCCAGTTATCAAAATGTTAAATATTATGAAGGTAAAAGAAATCATCTTTATCAAGGTTTAGATATTCTATATATAGATATTAGATTATTGAAATTTTCTATGAACAGTACCAGAGTTATATAATGCAAAAGTTATTATTATTATTATTATTATTATTATTATTATTATTATTATTATTATTATTATTATTTTAGAAAGAGGATATTATAATCCTAATAATAAAATGCCTTATCACTCTAGGTTACAAAGTAACTAAGAAATCAAAGATTTTAACCTTGCATTTAGTTAAAATTCATTCCTGCAACTGTATTAGTAGTCCTATGTTTGTCTATTTGAATTTAATAAGATATACAAGGCTATCTCCTTGGTAAGCATGTGTGCTAATGCTACCCATAGTAGCATATATTCTTTTTTATGTTCAAAATACTTTTCATTTTTATAAGGTATTTTTTTCACTTTTCACTCCATTTTTAAAATGTTTTAAATTTTATTAATTTATTCAGATTACAGCTAAATTTTTATCCCATGACTTGTATCCTCTCATTCCTCCCTCCCTTCCTCCTGCTTTCACCTAAAGAGGCATATATTGTTTCGATTTCTCATGTCAGAGTGTGGTACATAAAAAGAATTAATTAGCTATCCTACATGTCAAGAATTACTCATAGGTATGCTAAGGAGTTGTCTTAGTCAATGAAGTAGCAGCTGTACAGGCCTGATGCCCTTAGTTTAGATTTCTATTACCTACTTCATGCCGGGTGTGATGGCTTTCCTCTTGATTCACAGTACAGGGAATGCAGACACATACAGAGTCCTGAATTTCATTGGTTAGCCAGTATAACTTATATACTGAGATACAACAAAAGTCATTCTTTAAAATAACAACAAGGAAAGGTTTTGAGGAACCCACGTGATTACAACATATGACCCACTTAAACACAAAGAATAAGGTTAGGGTAAATAAATACATGTATATACCATATAACACACACACACACACACACACACACACACACACACACACACACACACAACTATTTGGTGTTTTAATGAAAACTAATCACTTTTCTACTGTGTAGTGTTCCCATTCCAAAGTATCCAACAGAAACTGTCTTGTTTTTCACATAGTATCACATTTCCTGTAATGGGAAACACATTTTATTAAAGGAGTGGGATTAGACTCCTAAATTGTTGACGTTTTGTTTTCCTTAATGGTATACTCTTATTTCTAACTTGACTTAAAAATTATTTGACTATTGAGCTGATTGTAAATAAACTTTATTTTTATTTTTTTATGTGTATATAACTGTCTGAAGTCAGTAAGCCTTGCATATTGTAATAGATCTGAAACAGCTGTTAGTCAAGACAACAGAAACATCTAGACCCATCTTTCCAGATGTTAAAAAAAAAATATTGTAACTACCCGTGGAAGCTCTGTTCAAGTCCATAGGCTCTAAATTGTTAACATTAGACAACTTGTCTCTTTGAAAGGCCAAAGGACAATGTTAGGTCTGCATAATCAATCAGACAATGTCCATTTTTATAATTTTCTTTTTTTTCCTCACTTCAAAATTGACCTAATCATTTTGACTAATGAAACTTTACTGTGAAAACATTTATAGATTGTATTATTTATCATCAAGTTTCACAGGTTTGGCAAATAGTCTACAAAAGTTAAAATTTATGTATTTTCTTTCCAATAGGATATTGTTTTTTTTTTTTAAAGATAAGAGGATATGACAAACAAAAGCTGAGAATATTGATAAATGTTACAGACAATTTTGTAAGTAATTGAATAATCATAGTCAATATTTGACCCACTTGTGTTCTTTTATTTTTAATTTATTCTTAGAGTATTTAATAAATTAAATTTCATCACATTATTTTCTTTCCCCTACTTCTTTCTGATCGCTCTCACTACCCACACAGCCTCCCACCCATCTTCTCTCTTAAAAAAAAAAAAAAAAGATAAGATAGGACGAATCTGTTTCTCGTATTCTACTTCTGAGCAAATGGGTGCTTAAAAAATTTACATGAACCACATATGGTAATTTGTAATATATTACTAATTATGCAAACTTTTGATAAATGAAATCTTCTGTTGAAAAACCATAGAAACAATGGTCTTTCCAAGTTCATCAGAATTAGAGATCTTGTTTTCACTTACATTTTAACAGTAGTTCATTTTTAAAAGGTTGATGCAACTTTAATGATATTAGCATACAAAATTGTCACAAATTAAGCAGTAGTATTCACAATTTCAGAAAGATGTAAGAGGAACTCCAGGTTATAAAGGGTATTCCACTTTCAGTAACCTGATTTTATCTTAAACCTATAGAATCTAAATTCTTGCTGCTTCCATGGCTCTAACTCAAGATGGGTTATTTAGGCAATGCTTTTTAAGAAATACTGACAAAACAATTATGCTTATAATATCTGGGTAACTAAGAGAAAAATCAAGATTTATACTGTCTTCCAATAATCAGAAAAACATTACCTCTATAGCAAGCATGTGTCTTGAGGGCAAAATGAAGTGTACATACTATAGATTCTATTAAAATGATTATACTTAAATAAAATAAAAATCCAAGCATGTAATCCTCAAGTTTCTGAAGCTATATTGTTACTAAGAGGTTTTTCAAATTCCCTATGCAAGAATTTTCATAGCTCGGAGGTTATATTTAAAGTTAAACTTTATGAGGTCCATCAATCAATGATTTTTCCTTGGAGTTACATACCTAGAAACTCATTTTTTCCAGACTCTAGATCACCAGTAGCTATTGTAGTTCATTTGCTAGCATACTGCACTAGGTAACTGGTTATGATTGCTAAAGAGTGAATAGGATATAATTAGGTATCACTCTGATTTGAGCTACTGTATCTTACCCAGGAAATGAAACATAGTAGCATTTCTACAGCTGCCACCAATGTTAGCTGTCTTATTTTCCTTGGCTGCCATGCCAAAGCACATAATAGCAAATCTGTGTCTAAAAAGAAATATATTCCTTTATAGGCCTGAAGACTATACTTCAGAACTCATAATTTCAGGTATTTTAATTTCATTGGAACAATAAAAAACGTCCCATTGCCATCTTAGATTATGGTGGGGAATGGAAATCTTTAACAGTCTTTATTTTATAAATGTATCAATTCAATCTTGATCTCCTTCATATGATTCTGTGGCTCTTTTTTAAAAAGGCAAAAGTCATGGGTGTTGAATTGGATTTAAACAAAATTCATGAAAATTCTTAAACATGATTATATCTACACATATTCTATTTAAAATAAAGTCATGTTCACAGACACTAGTAACTAGTATTTCAAATATCTTTCTGAAGTACAGAAATCATTGAAATCTATAAGAAAGCCAACATTCAGATACAGAGGCATACGTCTTTTTCTTTCATCTATCATTTATTTTTCTTCAGTTAATATCTGAATTATTATTTTGAAAACCTTATATAAAACACACAAATCACAAAACTAAAAGAATATAATAGACAAATTACTAAGACATGTCAGTGATGATAATAAGAAAGAAATTTCAAAAACAAATCTAAAAGTTTTTTTCGTCAAGAAATGGTGTAAATGTCAAAATTATAAATCATTTGAAAAATACTGAGTCATTTACTCAGAGTTCCTATAATGCAGTTGTTTATGCTTAAATAAATATATGCAGTGAGTGGAAGAATACAAGAGAGGAACTGGAAAAAGGTGTGGGAAATGTTGTGAGTAAGGGAATTGCAAGTTTAAATAAGGTGACATTTGAGTCAAGAACTAAAGAAATGTGAATGTATTTGGTGTCAATAGCTGCAAGAAACATAAAGGTCTTGAGGGTGGAATTTGTCCAGAAAGACTGAGGGCCATCAGGAAGCCAAGGAAATTGAAGAAAGTGAGGTAGACAGAAAAGGATACAGTAGAAGGTTAGTAATTGTTTAAGTGAATTTAAAGTTTACTTTTTACTTTCCAAGTGCTTTGAAAAAATAAAAAGAAAGTTTGAGTAGTAATTGTATGTGATGGGGTGCAGTATTTGACCTACCATGATGAAAATTAATTTTATGAAAGCAATAAGCACTGAGCTCTCCCAGGAGTTAGTTATCCAGATGAGAAACTGTGGCATTTAGCATCACATGTGACAGTAGAAATTATGAGAGAGAAGTGGTCTCAATGTTTGCAGGATATATAACATGGATTGTGAGAAAATTGGTTTTATAAAAACAAATGGTATTATGAAATAGCTTCTTGAGGAATTTAAGGATGTGAATTGTATTTTGAATAAAGGTTGTACAAGGAATAGGAATGAGGGGAAATGAAGTAGTTTACCATTATTCCTGTTAAGTTTGATTGTCAAATTTTACTAGCAAGTGAGTGAGTTACGAAGTTTGATTGAAGGGAAAAGTTAAGAAGGAACTAGGTTGTAGATACATGAGGAACTTTTCAGTGTCGGTATCAGAGATGGTAACGGTGACTTAGTCTTTGCAGACATTCCGTAGATTGGAAACGTAAATACTCCTAAATACTCCAGCTGAAAATCCTGGGACCTTAATAAACACATTCAGCTAACTGCCAATGTACAAACACAATTATGTAGCATTCCTATATACCAATAAGAAACAGGTTGAGGAATAAAACAAGGTAAGAATCCTTATGGGATATGTTTTTTGTTGCTGGTTTTTTTTTTTTTTTTTTTGGGTTTTCAAGACAGGGTTTCTCTATGTAGCCTTGGCTGTCCTGGACTCGCTTTTTAGACCAGGCTGGCCTCGACTTACAGCGATCCGCCTGCCTCTGCCTCCTGAGTGCTGAGATTAAAGGCGTGCGCCACCACGCCCGGCAATTTATGGGATATGTTTAATCAATTCTACTACAGAGATGTAGCCCTTAAAACAGTATGGTATTGACACAGAAAAAACAAACTCCTTATATCAGTGGAGCAGAATAGAAGATCTAGACACAAATAAATTTGGATGCAGCTTCCTGATTTAAAAATTTATATTTGATCTAATTAATTTTTTGTTCTTGATTTTCTTATCAACCTAATATAAGCTAGCGTTATTTGGGAAAAGTAATCTCAATTGAAAATGTTTCCATTAGATTCCCTGTAAGTCTGTAGGGTACACTCTTTTTGATTGATGTGGTCCCACAGGAAGTGGTTTAGATCAGACAAGAAATTAGGCTGACTGAGTCACGAGGAGTGAGCAGTTTCTACCAAGAATTCCTTTCTGATTTCTTTTAATGATAAATTATAACTTAAAAGTATAAGAGAAATATACCTTTTCCTCTTCAAGTTGTATTTGATGACACTATTTTATCACAACAATATATAGCTAATTAAGACATACAGCAAAAGTATGTATGACATATATACACATATATACACCTATAAACCCACACAAATGACCCAGGTATCAAGAGAGAGGTAACTGAAATGCACTGATGTCTTTTTTGGGGCTTGAAGAAAGAGTTGTGAAAAGTTCCAATTTTTCTCAAATCCATAGCTTATGATGGCAATGTGTTTAAATATAGTTTATATGCTGCATTCATTTTCAAACTACATATAGTAAGAAACTTCTAGCAAGCATTCAAATGCTAATCTAGTAATGAGTATCAACATGATTATGATCTCATGCTCTAAGGAAAAACATTATTTTTCTAAAATTTAGAGCCAAGAAAATAATCAAAGTTGTGGGAAATTGTTATATAAAGCTAATATTTGGGTAATGTAACAAAAGAACACAGTTGCACATATGAACTCAAACTGTAGAGGTTTGCACAACTTGCACAGGTTCAAACCTAATGGGGTCCCAGCCCTTAATAAGGAAACCAGGCACTAGTTCTCTTCCCTAACCAAGAAAGTATTTCCAGTTGGCATCTGCTTGTAAAGAAAAAAAATTGCTTTCACCAGTAGAGGCTCATAGTGTATAGTGACCATACTTAAGGGTAGGTGTCATGGCCACTAGTAGATGACCAAAGCAAAACAAACTCTACTAGACATTTTTATGACGCAATAACAGAACAATTAAATTATTAAACATTCATTATGAACCATAGGATGCAAATACTTTATTTCACCATATGAGACTATATTATTGAATCTATTAATAAATTTATAACTAGTGGATTGATCAAAAGAAAAGAGAAATGCATTAATTGTATATACATGGGAATGAAGAAAAATAAAAATAAATTCAAACATGCAACAAAATTGATGGTTAACATAGCATTTTCACAGAAGAAATGAACACTGTAAACAGATTTACAAGAAATACAAGGCCACTGGATGATAGATGGAAACATGACAGTTTTCAAAATGCTTGATACATATATATATTATTGAGTACCTATCACTTCTCTTTTTTAAAAGGTTTCTTTATTTTATTTGTATGAGTTTATTTCCTGGATTATGTGTATGCATATCTGATGCCCATGCAGGTGAGAAGAGCATCTCAGATGCTCCAGAAATAAACTTATGGATTGCTGTGTGCCACCATTGGTGTGCTGGGGAACAAACCAATTCTCCTAGATAGACAACTTTTCTTAACTGCTGAGTCCCAAATTAGTGAGCAGGGTCGTGACACTGAAATTAAGTACAAACTAACACTTCTGAAATTCTAAAATGAAGTAGCCCATAATTTCCTACTTAGTCATTCAGCCACCAGAAACCAAAGACTAAATCTTGGAAGTCTTCTCTTTTTCACCATAAGTTGGAAACAAAATAAACTATGCCACGGATAACTTTCTCTAGCTCAGGAGACTCCAAGGTGTTTCCTAAACTAATCTTCAAATTTTGCACCATAACAATCTATGTATGGTGCTCAATTAGAAATAACTGTCCTTCCTAGAAGCTCCACGCCTATGTAGCTGATGGGTAGCTTAGTCTACATGTAGGTTCTCTAATAAGGGAAGGAGGGGCTGTCTCTGACAGGGACTCTATAGCCTGTCTTTTGATCTCTTTGTTCTGGCTGGGCTGCCTGGCCTGGCCTCAGAAAAAAAAGATGTGCTCAGGCAGTGACTTGATGTGTATTGGTAGGTTGGTGGAGTCCCCTTTTCTGAGCATTAGGGGCAAATATGGGAAAATAGAGAGGGAGAGATGGGAGGAGAAGGGAGGGGCCACGATGGGGACATAAAGTGAATTAAAAAAGAAAAGGAAAAGAACTATTGTTAATTCTTTAGCCTAAAACTCACTCTCTTATATCCCCATTGTTATTTATTTTAGATTTCAGACTAATGACCTTAAAAACTGAAACCCCAGGTTCCCATTTACCTCACCTGTTACAGTTGTGGTTTATTTCTATATGCTGACATATGTCACATGGAGAACAATTTTGTAATATATTTAGCCATGTCTAGTAAATGCTAAGAGAGATTAGCATTGCCTTCCTTAGCTATGTCACCTTTACTTGATAAGCTTGCTCTTTTTGCATAATTCCTGAATAATCAGTAATGTTTTTTAATCATGGTTTAATTTTCACCTATTATACAAATTATCAATACCAGTAATTCATGGTGTGCTCTCCATTCAAATACAAATATTCTTGATAGTAGATAATTTTCTGCAAAATATAACAAATGTTTTCATGTAAAAATATTGTCAAGCACAGATAAAAATATTAATTTTTTTTCATTTCACATCCCTATTGCAACCCCCTCTCTCCTCCCAGTCCTGCCCTCTCATCCTGTTCCCCTTTCCCCTCTCTCCTTCTCCTCAGAAAAAGGGAGCCCCACCACTACCACTGAAGCTCTGGCACATCCAGTCGCATCAGAACTAATCACATCCTCTTCCAGAGAGGCCCAACAAGGCAACCCAATTATGAGAAAGTGATCCAAAAGCACGCAACAGAGTCCATGTCAGACACTGCCCCTGTTCCCGTTGCTAGGAGAGCCTCCTGAGGACCAAGCTGCGAATCAGCTACATATGTGTTGAGGACCTTGCTCTTTGGTTGGTGGTTCAGTCTCTATGAGCCCCCATGGTCCTCTGTTAGTTGACCCTTTGGTCTTCTTGTGAAGATCTTGTTCCCTCCAGCTCCCCTTAAAGCTCCTCCTAATGTATGGTTGTGTCTCTCGATCCCCTGCTGGTTGGAGCCTCTCAGAAGACAGCTATGCTAGGATCCTCTCTGCAAGCAAAGCAGAATATCCTTAACAGTGTCAGGGATTAGCTCTCTCCCATGGGATGGGTCTCAAATTGAGCCTGTAAATCTTTGGCCCCTCCTCCCTTAATCTCTCCTCAATGTTTGTCCCTGCATATCTTGTTGGCAGGGTAAATTTTGGGTAGAAGTTGTTTTTTTCCTTAGTATATTCAATTTCATCTTTTTAATCATTTTCGGAAATTAAAAACAATAATTACTTGATATTTTTACCCTTTTTCTTCTTTTTCCTTCCCTCAATCCTTTCTTTACACCCCATCTCTTGCTCTTTCTCAAAATCATGGGCCCGATTTCTTTAATTGTTCACATACATATGCATGCTAATATTCCCCTCTACCCATTTATTTACACACACACACACACACACACACACACACACAAACACACACACTTCTAAATATATAAATACACTCTGCTCAGTCAGTATAAAGTTACACGTATGCACATGCGTTTATCTTTTGATACAGTGAAATGCATTGTGGTCCCCTCATTATCTCTTCTTATTACAGCGGAGAGCCCCTCTGGCTGCTTTTCTCAGCTCCATCACTATATTCCGATTATTCCCTGAATCTGTATAAGATGAAA
This sequence comes from Acomys russatus, assembly GCF_903995435.1. Taxonomy (NCBI): domain Eukaryota; kingdom Metazoa; phylum Chordata; class Mammalia; order Rodentia; family Muridae; genus Acomys; species Acomys russatus. Next base: position 36,146,874 of record NC_067154.1, on the reverse strand, counting down.
ATGGCAGCTGGGCTAAAGCCATTATGTTTTCATCCAGGCAAATACCAAGGAGTTTTGGGAACGTAGCTCCCACATGTTACTATTTCTCACTATTTTTCAAACTGACACTTCCCTGATTGGATCTCTGGCCTTTGACTGGCTTTGGTTCTGCTTCTCTAGCTGTTGGAGACTGCCTTGGACCGAATGGCCTCCTGTGGTCAGCTGAGTACACTTATGTCCCCAGAAGCTTTATGTTTCTTCTGAAAAAATGATATTTTTCCATGAGTTTTCCCTGCATTTGTCCTTCAGCAAACTTCCCTTATCCTGCAGTTTTCTTGGGTCAAAAGCATAATGTATCTACCCTCCTGGAGACAGTCTGTTTTGTTAATTTTATTTTATTTTTTTAATTTTCAGTTTTCCTATTTCCCCTCTGTGTTTGCCTCTAGGACATGAATTTCATTTTCATTGGTACAGCTTGGGTAGACCTGGGTTTTCCTGTAATAACACTGAATCCTTGCAATGACCTTAAAATAGAGTACTTTGTATTATAAACTGAAATTCCTTTCTGATTTAGATGATGGGCCTTCCAGATTACTAAAATCTAATGCAGTATGTATGTAAGCGCTTTCTATAAAACTGTTTCTGTCCCATTGAATTGCAAATTTCTCAAAATTCTATACTCCTGCTCTTTATTACATGAAGTGCTAAGTTGAATGAGGCTCACATGGTTCTTCTATAGATCATTTTCTCTAATTTTAGGAGCTGTGTGTATTCAATGAGCTAAAATAAATATAGAAATACGAATGCTAAAAGGAAGAATATAATATCCTATTTTACCTCACCATCTAGGATAAGTTAAAGATTATAATAGTAACCTCAACTTTTCTAAAATATTAGAAAAGGATATATATGTATATGTATATAAATATATATTATATGTCCTCTACTTATGTCATTTTAATATCACATAGTTTAATGAGGACTCTTATCTCTCAGAAATCAATAATATGAAATTATTATTACATTAAGTTAAACAAGGTACAGATTATTTTAAGTGGAAGGCATAATGTGTTTCAGATTTTACAGAAAAATAATGCTATTCTACTTTGAAAATGATTTCACTCAGAAAAGGTTATTTCAGAACAACAGGTTATTTTTTAATATCAGATCAACTTGAAGAGCAAGCAATTTTGAAGTATCAATCTGGAGGATGTCATGACCACTGAGGTAGTAAAGTAAACTAACTGTTTTATTGTCTACTGTAAAATATTAACTTAAACATTAGACATAAGCAATATATCCATAAGATAAACATTTCTGATGCTCTACAGTACTCCTGATGCAAATAATTTGACATTATTCAATATCTCAATATTCAGTTTTCTGATTTTATTTTAAAATTTATGATTTCTAAGTTCTGTTTTTATTTTCCTATCCCAAAAACTTAGTTTATATTACTTTTACTTTTTAAAAATAAAACTATCTATATAACCATTGTAATTTTGGAAAATTTCATTACACCCGTGCTTCAGGATTTCCATGTATAAATACCCAGGATGGTAATTCTATATTCAAAGTGCACTTTTGTTTCTCACTTTTATAAGCAGTATCATCTTGAATAACCAAGTTTACACTGTTAATAGTCATAATTCAAAAACCTTTCATAACTCTCAAATGCTTCAGTCAGCAAAGGAAGTGAACACTTTAAAATTTGGTGGGCAACATATCATAGTGACATAAATGAATTTAAAAAATCTTGACACATTTTGCATGTATTTTAAGAATTTATGAGCCGAAGTTTATTCAGAAAATAAGCAGCAAAGTTCCAGCAACAGTAATTTATCCCTTATGTTCCTGATAGCGTGGCCATTATGTCAGAGGGAAGGGATCTGCAATGCACTGCCGTGCACTAACAAAATGAGAAACAACCATATAAGGGCCCAGTTTGGTGTCATGTGTGATTTGAGAAGAAAGTTAACATGCAGAGCAGTAGAGAAGCATAATAGTTCAAATAGGGTGTTGTCTCCATCTATTTCTTTTATTCACTGTTGTTATTAATTTTAAGGAAGAAAAACTGATTTTCTAAGGAAGTGAAAGTGAGAGCAGTGAATTCACAGAGGATTATTCTGTTTTTAACTCACTTTACTATGACAGCATTTGTCAGTTTGTAGTAACCTCATTTCTATTATTTACCATATCAAAAAAAGGAACATGCTTAAATCTTAATACTTTTACAAAATGAAACCATAACTATTATTCTTTTTTATTCAAAATGAATACATCCTTCTTTGGTTTGTCTGAGCTTGTCTCACTAGTTAGCCAATGCTAGCCTCCAACTAATAGCCCTCCTGGTTCAGACTCAGAAACTAAGTTACACATTTACACTACAATTTTCACTTTAAAATACCCTGTCGGACAAGAAATTAGTCAAACGGGTGCCATATTTTGAATAAGTGACATCAGAATTCAGATAAATAGATATTAGTTAATTACCTTTATGTCATTATACACAGTACAAAACGTATAAATGGCTTATGGAAGCTACAAGAGTCATGAGGAAACGCTTGCATGTATTTAAATTTTATTGATAAAACAAAAACAATGAATGACTTGCATGTAGAAATTTCTTCCCTCTTTCATATGTCATCATTAAATGTTTTATGAGACTTTTAACAAACTACTGAACATTCTTTAAGGTCTTTCTATAGAATTTGTACACTTTAGTAACAAATCATGACCTAAACATTCATGTAATCACACTAGAATAGACTGTACCCTAAAAATATATTTAGTTCAGTATAAAATGACCTTCGAAATAGCCTTATTACTTGTCACATCTTTGCTTTTTCCTTTAGCTGAGGCAAACATTTCGTATTTTTAAAATTCCAATTCGGGATGTTTTAAATCCTTTAATTCTCAGTAAAAGTGACTGCTGTGTAATTTTCTGCATCTCTGTCCACTTGAGTTCCATCTAAGTCTTTTCATAAACTACATGGTATAAATCTTTTAAAATAGCAATATATTCTTTTACTATTTAAAGTATAAAAATAATTTCTATGATTGGCAGTGTTTATGGAATATGACAAATGTGTGGTGCAATCTTGAAATACAATGTAATTTTAATTATATAGATCTCCTTAAATTAAAGTAAATTATGAATTAACTAATTACACATGCTTTGTATGACTTTTATAGAGAAGAAGTGACAAAATGTCTTTTTCCACAAGGTTAGGCACCAGAATCAGACCAAAGAAATAAATTAGCACAAATGTTGCCTAGTAAACCACTGAATTTACTTTTTTTTTTTTTTTTTTTTTTCAGAATTAATCTACTTTATTTTTTTTTTTGTAAAAACCCTTATGTGGTAGCCACAGCTGCAGCCTGGGTCCTCTGAAAAGACACTCTGGTGTGGGTTTTCACAAGATGATCAGTGAATTCCTGATAAGGAGACTTGGTGAACACAGTTTCTTTCCAGAGGTCGGGTGTCAGGTAGCTGTAGGTCTTAGAAATGGCATCAAAAGTGGTCTTGGCAAAGTTGCCCAGGGTGGCAGTACAGCCCCTGGCTGATGTGTAGCAGTCATCAATACCAGCCATCATCAGTAGCTTCTTGGGCACAGGAGCTGAGACAATGCCAGTGCCTCTGGGGACAGGGATGAGACGCACCAAAACAGAGCCACAGCGGCCTGTCACCTTGCATGGAACAATGTGTGGCTTGCCAATCTTGTTCCCTCAGTAGCCTCTCCGCACAGGGATGATGGAAAGCTTGGCCAAGATGATGGCCCCTCGGATAGCAGTGGCTACCTCCTTGGAGTACTTGACACCAAGACCAATGTGACCTTTGTAGTCCCCAATAGCAACAAAAGCCTTGAACTTGGTCCGCTGCTAAATAATAACATGCATTGAGGCCATATTAGCCAATTTTCTATAACTTCATAATGAAATATGTATACTGTTTAGTGAGTTTTGTCTCAAATATAAATTTGCCCTGACTTTTTAAATTTTGAGATGTATGCATGTTTATACATGATTTTAACAAATTTTATCATCTCTATTTTCACCCCTCTTCATGTTAGCACCTTTTTACTTTCGAGCAAGTCTCAATCCTACGTTCATATCTTCTTTGTGAAGTATTCACTGAATTTAAAGTACATAAACAATGTTAGTATTCGTCTTTACATAATGTGTGTCATTTTCAACAATTTGATTTAGTAAAAGTATACTCTTTAAAAATTTTTAATCTCATTGGGAGTTGGTTATAAGTTATTATTGGTCTCATTCAGCAAAAATGAGGTTGGACTCATGGATTTTTTTTTCCTTTATATCACTGTCCTAGGTATGGAGATAGGGGTGGAAAAGAAAGAAAAAGGGATATAATAAGATATAGAGGTGACAGGACAAAAAGTATATTATTGAATCTACTCTTCAACTTAGGCCCTTCACTGTTACTCACATAAAAAGTTACATTTAATTCACTGGGGTTGAAATATTCCATTGAAAATGTGTATGTTTAGTACTTGGAAGAAACAAGTGTTTCTGAAGCAGCAGATCTGGAAGCTAAGAAATATTCAGACTTGAGAACTAAGGACAAATGTAATAAGAGAACTTTTCTCCTGCCGAATTAGCTTCTAAATCTGTAGTCACTGGATTCTAAGCTGTAAATGGGCTAGAATAGTTAAAGCAAGAAGATTTGAGTGGCTGAGGAGATTGATCTGCCAACAGCATTCTCACTATGCAAACATAAGGATCTGGGGTGAGATTCTAAGCGACTACAGAAAAGAGACAAGTAATACCACACATTTTGAACCCTAGTGTTAGGGCAACAGAGAAAGCAAGGTTCTGAAGCTCATTTGCCAGACCACCAAGATTGTCAGTGAGCCTTAGTTGGTAAGAGCACTTATGTCAAAAAGTAAGAGAGACATTCAATAAAAGGATACACAGAACCTTGACTTACACACACAATGAACTATAACCTGCACACAAGTTCAACTTTCATCTCCATTGGGGGTCATGCTTGTGGAAGAACAATACAGCTCTAGAACTTATGAAATGCAGCCCACCATTTAGCATGCCCAAGATGGGTGGGTGTAGGTGAGCCATAACCACGAGAACTACATGTCCTGAGGACTTCATGCTTTTATGGAGCACAGCTTTACTTGTTACGCTTGTGGTCCTCATAATCCTCCTAATATATGTATTGTGTGAGTACTATAAAGGGGCCTTCCAGCCACTCACTGAGCAATATTTTTGGCATATATAATAATAATGCTTGATTTCTTTCAGGCATTGCTGCTCTACCAGAATAATGATTCAACCACCACCCTTGAAAATAACTTAACAGATGTAGCTTGCTAACAGTGACTGCTACCATTAGAAATAATTTCGAACAATAGTTTGTTCAGCAAGGTTGCTAAAGATATTTTTGGTATTGGTTCTGATGCAGAAAATCTTAGGGAACAATTTGCAGCTAAGAAAAATTACACTTTTTTAGTTTTAATTTACTACAATTTATTCAGATTACATGCCAATTATTACCTGTTACTTGTATATTCACATTCCTACCCTCCCTCCCTCTTCTGCCCTATACCCCTCTCCTAGACCTCTTACAGAAGGGGACCACCTCCCCCACCATATGACCACAACCTATCAGATCTCTTCAGGATAGCCTGCTTCCCCTTCTTCTTTGTGTCACTGGGCCTTCCCAACAAGTAGAAGTAATAAAATCAGGGACACCAGAGTTCATGTCACAGGCAGTCCCTGCTTTCCCCACAACCATGGAGAATGAGCTGAAGAGGAGGTCTAGGTTTATTGCTCTGAGATTCCATCTTACACACCTCAGAATGCCTAAGATTAAAACCTCAAGTGGCAGCACCTGTTGGCCTGGATGTGGAGAAAGGGGAACACTCCTACATTTCTGGTGGGAGTGTAAACTTGTACAACCACTTTGAAAATCAATCTGGAGTTTTCTTGGAAAATTGGGAGCAGTGGTCCCTCAAGAGCCAGCTATAACACTCCTGGGCATATACTTGAAAGATGCTCCACCATACAACAAGAACATTTGCTCAGCTATGTTCATCGCAGCTGTATTCGTAATAGCAGAATCTGGAAACAACCTTGATGTTCCTCAACTGAAGAGAATGGATAAAGAAATTGTGGTACATTTTCATAGTAGACTACTACTCAGCTATTAAAATTATACTCCTAATAGTAAATCTAGGGACTTTTTGAGGTTGCTGAGCAAAGACAATACCATAATTAGCATTAGCTGATGTGACTCTCTCACTGAAGCTGTTCTTTATGGTGACTAATTTCTTATACTTATTTTTGCCTTCAGCTTCCTGATATAATCTAATTGAAATTACTAATCAATAGATGAACACCTTTAGGGTTTAAAGGAGAAATGGCTAATTGCTTTTTACATAGAAATTTAGATTTGTGATTCTTTTAATATTTGTATAAGATTACTTTTTTAAGATAACTTATTCTTTCTTTGTAACCACAAATTGTAACCTGCCAGTAAAATAAAGCTAGCTGAGAAATTACCTTGTGTGCTTACACTCTGTTAATATATAACAAATTGCTTAGTTACAGATGAATATGGGTTCTTGAAAATAATTTGTTTTTCATGTTTGTTTCTCACGCATAATATGTAAACGATTAATCATATGAAGGTATTAAGGAATATGTTTTTCTTACATATACTTATTGTTATCATTCATTTAAAGAAACTAAAATTTAACCACATTGGAATTTGTGTGATGCTTGAAAGACCTTGCTGGGATTTATAAGCTGTGGGAAAAATAATAAAGTTGTTGGAACCCACTGTTCAGAGTATGTTCCATCCACCAAATGTATATATGTGCATAAGTACAATATCCATTGGATTGGAATTCACTCTTTTTTTTATACCAAGATGTGTATATGAATATTGAAATCCATTTCCATAAACCTAAAATGTGAATGAATATATGTATATATGTGAGTGTGTATTGAGTATGTATGTATGCAAATGTGTAAAGTAACAGAAGCTTGAAAGAAGAAGCTTGTTGGAATCTACGTGCTGGAGTTTGTCTTACTTTATAAAGTATAAGTGTGCATTTGTGTGTGTGTTTGTGTGTGTGTGTGTGTTTCTTTTCTCTCCGTTCTCTTTCTTTTTTAGATGCTTGCAACCATGAATTGAAGCCACCAGTTGAAGCCCCCAACTAGGAGCCATCAGCTCTAGTCACTTCTTGCCACCATCAGTGGAAGCTCCTGCTGGGAGTCATCAGCCTTAGCTCTGGCTTACAAGGTAGCTGTAAGCCACTGACAGGAAACTATCAGCACTGCCCCACCTCCAGCAACTTAATTCTGGCCCCTTAGTCTGCCTCTATCAGTGGAAACCATTGCTGGTAACAATCAGTTCCAGCCTGGAAGTTCACCCTTAGAGAAAGTCTGCAGGGTCACCAGCCAGCCACAAGATCTATACTGTGCTTCAGTTATACCAACAGATTTCAATGCTATTCTTCAATATGTCTCCACATACACTACAAATAAACTCTCACGTGTGCATACACCACAAACAAGTGGGTAAATAAAAAAGAAATATTTCATTTAAAACACCTCACAATTTCCTTGCTTTACTGTAATACTATATCTTATTTTGTACTCACTTTAAAAAATACAATGTTTTGAGTAAGATATTACTTTAATTATCTTAGTCCCTACTGTAATACAAGAGACTGGTTTAGTGGTCATTTGAACGGGTTGTTGTATTAGTTCTTTTTATTCCTGTGATAAAATATCATGACCAAAAGAAAAAAATATGGATGATACAGCTTGATTTGTCCTTTGGATCTAAAGGGATAGGAGTCCATCATAGTGCGTAGGCATGGCAACAAGCAGGCATGGCCACAGAACAGACAGGTAGATCACTTTTTAAGGCATAAGTATAAAGCAGAGATAGTGCTCTAAATAGGGCAATGCTACCTCCAATGAACTACTCTTGCAAGCACACCTATGCCTCTGAATCCTCCCTAACAGAACCAAAAACATAAGACTGAGTGATCAAAATTCTGAGTATATGGGAGGATTTCTCACTTAAACCACCATAGTTGTGGGCTGAGAAAGATCAACACAGTAACCTTAGCTGTATCACTTGTAACTGGGAAGCTAAGCTTTATTGAAGGAATTTAAAATCCGTAACTATCAAAGCAATTAAAAAAGATAACAGTGTCATCACAAGGTTTTTTCAAGGATGAATTTAAAAATTATATAAGAAGTAATTTTATCTGGGCATGGTGGCACATGCCTTTTATCCCAGAATTTAGGGTGGCAGAAGCAGGTGGATTACTGTGAGTTTGATATCAACCTGGTTGACAAAGTGAGACCAGGACAGCCAAAGCTACACCCAAAACCCAAAAAATTTTTTCAGTATGTTATTTTACTCAAGTACAAAAAGTTTTCACTAATCTTTTTCTCATTAGATTTCTATTCTTAAGGCCCCAGATGGCAAGAAATATGTTACTGCACTATCAAGTCTCTTTCAAGTATCAGATGTGGTGAATTATTTATTTTGCATATCATTATCTGTTGACTTTTCAACTGACCTGTGCAGACCTTGTGTGTTAGACCTGGAATCTGAAAACCTGAAAGAATAGGGCACACTACAGTCTAATGCTCTAGACAGCCTTACTTCAGTTTTGGTGTACTTTGATATACAAATGTAAAAAACAAAGCAATGACTCAAGGAAGGTTATTCGAGGTCAGAAAAATATGGACAGAATGACACCTAAGAAAAGATCAGTAAGTACAAACTGAATATTAACAGAGCAGCCCTTTCCAGGACAGACCAATTTTAACACAATTGCCTGGCATGCACTATAGAGTATATACGGAAAAACATGAAAACAAGGCAGAAGGGCATATCCAGATTCAAGTTACAATGACCAGTTGGGGGTCTATAGTTATGTTTTGACATCCAACAAAAATAAACATGTCTTATAAATTGAATGTAAATGTTTGTCACAGGAATCACAAAATTGCAATCAAGAACTATCCGTGGAATAAAGTGTACCTGAGAGGTAAAAGGCCCTCTGCCTTTATTCCTAGAGCTTCTCTCACAGGTTCCCAAGGCATTGTTCGTCATGGGTCATTCTTTTGACTGTGTTCTTAAAATTAGCCCCCCTTTTTTTAATGTTAATTTTTTCATTAAATGAATATGATTACTTGACTGTATACATGTATATGTGCCCATTTTTTAGCTGGTACCTACAAAGTCTGAGATGGCATTGCATCCCCTGGAGCTGGAGTTATAGACATATGATAATTATGAACTATCATGTGGGTTCTGGAAACTAAATATGAGTTCTCTTCAAGCAGGGCAGATACTACTGCCCACTAAATAATCTCACCCATTGCAATTATACAGTCTTCTGATGTAATTGTTTTAAGTCAATCTTCAAATGGCTAGTACTTAAAGGTCTGATTCCAGTCATTGAATAAAATGTCTTAAAAATACTCAAAGTGATGTAATATTATGCAGAAACATGATTCTATGAAATGTAATTTGAAATTGACGCAACGTTTCTGTTATCATACATCTAGCCTTAAGTATTTGATGACTAAAAATATTTCAACTAACTAAACCTATTTATTATTTATTTGAAAGAATAATTAGTAAGCCAGATATTAAAGAGGAAAAACATTCTCATAATATACTCATTTGCAAAACAAATGAGTTTTGCTCAAAAGGATCTTGGAATGGAGCGACTTAAGATCTCATATCTACAAGAAGTATAAAGAAGTCAGAATCAATTTAGTTCAATTTGTAAAGTAATCAACTAACTGTGTACTTGCTGTGTACCAAGACAGTGCTTTATGCAGATGAGGACTGCTATTTATACATTACTGTTTTTTTTAAAAAGATTTTTATTTATTATGTATACAGTGCTCTGCATGCATGTACACCTGTGCTGGCTTCATTTCTTAAGTGTTACTAAAATACTCATCTGTACATTACTCAGGGTTAGGGTTAGAGTTGAGTATTTTAGTAACACTTAAGAAATGAAGCCAGCACAGTTAAATTTGTATGGAGTTACAGCTAGGCAAAGTAAGAAAACCCCTTAATCCCAGAACTCCAGAGGCCAAGGCGGGAAGGTAACAAGAGTAACACCAGTCTGAGTGTTGCATTGTATGATTAACCATTGTGTGAGCAATATTATGATATAAAATGAGGCAGAGGCAACAATGAAAGACAAACTGGTATAAAGCAGAAGAATATAAAAGAAAGGAAGGGCAAAAACAGCTGAGGAAGAAAGAAAAAGCAACTGGGATGCTTAAGTGAACCAGTCAATTTGGTTAACTGAACAATTCACATTTGACTCAATTGAGTCTGATAGCAAACTATTAATCATTATTAAATATCTGAAAGGATAATACTGATTGTCAGCTTTAATTGTCAAGTTGACCCAACAAGGAATTACCTGGGAATTGGGTCTCTATGGGGGAATTGTATTCACTGAATTTCTTGGTAGGCATGTTTGTGCTAGATTTCCTTAACTGTGTTGCTGTAGAACACACACACCCATGCCAGTGGTGTTTTTCTTAGATAGGGTCTACTGAATGATACCTGGGTGAGGGAAGTGGCATGAGCACAAACAAGTGAACAAATGAGCAATGTTTTCCTTCATTTCTCTATGCTCTCGACTGTGCACTTGCTGTGAGGGCCTGTTTGCAATTCCTGCTGTGATTTTTCTCAGAGAAAATTTCTGGATGTAGTGAATCCTTTCTCCTTTAAGTTATTTTTTGTCTAGGTATTTTTTTTCATAGCAAAAAATTAACACTCCTACAAACATGTTCAACATCAAGGAGCTTAACACAGAACATATAAGTCAGAGTTATGGGATATTCTTTTCTGTAATGTTTTGAGCTTTAATGTGCATCTCATTTTGAAGAGATCGACTCTTTATATTAAAATTTAATATTGCTAACACAGCAATGTCCATTTCTATCATCAAACACCCTCATTAGTATATTCACATTTATTAAATAACTTTGGTGGCATTAAAAAAGCAGCTTCAGAAACTATAGTTTGTATTTACTATAACTGGGATCTATGAGACCAATTAACAAATAACATTGTATAGGTACCTTTTCTTTCTTTGGATAAATACGTTTGTTAATTTTCCTGTTTGTAATATTTTTTTTATTAATTTATTCTTGTTACATCTCAATGGTTATCCCATCCCTTGTATCCTCCCATTCTTCCCTCCATCCCATTTTCCCCTTACTCCCCTCCCCTATGACTGTTCCTGAGGGGGATTACCTCCCCCTGTATATGCTCATAGGGTATCAAGTCTCTTCTTGGTAACCTGTTGTCCTTCCTCTGAGTGCCACCAGGTCTCCCCCTCCAGGCGACATGGTCAAATATGACCCACTCTCCACTCAACTGTGGAGAATGTTCTGTCCATTGGCTAGAACTGGGACAGGGGAGAGGACATCCTATTGGGACTCTAGATGAGAGAAGCATGGGAGAATAGCAAAGTAGAAGGATCCAGTTGGTCCTAGAAACCTACAAGTAGAACATTATGATAGGCAGATTTGGGCCCAGGGGTCCTGCTCAAACTAAAGCACCAGCCAAGGACAATACAGACAGTAAACTTTAAACTCCTGTTTGTAATATTAAATTGACAATTTACACACATTCCTTTGCATTGTAGGCCTGTTCACAATGGAGGAGTGAAAGCTAATCACTTCCTTTTCTGGTTTCTTTGAAGATTCCATTGTGTCGTGTGATGTTTTTTGGATGATGTCATGTGAGAGGGCATGTGATGTTTTTCAGGGAGCAGATACTTGAGAGGGAACGTGATGTTTGGAAGGAATAAGTAGAACCGCGCAGACAGTGAGGCAATGCTTTTTGAATTGCTACACTGGTACATCATGCGACTCCTCCATGGTCTTCAATGGTTCTGACAACATTTCATGGTACTCCCGCTGATTCTGGCCAATTCAGTTGAATCATGCAGATTCAGTGGAGCCTTGCAGTTTCTGCTAGATTGTGCCACCCACCCCTACAGATTCCTGCCGATACTGGATCCTAGCTATTAGACTGGGCTGCTGGTATCCTGACAATGGAGAGCAGAACTGGCCCAAGGAGTTATGTCTAATCAGGCCCACGACCTCCTTTCCCTACGAACATTTTTTCTCCCGTTGCTCTGATCAAATGGCTAGAACTGATGCTGAAGTGTTTAAGAACCCTAAATGAAGTAGGTTTTGAAAAAAATCTAAGGCTACATACTTCTCCACTTGATAAATCACAATTATGTCTCAAGAGTTGGACTTCTGCTTGTGGTTACAAGGAAAATGAAAACCAAGAAGCTTTAATGTAAAAAAGCGCAAAATGTAAGAGAAGTTAATTAATATGGAGCCAGAAAACCATGTACAAATTTAGTTCACTCTGCTTATAAAATAAAAATATTGATCTATATTTTTTCTGTCTCTACTTCTTTATGTCTTCAAGCTACACAAAATCTTCATATAGTGTTTAACAATTCATATGATACGATTCAGTTTAAAAGTTTATATTTCATTCATGACAAATTTAAAAATCTAATTTAGTAAAAATTTCTTTCTATTTGTTCTTCAAGGAATTACATTCTTATTTTATTATGCTTTTGCAAATATATTTATTAGATGGTTTATTCAGATGTCTAGTCTCAAGTCATATGCTATAATTATATATTTAAATGATATGTACTGGTGGGCAAGCATGGGCATTCCAAATAACCTACCTCAAATTGCCATATTTACCATGGAATACAGTGCTTAAAACTATAGGATAGTAAGCAAAATATAGTTGGAGGTTTTAGTATAGAAAGTTACACTCTAGGATAGGTGATCACTTGGGACTTTGGAGAGCTAAGAATATTCAGATATAAACTCGTCACCAGCGAGTATATTCTATTTAAATTCAAAGGAAGCAAGATAACCTTTAATTTCAAATGAAAAAATAAAAGTGTTCTGGTTCATTATAAATGGGTAAAGAATGTGAAAAAGGAGTAAAATGATCAAAGAAGAGTAGAGGTAATTTTAAGAAGTTTTCATTAAATGGTTTGGGGTTGCTTAATGTTTGCAATTAATGGTCTTGAAATGTTGTCCTCATTATGACTTCATGACTGAATTAATTTTAAAAACATAAAACAAACCATTTCAGTAGAGATATGAGTGAGATTTTGTGTTAAAGATAGTAAAATACCATCATTTCATGACCTTATGGTGTTATTCAAGAATTATGGGAAAATGGGAGGAAGGAAAGGATGGGAGGATACAAGGGATGGGATAACCATTGAGATGTAACAAGAATAAATTAATAGAAAAAAAAAAGAAAAAAGAAAAACCAGTATCAGAGAGGAGACTTAGTAATATTACTCACTGTTTATCTGATCTTAGATTTCCCTTTTTCACCTAAGATTATAGTTCTCAAAGACTATTGTTTTCTCCTTTAATCCACGAGGAAAGTAGCTATTGCTATTCCTAGATCTAGAAATAGATTGAACAAAAGAAGCACTAAAATCAAAGAACTCACTGCCTTTACTCCAAGGTAGCATTGCTTACATTTTAATCTAAAATATTGAGAAAGGGATACAGAATGCAAACGGACTTGAGCGATATGGCAGACACGAGTTCTAAACACAGAGTCGTCTAAGGGGATTGGCATCAGTTACTTAAAGTGCCTTTCCAGATAATGTGATAACCTTACAAGAATAAGATGTAGGTTGCGATCTAGTCTTCTTATCTTTTGTCCTACTTCAAGATAAGAGGAGGCATCCAATAACAAGTCACATCTGGATGCATTGACAACTTCTAAGTGTGTACTAGCCACATCTTACTCTCATCCTGTCGTCCATTTCTCTTTTCCAATTCAATAGCTCATCTGAGACTTCAGTACTTTTTTCTCCATCAAGGGAATATAATTTGAATCCACTATGCTGCCCCATTACCATCTGCCATTAGACCACTGTAGTCTAGAACTATGTAGCCAAATTATAAAATAACATAAATAGGCATTAGTCATGACAGTAAGGTATGGTTTTAAATATTAGATCATGTTCATTTTATTAGCAAAGGATGGAACAGGAGCATTATAGTAGTTTGTAATGCATTTTATTGTGGACTGAAGCACATCTCAATGCTAGTAAGTTGCCAGTAAAAATAGCAATATTATTACATTTTTCTGCACATAAGTAAAAGCCAGTCGTGACAATCCTATCCTGTCCTTTCATGGCTTTTTGTTTTCCATTTTCCATTCTTGGTGTACATGACATGAGTAGGATACAAATGAAGAGCTAGGTGGGGAAGAAATATGTGTCTTGGATACAGATGATGATCATAGCAGTAAAGATATACATGATATGGCTAGGATACAAATGAAGAGTGGGATGGGAGATAGTTTTCACGCTGATAAATATTTAAAAGGTGTTTTAAGTTTAATGTGTTGCTATTTAAGGTTTAGGATGCAATATGTTTTAAAAATTAAGATTCTTAAGGTAAAAAAAAGTGGTTTGATCTCTAAAGTAAGTAAAAATAATGTATATTGGGGAAAGTTATAATACTAATTTTAATATTAAAGTACTTTTACCAGTGCTGAAAATAAGAGCCATATAAACAAGAAAAGTGAGAAACAACAGAGAGAATGAGACAGAGAGAAAGAGAGAGAGAGAGAGAGAGAGAGAGAGAGAGAGAGAGAGAGAGAGAGAGAGAGAGAGAGATTCTAAACTCACATTTATTCTATCAATAGCTTCCTTTAGAACTGAATTTTGTTTTAAAGTGCTCTTCAGAGTACGATTCCTGGGAGAAATTATTCATAAATGGCACTAATGAGTGTCAAGCTGTATTTCAATGCATTTTGAAAATTGTCCTATTAATTAATGATGTAATTAAGCTTTTGTCAGTGACATATCATATTTCTGACAGGAATAGATGGCCTGTGTAAGTCAGTGCCAGGCATCCATCCAGACAGCTGCTGTGTATAATGGATGGTAGCAATTTAGAGGAGGTTTACAGGGAGGGGACCACCTACGTGGGGGAGGCTGGCAACTTGCATACAAAAACACTTCTGCACACTGTACTTCAGGAAATAACTGTAACTGAGATTGATTTGACCCCCTTCCTAGAGCAGCACATTAGCCTTTTACCATTAACCATAAATAGTGTTTCCCTGAGCTTTTGTGACAAAAATGTCAATTAGCTCCCAAATTTCATTTTCATTTAATTCTGTATTCTAATTCTATCTGCATATTAATGTGAGCATGGTAAAGACCAGCTAGACTATGATGCCTCACCAAACCTAATAGGATGCAATGCTTTCTCATTGAGGAAAACAGTTACACACATTTCAATGTTGTCCCACAACCACACATCTCTTTTTATAGAATTGAAACAACTTTTTAATGCTTCTCTTGTACCAGTGTATCACATGCAGCAGGATTTAATTATCAAGATGAGGCCATAAAAGAAGTAAAATTGAAGGAGAAGAGAGATCCAAGTTCACCCATCAACACAATTAAATATAAATCATTTTATTCTGGTCCTCCTTCTGAAGCAGATCTCTATTAATTCTGGTATTAATAATTTACATTCCGGCTTCAGCTATCAAGGTCTTAAAATTGAATAAAATTCAAATACAAGGATAGAATTTCCTTGATAGAATCATGAACCTCCTATTCTTCAAATCACTCTTTTCTTTTTTTTTTTTAGAAAAAAATTATTAGTTCAGTTTAAAAATTTACACTTTCTAGTTTTCAATAGTTAAATTTAATTTCTTTTTTAGGGAAGAGTTTAGAGAATAAGTATCAATTTATACTTTACTTTACCTAATATATAGGATCACTTTCCCAGTATTTTTCTTGCATGCATATAATGATAAAGCAGTTAGTTGGCAGTGATTCAGAAATCAATGCCACCATACAAAAGTATTTTGAAATAGGACAGGACAGTAAAGATCACCTCTTTTGAACCACTTAATTTTACAGATGAAGAAAATGAACCCAGAGAGGTTATATAATTTGCTCAAGGTCAGGCACCCACAAAATGTCAAGACTTGACAACCACAATTCCATTTAGAGGTTGTTTTTAAAGTCATTTTATTGTTTTTAAATATATAAATGCTAGGATTTATACAAAATAGCATGTCAAGAAAAACAAGATGACAAAGCTGGAGAGTTTGAAGGAGAGACTAAAGCAATGAAGGATAAAATACAAATGAAGGAAGAGACAAAGAGGGAACAGGAAGGAAGCAGAGGATCAAAGAAGGATGGGGCTAAAAGGAAAAACAAAAGAATGTAATGAAAATTTGCATGATACACAGAGTTCTGTTTCAGCCTCTTAAAATTCCTCAATAATTTGATGAATAAATGGCCCCTTTTTGGCTTCAATGTTTGATTCACTGCATTTTACATTAAACCTACAAATGAGTTATATTCAGGAATCTTATTTTCCAAATGTTTTAAAAATCTTTTAGACTTGGGTACAAGGTTACGCAGGTGAATTTATAATATTTTATTCAGCTTCTCATGTGCTGTAAACATTCCGTATCAGAGATGCTGAAGTTGTAAAGATAAGTGTGACTTTGAGGGTGTGTAGTGTATTTAAGTGGGGCTTGAAGAATTAGGTTTTCAGCTCTTTTTCTTTGGAAGATCATTATGATAGGCAGATTTGGACCCAGGGGTCCTGCTCAAACTAGGGCACCAGCCAAGGACAATACAGGCAGTAAACTTTAAACCCCTACCCAGATCTAGCCAACGGTCAGAACAGTCTCCACAGTTGAGTGGAGAGTGAAGTATGACTTTCTCACATACTCTGGTGCCTCACATTTGACCATGTCCCCTGGCGGGGGAGACCTGATGGCACTCAGAGGAAGGACAGCCAGGTAAAGTCAAAGATCCTTCTGTTTTTCTATTCTGAAGGGATGATTGTGGGAGGAGACTTGAAAAACACTAAGGACCAAACAAACCCACCCTTGGCTTTCATGTGAAAGCTTGTTTGAATTATTTTATTTTAATTTAACTTTTGTGTTTCAAGAAGTTTACATAATAAACTACATTGTGACATGGAAAGACAATGCAGTATCCACTATCTTGTATTCTTGATGAGTCTGTTTCAGGTTTAGCTAGAATTTTATTGCTTTGGTGGAGAATCTCATGGAAGCTCGCTCAAATCTATTCTAGGATCCCAAGGTCGTGTTGTCTTAGCCAACATATCTTAGCCTATTTGGGTGGGAACCTCACACAGCTAACTGTTTATTTTAGCTTTTGTTAAACTTCCTGCTTTTATAAAGGCTCCCACCAACACCATAGCTTCTGAACAAGAAGTCAGGACATGGTTTCTGCCTTTAAAAAAACCTGGACATGTGTAGCCACAACTATGTCACTGGATCTCTTAGGTTGCGCCTGGTATTGGTGGACATTTGCTCACTCTCTGTTCTATCTTTACATCTGCTCACCTTGTAGTCAGGGTACATTTTGGGTTAAATTGTTTGTGAGTGGGTTGGTATTCACCTCCCTTCACTAGCAGTTTTTTTCTTGTTAGAATCTCCATGACCATTGCTACTGGAAGTCTCAGAGTGATCCCAAACAGGGTCAGAACTGAACAGAATTCTCAACTAAGGAATTTAAAGTGGCTGACAAGCATTTAAAGAAATGCTCTGATTTTCTTAGTCAGCTAGGAAATGCAAATCAAAATGACTCAGATACTCCATCTTACACCTAAGATCAAAAGCTCAAGTGACAGCAAATGAGGATGTGGAGCAAAGGGAACTATCCTCCACTGCCGGTGAGCGTGCAAACTTCTACAACCACATTGAAAACCAAAATCATATTGGAAGTGAACCTTGTATTATAATTGAGTTATATGGGTACAATACTAAATATTAGACAAGAAATAAATGGAATGTATGTGAAAATTAATCCTACATTTGAATAATATACCACTGTATCTGAAGTTAAACTTATTTTGTGTCTATATATGAAATTTTGTACCAGTGAATTAAAAATAACCTTGTGAGAAACAATTAAAGCATTAAGTTGTGGAGTGGAGTCATGCCCCCCCTTCCCCAAACAAAGAATGAGCTGTCCAATGTCTACGTCTGAACATGGGGTCTAGGTTCTCTACATGCATTGTTCTTGGTTGATGTACCTATTAGTGCAGGCTCCTCTGGGTCCTGATTGGCCAGTCTTGATGGTTTCTTTGTGGGGTTCTTGAACCTTCTGAGTCCTTCCATCCCTCCATTCTCCCATATCACTCTTAGCACCCCACCCAGAGTTCAGCAGCAAGTCCCAGCATCTGTCCCGATCTTCCACTGGGTGAAATCTCAGAGGATATCTATGTTGGGCTAATATCCACTTACAAGTTAGTATATATCGTGTATATCTTTCTCCCAATCAACAAAATCAGAAATGACAATGGAGACATAACAAAAGACACTGAAGAAATACAAAGAATAATTAGGTCTTACCTGAAATGATGTTTTTATGTCTAGATTGATATTTTAAATTGATAGAAATGGGTTATGATAGATATAGAATTACATCCAGAATTTTAGACCCACCAACATAGGAAATACGTTTTCTCCAAGTTTACCAAATATAAATTGCCAAAACATTATGAATGTAAGATTAATTCCTGATTGTTTTATGGTTCTTCTTGCTGTATATAGTTTACTTTATATATTTGTAATAATATAAATACATATGTAAATTTTTTAATTTAAAAAATCTTATTAAAGAAAAAAATTGAAAAATTGTATTCCACAAAATTTGAAAATCTAAATGAAGTGGCCAATTTTTTGATAGATTCTGCTTACCAAATTTGAATCAAGATCAGGTAAACAAATTAAATAGCCCAATATGACTTGTGGAAATAGAAGCAGTTATCAGAAGTCTAACAACTAAGAAAAGCCGAAGGCCAGATGGTTTCAGCACAGAATTCTGCCAGAATTCAAAGAAGAGCTAATAACAATACTCTTCAAATTATTTCACCAAATAGAAACAGAGAGTGTAAAAATTTTCTTAAGATGCCACTCAAGACCAAAATTATTGTCAGTTTCATTCTCACAATGATTTTGTTGTTGTTGTTGTTTTGAGACAGGGTTTCTTTGTGTAGTCCTGCCTATCCCAGATTCACTTTCTAGACCAGGCTGGCCTCAAACTCACAGTGATCCACCTGCCTCTGCCTCCCAAGTGTTGAGAGTAAAGGGATATGCCACCACACCTGGCTCCTCACAATGATTATTTTTATCCTTATTCTATTAATGTATTATATAGCTAGTGTCTCAAAGTTATAGTACTATTTTCATTATAAATATTTTCCATACTTTTTTGTCTGAGTTTTAGAAGATTTTCTTTCCCAGAAAACACCTCCCTACCACACTCCTATGGACACACAAACATCCCCACATCATTTTCTTTATGTTTATTAATTCTATAATTTCTTTTAAAATTCATAAAATACTTCTTATGGAAAATTCAGAACTCCTAACATACTGGGTAAGAACTTTTATTCTGCTAATAAAGTCACCTGCCTTCTGATAGCTGAATCACAGTGTGCTATAACTATTGTTCATTAGTTTCTGTGTTCCTTAGATTATAAAATTTCTTGAGAGTCAGTGATGTCTTACCCACCAATACACCCTGAGTGTACTATTTTTTAAAATTATAAAATCAAAACACTCAACCAACCAACAAAGGCTCCAAGGTAAATGTGTTAAGTATCTAACAAGAATCACACTAACTGCCTACTAAATCTTCTTCATTACCAAAATGATATTACTTCACATAAGAATATTTATAATACTTTCTTCTTTTATGAAACACTTTTCAATAGATAACAAATGAACTCACATAAAAGAAATAAAAAATAAAAATTTGAAATGTTATTCATGACAGATTTTTCCTTTATTAACCTTTTTTTTGTATTTTAAGACTAAAAATAATTTTATCAGTCTAAAAATCTCACAGGAAACTTTTTAAAGATTTTTGTAATGATCAGTTCTGTACTAAATGCATAATAAGGAACTCAGTATTCACTTAGTGAATATCTAATATATTTAAATTAAATTGGCAACTCATTATCATGAGTAAGACATAGAATTACTTTGTCATAAATTATAGGTAATCTGTATTTTCACATTAAGTCTATTACCAGTAATAGAGTTTTAATGTGATACTTACACTTTGATAAAAGAGAAATCGTGTTGCACTAAAAATATATAGGACGCGAATAGAGAAAAAATGGGTAAGTGCAGGAGATTAAAGATGTAGGAGAGAATGAAAAATTATAAGAAAAGCCATAATGGCTAAGGAAATAGCACCAGAAAAAGTCAAAGGAAAAGAAAAATGGATCACAAATAGTTGCGGGATATGCTGGAGATATTGTAAGAATTGTTAAAGTCAGAAGAATAGAAAACCAGAAAATGAAACAATGCAGGATAATCTGAAATATCCATGAACCAATGTTATTCTTGGAAAATAAATTATGAAAACTAAAACACAGATACTATGTATAATTACGTAAGTTTAAATGCTAATTTCTTACATGAATACAAAACCAGAATGATAAAATATTGTTTTTTCTAATAATTTGTCAAAGATTGCCTAAATATCTAGATTTATAGTCTGAACTTTTTGAGAATGATAGCTGTAAAGTTATAATGAAGGTGAGTTCTCAAACAGGGCAAAATAGACATTCATTTATAGGGATATTATGGAATTTAATTTTAGCACAGTGACATCCAGATGTCTTCCTTAGGTCTTCCTAAATTCAGCAGCAATATATACCCAGATTCAGGAGAAAGGAGATGACGAGCATATTCCTTAGATTAAATAATTACACAATTCCTATTTTATATAAGTATTTTTCTCTTTAGGAATATAGTATTTTATTTTTTCTAGAGGACATGTTTTAAAGATATACTTTATATGTTAGCTATACTGACTTTATGATTCAGTATTTGAAAATGGGTTACAGAATAAATTAACAAAAGCATATATGGGAAGCTCTTATTTGAAAGAATAAAAAAAAAAAAAAAGCTTTGACTTATTTCTTGTCTTTCTCTTAAGGTTAATTCCATAGTATACAAACTGGAAAAAATTATAAGATAAAACAGGTAAATAAACTATGATGCTGAGATAAAAAAATATTCTGTATATAGAAGACAAATGCTCCTTGAATGGCTTGATGTTTCACAATTTCTGAGACTAAGATATTGATCTGGGTATCTATACACATATAACTTAGATTTAGAATTTGGCAGTAAGTATAAATTTGATAAACTATTGATATACCTCACATTTTTATATCTCTATTATTAGAGTCATATGATTTTTTTGTTTGTGATGGTTTTAGTAATTTTCAAATATTTTACATTTTGAATTTCTTTTCTTTTTATTTAAAATATATTTTTATATAATATATTCTGATAAGATTTCTCCATTTCCATCTCATCTCAGATTAGTTATACCTCTCCTCTTTTAAAATTCACATCTTTTCTCTGTCTTGATAGAAAACCAACCAGGGACTTAATAATAGAATAAAACAAAATTAGAAGAAAAGAAACAAACAGACAGTACCAAAATATCAGAGAAGAACAAAAATACATATAGACATAGAAATACATATGTTCACTCACACTGAAGACCATCATGTATACAAAAATGACAAGACCTCAACATAACCAGACGCACTAAATCTGTTAGAAGAAAAAGTGGGGAAGAGTTTTGAATTCATTGGCCAGGAGACAATTTCCTGAACAGAACACCAATAGCTCAGGCTCTAAGATTGACAACTAATACATGGGAACTCTTGAAACTGAAAACCTTCTGTAAGCCTAAGGATACTTTTAGTAGATGAAAAGTACAGCTTACAGACAGGAAAAGATTGTCACCTACCCTACATCTGACAAAGAACTAATATCCAAAATATATAAAGAACTTAGGAAATCAAACATCATCAAGCCAAATAACCCAATTAAAAGGGGGTAATAGTAAATATTCAACCCCTACTGTGATCTACCCAATGGACAGGACATTCTCCACTGTTATGTGGAGAGTGGGGACTGACTCTGGTGCTCCATATTTGACCACCTCCCTTTGGTGGGGAGGCCTGATGGTACTCAAAGAAAGAATAAGCAGGCTACTAAGATGAGACTTGATAGCCTATGACCATATAGTGGGGAAGGAAGTCCCCCTAGGTCTTAGACCTAGGGCAGGGGAATAGGGTGAAAGTGGGAGGGAAGGAGGGAGGAAGGGAGGGAAGGTGGGAGGAATGGGAGGATACAAGTGATGTGATAACAATTGAGTTGTAATCTGAATAAATTAATAAAATTAAAATAAAAAAGGGCTAAACAGGGAATTCTTAACAGAGGATTACCAAATGGCTGATAGACACTTAAAGAAAAGACCAACATCCTTAGTCATCAGGGAAATGAAAAACAAAATGAGTCTGAGATTCCATCTGACACCCATCAGAATGGCTAGGACCAAAAATTCAAGTGACATCACATCCTGATGAGGCTGTGGAGAAAGGATAACACTCCTCCATTGCTGGTGCAAACTTGTGCAGCCACTGGGAATCAATCTGACACTTTCTCAGAAAATTGGCGATAGTGCTACCTAAAGATCCAGCTACAGCATTCTTGGGCACATACCCAAAAGATGCTCAACCATACAAGGACATTTGCTCAAGTATGTTCATACTAGCCTTATTTATATTAGCCTGAATCTGGAAACAACCTAGATGCCCCTCAACCAAAGAATGGATAATGAGACTACGGTACATTTACACAATGGGAAACTATTCAGCTATCAAAATCAAGGAAATCGTGAAATTTGCAGGCAAATGGATGGAACTAGAGAAGATGATTCCAAATGAGGTAACCCAGAGCAGAAAGACACACATGGTATACACTCACTTATAAATGGATATTAGCTCAAGATGTATGTCCTGAGTGACTCTTTTCAGCAGGGGATCAGAACAGACATTTGGACTCTAGGCAAAGCACTAAGAGTTTCATTGAAGATTTGGGGATGGAAGGACCTGGATGGGTCTGGAGCTCCACAAGGAGACTATCAATCCCAGCAGATCTGGAGCCAGGTGGACTTCACTAGCTGTTACACCAACAATGGACATTGTAAGCAGAGAACCTAGACCCCTGTTCATATGGAGGATATGGACAAGCTCACTCTCCACATTGGTACTGGGAGGAGAATGGGTGACACAAACCCTGATGCCTGTTATTTGATCACTGCCTCTTGGTGGGCATAAAGTGGGCACAGAAAGGAAGGGGATGCAGGCTATCTTGATGAGACCTAATAGGATGAGATCAGACTGTTGGGGAGGAGGCCTCCTCATCAAAACTCTAGAGGATGGGAATAGGGGAGAAGAGGGAGAGGGAGTGGAAACAGGAAGATAAGAGGAGATAACAATTTGGATGTAATGTGAATAAATTATATTAAACAAGAAATTAAAAAAAAAAGGAAGGAGGTTCTTACAAAGGAGAAGTTAAGTAAAATAGCAGAGGAAATAGTGAGTATGAAATAGCATATCCTTCCACAGTATAATGGTAATATTATAGATTCGAAGAGTAAGATGACTGCTCTCTCTGAAATTTATGGACCACTTTTCTTTAACTATTGTTGCATAGATATGGATACACATATATAAGAAATATATAAAATGAAGTGATTCCGAAGTATATAAATGGTATATAAAATGTTGTATGCATAATTAAAAAGAAAAACCACTCCCTCTATTGCTTCTTGCACTTCTTTTTTTTCTAAATTAATTTTATTAATTTATTCATATTACATCTCGATTGTTAGCCCTTCCCCTGTTTCCTCCCATTCTTCCCTCCATCCCACTTCTCCCCTTCTCCCCTCCCCTATGTTTGTGATTGAGGGAGACCTCCTCCCACTATATATGCTCTTAGAATATCAAGTCTCTTCTTGGTAACTTGCTATCCTTCCTCTGAGTGCCGCCAGGCCTCCCCGTCCAGGGGATGTGGTCAGAAAAGGGGCACCAGAGTTTGTGTGAGTCAGATCTCACTCTCCACTCAACGGTGGAGAATATTCTGTTCGTCAGCTAGGTCTTGGTAGGGGAATACTACTCAGCTATTAGAAATGAGGAATTCACAAAATTTGTGGACAAATGGATTGATCTAAAAATTATCATAATGAGTGAGTTCACCCAGAAGCAAAAAGAGACAAACTGTATATACTCACTTATATCAAAAGACTAGTCCAAGGGATACGTACCATGAAAATCTTTACTTACCAAGAAAGTGGGTTAGAGGACAGCACATCCTATTGAGACTTTAGGTGAGAGTAGCATGGAAGAATAGGGAAATAGTAGGACCCACAGGGTCCTGAAAACCTACAAGAAGAACTCTATGACCGGCAGATCTGGATCCTGGGGTCCTCCTCAAACTAAGGCACCAGCCAAGGAGAATATAGGCTTCTTGCACTTCTAATAGGGCAAAGAGGATCTGGTAAAATTCATTTAAGCTATATTTTATTGACAAATTAAATAGATTCTTGTCTAAAGAAAAAAAAAGGACATGTAAGGTTAAAAAAAAATCCTAGTAAAGCATAGAAATAAAGTGTGTCTAAAGATGCCTTTGAGTTCACTTTGTACTGACCACTTACTTCTGAACATGGGCCCTGCCCTTAAGAGTAGTTTGTATACCAAGGGAGAAACCATGGAAGAAAACTAACTCTTACTCTTCAAGCTGTTATCAATTGACCATCACTTTTAGATTAGGAATGAGAGCTTGTGTCTGTGTTTCTTAGCACTGGGTTCCCCTTTGGCTCAGACCTGTGCAGCCTCTGGGCTTGTCGCCACTGACTCTGTGAGTTCATATGTGCATCAGTCCTGCTGTATGTAGAAGGCCTTGTTTCCTTAGTGTCTTCCATCCCTGCTGCCTCATACACTCTTTCTGCCTTTCCTTTTGGAGGATGCCCTGATCCCTAACAGAAATAATTTGATGGAGAAATCCTACTTAACACTGAATTTTTCAGTTTCTCACACTGGACACATCGTCCAGCTGGAGGCCTGTGCATTTGTTCTGTCTCCTGCAGGAGGAAGCTTCTCTGATGATGGCAGAACAAGAAACTAATACTTTTGAGACCGTAACATATTTGCTTAACTCTCTCTTTCCCTTTGCTACCTTAAAACCCTCCCATATAAGTTTTCTTACTCTCTTTCAAGTTTCTAGTTTCTATGTTCATTAATGCCGTTACATACATACATGTATATGTATGTTCCTTTATATTTAAATACAAAGTGTTAACTCTGTGTAGTTCTACTCTTGTCTATGTTTACATAGATGGCAATTTTCTTCCAGTAAAATAACTGACAAACAGCATGTTTCTTGGAGAAGGCTATGTCTCCTGCTCTCAGCATTCTAGAGTTGCCTATAGCTCTTTTTCTAGGGTTGAGGCCTCCTGGGATTTCCCTCTTCCACGTTAAAACATCATTCACTGTTGTCCTTGTTCACAACATATATAGGCAGTCATGCTGACGAGAATTTATTTTATTGTAGCTTATTACACTATGAGGAACCATAACCATACAAAACCCACCATGATCCTCTTACTCTTTAATCTTTCAAAGCTGCTTCTGCAATGTTTTCTAGGACTTAGGCATAGCAGTGATTCTGTTCATGTGTCTTTTGGGACATGGCTCCACTTCTTTGCATTTTGATCAACTGTGGCTTTCTGTAACATTGTTCATCTGTTGCAAATAGATTAATTAGGGGACAAGAATAGACTTGTCTATGGATATAAGGATTTGTTAAACATTTTTAAATTCATATGCATAAGAAGGTTAAAGTTATCTTTGAACACTAAACATTATGTCATGTTTTCACATCATTACATGAGAATATTTTATTAGCATGCATTATTTTGCATAAAAATACTAACAGACATATATGCACATATTTTGAGTGTGCATGTGTACACTCATGTGCATTTTGAGTTCAGATTTTCTTTCTGACAGACAGCGACAGCTAATTGTCTTTGTCACTTGGGCATGGAGTGAAGTGCAGTTTTTAAGGAGAAAGTGGTGTGAATATATGCAAGTATATAGCCAAAACACTTTATTTCATTTTCATATCCCTTTAATTCACATTATGTTTGTTAAGAAAAAAACTGTGGGAATGTATGTATGATTTGTACACAATGTTCTTCTTCTTAATTCTACCCTGTTAAAATAGCCTAAACAACTGCACCGTCAAACAAGAATTAAAATAAATGGTACAATCTGTTTAAATGATTCTGTCCTCCTGAGGAAGAATGTACATTAGCACATTAGCAAATAATTTACTTGAGAGACTTTTGGAACTATAAATATTCACGTTAGGATTAAATTTTTGACAATTCACCTACTTGTCCCATAGAATCTCTAATTAAGGTCATTAATTGATGAAATAAATATATCATGATATTGAAAATGTGTACTTTCTATAACTTTGCCTTCACCCTAAACAACTCTAACTTTTAAAACATGATACAGTGTAAGTCTTCTTAAACAAATGAACAAAGCAAACAAAGCAATCTTATAGCATACTTGCATTTGTATAAGTATATATACATATATGTTGTATATAACATATATATATGTTATCTTCTAGCCACATAAGCATATACTATCATATGTTAAAATATCATTTTTGTATTCCTGGTAGTCTAAAATCTTCCCAATCTAATGTTCACCTTTCTATTCTCTATCATTATTTCTTGTTAGATAGCTGCAGAAGGCATGGAAGTGAATTAGAGAAATAAGCATTTTCTGACTTAAGGAAGGATGATATTTACTTACAATGTAGGTGCGTTTTTTTTTTTTTTTTTTTTTTTACCTCGTATATGATTCCCAAAATGCCTGCAAAGGAAGGTGAGATGCATCCACTTACGGAGATGTAAACACCTTCCATATGATGCAAATGGAACCTGGGAAGCATAGTCAGAAACTATAAACTGGATTTGTCATTAGATAAGTTCACTACACTATGAGTTTTACAAATAATTAAAATATATAAAGACAATGATTTAACTGAAAATATGCAGAATATAAGAATGAAAAAACAGCAAATGTTGCTAAGAGATAAGAAATTCTAGTGGAACAACAGAAGGATGTTCACAAGATTTAAAGAAGTCACAATGACAAAGGTTAGTAAGGATTATTTATTGTTTGCTTGAATGGTCAGGTGACAATTCAGTAGATTAAAATTCCTGTCTCCCAGACAAAGAATTAAAGACTGATCTTCAGAACTCACAGAGTTATGAAAAAGAAAACTTATTTCTGCAAATCATCTTCAGATATACAAATGCATGCAATAGCTTTTGCAGCCCCCACAAAACCTGAAATAAAGATAATATAAAAGAATATATACTAATCTTAGAAATGGGTGCTGAATATTAAGCTATACTAGCTATTTGGTAAATCTACCTTATTTACAAAGACATTATTCTTTGAAAAGATAATAATTTTGTATATATTGTAAAACACATGTTGCTGTATTGTTTAACATTCATGTCAGTCAGAGATAAATTATTATAACTGTCATTCTATGTTGATTTTGTTTTTCATATTTGATAAGTTAATATTATATTTTTCAAAATTCAAGCTAAACTACAAATTTTAGTAGCTGTGTCACACAGTTGCTCAGCAAACAAAGACAGTAGTGTTTAAGATGTATGCATGAAATTTTAATATTAAAATTTTGAAATACAACTATATACATTTTCCTGTGTTTCTACCAGATATAAATGACCTTGCATGTAGGAAATTTATAAATTGACATATAGGATGATTTTCATTTGTGTTTCTATTTATTTTTAAATTTACAATTGTATATTATCTAAGTTTTTCCTTTATAGCCAGACTTTTTTCAAAATAATATTCAATGAATGAAAGATGTACATACACTATATAGTTCATATATGTCACATCATATCAATGTGAAAGAGAAATATGTTGTGTTGTCATATTAAAGTTATATCCTTCATTTTATGTTGATTAAGGTAAGGTTATTTACTTCATAGTCATGTAACTTAGTTGCAATGCACCAATTCTTATGAAAGCAGTTTATAGCCCATGCAGGTGTTTAGTACCACTTTCTTTTAAGATAAATCTATGACAGAGAAATGAATATGGAATATGATGGTGATATGCTGATGTAATAAAAAAATCTGCTCATATTCTGTTTTATTCCAAGAAAAAACAAATAGAAAAATCTGTGTATTCACAAACACACATACACACACCCACAAACACACACACACACTGTTTCGAGCAAAAGACAATTTTTCCCATAAATAAATCAGGCAAAGAATTGAAAGGCAATGCTCTCCATGTTTCTCAGGGCTCAGTGTTGTGAGCACTTGTCCTTCAATACACACCACATTTTAAACTTGCACTTCCCAAGAATGTGAAAAAAAGCCACATACCCTATCAGCTCTTCGTTGCTTGTGTGAAGACAATTTAATTAGCACAGTTCTTTCTTGCTATTTCTGAACTCCAGTGGATTAATCACCATTAGAAAGCTGTGTCCACATCACTAATGGCTCACGGATAGCTTCTAAAGAGCTTCATTTATCCATGATAAAAGTGCCGAGAGTTCAATATGTTTGGAATTTTGAACTGAGTGTTTTAATACATACTTAAACTGGTAAAATGATTTATAAAGATATTTAAGGGACTGTTGCAAAACTGAAAAATGTGCTCATAGGGTAAAAGCTATAAAAAAGGCTGGCATAGTTATTGGACAAGAAGAAACAGTTCAACAGTTTGTGAGATCAAACATAACAATAGTCTAGATGTAATTATAGCAGTCCAAGATCACTAGAAAAAGTGAAATGCATATATCATATCCCTTTAGAACACAGCCATGCAGTATAACATACACACAATGAGTATATTATATCTTTTCAAACAAAATAATATACCTGGGTAGAGCCATTAAACTGTGGTACATTTACACAGTGGAATACTATTCAGCTATTAAAAACAAGGATATCTAGAAATTTGCAGGCAAATAGATGGAACTAGAAACAACCACCCTGAGTGACATAATCCAGATGCAAAAAGACACACACAGTATATACTCACGTACAAGTGGATATTAGGCCAACATATATATCCTCTGAGAGCCTCCATCCAGTGGAGGATCGGAACAGATACTGGGATTCAAAGAAGGGCTCTGGGTGGAGAGCTGAGAGTTGTATGGAAGAGCCAGGGTATGGAAGGACCAGGAGGGGTCAGGAGTTCCACAGGGAAACCACCAAGGCTGGCAGATCTGTCCCCAGAGGGGCCTGCACAAACTGATGCACCAACCAAGGACAAGCCATGCAGAGAAACAAGACCCCCTATTCCGATGTAGAAAATGGACATCAAATTCTCCAAGAGGTGGGAAGGGCAAGGAGCACTGCCCCTGAACCTCTGACTTGTGCTCTGGTACCCAAGATTTGATTACTGTCCCTTGGCGAGATGGCTTGTGGGTACACAGAGGAAGGGGATTCAGGCTATCCCGATGAGACCTGATAGGCTGTAGCCAGACACTGGCTTAGGAGGCCCCACCTCGCCCCTGTCAGAGGGCTAGGGGAGGGGAATAGGGTAGAAGAAGGAGGGGGGGTGGCAACCGGATGATAAGAGCAAAGGGATACCAATCGCGATGTAACATGTGATTAAATTATAACAAAAATTAATAATAAATCAGATACTCCTCTCCAAGCTCCTCCTGCAGTGGTTCTCAGGTGGTGGATCAGCATACCAGCCTTCCATATTACAGAAAGAACATATAGAACTAATAGTAATATTTAATACTTACTGTACTTTTAAATTATATGTTTAGGAATGTTTGAATATTTTACTGAACCAATGTTGGGGTGGATTTTTGGGGTGGTAGTAAGGACATTTTAAAAATTAATTAAACGTTTTTATTTTTACATATACATTTATATTATTACATATATATACAATAAACTAACTATAGCAAGAAAAACCATGACACGATCAGGAATTATATAAATGTTACATCCTTAGTGTTCTGGCTATCTGTATTTTACAGCCTTAAATAAAACATCTTTCCGATCTTGGTGCATCTAAAATTCTGAATGTAAATCAATCTCCATCACATCTTGTCATTGTCAACTTAAACCATCTATGTCGACCTAAAAACATCTTAACCCCTAAACAATTAAGCCTCATTGTAAAATTAAGCTATCTGGAGGGGTGGATATTTTTAAGTAAACCTTAGCAACAGAGACATAAGAATAATTGGATGCCATTTACTTCTATAAATCCAATTATGGCCCTATTTGTACACAATTTAAAGAAATTTACTTAATAAGGTTTGAATATTCCCACTACATTATAAATGCCATATCTATTATGAAATGAGCTGTCTTACCCTCATTTTCTGCCATTTGGAATCATAGCTACTTTTTTAGATAAGCAGTGAGAGGATTATTCTGTTCTTAGTCTTAAAAAATTTTGTGTCAGGTAACCAGTTATTACTACAGAAAAAAAAAATGTAACCTAAGCTAGGCTAATACTTCAGTGTGCATATAACATGTGTTACAAGATTGGGAGGTCTCTTTTAAGCCTTGTTGAATATAATTTACAGTACAAGATCTCAACTGAGACTAAATAAAACATAAAATTCCAATTCTTTTATTTAGTAAAATAAAAGCTTTTATTTAATAAAACAAAATAATATTATGTTTTCAATATATAAATTTTAAGAAATAGAGAGAAAACATTGTGATATATACTGGGGTAATATTTTCTTAGACATCACACCACTAAGACTGTCAACTAGAGCAAGAAGAACAAGGTGTTTATTGCACCAGCTGAGATACTTTTGTGACAAATTTGAAGTAGACTTTAATCAAATAATAGGTGGGTCTATT
Source organism: Acomys russatus (assembly GCF_903995435.1). Classification (NCBI taxonomy): domain Eukaryota; kingdom Metazoa; phylum Chordata; class Mammalia; order Rodentia; family Muridae; genus Acomys; species Acomys russatus. The sequence continues at coordinate 36,115,960 of NC_067154.1, read as the reverse complement.
CGGGGGTTCCCAGAAAACAGTTATAAGTCACGTTTTCCAGAGGCTTATAAAGACAAACCTGTAAGACAATGCATTTCTCACCAGATGCAATCAGAGGCAAGCTTATATTCTGCTGTACTTCTTGTCTCTGTACCTCCCAAACCTGATGTATTTCCTACCTACGTACTTTCCACTGACATGTGAGTAAGCACATCTGGTGCAGTTGTGTCAAACAAATGTGTTTAGGTAAATGAAAGCATATGTCTTCTTACCTTTTTGAACAGCAACCTCCATCATCTCAAGGAGTATTTGTCTTTGTTCAAGATGCTTACAGGTTAGAGGTATTTTTGATTTATGAGTCTCTCAGACACAGGAAATAAAACTTAAAACATAACTTTGGCCCATACACATGTCTTTAACCAGAGTAAACAGAAGTAAGAGGATCACTACAGTTTTCTGTGTAGTTTGGTCCTGACCTGACTATGGAGATGAGGATGTAACAAGAAGGTAGGTATATAGATACACATACCAAAAAAGCTAAGATTGGGTGGGCTATGCTTGAACATACAGTGCAAGAACACATTACCTCAGGGTAGTTTATTTATTCCTCAGGTATAAATAAATACATATGTATTATGTAGAACACTGGAGGGAGAATTAAGTACTTCTAGGGGTAATTTTACGGAGGAAGAGTTTCAGGTCACAGGCATTTTTTTTTTTTTTTTAAGATTTATTTTTATTATCATTATGTATACAGTGCTCTGCTTGCATGTACTCCTGAAAGCCAGAAGAGGGCGCCATATCACATTACAGATGGTTATGAGCCAGCATGTGGTTGCTGGAAATTGAACTCAGGACCTTTGGAAGAGCAGGTGGCGCTCTTAACCACTGAGCCATCTCTCCAGACCCCATCGCAGGCATTTTGAAGGAGGAGAAAGCTATATGTAACTTCAAGGTGTCATAAGTTAACCTCTGCACTGTGAACAAAGGAAGGATTTACTATCCCTCTCAGACTCACGTCGAGAACTGTTTGTCACTTCCCTTGTATCTGAGGATTTGGTGTTCTTGTTATGGCTTTTATCTATGTGAAACGACAACAACAACAACAACAACAATCACTCAGAGCTTCCATGGCTTCGCAGAAGCACATGAGCTCAACGATAGTACAATCTGCATAACAAGTTCTAGTTCTAGGCCATCAAGTTCTCTACAAGAGACTCTATTTTGAAAAACAAAACTATACCAAAACAATCAAAAACCTCAAAACAAAATAGAACGTATGCATTCAACTTAATGCAATCTACCCAGTAAAATAATTAATCAACAGAATGGAAAGATATATTTATATAATATATATGCTTATATACATATTTATAAAAAGGCTTCCAATATATATATATTTAAATATACTAGTATTGAAAACAGATAAATAAAATAGCAAATAAACAAATAATAAGATAATAATAATTTCAGATTAAAAAGCTGAATATAAATTTCTCTAAGAAAGATACATAAATAACCAACAGGTGTATAAATATACTCTCAATCACAAACCAATAAAGAAATGCAAAAATCACACCTACATGGTGCTGCCTCACACATATTTAGACAGCTTATTGTTTGAATAACGACATCTCTTCCAAAAATAATTGATAACTACATTCTTATGCCAGCATATGAGGAGGCAGATATTTGATCTTTACAGATTCTTTAATGGTCCTTTCATTGTCCCATTTGTTGTGTGGTCTTAAAGATTCAGCATTTATCCTTCTAAAAATGCATCAGAAATTTCCATCTTTGAAGCACAAGACATCCTCTGTTTGATATTTAGCGAAGAGTTTGGGCATTTTTTTTTTCTTGTGGGTTGGACACAACAGTTGTCATCACATATGGAGCAGCAGTGATCAATCACATGCTGGGACTGCCGTGATATGAGAACTGTGAACATGGAAGGAAAAAGAATCATGAGGATGAAAGCATTCAGTATGTCTCAAGAGCTTTCAGGATATTCTCATGATATCACCTCTCTCCCTGAGATTATGAGGAATATAATATGAAGTAGAGTTATTTGATAGAATAACTGCCTATAAATCATTGCCTCTGGGTGAATAGTTAATACCCATGATCTTAAAGGAAATCCCAATAAATTCCTTGCTTCACTACACTGTATTAGGATAGAAGCTCTTCTTTTCTCCTGGTGATTTGTCTTTCAGGCTTGAATAGTCTCCCTGAGAAGAGTCATAAAACAAGCCAGGGCCTTGGTCTTGGATTACCTAACCTCTAAAGCCATGAAAACTAATTAGATCTTTGATAAATTATCCAAACTCTCATTACATATATCCACGCAAGCATCAAACCCTAAGGCAGAATGACAATAATAATATATGATAATTGGCATGGAGAATTGAAAATCTTCTTCATTAATGGTAAGAGTAAAGTATTATCACTCGTATGGGAAACAGTATTGAAAGAGTTAAATGAATTATAACAAATTGTTGCAATCTCTCTTATACAAATATAGTTGGCTTTTAAATTCAGTGCATTCTGTTCAAATGAAGTAATCTACTAAAAATATGTTTTTACAAGATCAGCTTCAATACATATATAGAGAATTTGGGGTGTCATAATTTCCAATAAGATACAAAAACTATTTAATGTTGGCAATATATAATGCCATATTAGTATTCTAAAAAATTGAAATATATATGAGAATCTGCATATGAAAATATTTTGGTATTTTATGTAAGAACCTTTACCACAGAAATCACAGGAAAATGAATGCTACTTGTATTATGTGCTGGTAACATGGCACAGAAACAGAGAAGTCTGAGGAGAGAGAATGTGGAGATTATTGCTAAAGAGACATGCACATTTAGTCACACAGAGTGGATAATATCTAGGTGCATGTTATATAGCATTGCTTGTGTACCATTTTACAGCATGTTTTACACTACTGTGTTATAATATAAATAGACTTGTAGGTTCAGTTTCATGTTTTTTTCCACATGTATATAAGTTTGTGCTTTTTAACCTATATTTTTGCAAACATACATATATATATATATGCAAATTGTAAAACTATAAACATATAATTATATAAAAGCATGCAAATGAATGAAATGCCAGGGACCAACAATAGAGAATGTGTGTCCATGTCTTTTATCCCTTTCAAAACTACTTGCACACTTAATTTGTCTTCTTTTGTTTACATTTTTAGGTATTGTTAAGCTGCGATTCAAAGAATATACTTTGCATTCAGTCCTCTTCTGCTTTTGTCTACACCATTACCTTTGACAAAAGAGAAATATGTAGCAATGCACAGCATAACAAGATGCAATTCACACCCTAAAACAGTCTCAGACATGGGTGGGTCATATTATGAAATTCATCTTTATTTCAAGCAACAGAAGAGCATAAAAGCATCACACCCAGGAGTACATGGGCAGCACACATTGGGCTCGATCTGATAAAACAGAATGGGGACACAAAGGTGAGTAGGCAGGTAAGTAAGTGTATTTGTTCTGGGAGGAGATTGGGGAGGGTTGTATATGATCAAAATACACTATATGAATGTCTCAAAGAATTGATAAGATAAATCACATAAACTATTCAAGGATCCCAAGAATGGATAGTAAAATAAAAGCAAATTTAAACCTGTCCAAGATTACTGGCTAAAAGTGGTAAACAAATACAATTTTGTTTTTAAGCTTGAGGGATTTTGTTTTATTTTGTTTTTGTCTTTTGTTTATAAATACGGATATGACCGCAACAGACATTCTGCATCATTACCTCAAAGGAAATAACTACTTTCATCCACTTCTAAAATCAAGAGCATAGCAGAAGGCAAACTTCTAAGTGATAACAGCATTTCTCTCCTGTAATATATAATGCAAAACATTTGGTCATGTGTTTAAGGCAATGATGCTATTAGCTGATTTTGTCACCGCAGTTGCTATGGAATGCTTATCTTGAAGAGGATGAGGAGTCAGCTCTCCTTCTGTGTTAATTGCTCTGTCCACAAATTAAAGATGGATTTCTCTTAAGTAGCAAAGGGGAGTTTAACAGAAAATACAAAAAATCGAGTATACTCATTGACTTTTTTCCCAAGTAAATGGCACAATTATGGAGCATACCTAGTAGCCCCAAAATCGTTTAGTGAATTGTATATATTTCCCTTACTGATATTAAATTAATGAAAATATTGCTCAGAAATAAAGAAAATGCATTTTTGCTATTCACCCTTAAAAAAAATACGTTTTAAAGACAAATATAAAACAGATCCTAATGAAGAAATCTCATTTCAATAAACATTTACTTAAGAACAAAATCCTCTTTGAACAAACAGAAAGGTATATGGTTTAGAAATGCATTCATGAAAAACAAACTCCAGCTTGCTAGCACTGTGAAATAAAAAGCAATGGTGGAATGCTGAGCTCCTGGCTGCACTGAGTTGCCAAGTGACTCTAAGATCTGAGGGGTGATCACTGATTACTAATGTCTAAAGTATCTGCATTTTAGAGTAACTTGGAATGAGGAAGATGTCTTTACCATCTTCCATAACTTATCTTCTATTTTAAATGTTTGATTTTATTATTTTCATATGTCTGGGTGTTTTGCTGCCTGTATATCTATGCACCACAGATCTGCCTAGTGTCTTTAGAGACTAGATGGCAGCTTTAGAATCCTCAGAATTGGAGTAAGAAATGGCTATGAGTTGCTATGTTGATGATAAAAATTGAACTTGTGTCCACGAAAGAGCAAAAAAAAAAAAAAAAATAGTTTTAACTACTGGCCATATCACCAGACTGAAAATGTTCTTTACAGATCATCAAGTGCAATTATTATGGGGAGATTAAATGGAGATCTTTTTTCTGGCTTCTCATTTTTCTCTTCTCATTGTTGGATTCCACAACAATTGAAAGTTGGTTTGCACACAGAAAAATAATCTGTAAAGCAACTCAACATTGAGAAACACACTAAGTGGCATGGCAATACCCAGTGTGCACTGTGTTCTTGCTTTTTGACTGAGAAGTGGCTGACACTGTCCAAGGGAAGTTCATTGACCATGTTCACTGCAAGTTCAAAGACCTAGTCTTGTTCTAGATTCTAAATACTAGTACTGCAGGCCATTGCAGAATCGCAGGGGGCTGGAGGGAAATTTCAACAACAAAGTACTTAAGACAGGCCAAAATATTTTTTAAAAGAACAATAATTGGAAGGCAGCTTAAAAGCATACAAAATTGATTTCACATACTGGAACAATAGAATTTAGAATTTAATCCATTGAAGTCAATCATAAAACCTGAAATGCAACAAAATGAGGTTAAAAGGTAGAAATGATAAGATAAATTTAAAATCAGTGAGCTGCCTAATCTCACTGGGATGTCAGAAAAAGGAAGGCAAAGTGGAAGTAAGGTTATTATCAATATAATTATATGAGTTTTATTCCCAGGCCTAGATAGTATAAGGTTCCAGAATAAAAGAGCCCAGACAGAGTACAAGCACAATAAGTTTTTAAAAGGTGTGTAACAAGACAAATCATTGTGAAATTGCAGAACAGCAAGAAGAGAGAGAAAATCCTAAAAGCCTCTGGAGACAAAGATTAAAAAAAAAAAAAAAAGTAGGTCATCAACAAAAGCGTGTAAAAGGAGTTGCATTTTTTCATAGCCACCATAGAATCTAGATTTATGAGGGCACGGTAAGCATAAGCCTTCCAGCATCCATCCTGTCTTGTTATTTTAGAGTCTGTATAAGAATGAAAGTAATGGAGCGAACTGTGTATGCATGAAAGTGGTGAATCTACTTCTGATGTCATCATTGATCCTCAACTTCTGCTTTGCTAAAAGCTAAACTCACTGATAAACATTGCTAGATGTATACATTATTCAGTATAATTTAAAGGATAGTTTTAGTTGGATTTTTGTCACTAGAAACAAAAATTGTCATGATAAATAGAAGCATATTTATTATGAAATACATACAAACAGGTATGTGTACATATGGAAAATATCTCATATTATATATTTGAAGTTACTCTGTTAGTCAGGTAGCTATTTAAATTCACTCAACTAACCTCTTGCAATGAAAAGCATGTTTCTTCAGACTGAGATAATGGGCAGTGCCAGTATTCCATTAGTTACTTTGCCACTCATGTTAATTAATTAGGTAAAAATGAAAATATTGTCTCAGGAAGTAACTTTCAGGAGTGGAATCTAAATCAAGAAGCAGAAAGAATCAAATGGTATATACTCACTTATATCTGCATACTAGCCCAAGGGGCATGTCCCACGAAAGCCTTCACTTACCAGGAAACTGGGACAGAGGGGAAGGCATCCTATTGGGACTCTAAATGAGAGACGCATGGGAGAATAGCAAAATAAAAGGATACAGATGGTCCTAGAAATCTACAAGTAGAATAATATGATAGGCAGATTTGGGCCCAGGGGTCTCGCTCAAACTAAGGCACCAGCCAAGGACAATACAGGAGGTAAACTTTAAACCCCTTCCCAGATCTAGCCAATGGTCAGAATATTCTCCACAGTTGAGTGGAGAGCGTGATACGACTTTCTCACGTACTCTGGTGCCTCACATTTGACCATGTCCCCTGGAGGGGGAGACCTGGTGGCACTCAGAGGAAGGACAGCAAGTAGCCAAGAAGAGACTTGATACCCTATGAAAATATACAGGGGGACGTAATCCCCCTCAGGAACAGTCATAGGGGAGGGGAATAATGGGAAAATGGGGGGGGGGAGGAATGGGAGGATACAAGGGATGGGATAAACATTGAGATGTAACAAGAATAAATTAATAAAAAAAAAAAAGATGTTGGGAAAATGACAGTTGGTATATTAAAAGATTCTCCAAAACTTACTATTTAAAAGATCAGCCTCTAGTTTGCTGTTAATGAGAGATGGAAGAATATCTAAGGCAAGTGTCTTTGCAGATCTTTTGAAGAATTCCCTAGGCTGTGTGTTCTCTCCTTTTTCCATTTTGAAAGTTTATTTTATGACATTTATTACTTAGGCTCAAAATGGAATGGAGGTATTTGAGCATGGAGTCAAACTTCTAAAATCCTAATAAAAAATAAATCTTTTGTCTTGGTTATTTGTTTACCTTGGGTACTTTATTGCAATAGTAGAAAACAGCTTGCATTCTAAGCAAGTGATTCATTAAGAACACTCTATTTCCAACCCCTCCTCCTAAATCAAAGCTGATGACATAGTACAGTAAAGTACAAGTTGAGCAGAGGTATTATATCAGGAATGGTTCTTACTTTGGGAATTACTATATTTATGTTATTTTACAGAATTTTCTTGATCTATGCTAAGTTATTTTCAGATTTCTCATGTGATAATGCACACAGAAGGTATGTTCTTCAGACACTCCTGATTTTATGGGCTTGTATATAATACATATGTATAAAAGCATAGATTATGTATGTCCATGTAAAGTTATCCTAAAGCCTTATGAAATGGAAAAACACTAATTGAATGAATCAGAAGACCCCCCCCCCCAAACCGAAAGTGGATATGGTAAGGTAATTACTGTTGTTTGGTAGTCAGCAACAGAAAACTTACGGCTTTTAGTGTCAGACAAGCAAGCTGACCTTGAAGTGAAAAAAGGGATTGAAAACAATACAAAACCCAGATATGGAAATGTGAGATTAAAGATGCTGAGAAGACTGAGATTGCTTCGCCTTGTTTTTTTTTTTTTTTTTTTTTTTTTTTTTTTCATGCTTATGTGGAATCTTGGGAGGACTAGCAAAATTTGGCGATTCTATCAGTGCATCAATTACAGAACTGTAAGATTAGAGCCAATGTCTCTTTGGAGAATGGTTAGTTATTTACGCTCTATGTTAATAGGAAACATTTTGCAACCTGGTGCCTCTAACCTCCTTCAACAAGCTGATCCAGATCCCAGAAAAGTCTTCAAACTCCTCCCATTCAAAACTGAATGCCAGCTCCTCACACAAACAAAATATTTTCTTTCTAATGCTCTGATCTTTTGAAATGAACCAGTACACGCTCTATGATACATTCCTTTGGGAAATGGAGGTAACCATCCTTGAATTTGTCCTAATTATGTCTCTGCTAAATCTGGCCTCACTTTATTCTGTCATGCATCATTTCAGTTCTCCACATGACCACAAGTGCTGGTTTTTGTCCTTTTTAAAGTGATTATATCACTCTTCTAATTGAAATGTCCACTGATCTCCTACTGACTCACAAATTAAAATCTACCTCATGAGAACTGCCTAGTTCTTACCTACTATTTGTGACTCCCATGAATGACATTATTTTCTTTAGCATAATGAAAAATTTTCAGTTTATTTTTAAATATTATAACTCTATGATCATTTTGAAAGTAAGTGTATTACAGACTTCATGTGAAAAATACTTGTCATCTGATTTTTTTCCCCTTGATCTATACAAATGGAGCTGGTTTTTATTATGTTTTTAAGGGGCAGGTAATATTTCTAATTTACTCTTCCTTTTGTCATCTTTCATCATTAAATAAGATATATTTACCTATCCATCCTATGGTTGTATTAAATACTTCATATCTAACCATAAATTTTATAATACATTTGGTCTTATAGTTATCAGGAACAAATTGTAAAATCTTCAACAGTCAGAGAAAGTGGTATAGACATACAGTTTTAGTAACCAATGCAGTATGTAATAATAAATTAATCATCTGAAATATATTCTTATAATTTTTTTCTTTTTGACAGTATGAGTATTAACTTTTTAAGTGTGTATTTATGTAGTTTCTTCTTCTCTTACTCATTTTTACTTTGGTCAGTGATATCTCTTAGGCAAACTAGTATCACTGAATAATCTAAAATTTTTTTGGCAATTTTATCTTCTTAGACAAAACTATATTATTAAAAATTATTATAGTCCTTAGTTGAGTTGCTTACATTTCAAAACAGTTCCCATCATTATGGTCATTTATCATAATCAGTGGTAAATACTTTATGCCTGTATTTACTTTAGAGAATATCAAATAATCTAATTGTTGTTGTGAGGACATGCAAGTGACAACAGCAAAATACTTATGTTGAACGTTGAGTATTTATCAAGCTCAAATCTGTTGATGTATGCGATTTTTCTAAAAGATTGTTTTCTATGCAGTACAATCCATATACAAGGAAGTTAAATGTACATGGAGGAATATGTGAGATGAATCTCCTATTCATGTGGAGGCCAGATGCTACCCACTAGGTGTTCATACTGACTCTGTTACACTGGTGCACCAATTGCAAGCAATCTCTCTCTCTCTCTCTCTCTCTCTCTCTCTCTCTCTCTCTCTCTCTCTCTCTCTCTCTTTCTCTCTCTCCCTAGCCCTCTCTCTTCCTCTAGCTCACTCTTGCTCTCCACCTGCAAAGTGGACTACTAAAAATTATGAAAGTCTATAAAACAGTAGTTATATTTATGTATTTTCTTCCTCAGATAAAGTAAATAAAACAGGAAAATTGAAAAATAATTCTAGCCATAGGAACACTGGTTTCACTTCTTTAGCTCTATGAACAAAAGATACCTCGGACTTCTTTTTTGTCCTTGGTGTTGTTTATTCTGCTATGTTTGCTTTCATTAACTCTGTTTTCATAGACATAGCAGAAGTGTATATTCTTTTTTTTTTTTTTTTTTTTTTTTAAATTTATTTATTTAATGTATATGGATACTTTGTCTACATTACATCTACACACCAGAAAACTGCATCAGACAGTTGTGGGCTGCCATGTGGGTGCCGGGAATTGAACTCAGGACCTTCGGAAGAGCAGTCGGTACTCTTAACCACTGAGCCATCTCTCCAGCCCCAGAAGTGTATATTCTTGTGTCATTCCGAGTGGGGTGGAAGCTTGGACTTTGTCACCAAACCAGAAGTGTGTGCTCAAGGTGGAAAAGGGTGACATTCAGGGTCAAAAGATCTCAGGGTTCCAAATCAGAGCATGCTGCAAGGAAAGCCTGTGTAAGTAGGTGGATCACATGGAGAACTGAAAGAGACAGAGACAGGACCTTGGTTTTGTCAGGTCGGACAAAATGGCTGCTTTGAGAACAGCTAGCCATTGTTACCACCGAAGAGCAGTGGCCAGAGTGGCCTGAGAAAGATGGTGGCAGTGATCCACGCTGACAGGCCAGTGAATGGCATGACTTCCAAGCAACCAGCAGCCTGTGGCTGACTAACCAGTAGTCAGCCCCCAGGGGTCCAGCAGCTAATCTTCATGGAGGAGAGGAGCCCACCTAAACCCAGAATAAATAAAAATCTCAGTCAGTAATGATGAAACAGATGATACTGGCTCTGGCTTGTTTATTTAGTGTAAAATAGAGATTCATAAACTTTAGACAATAGGGAGGGATTTTGAGGGTGAATGAGTTTGATTCCCTGGGGCTAGAGGAGCCAGGAATACTTCATTTAAAGCACAAATCTATCATAAGAGGGGGAAAGCAGTACTTACTTATCCTATGGGTACGAGGAAAACCCTGGGTACACTTAAAGGTCATTTGCAGAAAGCTAAGGTCTCATTAGCATAGGTAGGGTGTTTCCAGGAAACCCCAGGTGCTTGTTGAATGGATTTCTTATCAGGAAAGGGTTGGGTTTGTAATGTCCCTAAGGGCTACTTGTTGCTTCTTAGAAGATCTGAGGCTGCGAGATTAGCCAGAGAAGGAACCCAGCTCAGAAAAGGAGCCCTTAGTCTTAGACCAAGCTCAGAGGTATCCAGAAATGCCAGATTCGACCTTAATAGCAGAGTCCCACCTTCCTGTATTGAAAAATTGTTCCTGGTCATTAGATTTTGCCAAATACTGGCCAAAATACTAAAATGGCTTAGCGCAGAAAATACTTGGTAATCTTTTTGTTAAAAAAAAAAACAACAACAACAAAAAACAAACAAACAAACAAAACAAAACAAAACCTAGTCCTACCATATTAGATGACTACTGGTAGGAGAGATTACATCTCAGGATAAGGCGTTAATTTTTAACTTTAGAATTTGGTATATTCTAATAAGGATTTAAGAAATATAATGTAAGCTGTCAAAAGGCTTCAAAGGGCTTCTGAGACAGATAGGAAAAGAATAAGAATTCATTTATTGGGTGTTTTCATTTATGATGCACTGGATTCAGTGTCAGACTCCTGTGTCCACATAGTGGGAAAAAGAGAAGACAGCTTTTTGTCGTTATTTGGCTTTGTCTGTCATATAAAATTTCCTTTACACATTTATTTTTCCTTTCTTTGTATTTCCTGATTCAATGAGATGAGGATGAAAAGTACTGCTAGTACAGTTATTCCTTCACAGGGATGAAGGAAACGTGCAGGCATTCAGGAAACTTCCCCTTCCACTCATCATCAGTTACTTTTCCTAAATGCATATTCTTGTGATGTAAGTTGTCTTTGTTTTTAATTTATTAAGAGAGGACAGATAATCTTGGTCAGAGATATATGCAAACACTTTATTTTTAATATTAAAATTACAGTGTGTGTGTGTGTGTGTGTGTGTGTGTGTGTGTGTGTGTGTGTGTGCACGTATAGCATATATCTAAGGGTTCAGAAGAGACAACTTGTGGGAGTCTGATATCTTTTTCCACAATGTGGGTCTTGAGGTTTGAACTCATATAATGAGATTCAGTGAAAAGTGCCCTTAGCCACTTAGCCGTGATGCCAGCCTGCCCCATACCGAAGTGTATATATATATTTTTTCTGATGTCAACGAGTCATTTTGCATGAATAAAACAATCATTCTATTTCATAATAGAATAAATATTTGTTAATATAAACTAATATTGATACACTTAGCAATCAAAATGGGGTATTAGTAGTTCATTCTATATGGTTAAATGTGAATATAATCTGCTACTTTAAAAATATTTCTTTCTACAATTAAATATTGTTGTTGTGTTGTTGTGTGTTTTTCATATTCTTTCCATATCATTCAATTGCCAAAGATTTATTCACTGCTCTTTTCATGATAAGAAAAGCTTATCTATTAGCCTTTTAGCATTCTGAAATCTTAATTTACTTAGGAATTTTATGAGACTTATAATTAGAATGCAATACAGTAAAAATATACTTCCTCAAAATCAGCTTTATGTATGCTCTAGGAGACAGAACAGTGATCTCTGAAATGTATATAAAGAAATAAAAGGAAAACCTCTTTCTAGAACTCATGTTTTATTTAATTGGTAATATTTCAGATGGAAGAGAAACGGTGCCAAAAGTTACCTACTATCAATGAAAAATTAATATTTTATTTTGACAGGACTGCATGACATAAATGTAAAAATTCACCTTTATCCTCACTATATTTAGTTCACAGTTTTTGGCTTCTAAGAAAAGAGTAAAGTACATTTATCTATAAGTCTATAACCTCTGATACTAGCTAACAATTTACATTTTATCTGTTCTTTCCATGTTTTTTTTTGTGGTTATTAGATGACAAATTCATATATAAAAGCCAAAGAGAACAATAGAAAGAACCATGAAACAAAAACACTTACGTTTGAAACAAATGAATACTTTAAAGGAATAAAATTTTCAAGTCATAAAGGTAAAACTGATATTTTCTATTTCAATAGTAGTATAACAAAAAAGTAAAGAGATATTTGATATTTTGGTTTTTGACTTTTTAGTATCAGATTAAAGGTCTGGTAAGAACAGTCAATTTGCTATTAGTTGCATATTTTAAATTTTGCATTGTAATTCTAATTTTGTATCATTCATATGTAATTTTTTAGGGAAATTACACAGCAAATAAAATGTGTTAAGATAAAGAGTTTTATAAACCAAAATAATAACCCATTACTTGTATATTTTATTACAATATATGCAGGTGCTTTCCCCGATATTTTTATATAATTTTTTATTTCTAGGAAGAAGCACACAAAAATAAAATATATTTTCTATTACGCTGTTTAAAATTAAAGATTACATTTTAGAAATCTACAAGTAGAACAATATGATAGGCAAATTTGGGCCCAGGGGTCCCGCTCAAACTAAGGCACCAGCCAAGGACAATACAGGAGGTAAACTTTAAACCCCTTCCCAGATCTAGCCAATGGTCAGAATATTCTCCACAGTTGAGTGGAGAGTGTGATACAACTTTCTCACGTACTCTGGTGCCTCACATTTGACCATGTCCCCTGGAGGGGGAGACCTGGTGGCACTCAGAGGAAGGACAGCAAGTAGCCAAGAAGAGACTTGATACCCTATGAGAATATATAGGGGGACGTAATCCCCCTCAGGAACAGTCATAGGGGAGGGGAATAATGGGAAAATGGGGGGGGGGGAGGAATGGGAGGATACAAGGGATGGGATAAACATTGAGATGTAACAAGAATAAATTAATAAAAAATAAAAATAAAAAATAAAAAATAAAAAAAATAAAAAAAATAAAAAAATAAAAAAAATAAAACAAACAAACAAACAAAAAAAAAAGAATAAAAATGAAGAACAATTGAAAAAAAATTAAAGATTACCTTCTAGTGATAACACACTAAAAATTAATAATATAAGATTAAAGTTAATAAAACCTGTATGTTAAATTGTCCAACAGAAACAATGAGATAAAAAATAATAAAATGACATCAGTCACATACTTCCATTCCTGAAAATTCTACATGAATAACTATAGAACAATAGAATACCTTCTAATTTGTTTATATCAATAAACAATTTGTAGAAAACAAATGAAGTGGCATGAAAATACATAGGAGTCAAGTAATCTAGATTCTAGATCTAATTCCCATTATTAATGATTGTATTGCTAAAAATTGTACACAGCATAAGTTTACCAAGTTTACCTCTTCTTAATGTCCCAATGAAAAATTGTTGAATGATTCTACTAAAATCCACTGTGGAAAAACAATGAGTATATTGGGAATTACTTGCAGAGACCAGCTTAGAGTTTACCTACAGGAGTATGGGTCCTCTTTCCCTAAATGCCAAAATGAAAAGACTTTATGTAGATGGGCTGTGAGCTTTTTCATAACCACAGTCGCTCCATATACTTGAGCCCAGTAGTTTTCAACCTTACTAATGCAGCAATACTTTAATAGAGTTCCTCATGTTGTGGTTATCCCAACCATAAATTTATTTTTATTACTATTTTGTAACTCAAATTTTGCTACTATTATGAATCCTAATGTAAAAAAAAATTTGTGTTTTCTGATGGTCTTAAGTGAACCCTGTGAAAGGATCATTTGACCCAAACAGTATTACAACCCATAGACTGAGAAGCACTGTTCTAGACTCTCCCAAAGATCAAATGAAATTAACATAAGGTTGCATACAACAGGGAGGGAGAGGCTGGATACTCATGTGAGAGTCTTGAGACTCTTTTGATCATACCTGAGCAGATGTAAAGTTAAAAACCTATCTGGGATAATCTTTTTTTTTTTCAAGGATCCACAGTCCAGATCCTCTAGATAATAGTTACTTGTTTTGGAGAACATCAACACATAACAGTTCACAGTTTGTAATGATCACACTATATTACCTGAGTTCATCTTCTATAGAAGTAATCAGTGATTAATGGAGGATTACAGTGTTATGAAAGAATTGTACATAAACCATACCTAACTTTAAGCTTGTAAAACCACAAAATACATGATGCATTGTAGAAAACAATGCATTTGGACTTCTACTTCTTTGTAATGAAAATTTATAGACCACCTTGAAGAGGCAAATATGCATCTCACTTATTCAATCTTGATAGTCTGGTGACATTTTTTTGACAACTAGAGAACATACTTGCTTTGTTCTGCTGATTCTGGTGATGGTAGCTCTTGGAAAGTCACTTATCTTCTGGATCCCACTGATGGAAGACTGTGATGTGAATAACTTCTCCCCATCCCCTGCAGTATTCTCTTCCAGTTTTTCAACCACAAGGTCCAAGAGAACACTTTCAGCTTCATATAAGTTTTGAGGCCTGCTGGAATGAGCCAAAGTCTTCTGAGAGTTTACATGATAGCTCACAGTATGATTTAGGTTCATTTATTAGACTTGTTCATTGAAGGCATTGTCCTATTATTAATCTGAAACCTGACCAACAAAAACTGATCACCTTAAATTATATGGCTTATCAGCTTGTCTAAAGTAATTCTAGTAGTACATCCTGTACTCCAGTGAAATATGAAACCATTGCCATATGCGTCAGCCAACTTCATTGACACTTAGTTGGCATTCTCTGGAAGAAAAAAAGCACAAACACAAATGTCAATGGAAAAGAAAGGATTACTTGAAGGTTATTAGAACCACTAATTGAAAATAAATGTTCATGATTTAAACAAATTAGAAGCT
Source organism: Acomys russatus (assembly GCF_903995435.1). Taxonomy (NCBI): domain Eukaryota; kingdom Metazoa; phylum Chordata; class Mammalia; order Rodentia; family Muridae; genus Acomys; species Acomys russatus. Next base: position 36,100,681 of record NC_067154.1, on the reverse strand, counting down.
GAATTTTCCATTAAAAATAGTGTTTGGACTGTAATATATTATTGAATCCTTAGTTCTCCTGGGAATCAAGGAGTAAAGGCAAATACAGTGATGAGAAGCGGATGATAACCTGAAGTCTTTAGTCTTCACTGGAAGCATTCAGAATTGGTCCTGGAGGCATTGGTTTGCCAGAATTTGTGCCTGTGTCCAAAAGAGAAAGTGACTTCTGGGATCCACACAAAGGAATTCACTCAAAGTAATCACAATATACTCCCAGTAAGATAATAGAACAAATAGACAGGGAGAGAGAGAACAAGATAGGGGGTGGGGGTGAGAGAAAGAGAAAGAGAAAGAGAGGTACATGAAATACATGGTATCAACAGATGAGGGAGGTAAAATATATGATGAGAAATTTCTCTCTTCTTTTCACTCCATTGAATTAACCCTAGACGTCATTTTACAAAGATATTGCTGATTTTGTCCATTAACACCCTAGGCTTTCAATGAACTGGACTCTCCAGAAATTCAGAGCAAGTGAACATACACTAAAATCTGGCCAGTAGAATATATCCAGAAATGAGAAGAAGCTGTATCGGAACTTTTCAGTGTAAGAGGAAGCTGAGTAAGAGACAGAATCTACAGGGAAACCTTGACTCAGAGTCCAAGTTGTGTGCCCAACATAGAATTTGACAGGTCAAGGATAGGACCAAGGTTTGCCATCTGACTCTAAAGAACTGCCTAGAATTGTGACCAGCATCTTTGGCCCAACCTCACTTTCACAAAGGAATGTCAAGAGATAGAAGAGCACACTGTCTTAATATATCCAATAGTGGACACGGAAATCTATGCCAGTAAGCAATATAATGTAATAAAATTAAATCTTTCACATTTACTCATTACATTTGAAAAAATGGAAATCCTATAAGACCAGAATGAAACACCCCTCTTGAAGACACTAAGACCAACAATACAATTCATATTTCTTTTAATTCTCAAGTTAGTGATGTCATTGGATCAGATGCATACCTTTGTGAGTGTGTTTGTCTGTATATGACTTTGTTTTGTGTGTTCTTATTAAGAAGGTTTTACCTAACCCAAAACCTTGAAAACCAGAAATACATCTTGATGTATTGAAGTTTTGACTTTTACATTTAGGTCTACCAACTATTTTAAATTGAGTTTTGTGCATGATGTGAAGAACAGTCCACCTTTGTTTGTTGTTCAATCATATTTTATTGTCAAAACAGTATTCCTTGAAAAGAAATTTATTTTATCTCATTAAAATATACTTGCAGCCTTGTCAAAATTGATAGCAGTTTATTTATGGACTCCTAACTGCATTATATAAATGATCTCTCTACTATGTATATCATATACATTCTCATAGTCAATGTAAAAACTTTAATAGAATAAGTACCTTATTCAAAATTAGTGGGTACAATTATGTTATTAATTCATATATAATATCCTTCAGATGTCAATTTAGCTAATAAAATTAAGAAAATTCCATGTATCATACTGCGACAGCTGAAAAAGAATTTTTATCACTAGTGTCCATATTTCTTTAGGAATTTGTAGTACACACTGTTGTTTTGTATATATTAGTGAATGTATATCCATGTTGTATCAAAATTTACATCCTGAGATTCTATTCCATTTTTAAAACATTTTCATTCCAATTGGAAAGTTGGCCACTGGAATTTGAAATATACTGCTGATACTTTGTGCTATCTCATGTTGAGTTTCCAGTTTTGTAAATAGTCACAGAACAGGAATGATTTTACACTGGAGTCTCAAGAAATAAAGAGAATATTAAATTCCTGTTTAGATAATTTTTGTGTTATTAACTTTTAGTCTTTGATACTAACATTAAGTGGAAGTTTATGGAAGACTCAATTGTGTCGTGAGAATGTGTTTTTTGTTTTGGTGCTAAGTATGGGATATAGGCATGCTCTTCCACTTCTGAGGATAACCTTTGTTAGGAGAAAACAGATCTCTCAGAGGGAATGTGATGTTTTTCTGAAAATTGTCTTTGGGAGAGAGCACCTGATATTGTCTTGTGGTTTTTGCAGCTGGAAAAACCTTGTGTAGATTCTGAGAGGAGATATATAGAAGCCAACAGACAGTGAGACAACACTTTTGCATCTTTATGCCTTGGGATGTTTTACACCACTTTAGTGGTCTTTGGTTTTTGACATTTCACTCGAAAAGAGAATAGCTCCAGAGAAGGTCTTGTGGCACTTGGGTCCACTGGTTTGGGATGATTTGGCAGAGTTTTGCTGTCTCTGCTGGTTCTTGCTGTTGCTACTGATTATCCTGCTGTTTGTTGTTTGCTATTTGAATGAACTGCTGGTATCCTGACAAGCAGAGTGGAATCATCCTAAGGAAAGAATTCTAAAAAGGTCCACATTCCTCACACCTATTAACCTTCATTCTTTCCCATCTTGGTCAGTGGATTGGAAGAGAAGTACTTAACAACCCTAAATAAAATACAGTTTTGAAAATTGTAAGCTTACTCTAAGAGCCATAGTTGAATACTATGTTTTATTCAATATGTCATGCCTTCTGAATATATTCAATAAAACACCTAAATTTTCTCATAGTCATTTCAATTTGACTTCACATGAAAACAAATAATCACTATTAATATACTTATTTCAATTAAAAGGTACTTTCTCCAAAGAATTGATCAATGCAATGACATAGTTTTATTTCTTTTTTTTTTTTTAATCTAACTAGGAAATAACTGTTCTTTAAAAAAATGTGGTCAATATTTCACGCTTTCCAAAGTAATGAAAGATATGGAAATCATTAATTCTTTTAAAACTAGATCCCAATATGCAATTAAAACAACCAAATATTTATCAAAGCAATATAAATATCGTTATACAGAGGGGTGCTAATGAATAAGGCCATTTTCACATTTTTTAACATAATTTAATAGTAACTACTATACACACATTTTAGAGGCAATATCTTTTAATACAGCAAATACAATAAACACAGAGGCAAACACATGCCAACAAATCAATGAAAATATATTATGAATTTGAAATATTCATAATATATTCTTTATAAGATAATAGGAAGTGGTATTGAGAATACAAATATTTAAGGACATAAATCTTAACCTTTGTACAGTTTGCTTGTATAATGTCTGTTGGTTTGAAAATGTTAATTAGATTTTAGTGGCCCTTTCCTATTAAGATGGAAGTAGAAGTGATCCTAAGATATAATAGAATCTTATGGATAAGTGTATTTTATGACATATGAAAACAGAATTGAATTCTGCTTGAATAAGTTTTTATCAATCCTTTTACGATCTCAGATTTTCATTTTGTTTTTTTAAATTGTCTAAATATTTTTAAAATTTATTTTTTATAGTTTTTTAATTTTTACACATAATTACAATACACTACATACAAGAAGAAAAACAAAACAATCAGAAATTATAAAAATGCTACATTAATTGTGTTTTGGTTATTTGTACTTGGCAACCTTGAAAAAAAATCTTTTCCATCTTGGTGAGTTTACAATTCTGAATATTAATCAATATCTATCATATCTCATCATTATCAACATAAAACATATCTGTAGACCTAAAACTAACTTACCCCCTAAACGGCTAAGCTTGATTGTAAAACTAAACAATTGAATTTTCATTTTGAAGTTCAAGCTTGAGTAAGAAAAAAAACATATTGATATTATCAAATGACTTAATTTTATGGAATTCATAAATGTATTTCCTAAACTCTAAAGTATATGTAATATAGCTAAGAAATTTACTCTAATTGTGAGTAGACAGAAAACAGTGAATTAAGGGCTTCAAAAAGTTTATGATAAGAAAAATAAAAAGACTTGTGTTCATTGGGTGATGTTATGTTTCTATAAAATCTACTAATTTCTGATACGACTATGTTTTCAAGATATGTGGGCTTCCAAGCTTCTAAACATTTAGATGACATGATTTAAATAGAATTAATAGTTAATCGGATACAGAGCCTTGACAAAAATCTCTTTTTACTAAATAAATCCTCTAATTCCAGGAATGCATTTTCTTTAACAAAGTTATTGGCCAAAGGGATGCATGGGAACCCCCAACTAACCTAAGTTATTGTCAATACTGTTGGTTGATCACCACAAAATGATGATAAGAACTAATTTCTAAAGACAACACCTATGCAACTCATTGAACTTGGAGAAATCACTATAAAAATAAAACAACTAGAATCATCTTTCATTTCTGGATTAATTTTCATCTATATTAATGTTTTCTTAAACTTCATTAAATACTCTTATGCTTATTCTCTCCACTGATAATTGTATTTGTTAATTAGTTAAAGAAAATATGTTAAGTCATGAACATAGTTCAGAGTCTGAACTAAGTCTGTGACACCAAGGTCCTTACTGTACATACTTTGTTAAAAATCATTTGGGAATATCTCCAAGAGTATTGAAGTATGGTCAGGAAGCTGAGAAAATATTGAAGGGAACTAGCTAAATAGTATTGGGAGGACCATAAGAATGTCGAAGAAGGTCAGGGAATATCAAACAAGAAACATGCTAAAATCAAACCCAGAGGTGAACATCACAACCTTATTTTTAAATTATGACAGCCATATTTAAAAATATCAGTGTGGAAAAATCTATGATGTATCAGTAATATTCTCCTTCATTAATAGTTTTCTTAACATCTGTGGTTAAGCAGATAAGCAGATGAATAGTATTAGAAATTGAATTACTTGAAAAGTAATAAAGCAATTAGACAAAATCGCTTCTTTATATAGGAGTATGTGTTTGCTAATATTGTTTGTTAAGTCAACTACAATGGCAGTTAAGTATAGAAAAGTCATCTGTGCACTCTTTTGATGGATTTTCTCTAGAAGATTATTTTAATCCAGCAACATGGGTACTAAGGCAAGGGATTACATCCAAAGACTGTCTAGGTCTATGTGCTCCCACTGGAATGCAGACACACTCTGGACTACAGGATGATCTAGCTGGAATATGGACACACCCTGAGTACACTCCCTTAGCCCTATACAATGAGGGTAAAGTTATACTGTAGAGGGAAGCAGCCAGAAGATTAGAGCATATGGCCACACATAGTTGAATGTTAGGCAAAACAATTCAGTCAGAATCCAAGAGAAGTCAGCTTGAGCCAGTCAGCTTGGAGGAGAATTTAGGAAAGACAACTGAGTTGAACCAGCCAGTGAGAAAAACAAACACACGAAACTAAAATCATGTTGATGTAATGTATAAGAAATATTCCCATATGCTAGAGGTGACTCATTTAATGGTAAATACTTTAATATTTCTTTAATATTGAAGTCCATGCAGGCTTCCTGGCTTAATATATCTATTGGTCTTCTTTCCTATGAAGTGCAGAGCAGGCTGTAGTGCTAAGGTTATTTAGATTCATACTCTTTTAACCAAACAAGAATGATTGTATTAGATTACTTTAATAAAACAACAAACTGTAAAATATAATTTTTCACACAATATAGGAAAGTATCATAGACATGGTGACGTATCTGACTACTCAAACAAAGCAAATGATCAAAGCATGTTTACTGAGCATAAAGAAGAAGTAAGCAAGATAAACAATCAAAACTCCAAGGAAAGTACTTTTGAGATCCTTTGTTTCAAAAATATATATTTATAAAATATAGTATATTCCTGTCACCTTTTAAAGATCAATCTTTTAGTATTTCTACAGAAGAACTGTTATCCTAATTTGTCCATAACTCAGATTACAAGGGGAATGACATAAGCCTGTGGCTTTGAGTTATATGAAATTTTATTGTTTTTAACACCAGGTTGCATTTTTATCCTTAGTGGTTCTTATATAGAGTAACTTTCGTGTAAATTAAGGGGAAAATAGAAGCACACCTGAAGTAAATATTGGAGGCTTCACCTGTGTGATTTGCACAAAAGATGCTAAATGTTCTAGCAATCTAGAAACAAGTAAATCCAAGACAATTATAACATTTAAAATATTGATTTTATAATATGAAGAAAAAAAAACAGGATGTATAAGAAAAACAAATCCATAATTTCCCATAAATTATTCTTAGTCTTTGCTTCAACAGTGTTCCTGGCTATAGGTGATGACTTTAATTACAAGGCACTCTTTGCTCCAGGTATATTTGCCTTTAGATATGTCTCCCATTCCTCTTTCACTTCTGAATCCTTGTCTATGGCAAAGGACTTAATGGTTACATATCCCAAAATATATAAAGTGGCTTCTACTTGCCAATGTGAGAGAATTGAGAATCAAAGACTTTAGGAAATAATTTATGCCTCATGAATGGAAGTAATGTTGTTGTAAAGAACTCTGAAAAAAGAGATATTGTACCTTTTGTGTCAGAGTAGTATATGAAAAGAAACCAGTCTGCTGACAAAAGAAGGGCATCAAAACACTGGTGCCTGTACTAGTTTGCATTCCCACCAGCAATGAAGGAGTGTTCCTCTTTCTCCACATCCTCGCCATCATGTGGTATCACTTGAGTTTTTGATCTTAGCCATTCTGATGGGTGTAAGATGGAATCTCAGAGTTGTTTTGATTTGCATTTCCCTGATGACTAAGGAGGTTGAACATTTCTTTAAGTATTTCTCAGCCATTTGATATTCCTCTATTGAGAATTAGTTCCAAGCTCCATTTCTGGAGAGTGGGGTCTGACTTTCCACAGGAACTCTAGTGCCCCATATTTGACCACATCCCCTGGATGGGGATACCTGGTGGCACTCAGAGGAAGGATAGCAGGCTACCAAGAAGAGACTTTATAACCTATGAGCATATACAAGGGGAGGAGATCCCCCTCAGTCACAGTCATAGGGGAGGGGAGTAAGGGGAAAATGGGAGGGAGGGAGGAATGGTAGGATACAAGGAATGGGATAACCATTGAGATGTAATATGAATAAATTAATAAAAAATATATAAAAACACTGGTGCCCTGAATTCAGACATCCAGTCTTAAAAACTATCATAAATAAACTCCAGTTCATAAAAAATTACCCAGTCCATTGTACTTGGTTACAGCATCTCTAAAGCTTAGGATTATGACTCTTTGCTAGAATTATCTCATTGACTTACTGACTGTCCTATAATCATCCTCCAAACCACACTTCTAATATCCCCAGCAATTAAATAATAATATTGTCCTCTGTGTCAGCTCTCCATGATCCAAACTTGAATACCACTATAATATTTTTCAACATGTTTCAATATCTGAAAATGTTTGTTTACCTTTTCAGTAAATATAAATGTTACTTTTATTCACCAGATGTAATTGTCTTCTCAAAGGCTTGCTAGTGAATAATTGGCCCTTTTCTAGTTCTTCCTGAACTCTGGTTTGCTGGTATAACTAAACTTCTGGCTCAAACTTCTCTTCAAGCTGTTTGACTCACTTTGGCTTCTCAAATCTTCTCACTAATTGCTCTGCTTTGAAAACTGTTCTTGAAGCCCAGCAGTGGTGGCACATGCCTTTAATCCCAGCACTTGGGAGTCAGAGGCAGGCAGATTGCTCTGAGTTTGAGGCCAACCTGGTCTACAAAGTTAGTCCAAGACAGCCAAGGCTACACAGAGAAACCCTGTCTTGAAAGACCAAAAAGAAAAAAGAAAAAGAAAACTGCCCCTGATATCCATAAACAAAATGCAAAAAACCAAACCGAACTCCACTGACTGCTCAAATCAACTCCATTGCACTGAATTGTAGGCACAGGACTAGTCTAGACTCTAATATCTTCCCTACTAAGCTCTCTACTGTGCTCAAATCTATTCTTTCTCTACTGTCTTCTCTATCTCTCAACTATACTATACTGCTCTTAAGTAGCTCCTTTTTCCTGTTTCTTCTCTTGAGAGGTGGATGTATCTTAGCCTGAGTCATTCTGTCAAAACTTTATATAATTTGTCACTTTATCTGACCCTCAATTAGACGTCACTTTCAAACATGGGTGTTCTCTTCTACAACCTAACTTTACCTTAGTTGTTTGGTATTAAAATTTTTTCTATGGGTGTGTCTGTATTCCAGCAAGAGAGATTAAAAGAATGTCATTCTACGCAGCTCACACAGACCCGAGAGGTTCTTTGGATATGATCTCTTGCCAGAGCAGCCATGTTGCTAGATTAAAATTCTTCTACACTTTTCTTTTTGTTCAAGCTAAGAATTGTGCACTGTTTAACAATTACTACATGAACAATTATTACTCCCATAAACTTAACAGTCCAGATGTTCTTATGATGATCCCTTGATGTGATGGTCTTTCCTAGTTATACACTGTCCATTTAAAAATCAATGTTTCCAGACTGCCAGTCTGTCTTTCTTCAGCTGGTTGGTTAAGCTATCCTGCTACAGAGAAGAATGGCTTTCTGCATCATCTGCATTGCTGTCTTTCTATGTTTCTTCCTTCCTTGAGTTATGCCTCTTATGTAGAAGATTCTCTTACTCACATTGAATCATTGTCAATTTTGATGGAATTCCTATCCTTTGATTACATGTGGAAATATAGACAAAACGTTATCTAACATATCACATTCCGTGACTTTAATTCTGATGTCTCTATGTCTCTACATTCCAGTGTCTTTCAGGTAATCTTATTTTCCCCTTTCTGTTTATCTAGGGACAACTAGATCTTTATGAATCCAAACATAAGCTAGACATTTAGGCATTTACATCTATGTCCAGCTCCACACAACAAGCCAGATTCTTAGCCGTTAACAATGAGATATATATATCTTGATACTCAATTTCATTAGGTACCATCACTCATAATTATGTACCTCTGTGCTCTTCCTTCCTCTGTCTTCTGTCTCTCAAGCATTTGTCTTGTGGCTAATTTCTCTTGCTGTAATGATGTTTTTCATCCATTTTCAAAGGAAATATATAAAGGTTGCCATTGAATGTTGGAAGGGATTTAATATGGAGGTGAAAATTGCCATTAGTACTGTGATGGCTTTTTCAAGTAATGTTTCTAGCCCCTCAAGTCCTACACTCAGTCTTAAGGGATCTGAAATGGAGTTTCCTACTTTTAATTTCAAGAGAAATCTGTCTACATAATTAAAATTGTGTTTTGGGGTTTCTTGCTGTGATTTGCTATCTTGGAAGCTCCTGCAACTTTCCTTGCTCTGAGTTTGAGTTTCCCACCACTTCTGAGTCTCTCTGAGGGTCCTTACAAAATTGGAGAACCGATGCTTCATCTGGAAATGATTCCAGGTGAATTTCCCTCTGCAACTTCCTGTCAGATGTCTCCTGTTATCATCAATGTTTCTATAAGATGCCTTCTATTTTCTAAAGTGTTAGAGGTTCTTCTCCAATTACACTGGGCTCCAAATGTAAGTGTAACTTTTAATTTCCTTTATTCAACTCTATTGCACTGTCTTCTCTACTGAACTCTCTACTCAATTCTATGCCTTCCTCTACTCAATTCTTTTTTTAAAAAGGATTTATTTACTTTATGTATATGAGTACATTGTCTTCATGCACACCAAAAGTGAGCACCAGATCATATTACAGATGGTTGTGACCCACCATGTGGTTGCTGGGAGTTGAACTCAGGACCTCTGGAAGAGCAGCCAGTGCTATTAACCACTGAGCCATCTCTCCAGCCCCCTTTACTCAATTCTTAACTGTACTCTATTGCATTGTCTTCACTTCTCTCTCCATGCTTTTCCTTACTCTGCCTCTTACCTGTACTGTATTGCTCTTAAGTAGCCTCTCTTTTCTGTCTCTTCTTGTGAGATTGGGCTCTATCCTATCTTGACTCATTCTCTCAAATATTTCTCTGAATTTTCACTCTTCTGCCTCTCAATTAGCGATTCACTTTCAAACCTGGCTGCTTTCTTCTACAAACTAATTTTATCTCATTGTTTGTGATAAATGTGTGTACTAAGGTCAAGTATGTATTCTAGCCAGAAGAATTAAGGGTGTTCCATTCCAGTAGGTTCACACAGACCTGGAAGGTCATTGGATGTGATCCCTTGCCAGAGCAGCCATTTTGCTAGATTAAAATACTTCTACAAGTAAAACTGTTTCAAAAGCTTTACTTAACATATGCATAGCTATGTGGTGGTAGCTCATCCATTTAATCCTAGCACCTGGGAAGCACAGGCATGGGAATCTATGTGATTTTGAGGCCAGCCTGGTCTACAGAGCAAGTTTTGTGACAGCCAAAGCTATGTAGAGAAACATTATCTCAGGAAAACCAGGATGGAGGGTGTGGAGGAGTGGCACACACAGTAAAAATACTCTGTTAAGTAAAATTATCCTTAGGAATTTTTAAATTCTAATTTTGGGGTGGGGGTAGCCAATTTGCAATTATATAGGAAATGAATCAGTCTGCAGATGAAGTAATATATTCTAAATATTTGACAAAAAGATAACAATTTTTCTGAACTACTGCTCAGAGATGGGGTGATATGGGAGTTCAGTAGGACATGTCATCCAACATCCCATTATGAGTGAAAAGAGAAATGTGGGAGAATCTATAAAAATGACTTACTAGGAGAAAAACTATATCAACTACTACAGGTTTGAAAATAAAGGTCATCCAAAGCCAAGAAAATGGACAACCTCTAGAAGCCAGGAGATGGAAGGAAAATGGGATCTTTGTAGCATCTTGAGTAGCAAATACAGTTTGACCACTGCCTTAAATGTAGTTTAGTCTTGACTATTTCCCACTTTATATTGCACTTTAATCCAGAATTGCACAGGCATTTGCCTATATTCTTCAATAGATTCTTGATGGATCAAGCAGCCTAAGTCTATAATTTTGTTTTGTATATTTGTTTTTGTTTTTCAAGACACGGTTTTTCTGTGTAGCCTTGGCTATTCTGGATCTCCCTTCATAGAACAGGATGGCTTTGAACCGACAAGGTTCCACCTGCTTCTGTCTCAGAAGTGCTGGTATTAAAGGCGTGCATCACCACCAACTGGTCTCTAACATTTTTATGTTTGGTTACCATGTTTTAATTTATTATCTGTAATATGAAAGCAGATACGGTTTACGGTTACATTTAAGTGATTTAATATGTGAAAGCAATCCTGACAAGAAGCACTGTAGATTAGCTCTTGTCATAGCAGTAGCTGGTCTACAGTTTCATCTGTCAACCCTCAGAAATAACTGCATAGATGATTGTTATTTTAGTAGGTTTGAGGTGCTGTCTGAGACAAAAATAAGCATGTATAACAGGAACTCATCTAATATGACTTCTGAAAACAATGAAACCTTCATATCTTAAGTAGTGTGTTCACCCACACTTCCTATATAACTTGGATAACTTTTGCTATTGTAATTGCATTACAGCTGTTTTGAAAGCCACTCTGCAAGATTTCAAATTCAAACTCTTCTACCCCATATGCATATTTATTTCCAAAAAATTGAATTAATATTCTGTAGTATCATCTTTATGATAAAAATAATGAAAAAATAAACATAATCTTCAAAAAAATAATATGAAAAATGTTCTAGTATTTTCCACTGGTAAAAGAAGTTCATAGTTGGGGCAATTTTTAAAAAATTTAAAAATATTTTATTAATTTATTCATATTACATCTAAATTGTTAGCCTGTCCCTTGTATCTTCCCAATCCTCCCTCCCTCCCACTTTCTCCCTACTCCCCTCCTCTAAGGCTGTGCCTGAGAGGGACCTCTTCCCCCTGTATATGCTCATAGAGTATCAAGTCTCTTCTTGGTAGCCTGCCATCCTTCCTCTGAGTGCCACCAGGCCTTGCCATCCAGGAGATGTGGTCAAAAATGGGGCACCAGAGTTCCTGTGAAAGTCAAGCCCCACTCTCCACTCAATGGTGGAGAAAGACCTGTCCATCGGCTGGATCTGTGTGGAGATTAGAAGTTTACTTCCCGTATTGTCCTTGTCTGGTGTGATAGTTTGAGCAGGAGCTTGGCCCAGATCCGCCCGTGATAATGTTCTTCTTGTAGGTTTCTAGCAACCTCTGGATCCTTCTATTGCCCTATTCTCCCATGCTTCTCTCACCTAAAGTCCCAATAGGATGTCCTTTGATCCACTTTCCTGGTAAGTGAAGACTTTCATGGGACATGCCCCTTGGGCTAGTGTCTAGATATCAGTGAGTATATACCACTTGACTCTTTCTGATTCTGGGTGAACTCACTAATTGTGATCATTTCTAGGTCAATCCATTTGTCCACAAATTTTGGGAATTCCTTGTTTTTAATAGCTGAGTATATTCCAAGGAGTGGGATAGCTGGGTCTTGAGGAAGCCCTATTCCCATTTTTCTGAGAAAGCAACAGATAGCTTTCCAAAGTGGTTGTACTAGTTTGCATTCCCACCAGCATATGTCCCTGTTCTGTGGTGGAGCATTTTCTGGGTATATTCCAAGGAGTGGAATAGCTGGGTCTCGAGGAAGCCCTATTCCCAGTTTTCTGGCAAAACGCCAGATAGATTTCCAAAATGGTTGTACCAGTTTACATTCCCACCATCAATGAAGGAGTGTTCCTCCTTCTCCACATCCTCACCAGCGTGTGGTGTCACTTGAATTTTTTATTTTAGCCATTCTGATGGGTGTAAGATGGAATCCCATTTGCATTTCTCTGATGACTAACGATGCTGAGCATTTCTTTGTTTCTCTGCCATTTGATATTCCTCTGTTGAGAATTCTCTGTTTATTTCTGAGCCCCATTTCTTAATTGGGCCATTTGGTTTGGTGATATTAACTTTCTTGAGTTCTTTATATATTTTGGATATTAGACCTTTGTCAGATGTAGGGTTGGTGAAGATCGTTTCCACCAGTCTGTAGGCTGTTGCTTTGTTCTCTTGACAGTGTGTCCTGCCTTACAGAAGCTTCTCAGCCTCATGAGGTCCCATTTGTTAATTGTTGAGGTTAAGGCCTGGGCTGTTGGTGTTCTGGTCAGGAAGTTGTCTCCTGTGCCAATGTGTTCCAGGCCCCTTCCTCATTTCTAACTCTAACCAAATTAATGTCTCTGGTTTTATGTTGAGGTCTTTAATCCACTTGGACTTGAGTTTTGTGTGTGGTGACAAATAGGGGTCTAATTGCATTTTTCACCAGATCATGGTGTCTGACATAGTTTTCTAAGAAACTTGATAATTTTTAATTTTATAAAATGTTTTTTACAATCTATTTCTAAAATATTAACATTTTAAAATTAATCACTTATACTTTCAGTTTTAATTGTATTTTATTTTAAATAAAATAATTTAATTTTTGTTTATGTAGTAAGACACAGTCATGTATATATACTCAATTTTTTTATTTATTATCTATTGCAGGCAATCAAGGCTGGTTCTAATGCTTAGCAACTGTAAATAATGCAGCAATGAACACATATGTAAAAGTATCTTCATTGTATCTTGGGGCTATATGCCGAGGGGTAAAATAGTTGGATCATGTTTATTTCTATTTTTAACTTTTAAAGAAACCCCAAGACCAGTTTCCACAGTGACTACACTTCTTATCTACCCCCTACCCAACACTACATTTTCTTTTGAATTTGTTGTTTTCTTTGTTTTTCATTCTATCTGGGATATAATTTAATTATCTATATTACTATATATCCATTTATATATTCTAATGTTATTATAAAGTTCACATGGAAAAGCCAAATGATGCAGAATAGGCAACAGGATCCTAAGGCAAAAACAATGTTAAATCTACCACAATCCATGATTTAAAATAATGCCACAGAGCTGTAATGACAAGGGCATCATGACACTTGGTAAATCCTGGTTTGTACTGGCATTCCAGTGAGAAAGCAGAAATAAACTTATATGGTTCCTGCTAATAAAGTTTATGAAAAAATAGCCACAGACATAAATAAGACAAAGGATCAACTTGTCAAGAGTTTGGGAAACTTGCTGTCTCCATTCAAAAGAATAGATTTAGTTCTATATTCCTTACCTTGCACAGAAATTAATTCAAAGTATATCAAATGATTTATCACTAGATCTATAATTTGACACTACCAGAGGAAAAGGTGAGAAAGTATTTTAAATATAGGTATGCATGAGACTATTCTGCAAAATGCTTTTATAACACAGGAAGAACTTAACACTTGACAAATTATATAAAAAATATTTCTCAGAGCAACAAAATCAGTCACTCAAAGGATGAAACAATGCATAAATATTTTGTCAAGTATAAACAATGAAAGAGTTAATATTTGAAATATCTACATAATTTAAACTTAAAAATCAATATTCCCAGACTTGCAAACCCATGTGTATACTAATGATATGAATAGACAGTCTTCAAGGAAAAAATCATAGCATGCAGTGGATACTTCATAACATAACAAACAACTGTTGTCATCAAGCAAATGCAAATTATGCACCACACACACACACACACACACACACACACACACACACACACGGTCATGGTGCAATAGCCTCAGATGAGCGCAGAACTCTAGTCACACATTCTGGATGGTCAACGTCACCTATGAGGCAATGCGTTATAACTAGAACTATTCACATACTCACTAACCTGTTAAACCACAAGCATAGATCTCAATAATCTTGGTGTTTCAAAACTAAAATTTATTCCATGGCAGCGGACTGTTCATCTGTTTATGAAAGCTTTTGTTATGTATTCTGCTCTATGGAAAAAAGACTTTCATAAAGCTAAGTGGTTGCTTTATTTGTTTTCTGTCACAAATTGTAAATGGCCTTTAAAAGTCACTAGCTGTTACTCAAGAATAATGAGGTATATTATTTTCTAAATGCACATGTAAATCTCCAATTAACACTAATGGTATTTATGGCAGCGAACTAAAGGGATATCTACTTTAGTGTTTTAAAAGAAAGAATCTTTGATTTTTGATACCTACATTTTTACCATCTAAGTGCAGACTGGCATAAATAAACAAATTAGTATTAAATATCAATTTGACACTTCCATTTATGCTGACATTCTGAAATGCTGTCTTTAAAAGGAGATGCATTTTAAAACTGAGACACAGCTTTAGATAGCACTTAAAAATCCTTCCTCTGGCATTAATTTCAGAATTATTAAGAATGAAAGGCAATATCTTGATAAAATACCAAAATGATAGATTTTCAAATACGTATGGCAAACAGTACTTCTTTTTTAAAAAAGTCTGCATACAAATACAGAGCTCACAGCTCTACTATTTGTTTCATATTTACCTCTTAGTTTCCTAAATTGTAGTGTGTTTATATAGTTAATTTTCCAAAAGATTACTATGTATTAAAAGAGATTATATATAAGTAATTGAAATAGCATTTAAAGTATATTTTAAATTCCATTTTAAATTTTTGTGCGTGGAGTTGGAGACTGAGAATTAAAATCTAGTGGTCAGACTTGGCATCAAACACCTTTACTTATAGAACCATCTCTCTGCACCTTAAATGCCATTGTGTAGTCTAAAAGAGATATATTAATATAATTGAGTATTTTTATAATTTTAGACCTCTCAATATAGCGTGTGGTCCTATATGTGCACTAGGATCTTTGTGATCATTATGTAAAAATAAGAGAATTAGATTATATTAATAAAGTATAAACACTTACATAGTAAAACTTATAAAAGAGCTAAAGTACTGTTGATTAGATTTAACACGAAAGGAATAAAGATGGGAAAATAAACAAAAAGTGTGAGTGGATGCAAAAGCCACAACAAAACAGTACTATCTTGCTTCACAAAGAAATGCTCAAGGAAGCATTTCTAAGAAAAAGTTACTGATCGTGCTCATCTAAGTAAATATTTTACTTTTTTATTTTTTACCCAGCAAATTTTATGATTTCATTTTTATTAGTAGTAAATGCTTTTAAAACAAAACAAAACCATTCTATGAATTCAAAATTAGATATTTTCCTTTTCTAGTAAGGAATATCTTATTAAGTTCTATGGACTTTACCAAACATCAACTCATCTGGGATGCAAAGACATCTAAACAAAGGACTATACTTCTCTTCTAAGTAAAGAGAAGCTGACATTTTAAGAATCTAAACTACTAAAATAAGGAGAAGGCTTTATTTCCCATGCTTATTCAATGTCTATGGAAAACCGTATTGACTTCACTGTATCTATGCCTGGAAGAATGCCTAGGACAAAGTAGGTACACGATAAACATGTTTTCATGTATACATTAATAAACAGCTTTTAGAAATCCTATTGTAACATCAGAATGTATTTAAGTCTCTCTTGAACCTTAATGTTCAAGGCTAGTTAGTAAGAATAAAGTAACCACCTGGCTTTGAGTTCAATGGATGATAGAATATAGGAAAATTTAAAAAGTATACTGATTTAATATAAATAGGATAATTATATGCTAAATAACATTTGTTGGGATTAATGACTTCTGACAACATTTGCTGTAAACAAATGATCTATTTCAAAAATATTTCTTTTTCGCTTTTGGGGAACAGGATTTCTCTGCGTAGCCTTAGCTGTCTGGACTCATTTTGTAGACCCGGCTAGCTTCAGACTCACAGAGAGCTGCATCCTCAGTACTGAGATTACAGGTGTTAGCCACCACGCCCTGAAAAAAATCATTATTTTTGTAATCATATATTTTCTGTGTATTGATTTGTTAATTTATTCTTAGAAACTAACATACAGTTATGTCAATGAATATGTCCTTAGAAAGTCAGAAGAGAAAGAATACCTCTTAATGACAAACTTTATTTCTGTGCAGTTTTAATTCAAGAAAAGTTTGAAGAATGTTTATTCCAGTATACATGTTTTTAAAGTTAGAAGAGTAAAATTATACGTTTGTTAAAATCAATGAATGTTTCATTGTTAATGTGCTACTTGCGTTAGTTTTGTTAATAAATATTTCAATTTGTCATGTGTAATATGAATCAGCTATAGTTTAATGCAATGTGAGAAAGTTTGGGCATGATCATCTCTTTGACACTGATATATTACTAAATCTTAATTTTACTTTGAATTTATTACCATTGATTAGTAATATTACTACATCTTTGCCCATTGTCCTTTTAACATGATCATGGAAGAAAAAAAAAAAAAAAAAAAAAAAAGAAACACAAGTCTTTCCCTGAAAAACATGTTGTGTCTTATCTCTCTTAACAGAGTGTCATGAAGGAAATCTGGTTTTTTAGTTCATTGTTAGCTGTCTGAATTCCATGGATGCCTTACTACTTTATTAAGTGCATCATTTTGTATTGTCTTCAAAAGAATAAGAAGGATATTTTATACAGTTCTTTTCAAGTAGTTAAGTGGTTCTCTCTGTGAGTTAAAATATAGGTACAGTAGAAACTGTTTTAAGTCTAAGATACTTATTAGATCATAACTCTCATGTATATACATATACATGCTCAACACCTCAACATATGCACATATTATTTTAAACAAAACTTAACTTTTATTATTTTAATGTGTTTAATTATCTTGCTTACACTTATGTCTGTGCAGTACAAGCATTTTAATGCCCGCGGAAGCCAGAAGAGACTGTTGGATCTCCAGGTAACAGGATAAAAGAGTGCTGTAAGCTGTCATGCAAGAGCTCAGGATTGAGTCTGAATCCTCTGGTACAGCTGCCAGTGCTCTTAACCATTGAATGAGGTCTCCAGCCCCCCTCACATATTAATTTGCGAATTAAGGCCTTATGTGGTTTGTGGTCTGAAACATATGATTAAGTGGTGGGATTGTAGCTATGCACCATCAATTTAGCTTATGCTAAATTTGTCACATTGACCTGTTTCGTCATTTCATCATCCTAATAAATATTTTATAATTATTCACCTTTACACATCCATCAAATCTTCACTCTGATATGAATATCGAAAGTGAAACTATTAGAAGACATAGATGTAAACTGGTCATCATGCAGTCTTCTTTAGATAATTGTAGAATAATTTCATTGCTTTTCAACAATTTATTTTGTTTTCTGTTTATATTTACCTACTATGTTTGAGAATTCAAGATATTATGTGAGTAGCATGAGAGTATGTCATATGTTATTATATATATCTCATATACAGTACATTATGATATCATAGATCATATACTATGATATCATATACCATATATCATGAGTTTTATATATAAATGAAAACATATTCCACAATTATTAAATAAATTGCCAGAAGTCTGTATAGTTACGTATACCAACACGCTGTATTAATCATGGTGGAAAAGTCAGCCACATAATATTTTGTAGTCAGTGAATGGCTAAGGATCGGACTTTATAGTTTAGTTAGCTTAGCAAGCTGTGAGTTCTCAAAGTCGAATAAATTCACACAATGGAAGCATCCAAGGAGTAGCTTATCTTCTTCAATAGCTCATAAATAGATACTTTTGGATCCAAAGCATAAAAAAATTGAGGTGAGTTTGCTTACTTATAGAAGTAATAAGGATTTTGTTTCTACTATTGTCTTATTGTTGTGAAGAGATATAGTAACCAAGGCAACACTTATAAAAGAAATCACTTACTTAGGGCTTGTTTAATAAAGCAGTTATGAACATGAAACTGCATATGTCTTCACTGTTATATATATGATGCTTTCTATTTCTCAGTCCATAAATGCTATTGTTCAATTATTACTTTTTACAATGGAATTTTATTTATTAATTAGACTTAATATCTCATTGAATTATGTGATGAACATATATAAAAATGTATGATAATATGCCATGAACAGATTGTTAATTTTTAATTTTTTAATTTTAGCATAACCAGTGTAATGTAAAAGTTTTATTATTCTTATTATAGAGAACTCAAAACTTAATACCCATGGATTTTTGCATATGATAAGGTAGAATTTCATTTTCAATATTTATTTTCATTTACATGTATAAATATGTTTTCATGCTACTTATGTGCCAGTGCTCACAGAAGCATGAAATGGCATCACAAACTCAGGAATTGGAATTATAGACTGTTGGAGACAAAAGGCCATAAGGCCAATGTTCAGCCATCTTGTCCAAGTCTGCACCTTTAAGTCTCTGTCTTTCCCAAAGCTTGCCTTTCACTGAAAAGTAGTTGACCCTGTTGTGAGTCAGCAGTTAGACTAAAGACAGATAAAGACAGAACAAGATGTCCTGTGTGGCAGGACATTATGACCCTGCCTAGAATTCCCTGTTTTGAAAAAGGCCTACAGCTCAGTTACTATAGCAATATGCTCCCCTGCCTTCTGCCTTATAAAAGCTGCTGGCTGACTAAAATAGTTTCAGAGTTTGATCAATCTGACTTGCTCTCCTTCTTTGTGTCTTGCATTTTCAACAGGTAACCTTCCTCCCGATTGTTAGTCAAACCTTGGAAGCCTTCTGGGGCAATAGTCTGTCTGGAGTCCCCTGACCTGGGTGCTGAAATCTCAGTTTTTCAGATTAACAAAGAGGAGAGAGAAGCAGAGCTGTGGTACTTGAAACCTGGCCAGCTCACCATCAACACTGTGTGTGTGTGTGTGTGTGTGCGTGTGTGTGTGTTGAGGAGGAGTGTTATTAAAATGCAGTATTGCTCATTTCCAGCTCTGAGCTGTGGTATTTGAAGGCTGGCCGCTCACCATCAACATTTGTGTGTGGGGGGAAGCTAGAGGGGAAAGTTTGTTAGAAGTACAGTATCTCTCTTCTCCAGCTCTGAGCTACTGAATAAAAAGTTCACTTTTACTAGATCTCCAGGTGATACACAAATACATTAAATTTTAAGCAGCTCAAACTAAATTACTTAGCCATCTTTCTGCTTCTAGTCTTCAAAAGATCAAAATCACTTTAAAATTTGTATCTATGCCATTACATTAGCAATAATTAAAATTTAAAACTAGTTTTATTTCTTCTGTTTTCCCATTGCTATGTTACAAAATGTTACAATGCTTAGCTGAATGAGCCAATTGGTTTACTCTGCTGGCTGGGAATTTATATTGCATATCAGGAATGGCTGCAGTAAAGACTTACATTATCTTGGATTCTTTACCAATGGGAGTAGTGAGGAATATTACCACTCATTAATTTTGCTTTCAGTCTCAGCTAATGACAAAGTTAAACAGACCTTCTCTGAATTATTGTTTGTAGTATTTACTTGACACACTCCAAGAAATATTTTCTTAGAGTACCTAAATCTTAACATAGCCTAACTTGTAATGTCTCATGGCTTTCGGAACAAATGCCATTTGGCCTTAAATGTTTTGCTCAGGTAGATACTTTAACGACTTATTATAACTTCAGTGTTTGAACTGCAAAGCAATGAAAAAGACATCCATTTCTACATGGTTAAATATAGATTTCTCATTTCTATGGAAGTGTCAAAGATTATTCAGCCATGTTTCAAATTTACATACCTTGTTTTTATTCATATATAAATATTACTCAGGGATTTTTCTACAAAGAACTTCCAATAACTTTTGTTGATCATTAATTAAGTTATTTATTTACTTTACATCCCAATTGCATCTTCCTCTTCCTCTTTGCTCCTGGGCTTTCCCTCTACACAGGCACACCACCCATCCCAACCTCCACTCTCCTCAGAAAAGGGGTGGCCTCCATTTTATCAATGAGTCTTGGCATATCAAGTTACAGTAAGACTAAGCACATTTTCTATTGAGGCTACATAAGGCAACTCAGTCAGGAGAAAGGTATCAAAAGACAGGCAGCATATCAGAAACAGCCCCTGGTCCTGATTTAGAGTCCCACAGGAAAACCAAGCTGCGCAACTGTAACATATGTGTAGAGTGCCTCAGACCATCACTTGTGTGCCCACTTTATGCAGCTCAGTTTCCATAAACCCAGTTAACTGTTTCTTTAGGTATTCTTGTGGTTTCTTTGACGCCTTTGGCTCCTTCATCCCTTACTTCCCTTCCAACAAAGGATTCCTCAAGATGCACTTAGGGCTTGGCTATGGGTCTCTGCATCAGTTTACATGAGGTACTGGGTGAAGCTTCTCAGATGTCAACTGCGCTAGGCTTCTGTATACAAGTGTAGATGAATATCATCAACAGTTTCAGGGGTGGGCTCCCTCTCAGCACATGAGTCTCAAGCTACTGGTTAGCCCTTTCCTCAAATTCTGCTTTATCTTTCACCCCTCCACATTTTATACTCAAGAAAGACTGGAAGTGTAAGGTTTTATGGCTCAGTTGGTGGCCTAATCCCTCTATTGGAAGTCTTGCCAGAGTACAGAAGACGGCCTAGTTCTAGAAGTCTTAGCAGGCTCACCTTTACAGATTCCTGGTAACTTCCATGGTCCTCGGTTTCTAGCTCCTCCAAGAAATGTCTTCCCAATCCAGTTGTCTCTCCCAGTATTCTCTCATTCACTCCTCTCCCCACTTCATCCCTCCTGTTCACACTCCATCCTCTTCCTCACAAAGTTTCTTCCCACTATACACCCCAATGCCTAATAAATTTTCCCTTCTTACACTTTGGGCTCTCCTTGTTCCTTAGCTTTCCACGGGGTTTGTAACATGGTCCTCCTGTACTTTGTGACTAATTTCCACTTATAACTGAATACATTTTAAGTTTGTCTTTTTGATTCTTGGTTACCTCATTCAGCCTGATCTTTTCTAGTTCCATCCAGTTCCATACAAATTTCATGATGTCATTGTTTTTAATGAGTAATTGTTTGCTGAGTAAATGGACCATATTTTTTTTATCCATGTTTCAGTTGAGGGATACCTAGGGTGTTTCAGGTTTCTGTATATTACAAATAAAGTTGCTAAGAACATAGTCGAACAAGTGTCTTTGTGGTATGGTGGAACATCTGTTGGGTATATGCCCAGGAGTGGTATAGCTGGATCTTGAGGTAGATCTATTCCCAATTTCCTGAGAAACCACAAAGTGATATCCAAAGTGGTTATACAGTCTCTACTGCAACCAGTAATGGAATGGAAGAGTGTTTCCTTTGCTCTACATCTTCATCAGCATTTCTGTCACTAGCAAGTGGAGTGGAAGCTGTCTCTAACATGGACTCTGCTGCCTGTTTTGGGGTCACTTTACCCTGGTGGGACTGCCTTTCCTAACCTCAATTAAAGAGAATGTGCTCAGTCCTGATGTGACTTGACATACTTTTGGGTGAGAGCTGGTTGATACTAGGGGGCTGCTTTTTTTCTGAGAAGAGGGGGAGGAGATGGGATGAGGAGGAGAGGAGAAAGGGGCTATATTCTGGATGTAAAGTGAATAAATACATAAACTTATTTTTAAAAAAGAAAAATTATTGTTCAGACTTTTAGCCTATTTTAGTATTGGTTTATTTGGTTTGTTGCTGTCTAGTTTCTTTAGTTCTTTATATATTTTGGATATCAGCCCTCTGTCAGATGTTGAGTTAGTAAAAATTTTTTCCCATGATGTAGGCAGCTGTTATGTCCTTTTGATGGTGCTCTTTGCCTTATAGAAACTTTCCAGTTTTATGAAGTCCCATTTATTAATTGTTGATCTTAGTGCCTGAGCTTTTAGAGTTCTGTAAAGGAAATTGTCTACAACTCTTATCAGTTAATTATGGAAAAAATGTAATAAAAATGGGGTTGACTAATGTTAAAAGGTTTAAAATACTTGAAGCAGTTAACAATAATAACATTAAAGGTTTTCCTCTGTATATTTTAAAGCATTATATTGGAAATTATTGACTATCTCAAATTCAATTACATTATGTATTTTTATTTGTTGATTATGTTAATTCTAACTTTAAGTAAGACAAATATGCCATTTTGGTAATTTTAGCATGTTGAAATTTTAGAAAGATGCTCTTATCTAACATTCTGTATGACTTGTGGGCTACAGTATACAAAACTAAATTATTTATGTATACTTTTGTGTTTTGTTGTTGTTGCTGCTGCTTTAAAAAGTAAGAATCTCAGTTAAGGGCTAATCTAATAAATAATTTTAAGACAATCAAGCCTAAATTTCAAAGTAACTCTCATTGTTTATATAATCCTTTATAGATATGTTTATGTTTAGTAATTTCAGGATCTATACTTCAAAAAATGAACAATAGCCACTATGTTTTAAAGTGAAAATGCAAGTATTGTACTTTCATATGTTAATAAAGACTAATTGGTATAGCTAAACATCTAGAATACTCTACACCATGACCATATGATTATATTTGAATCTTATGCCTTAAGTAAATATTATATACATACAAAAATGTAAATGAATACAGTTTGGACAATAGAAGAGTAATTAGATATATGGGTAGTCAAAAAATTACTTGTAAAACAATCATGATCACTTTGAGTGAAGTTCTCTATAACCCCATTATAGGGAAAAAAAAGAAAAATCCACAGTTTCCTGTACAACCTTTCTCCCTTAAGCTATGCATTGTCACAAAATATAAGATGGCAGAAGAACTGAGGAAGACACCCAGCTTCAACCTCTGTCTCCCATTTATACATACAAAATCAACAGGAACACATACCCATTAAAACTATTTAAAAGCAAAATTAACAACTTGGAGCACACCATTATATACCAGTTAATAAAGGAACCTTAGTGGGAACTTTAAGTCTCAACGTGTTATCCATTTAACCACTTTTTTGAACAAGTATTATACTCTTCTATTTCTATTCACAATATGAAACCACATATGGCAAATATATGATAGTAAGCTATGCATTTTTTTTTCTAAAAATATAGCTTTTACATTAATTTCCAGAACTTAAAAAATATGCTTAAATATTTCTTACATTTCAAAGATTTTCTTCTAATAACATTTTAGATCTCCTTCCCCAGGGTCTAATCTTGTATAAGATATGCAGATTATTAAATAGATAGTAATACAATGTTAGATTCATTTCTCGGAGGGTGAAAATGTATTGAAAAAATAGAACCTGTTCTATAACATTTGGCTAACAAAAGAGGACATTAGTTTTGTATTTTGAACAAATTGAAAACAAGAAAAAACTATTACTGTTTCATAAAAACTTCATAAGAAATGAGAGAGTTTGGAGAAAAGAACAAACATTCTTCTCTGTTGACATTAACATTTTTATTATTGGGATTTGAATACTTCAGCTGATGTGTCAGGAAATATGAATTGATAACAGAGAAACAAGAATGATGTAATAAAACAAAAAATTCTGGAAGAACTGTCAGAAAATATTGACAGCAATTCTTGATCATAGGCACAAACACTACAGACAAAATATGTTATTAGCCTTGTTTTTACTTTGAGATATTTTCAAGGTGACTGGGAGTCATTCTCTTTCTTCTAATAAACACAGGATGCTTTGTATTAGTGATGGGCTGGTGGAAATTATGCTTGCATTCTTTTTTACTTCTAAGTGGAAATTCCTTAGATTTCTAGACTTACAGGGATATCCTCTCAGAAACTATCAATTCATCTTAATATAAATGGAGGAAAAACCTTTTAAAGATTGTATTGGGGCTCAGAAACACATCTTCTTTATGAATTGTTAATTTTCATAATATACTCAAAAATATATGAGCTAATGACTAAAACACTGATAAGTCACTTGATATCCTACTGATAATATGCTGTACGTTTCTTCTAAATTGCTCCCATGGGCCTAGGTATTAAAGATGTACACTCATCTTTTAAAACTATTGGGATGTATTTGGATACCTGAAAGCCAGGACACATTTATATTATGAGATTTTCATAAAGCTTCCTTATTCATCAAAGTACAAATAAAAAAAAAAAAGAAAAGAAAAGAAAAAGAAAGAAATTTGTGATGGTCTCTTATTTTTCATGTTTGCCTACTATCATAGGATCTTTATATCATCCTCTACAATTATTCCATGCTATGTGGAAGAATAGGAAGCAATTTGTTATGCCCTCTGGGTGGCATAAATGCAAACCAAATAAATAAACATGCTGATGACAACTAGCTTTTATTCAATACATATTGAAATAAAATTATATATTTACAGCTTTTCACAGCCACCTTTAATTGATTATCATAGCCCATTTGAATTATCCTCATATTTTTTGTATCCTAGAAAGTTTTATGTCAAGTAATACTTAGATTTACTTACTAATAACTATAAACATAACAAATAAGCAAAGGTATAAGTATTAAATCTGATTTAAAAAGAACTTCACTATTACAAAAGTTAACTCACTTTGTGGAATTCACTATACCAAAATTATTGAAATGGACAGAAGACTGAGAAGCCACTTGGAAAACACTTTGTATTTAATACCTCCCACCTATTATATCTTTATCATTCAATGTCATGCAGGTATATTGGCTACAGAGAACCCTTGGTCATTGTTATCTACATTTTAGCTCCTTTCTGTAACGCATGCCATCTACTGCATAGCAAACCTTTCATTTGCTAGACTTATCTGTCAGTATAAGAATAAGTGAAATTTCTCTTAAGTTTCTCTTTATTTAATTTTTTGTTGGCTATAGGCTTGCTGTATATTGCTTTATTTATTTATTTTTATTGTTTACTTTTTTGTTTTATGTTTCTTTTTTAAAAATTATTATACCTTATTCAGATTACATCCCGATTGTTATCCCCTAACTTGTGTCTTCCTTTTTCCACCCTCCGTCCATCTTGTGCCTTATTCTTCTCCTTTAGACCTCCACCCCCACCTTAAGACCACAAGCCTACCAGGTCTCATCTGGATAGCCTGCTTTCCCTTCCTCTGTGTGGTATCCAACTTCCCTGCAAAAGGGAAGTGATCAAATCAGGGGCTCCAGAGATAGTGTCAGAGGAACTCTCTACTCTCCCCACAATCGTAAATAATGAGCTATCTACTAGCTAGATCTTAACAGGGAGTCTGGGCTTACTGCATGCCGTATCTTTGGTTGGTGCAGCAGTTTGTGCAGGCTGTGCTGGGTCCAAATCCTCCAGCCATGATGGTCTCCTTGTGGGTCCTTTTATTCTCCCATTCGCCCATACCACTCTCAGTGTTCCACCCCAAGTGCAGATACAAGTTCTAGTGTCTGTCCTGATCCCACGCTTGGTCCAGTCTCGCAGAGGACATCTATGTTAGGCTAATATCCACATATAATTGACCATATATTATGCCTGTCTTTCTGGGGCTGGGTTACCTCACCCAGTATGATCATTCCTAGTGCTATCCATTAGAGTGCAAATTTCAAGATTTCAATGTTGTTAATAGTTAATGAGGATTCCATTGTGTAAATATACCACAGTTTCTTTATATGTTCTTGGGTTGAAGAACATCTAGGGTGTTTGCAGATTCTGGGTATTAAAAATAAACCTGCTATGAAGTAGTGAGCAAATGTCCTTGCTGTATGTTGGAACATTTTTTGGGTATATGCCCAAGAGTTGTTTGACTGGGTCTTGAAGTAACACTATTCCCAATTATCAGAGAAAGCACCAGATTGATTTTCAAAGTAGCTGTACAAGTTTGAATGTTTCCTTTATTGTGTTTACATATGTACTATGTACCTGTGGTCTCTCCAAGACTCTTAAAATGAAAGTGTATTGGATTTTTTCAATGTCCTTTTCAGCATCTATTCATGGGAACTTTTTTTTCAGTTTGTTTATTTCATGGATTATATTCGTTGACACCTCCCTTTCCTGGAACAAATTCATTTTAAATTTTTTCTTTATTATAATTCATTCACATTACATCCTAATTGCTATCCTCTTCCACTCATCTTCCCATTCCTACTCTCCCTCCATCTTCCACACTATTCCCCTCCCCTAATCCTCTGACAGAGAGACCCTCCTTCCCCAACTTCTGACCTCAGCATATTAAGTCTCATTTCCTTCCTCTGCGTGCATCTAAGGCCACCCTGCCAAGTGTCAGTGATGAAATCAAGGGCACCAGAGTTTGTGTCAGAGGCTGTCCCGGCTACCATCCCACTGCCAATGTGGATAATAAGCTGTCCTTCTGCTACATCAGGACAGGGGTCTAGGTTCTGTGCTTGAAGGTCCCTTGATTGGGGTAGCATGTGTTTTATGTATTGAACCACCGCTGCGTCCTTGGGATGAAGCCTACTTCATCACAGCGTATGATGTTTTTGATGTGTTCTTAGATTTGGTTTGCATCTTATTGAGTATTTTTGTGTCAATGTTCATAAGGAAAATTGTTCTGAAATTATCATCCTTTCTTGGCTCTTTGTGTGGTTTATGTATCAGGGGGACTGTGGCCCCATATGATGAATTTCACAATGTTCCTTTGTTCCCATTTTGTGAAATAGTTTGAAGAGTATTGGTACTAACATCTACTGTAACTAGGCAGGAATTCCCATGGAGAGATGAAGCTTTCATTGCACCCAAAAATCTTTCCACCAAAATTTTTTCCTGCCTACAGATGTGCAGGGACAAAGATAAAGCATAGATTAAGAATAGCAAACAAAAGACTGGCCCTACTTGAGACCCACAGTGGGAGAGAACCAATCCCTGACACTATTAATGCTACTCTACTATGCTTAAAGACAGGACCTAGCATACATAGCATCATCCCTTTGAGAGGCTTCAGCAAGCAGCTGATGGAAAAAGATGCAGAAACTGACAGCCAAACATTATACAGATCTCGAAGAGTCCTAAAAAAAGAGTTTGGGGAATGACTGAGAGGGCCATAGGGATCAAGAACCCCACAAGAAGACATACAGAGTCAAGTAACCTGGGCCCATGGGGACTCACAGAGACTGATGCACAAACCAAACAGCATACATGGGTTCATCCTAGGCACTCTGCACATATGTGTCACATGTTCAGGTTGGTTTTCATGTTGATCTTTCACTGACTTAAGCAGGGCCATCTCTGTCTTTGATGCCTCCCTTTGGATCCCATTCCACTAACTGGGATGTCATGTCTAGCCTCAGTCTGAGAGGATGCATCAAGTCCTGCAGTGATATAATGTGCCAGGGCAGTTTGGCACCCATGGGGGACCTCTCCATTCTTCTGATGAGAGGGGAGAATGTGAAGGGAGGGCTATGTGAGGAGGGAATACTGGGAAGACAGGAGGGGGAACTGCAATCAGGATGTAAAGGAATAAATAATTTTTAAAAGCTTAAAAATAAAATGAAAAAATAGAATAGGTATAAAACAGGAAGAAATTTTACTGGTTTATGAAATTGGCAATATTATACTCTCCTCCAGATATTAGGTTCTCACTAGGCTTTGATAGTTGTCTAGGATTACAGTAGCAGGCATTAATGCCATTTTATTCAGCAAGTTTTAAGTAAAAGTAAATATTTGTTGATTACTACCAAGATGTAAGTGCCACTGTTATACCTTTGTTGATATCTTGCCTTGGTAGTATTTTTATTTTTCATGTCACATACCTAGGTATGACTGTTAATTACTGTTGATTACTTTTTTCCCTTGATAGCACTCTCTGATATAATCTGAGCTAGTTTTTAGGAAAGAGGTTGATGGATCAGATACATCTCTATTCATCCAAGCCCTGTGGTTGTATTTCATTGTATCTTTTCCAAAAAGGGACTTACCTTAAAATCAAGGGAGGAAACAAAGAACAGTAGTAATGGCTTATTATTATTTTTTGTGAAATTCTTATTCTCTCTTGACCAACAATTCCAAAGAATTTTAATGTCTAGTAATGAACGTTTAGTTAAATAGTCTGTGATTATGACCAGAGGAAATTGTCACCATAGGTAGCATAAATTCATTAAGAAATCATATATATTTACATATATACATATATGTCATTTTTTTAGTGATCTCCATATATTACGAAGAGTCAATTTTTATGATTATAAAGAGCTATAATCATCTGATGATATATATTATATATTTACACAATTATATACTATTACATATTATATATAATAAACATACACACACATGTATATATAATTACAATATTGACCCTTTCCCTTTACTCCCTTCAAACTCTCATTTATACCTCTCTGTATTAATGAGACTTCATGCATGTAGCTTTACTGAAGTTTCTTGGGGAAACCATCTCACAGGAAAATTCCTTTTTCACTTTCCACTTCTTCAATGATTCTTGAGCCATAGATTAAGGAATTAGCATTCTGTGGCTTTCTTATCATAACAACAATGATAGAAAAAGATGCCATGAATGTGCAAGGAGTAATTCATGGGAGGGCATAGTAAGAGGAAAATGATGGGCAAAATGAAAATTCTCAACTATAATTTCTAACTGTAAAAATTACTATTACATTTTTCTCCTGGGAAGAGTAACCAATTGAATATCTAATACCAAATGGTCAGCCATGAAATATGCCTGGATTATGTTTTTAACCTATACTACTTGCATTTTTATAGCTACTTTATATTAACTACTTTGTGAACTATGTGGTTTTGAAAGTAATATATACTGGAAGTAAGGTATTTATAACATTACATAATCCTCCCAAAGAATCATGCTTCTTTGGATAAAATTGACAATTAGTTAAACAGATGGAATTACTAATTCAAAAGCCAGGAACATAAGGTATCCTTTTCTACCCCTAATTAGAAAAGATATACCTCATTTTAGACAGAAATGTAACTCCCTCCCACACAGACCTGATGTTATCTGACATTTATTATGGTAAACTATTTACAACCAAAGCCTACACTATGAAAATATGTCTATAGACTATTTCCTATATCCCCAGGCATTAATCATCCTACTTAAAGCACATTCTTCATGCTTTCCATGCACCGTTTTCCTGTCCATTATCTCAGATTTTTCTCACCCTTTGTTCTTGGGCATCTAAGGAACTTAAGTGGTATGTTGTTAGGGATGTGTTAACACTAACACATTTCAATAAATGCATATCTAACTATAAAGAAACAATATATTGAACAGAAGTTCTGTGGTAAAAGTGTGACTAAAGTGCTAGGAATTTTTGTCTCAGATGAAATTAACTTAATGAGCTCTTAAAATGCTCTGTTTCTCAATTTTCAATAATTTGTTCTGAAAACTACTTCTGTTTTTTTGAAAATCAGCTTTAAGAAAAAGTATTTACAATAGTAAACTTGGAATCAGAAATCATTGAATTCTACTGCTCTATTTGTCATTTATCTATATGTATATTATCTACCTATCATCTATCTAGAATCTATCATTTATATATCTATCAACTACCCATCATCTCTCTCTCTTTCTTTCTCTCTCTCTCTCTCTCTCTCTCTCTCTCTCTCTCTCTCTCTCTCTCTCTCTCGCATCCATGTATCAACTATCTATCATATATCTCTCATCAGTATATCTGCTATCTATCAGGATATGAGTCTATTAACTATTAACATATATCCCATAAATCCATTTTATTATTTTCTTCTTAGTTATAAACTGTCAGAAAGTTTGATAGAGTTTTCCATAACATTTTTTTATATCATATCTCTCTTTTCAGTGAAATTCATCTGTTAATAAGACCCTGACTAAAGCAAAATGCATACTAACCACTGCATAGAAAACTAGGAATGATAACACAGTTGAGGCAAAGGCTCAAAGGCTTCATGACACAATCTTTAAAACAAGAATTACCTCCTTAGTCATCAGGGAAATGCAAATCAAAACAACTCTGAGATTCCATCTTACACCCATCAGAATGGAAAAATAAAAAATTCAAGCGACATCACATGCTGGCGAGGATGTGGGGAGAGAGCAACACTCCTTCATTGCTGGTGGGAATGCAAACTAGTACAGCCACTTTGGAAATCTATCTGGTGCTATCTCAGAAAAATAGGAATAGGGCTTCCTCAAGACCCAGCTATTCCACTCCTTGGAATACACTCAGAAGACGCTCCAGCACACAACAAGAAAATTTGCTCAACCATGTTCATAGCAGCCTTATTCATAATAGCCATAACATGGAAACAGCCTAAGTGTCCCTCAGTAGAAGAATGGATAAAGAAACTGTGGTACATATACACTATGGAATACTACTCAGCTATTAAAAACAACTAATTCCTGAAATTTGTGGATAAATGAATTGAGCTAGAAATGATCATAATGAGTGAGTTACCCCAGAATCAGAAAGACTCAAATGGTATATACTCACTTATATCTGCATACTAGCCCAAGGGGCATGTCCCACGAAAACCTTCACTTACCAGGAAATTGGGACAGAGGAGAGGACATTCTTTTGGGACACTTGATGAGAGAAGCATGGGAGAATAGCAAAGTAGAAGGATCCAGAGGGTCCTAGAAACCTACCAGTAGAGCATTATGATAGGCAGATTTGGGCCCAGGGGTCCCGCTCAAACTATGGCACCAGCCAAGGACAATACAGGCGGTAAACTTTAAACCCCTACCCAGATCTAGCCAATGGTCAGAACAGTCTCCACACTTGAGTGGAGAGTGGGATATGACTTTCTCACGTACTCTGGTGCCTCACATTTGACCATGTCCTCTGGAGGGGGAGACCTGGTGGCACTCAGAGGAAGGACAGCAGGCTACCAAGAAGAGAATTGATACCCTATGAGCATATACAGGGGGAGGTAATCCCCCTCAGGATAGGCGAGGGGAATAAGGCAAAAATGGGAGGAAGGGAAGAATGGGAGGATACAAGGGATGGGATAACCATTGAGATGTAACAAGAATAAATTAATAAAAAAATTAAAAAAAAAAGAATTACATAAGAAGTTTTCAACATTCAAGCCTAGATAAGACCCCAAAAATTAATTTGAAAGAACAAATAGGAAACAATGAAATAATGTAAATACATTAATATATTTAATATATACAATTTAAAAAATCTTATTAAATAACATCTTCTCTGTCCATTGTAGTTGTGCCTATTTTTAAGAAAGCATTTTATTATTTATTTATTTATTTACTCACTTTACATACTAGTTGTAGCCCCATCCTTCCTCATCTCCCAGTCCCACTCTCCCTCCCTCCATCCTCCCACCACTTCACCTATTCCTAAGAAAAGGGGTGATTCCCCTACTCATCAACCTCGGTGTTTCCTCTTCCCTTATGGTCTCCCAAGGTGGTCCCTCCAGGAAGAAATGATCCAAAAACTTGAAAAGAGTCCACATCAAAGAGAGCTCCCCTTACTAGTGGAACCACTTGCAGTTTGAAATGTCCATCAGCTTAGGGAGTGTCACGGAAAAAGCGGGAGGGAAAAGAACCAGGAGATGAGAGGAGTTCCATAAAAAGACCAGCAGAGCCAACTAACCAGTGCCCAGAGGAGCCTGATGAGACTGAAGCACCAACCAAGGACATTGCATGGACTGGACCTTAGGCCTCTATGAAAAAATTACTTTTAATATTCATTTACAATATATTCATACATCCATTAGCTCTTGGCCACTGACTGTCACTTCTTGGGAACTGCACTATTAGATCTAAATCCTGGCTTCATATTAGATTTGCCCAAGGAAATGAAAAAAAATGGACATCCAAATCAATTAAAGAAAGAATAATTGGTGGATTACAGCACCCTTATATTTTTAATGGTGCTCAGGTAATTCTAATACAGAAGCACATTAGAGAACTAATGTTCCAAATCAACGTAACTAAAATTTTCCCAGCTGAATTTTATAGATAGTACAGTAGTTTCCATCTTGCCTAACACAGAGCCAAAATTTTAGACTATTAAAAATCACCCTTAGCAACAAAAATGATAATATGTAATAATTGTAAGTTTAAGGTTTGAAGATATAAGAGTTGTATATATTTAAGCAATTTTCTGCCATGGGTAACAATATTGAATTGTCAGTCATCTCACTTTTGACTCACAATTATTCATATCTAAAATTTTCTGATTTATTTTACTATAGATTATTTGTTATTATAGAAGTTAACATAATTATGGTTTTGTTTTTAAAATTCATTAATCACATTGCTATGCATCTTTATTCTAGCCTCTACATGTGATTTATTTTTTCTTATTTTAATTTTTGTTTTGTAAGCATTGTATAAATATTTAATACAACATAAAATAATATGTATTAATGTTGGTTCCAATTCCTTTTATTGGGAACAAACGTTGCCATTAACAACCTGCAAAAGCTTTGATGAGGACATAAATTTTCATTCTTTTCAAAGAGCCACAAGTGGTATTTCTATTTTTTATAATATATGGTATATGGTAATGAGTAAAAAATTTCCAAGTTACTTTTATAATTTTAGGTTCTTAGAACCAATTTATGAGACTTTAGGTAGCTCTATAAAAGATATCAGAATCCAGGTCCATAAGGGTTTCTATACCATATTAATTCTAAGTGTTATGCTCTAAGATTCGGATACACACTTCTTTCTTTGATGTTGGGCATGACAATAGCCATTAGAGAGGAGTTGTGACCATCCGAAATATATCCTCCGAGTGTTGCCTACTTATTTATACTCATGCGTCCATGAGAAATGGCTGCTCAAAAGGCTCATGTGGAGATTCTTATAATACCCTTCTTCTTTTCAAGAGTATAAATACAAGATGAAGACTGACTGATGTGGGACTCTTTGGTAGTGTAGTTGAATAAATATTTCACTGTAAGACTTCGTGATCCTGGCAGTCATCCTTGTTTGTACTGTTGTGAAACTGTAAGTTGCCTCAGGGACTTCCTGGTAATATAGCTACCTTTGAGTAACCCATTATGTAAATAATTATCAATAAACACATTTGGTTACCAAGCTGGAGTTGGGTGGAATTTAGTATTTAATTAGGCAACAATCCCTTTACATAGGACAAGTAGTCACTGTTGTTTTTTTCTTTATATATATTCAGGAAAACTCACCCTACATGCCTCAAGTAGTTTTAATGAGTTTTCTCTTTTCTTTTCTTCTTCCTCCTCCTCCTTTTCTCTTCTTCTTCTTCCTCTTCCTCTTCTTCTTCTATTCTCCCTCCACCTCCTCCTCTTATTCTTCCTCTTCCTCCTCTTCCTCCTCCTTCGTCTTCTTCACCTCAAATTCTCACATTATACACATGGCAAGCCTAAAACTGGCTATCTAAACCAGGCTAGCAAAGAATTCACAGAGATCTGCCTATCTCTCTTTTCCTAAGAGCGATAAATAAAAGCATGAGCCATCATAATTGCTCAACATGACTGTTCTTGATAAATAAAGTGGTGTGCCTTTGTTCTTGCTTTCTGTCCATTTACATCTTATCTTTTTGACATAAAGATCTCAAAATATATAAAAAAAAGATTTCAAAATATATCAATAAAAAACCACTTCATCAATGGGAATAGGGCTTCCTCAAGACCCAGCTATCCCACTCCTTGGAATATACCCAGAAAATGCCCTACCACACAACAGGGACATATGCTCAACCATGTTCATAGCTGCTTTATACATAATAGCCAGAACATGGAGACAGCCTAAGTGTCCCTCAGTAGAATAATGGACTAAGAAACTGTGGTACATTTACTCAGCTATTAAAAACGAGGAATTCCCGAAATTTGTGGACAAATGGATTGATCGAGAAATTATCATAATGAGTAAGTTCACCCAGAAGCAAAAAGAGACAAACGGTATATACTCACTTATATCAAAACACTAGTCCAAGGGATACATACCATGAAAAACTTTACTTACCAAGAAAGTGGGTCAGAGGAGAGGACATCCTATTTAGACTTTAGGGGAGATTAGCATGGGAGAATAGGGAAATAGTAGGACCCACAGGGTCCTGGAAACCTACAAGAAGAACTTTATGACAGGCAGATCTGGGTCCTGGGGTCCTCCTCAAACTAAGGCACCAGCCAAGGAGAATATAGGCAGTAAGCTTCTAACCCCTACCAAGACCTAGCCGACGAACAGGATATTCTCCACCATTGAGTGGAGAGTGAGATCTGACTCTCACACGAACTCTGGTGCCCCTTTTCTGACCATGTCCCCTGGATAGGGAGACCTGGTAGCACTCAGAGGAAGGATAGCAAGTTACCAAGTAGAGACCGATATTCTAAGAGCCTATATAGGGGGAGGAGGTCTCCCTCAGTTACATACATAGGGGAGGGGAGCAGGGGGGAAGTGGGAGGGAGAGAAGAATGGGAAGAAACAGGGGAAGGGCTAACAATCGAGATGTAATATAAATAAAAAAAAAAAAAAGAATTTGTATACTAATTGCCATGACTAAAATTCTGAATGGCTCCATGTTAAAAATTTGTATAATAATTGTCCATGACTGAAAATCTGAATGGCTTCCTGTCCATGCGTGATTATTGGCAACATTAAGATCTATCATCTAGATTACATGGATTTACACATGATGTATCCAAATAAATGGGTGCTTTTTGTATTGTGTAAAAAAAAAAAATAAATAAACCACTTCATCTTCTTATTGCATTCTGTGTTTAACAAATATTTTATATAAGATATGAATAATTTTCATGCATAAAATATTTATTATACAAGACCAAATTTTACCTCTTCTATTTTATATGATTAAAGATTCTTGTTAATTATGATTAGTTTTTCTTTAGAGGTATAACAATAACTCCTAATCATTTTATGTCTATATTGGACATGTTTTTTTAAGTCTGTGTTGCTATATGTATCACTAAGAAGACTATGTGTAAGTGATATATAGCATACCAATCTCAAAACATTACCATACCACCACATCTTTTTAAATCTTCCTCATGAAAGAATTCATTACTTCTAAATATTAAAATTTGTCTATTATGAATAAGGCTGCTATGAACATGGTTGAGCAAATTTTCTTGTTGTGTGCTGGAGCATCTTCTGGGTATATTCCAAGGAGTGGAATAGCTGGGTCTTGAGGAAGCCCTATTCCCATTTTTCTGAGGTATATACTCACTTATATCTGCATACTAGCCCAAGGGGCATGTCCCACGAAAGCCTTCACTTACCAGGAAACTGGGACAGAGGGGAAGGCATCCTATTGGGACTCTAAATGAGAGACGCATGGGAGAACAGCAAAATAAAAGGATACAGAGGGTCCTAGAAATCTACAAGTAGAACAATATGATAGGCAGATTTGGGCCCAGGGGTCCCACTCAAACTAAGGCACCAGCCAAGGACAATACAGGAGGTAAACTTTAAACCCCTTCCCAGATCTAGCCAATGGTCAGAATATTCTCCACAGTTGAGTGGAGAGTGTGATATGACTTTCTCACATACTCTGGTGCCTCACATTTGACCATGTCCCCTGGAGGGGGAGACCTGGTGGCACTCAGAGGAAGGACAGCAAGTAGCCAAGAAGAGACTTGATACCCTATGAGAATATATAGGGGGACGTAATCCCCCTCAGGAACAGTCATAGGGGAGGGGAATAATGGGAAAATGGGGGGGGGGAGGAATGGGAGGATACAAGGGATGGGATAAACATTGAGATGTAACAAGAATAAATTAATTAATAAAAAAAAAAAAAAAAGAAAAAAAAAAAAAAAAAAAAAAATTTGTGTTGGCTTGTTTTGTTTTTTTTTTATTATTATTATTATTATGGTTTTTCAAGACAGGGTTTCTCTATGTAGCCTTGGCCATCCTACACTAGGCTGGCCTTGAAGTCACAGCGATCTGCCTACCTCTGCCTCTAGAGTCCTAGGATTAAAGGCATGCACCACTACGCCAAGCTTTTTTGTTATTCTTACATGTTCCAAATTCACTAGTGATGCCAACTCACTTAGAGTTGGGGAAGATGCTTTAAAAAAACCCAACCCAACCAAACCAAACCAAACAAAATCTTTGAAACCAAGAGAAGTCTGACCTAAGTGGTTACAATTCTAAGCATTACTTTGACTATAGATCTTGAATCCCTTTGGTAAACAAAAGTGGTCAGGGTTAAACAATTTCCATATGAGTAGAAAGACTCAAATGGTATATACTCACTTATATCTGCATACTAGCCCAAGGGGCATGTCCCATGGAGCCTTCACTTACCAGGAAACTGGGACAGAGGGGAGGACATCCTATTGGGACTCTAGATGAGAGAAGCTTGGGAGAATAGCAAAGTAGAAGGATCCAGAGGGTCCTAGAAACCTACAAGTAGAACATTATGATAGGCAGATTTGGGCCCAGGGGTCCCGCTCAAACTAAGGCACTAGCCAAGGACAATACAGGCGATAAACTTTAAACCCTACCCAGATCTAGCCAATGGTCAGAATATTCTCCACAGTTGAGTGGAGAGTGGGATATGACTTTCTCATGTACTCTGGTGCCTCACATTTGACCATGTCCCCTGGAGGGGGAGACTTGTTGGCACTCAGAGGAAGGATAACAGGTTACCAAGAATAGAATTGATACCCTATGAGCATACACAGGGGGAGGTGATCCTCCTCAGGAACAGTCATAGGGAAGGGGCATGAGGAGAAAATAGAAGGGAGGGAAAAATGGGAGGATACAATGGATGGGATAACCATTGAGATGTAACAAGAATAAATTAATAAAAAAAATTAAAAAAAAAAAAAAAAAGAAAGAAAGATAGGCCAAAAAGGACTGGTTCAAAACACCTACTCTACTTGCATAACTCTTCTGAGCCTAGTCAAATTAACAAAGCCTTAGTGTCTGGTCTGTGTAGTGAGTGTAAACGTGTTTTTGTTTTGATCCCAAGTCTGGGATGTGAAACAGATTTGTGTAAGGGTGTATGGTGTTTTTCAGCTGAAAGTAGACTTGTGAGAAACACGTGATGTTTGTCCACTGGCAGAGGAATCACCTCCTGCGAAGGCATGGTCTTTGCCAACTGATAAATATCTTAATATGATCTCTGAGAGAGAAAAAAAATACATATGTGTGCTCCAGCTGCTGCTCCATGTTCCATCGGCTGCAGTTTCATTCACCTTAGCTGAATTGGTGGTTTACTGTTTCACTGGTTGTCTATTGTAATCCTGCCATGTATTCCAGTGGAATCTCTCCAAGGGACTGAGTATATAAAAGCTCTATCTCTTCTGTTCCTATTAACCTCTTTTCTCTCCCATCTAGGGTAGTTGGCGCGGAAGGGAGGTGTAAGCAGTAAAGAACCCCAAATAAAGTAGATTTGAAAAAGTTCACAGTCTACAGGTCTGCAAGATGCTATCCAGTGCACCGAGACACATGCCAAACAACATATGCAAAGAAACATGAGGTAGGAAGAGCAGGTGCAAGTCTCCTTGGGGAGAATAAACATCCACAGCTTTAAACTTCTGAGTGGAAGAGGTAATTCTTAATCCTTATGCTTTACTGAGCTCCTCAAGGCACAGAACCTCCATTTCCTGTTGTAGCTAAGTCATGAGAACATGTCCTTGGTGCTCAGCTTGAAATGGAAGACTTTAAAGTACTCATCATTGTGTGCAAGTGTCACAGACTTGGTTATAACCATCAAATTTCTTTGTATGAGAAACTGGATCAACATCTGGTCTGTAGTTTTATTGTACTGACATGTGACTGTGTGATAAAAAGAATCCTCAGGCTTAGTCCAAGGCCTGTCAGGAAATCTGACAGTGTTGTCAACAAACATTCTTTAATGGCAGCGTTAGACCAACTTGTACTGAGTTAAGTACTTTTGAGTTAGGTGGCACTCCATCTAGATAATGACAGGCTTATTTTAAGCCAGTAAATGTTAAACTTGCAATTTGGCAAGAGCTGAAGTTAGAGACAACAATTGATTTCACCAGGACTTTGTCTACTAGCTGTTTCATAGCTGTCCAAGAGTCCACACAATTGGTGTCACAGGGCATATGACTAGGTACCTACGGTCTTTGCTTCTACTCTTATAATTATTTCCCTAAAAAATATTTTGAGAGGGTAATAAATCTAGAACAGCACACATACTCTGACAGCAAGAAAATTCTAAGTACCATTAAGAAAAAAAATGTGTGACATACCTGGATGGGAATAAGGTTCATTGGGGAAACACACTTTTAATATCATCAAGAGTACTTGAGTCTCAGCCACTAGCTTCCAGGTAAAAGGTTTAGCATGTGTGTGCACATTTACAACTCCACCATTGAGGAGCAGAGACAGATGGATACTCAAAGTTGCTGTACAATTCTTAACTTCAAAAGTTGAGTTTATATGTCAGTGAGAAACCCTATTTCAAAAGATTAAGGTGGAAGCTCACAGAAAAGGATAACTGGAATTTTTTTTTCTGGTTTCCATGTGTGCATATATATATACATGTGTACCCATATATAAATATACATTCACAGTAACATACAATATGGATACACACACATTAAATTATTTTGGCATATCTCAACATTTTGATATATTGCTTTGTGGTCTCCAAAAACAATAAGAAGAATTTTTTTCTTAATATGCATTTCATTTTAATGCAGTATATTTAGGATACTTCACATTGAGTTTAACTTACATGCTATATATTGGTACATATTTATAGAAAATAAATAGAAAATAAACTGAAGTGATGCACATTAGTTAATGGCATCTGGTAAAACTGAGATAGCAAATGAAATTGAGAAGGGATAGAAAACTACATTCTCCTTTGGTTTGTACACATTATTTGAGGTATTATAGCAAACATTTTATCATTTACAACACAATGAAAACAATCCACATTGAAGTGGTATAGATTCGCAATGCTGCTATGCTTCTATATGCTGAGTAACTTTTCCTGAAAACATTCTTCAAATATACAAATATTAAGTGAATACAATTTCCACTAGTTAATTTATATTCAATAGGTATTTATTGAGTTTTTTAAATTGTAGCATACATCACACAATATTTGCTGGATAAAACCTTGACAATAATAATTAATATCATTCATTGTCAAGTAACAATAAAGTGATTATATAATGTGAGAAATTTAACAGAATTCAATAAAAATTGTGAGAAAGTGAACTGGGATAACCAATTTAAAACATTCATTTCTGATATCTGAGGGAATTATTAAATGGAAAATTGTTTTTTTTAGACGGATTATGTAAACCATTTTACATATAAAGGATTGTAGTCTACAAAGTTTGAAATTTTAGGGCTTTGTATGTATAAAGAAAGAATAAAAGACAAATATCCAGTTGTTGCTTTTGTATTGTAAGTTTTCAAGTCTTCTAAAATTTGAATCTATCCAGATACTTATATATTTTGCGGTACACTTAGTGTCATTCAAGTATTATAACCTAAAGTTTATTAATTTTGTTTCTGAATTTATAAATTTAAAATTAATATATTAATAGTACCTATGTTAATATGTACCTATATTAGATGATGTTTGAATTAGAAAAATAATAACCAGTAAATATTTTACTGCTGTGTCTCATATTGTGATATGTACTTTATGTTATGCAGAGCTGATGTTCTTTTTCATTTACTTTATTTTATTATCAACATCATCATCATCATCATCATCATTGTCATTGTTGTTATTATTGCTGTCAACATCATTATTATTATTTTTAATGCCCACGTGCTAGGAACTGATTTGATACTATCTAGTTTGGCTCCTCAATCTTCTTCCCAGTAATTGTGTTATCATAACTTGTAATCTTTTACTTAATCAGAATAAGCTCTAAATAGGATATTTTGACTCTATAGTTGTTAATACTAATGGAACTAAATTAAATAACCAGAAAATGTGAACATTTTATTCTAAAGAAGAAAGACATTTAATTTAAGCAT
Organism: Acomys russatus; assembly: GCF_903995435.1. NCBI lineage: Eukaryota > Metazoa > Chordata > Mammalia > Rodentia > Muridae > Acomys > Acomys russatus. Next base: position 36,060,414 of record NC_067154.1, on the reverse strand, counting down.
TGAACAACTGATGTCCATATTTTGTAATCTATGAAGCTGCTTGTATACAATAAGTCATATCTAAATACACACTTTTTCAAATTTTATACTTTCAGAAAAAAAAGAGTATTTGTGATACTAAATCATGTGCTGGCATCATTTTAAAATATTTTAGATATTATTAATGGATGAGAAAACAAAAATTCAAACATCATGTAAAATTCAAAGTGACCAATTGAATAATCAATTTTCAAGGGTGAATTCAATGACTGCTACTGTAAACAAAAATAAGGATGTGTGTGTGTGTGTGTGTGTGTGTGTGTGTGTGTGTGTGTATACCCATATTCCATATGGAAGGATGTTAATATTGGAATCTTAATTATAGATAAAATGCTTTCCGGGAAATAATGAAGTGTATAAAAGCTCTAAAGCTATCAAAGTGTTCGCAAGCATACATGTTGGCTTTGGTTCCCCTCGCTACGCAACGCATTACTTAGTCTCTGTTCTTTTATATTATCTTGGTCATCCAATCAGCAGGCATTATATACTTTTAGTTATATTTAGGGCTTCTTCTGAGAATCACCTGTGTGTATATCTAATGTTGCCTTCACCTTCTCAATTCCTGATAGACAAAGTTCTTTTGAGAATTTTATTTTTATTTATTTATTTTTTAAATTAATTTATTCTTGTTACATCTCAATGTTTATCCCATCCCTTGTATCCTCCCATCCCCCCCCCCATTTTCCCATTATTCCCCTCCCCTATGACTGTTCCTGAGGGGGATTACCTCCCCCTATATATTCTCATAGGGTATCAAGTCTCTTCTTGGCTACCTGCTGTCCTTCCTCTGAGTGCCACCAGGTCTCCCCCTCCAGGGGACATGGTCAAATGTGAGGCACCAGAGTACGTGAGAAAGTCATATCACACTCCCCACTCAACTGTGGAGAATATTCTGACCATTGGCTAGGTCTGGGAAGGGGTTTAAAGTTTACCTCCTGTATTGTCCTTGGCTGGTGCCTTAGTTTGAGTGGGACCCCTGGGCCCAAATCTGCCTATCATGAGAATTTTAATACGGTCAACTACTAATTACTTAGATTGTGTAAAGATTCCATGGTGGTTGTGATGAGTTTTCTAAGCAGTGTAAAGTGTGTTGCTAAAATTTGACAAGGTACACAACATGGATTCATTAAATGCTAGGTGATGGCGAAAATGAGTGATATTTGTGAGGCAAATTGAGAATGAAGAAAATATTTTAAAGTGGTGCTTAAAAAGAAAGGGGTATTACGGAAGATTAGGAAGGCATTCTTAGTAGGACAGCTTTTAAGTGTCTCTTTGCATAATTGTCTTTTTGTGTCTCACTAAGAACAAGAGCAGCGCTTTATTATTTTGTACCTGACTTAATCACTTCGTTTTCAGGAGCTTTCTCTAAATAATCCAATTGTCTTCTCATTAGATTTACTTCATTTGTGTTTTGTTGTTTGGAACATAGGAGCAGTGATTATGGCTTCAATAGCTTCTGCCTACATTTGCAACCACTTTTGGTAATTCTCCTTCTTTCTCTGGCAGCTCTTGAATGCAGTCATTTGGACTTGTATGAAAAAGAACCTTGTGTATATCCTGAACTTACTTTTTGGTCCTTCAATCCAAGTTGATATTGCTTTAAACTGCTCATGGATAGCAAAGCTTTTTTCAGAAGGTTGCAAATTATTAACACTATTCTTCCCAATGATATTCTTTTGAGACATTTATTTGGTGAAATAGGTGGCTTATTCCGTATTCCAAATCTCATCTGCAGAGTAATATGAATCATGTCACTAAGTGACATTCTCACTTAATAACTTTAATATATTTTAATACATATAATAAATTCAATATAAATAACAATTCATTCTAGTTAAGCTATGTATTTGTCAGTGTCAGTTCAGTTATCTCTTTGACAATATTGACTGACTTAACTAATTGGCTAATTAATTAAATGTCCAGTCTTGCTTCATAAGGTGATAGAAGCAGCATATAGCTTATACCATGATCATAAAATTCACTTATTATAAGAGGCTTATAGCTCATCTTGCTTCTCTCATTTATAACAAAAGGAATTTATTGGCCCAGAGATTTTAAATTATTTTGTCAGCTCAGTCTGCACTGGTCATGAATTGAAATTTGTGCTTTTCCAGCACTTTCTTATAAAATTAATATTTTAATAATCATTTCTAAAGAATGAATGTGATAGTGGTGTTTATAACTTTTACATTATCATATATAGTGGTTTATTGTGCTTTTATTTCCATGGACTTAAAACATGGAAGTATGAGGGAGACATCAGGTGATAAGGCCCTGCTCCACAGACATAATAAAAATATATAGATATTTGTAACAAACATATACGTGAAAATGCTATTATGCACATTTCAACATAGAAAAGGTAATCTTAAATTTAGACATGTAGGATCATATTATGGTTTTCATGTCTTATTGTGATTTTTAAAATTGTTTATTAATTTTATTTAATGAATTGTATGCATGTGTAAATATATATATATATATATATATATATATATATATATATATATCTCCACTTGGATTCAGAGGACAAGCTCCTACATTCCGCCCTGAGAGTTTCCAAACTCCAACTTGGGCTTGGTGACAGGTTCTGCAGTCCAGTACTCATCATGCTGCTTATTAAACATATATTTATCTAAAGATAAACATTTTAGTGACTATAAGAAATTAACAATAAATTTAAAGCATGGTGTGTTGAGAATTGTTCATTTGCCATTCAATTCTGGAGTTAATGACCAATGTACAGGCAAGGTAGTAAGGAACACAGACTCCTTTACCATTTCTTGTTCCTGTGGTTGTGTTCAATGCAATTCACTCTGCATCTCATATCTTCCGTTTTCTTTCGGCAGCATTAATCCATCCTGATGCCTCAGAGATGTTTAGAGTGAATTGTCAACTGTGTATGTTATTCTAGTTTCAAATTTTCTTTTGTCCTTTCTTTCCAGTTGATGACAATTAACCAATTTTACATGTCAGATTACTGCTAGATTACTTTAGGGAAACAGATAGTGGTTACTCACTTGGTTTATAGATATTTTTAAGTTGGAAAATCACACAAAAGAAGCAATTTATCTTTTTATTATTTTTACTTTCATTCTTGCCCATTCCACTACACACCTAAAACATGTAAGTGATTGTGAAAATTGACATGGAGAAATAATTAAGTACTTCCAGTGTCCATCCTATCTCATTTGTGTTTCTGACTTTCCTTTTCTACCCTGATCCTAGTGAAACCTCAAAAACACAGAAGAAAAATTAATCATTGCCAGAAAACTTATATAACAAAACTAAATTACCAAACATCATAATGGTGTGTGTGTGTGTGTGTGTGTGTGTGTGTGTGTTTGTGTATGTGTGTGTTTGTGTTTATTGTGGTGGTTAGTTTGGGTTGTATAATTGATATACATCCAAAATCAGCTGAAAGTCAATCTTCTTTGCACTTCTGTGGAGGATTTTCTGGAGCAGACTATTTGTGGTAGGAAAATCCATACTAAATCTGTGTCATGCCTTCTAGTGGCAGACCACATAAAAAACATAGAAGAAGGGAATTTTTGGTTTTGGCTGGTTGCTCTCAAGCAGGAGCCAGGAAGACAAAGCCAAGTCAAGAACTTTAACAATTGCTTGGTTAGAGTCCATTCCTGTGATATCTTGTTAAATAATCTGTCTGCCTTTTGTCCTTGTCCTTAGAATTTGCCTGAAGCAAAATTTAAAAGAAACAATTGAAACTGACATCTCAAGCAGTTTAATATGTATCCTGTCTTGTGGCCATGGGTAAATACAAGGATAAAAAGGCAATGGGGGAAAAAAAGGAAACACAAGATGTACAGTTTAAAGAACAAAGAGGAAATAGAAAACATAATGTTTAAGCCAAGGCTTGTGTTGAAAGAAATAAGAAGATAAGCAGAAGCCTGTTCTCCAGTGGAATGCCCAGAGGACAAGAGCCAACCAAGCTAAGCTTCCTACACCTGAAAGAAAACGGCCTAAGGAACTGCTAACAAACTCTACTGCCAGTGCTATTCAAAAGGGAAGCAGAACTTGGCAGTGTCCTCCACACTGTGCTGGCTTTACAGTCTTGAAGGGTACCTGAATTAAAGAGTTGGGGACTTTTCAGACAACTGCTGAGACCAGAGAGTGTGACAGGGGTGTCTTTGAATGGAGAACCTGAAATGCGATTATGAGAAGCTTTGGAAGTGGGAAAAGCCAGAGCCGTAAAATTTCTGTGAAGAAGACCTGCATACAGGACATTGAAACAAAATATGAGAGAGACAGAGAGAGAGAGAGAGAGAGAGAGAGAGAGAGAGAGAGAGAGAGAGAGAGAGAGAGAGAGAGAGGAGGAGGGAGAGAAAAGGGTCGGTGGGAGGGAGGGAGAGAGAGAACAGGATATAGGAAAAGAGAGAGGTGCTGTAAATAGAGCTGTAAGCAGACTCATATAATCCCTTTGACGTGAGTCTTTAGAGACTGGTTTTTGCCCTGCTGAGCAATTTTTTCTTGCTTGTGTTCAGCATGTTCTCACTATGTCCACTTCCTCCCTTCTGGAGTACAAGTCTATATTCTATGCCATTATATATTAGGAGTTTGTAAAAATCTTGTGATGGGGGTGGTGGTGGTGGTTTTACAGGGATTATTATTAAGAGATTTCCTTGTGTCTCAAGATTTTCATTATTGGTAAGATTAGGAAGACTTTTTGATTTAAATTAACGCATTTTGCATAATGGTACAGTAAATAGACTATCGGTTCTTTGAAAATATGTCCTCTCTAATCTTAGACATTTGAACACTTGATTCCCAATTGATGGTGCTGTTTAGATGTAGGAGGGGTGACCTCATTGGAAGAAGCCTGTCACTGAAAAGAACCTTTTAGCATTTAGACTTGTGTCTTTTTGGTTGTGTTCTCTGTTTCCTCTTTATGTTTAGAGATATGAGGTCTTCCCTGATTTAGTTGCCTTGCCTGTCTGTTTCCATCTTTTGTAGGCAAGATACCGATGGTCTGTTATACTATAAAAACAGGAGGCCCAGACAAACAACTCTTTTAAATTAACCAGTTCATGTTGTTTTGTCATAGCACCAGAAAAGTAATTAACAAATAACCTTAAGTAAGATATCTTCCTTGAAGTATGATTTACATAATACTAAGATCATGCTTCACATGTATGAAAATTTCAGCCAATTATTAGATTGCTATTTGTAACCACACTAAAAAATATAGAATAATCATTGCTTCAGTAGCATAGTCTTTCTGTTTCCATTTCTCTACTTCCCCTCTCAAACTTCAGAAAACACTGACTTACTTCTGTTTCTGCACTATTCCATGCCTAAACACCTAACATAGATCAGGATTAAAGAATGTAGTCCTCTGCACTTATACAGTAACTTGTGACAGTGACCCGATTAGTATTGGTAATGAATAGTGCAATGCTTTAATCCACATTCCATTGGTCCATTATGGAGTTGTTGAACATTTGGGTTGTTTCTCTCTTTAGCTATTATGAATAATGGGCTGAACCAAATTTGATGGCAAATGTATGTTCTAACGTATTTTAAGATGTCCAGGAGTAGAATTATCATGATATATGTAAATTATCTTGTATATAAATGAGAAATTAAGACCAATGATATTTTAGAGGCCATCAACAATATGTCTTACAATTTCCCTAGTTGCTTGTGAACTGTTAATATTTTAGGTAACCTATTTTTGAAAAGCTTTTCGTTCTAGAATCTTTCAAGCTTTTTTCCACTGCTTTCAACTATTTAATGATGATATGTCTATGTACCTTGAGATATAGATTATCTGTGGGGGAGACATGTAGGGTTTTGAGATTCATATGTTTGTGATTTTCATTAATAATAGTCAACTTTCTGCTATCCTTTCATTTTTTTATTTTGGTCTAGAAAATTCTTTTTTTTATTTTTAAATTTTATTTTATTAATTGATTCATATTACATCTCAATGCTTATCCCATGCCTTGTATCCTCCCATTCCTCCCTCCCTCCCTCCCATTTTCCCCTTACTGCCCTCCCCTATGACTGTGATTGAGGGGAACTTCCTTCCCCTTTATATCCTTTCATTTTTATATCATTAACATAGAGACTCTTTGTTCTATCTTTATCCTCTTCTGGAGACTCGAATATTCACAAGACTTTGAAGTTTGTTTTGTTATTTATCGTTTATATATAATTTCTATAGGTTGATGTTTAAATTCTTTCATAGTTTTCCTGCTAGCACATAAAATTATAAGTATGCTGTAGAGTATATATGATCAGTTTTAAATTTTCATATGCATGCATATAATATATTTAAATATAATTTAAATTTAAATAAATTTATCTAAAGTGGATACTTTCTTTTTCTTCATCACGCTTAAGCCATAATTTCCTAATTTTGGAAATTGTTCTAATATTTCCTTAAGCTTAAGATTGGGAACAAAAGGAAATTTGATCTATTTTGCACCTTTTGTACTCTTTTTTCCTGTGGTGACATTTGTTATCAAATGCAGATTTGCTAGTTTTGCAACTTTTCTAAATATAAACTATAATGACAGTTCTCAGTGAGTGAGGTATTTGACCATTTATTTCTCTACTTAGCATTAATAATTTTTGTGTGTTTTTTTTCTAGATTTTTTGTTATATTTCATCTTTAGTTTGATGGTTAGCCAATGAATTCAATGAATTTTTTATTAAACCACACTAAAGTTTCTATGTTCTACTGAAGTATCCATGTTTGAGTGTGTAAGTAACCTTCGGGTTCTTTTCTAATCCTCCAGACTTTTGCTTTCTGCAGGCTATCTTACATCTCTATTACAAATTTATTCAGGTTCACTGAGAGCCTTGGGTATTGGGGGTAGTCTCAGTGGTTTGCAAGACCTTATATGGATTTCTTATATTCCTCTAGTACTTTCCCTGATGAAGATTTTACTAATAAATTTCACCATCTGCGTTTGTTATTCGTGTTCTGTAGAATAACTCTTGTCACTACGTACAAAGGATTCTTTTTATTATTTCTTTTTTTGCCATACTAAACAAACAAACTCTATGACACTACAAAGTATCTGGACTCAGGCAACATTGACAGAGTGTTTCTCTACCCAATAGTTCAGTAGTTGTGAAATGTATTATTGCCTTTATTAGTATAAACCTCTGAATAATTTACAAAGCTTTGAATTTAGTATTCAATCTCTTGTCTAATTCTATCATGTGTTTTTTCAAAGTTTCTACGAAGGACATTTGCTATTCTGTATTGAAAGTACTATTTCTAAAAATTAATTTTGAATTGCAGATATGAAAAATAACAATATATCTGGTGCCATCCTTACCTTCACTATGTATAGGTCATTACAAGAGCTGACTATATGGGAACAGATACGTGGATGAAAGAGATAAAATGTGTATATACTTTTGAAACAGAAATATAAAAATAGGAAACTGTACCCATAATGGTAGCATGCTGTACAGATTATTTTTCTTGCATTCAGTCTTATGAGCAATTCCACTTTGAAACACAGGAGATGTGGGTACTAATATTCTTGACTATAATGGAGCTAGGCTTTGCTAATTCTTGATTTCCCTCAAAAAACAGCAGCCACTTGTGTTTTTAATGCACAAAACATCAAGTTAATTATTCCACAGTATTCAAAGCAAACTGATTTTCTGCTTTTAAAAATATAAAAGAACAAATGAGAGGAAGTATTGTATACATGATTCCATGAAACACATAAAAATTGGTTGAATCATATATATAATACATATACTCATTATGTGTGTGTGATCTTTACATATACTATTTAAATATTAGAACATATAAAAGGTATTTTAACAAAATGGAAATGACTGATGCATAGATTGTAAGTGAATCAAAATAAATAAACTTATTCAAACCTATTCTTCATTTTCATAGTTCAGTGGATATGAACTTTTAGAAAGCACTTCAGAGAATATATCAGTGAACTATTCATCATAACCTTATTTTCTTTTGCTTAATTTTACTGAGATTAATGGGAATAGTGAATCTTTTGGAGCTTTGTTCCAGAAAAAGTTAATATTTAGATGGCTAATAAGTTATTTTAAGGTTTGTAAGGAATGACTTATTGTTCCATTTTATATTATAAGCTATCCAATTTCCTAAAACCATCTGATAGCAAAAAACCAGACAACCAGCAATGTTTCTCAATGTCTAAATAGGAAATGATGCAAGTTTAAAAGACCCTGCTGACAGGGAAGAAAATTTAAGGTCTTTATAAAATCTTTCAAAGCCTACTAAGGCAAAGTCACACTGCATCAATAGGTTGAGAAAATTCTTTATCTCATTCTTTTGGGGTAGCTTTAGATTAAGAAGTTCTATCAAACAGCCCCTGCTGTTTTAAATTATAGCACACAGGGGAAAAAGAAACTTCATTTCTCTATTGGTTTATGGTTTATATAAGAAAATCCTGTTGTGTCTCAAACTGGTAGTTTCAGAGATCACAGGAAAAAATGCAAAAATGTCTTGCTAGTTTGTTTCATTAAAATGATTTTCTCACATTTTTATTTAAGTCTTTAGGCAAGTACCACTACACAGAAAAGTAAAAGAACTTGCTCTTTAGTACACTGGTATTAGCAGAAAACCTTTCAAGCACATGTTTAATTCAAAAAACAGTTTAGTCGCATTCAAGCCTGTTAGGTGTTTGGCTTTGATATTTAGTTAAATGGAATAAAAGAGCTTTTTAACCAAGTGAGAAGTACATTTCACTTGAGTGTGAATTTTCAGGGACATAAGAAAACATTCAGAATACCCAAACTCTTACATTTTTTTTCATTTTCTCTAAAACATTATAAATATCTTTGCATTTAAATTATGACTGTAATGGGACTTGTTATATTATCATTATTGTTTGGGTTTTCTTATTAGTAACTACACAGAACTATTTAATTATTACAAATCTACATCGACACACATAGTTCTAAACAGATAGAATTGTTCCTTCTACCAGTTGTCTGTTTATTAAGAATTTAATTCACTAATAATGTATTTAAGTGTACATAGTCCAATGGTTCTTAATGCTGTGACCCATTAATACAGTCTTTCATACTGTGATGACCCCAGTCAACCATATAATAATTTTGGGTGCAACTTCATAATTACAATTTTGCTACTGTTAGGACCATTAGGTAAATATCTGTGTTTTGCATTGGTCTTAGGCAAACTCTGCGCAATGGTTGTTTACCACACAGTGAGAACTGATGGTATGGGCGTTAGACTTTATTTTGTTTGAGTGGAGGAATACTAAAAATATTTATGCATCATACATGGTAGCATTTTGATCATTTCAGAAGCATGTTCAAAGAAATGCAAACAGGCCCGTCTTCATATCATTAATGCAAAGAATATATAGGGATAATCTAAAATTACTGATTTTATAAAGAGTTTTTACTTATCTTTTACTACAGTGATTTATGTGCCATGACACATAGAACATATATTTACAGAATGTTACACCTTTAAAAGTTTTGGATCTAAAATCTTGAGCAGTCTTAAAATCTTATTTCCTGTTTTCTTTTATACTCCATTTGATTCTGATGCCATCATTTTCTCGATTTTGAAATTTTCTTTTTATTACACGTGAATACAAGATACTATATACAGCAGGGAGAACCATGAGACAATCATGAATTATGTAAATGTTGCATTCATAGTGATTTGGCTATTTGTAATTGTCAAACATGAAGTAAATATCTTTCATGTCTTGTTGGGTCTTAATTTCTGACTGAAATTCAGTATCTATCATATCTCATCTCTATTAACTTAAATCCTTTATCTTGATCTAAAAAGATCTTATCCCATAACCAACTAAACTTGATTGTAAAACTAAACTATCTGGTCTTCAACTTCTCTCAGAGACTTGAGAAGGAATAAAACTTAAAATGTCTAAATGAACAGGTAATGTTGGTTAGCAGCTTCCAAAAGAAAAAAAAAAAACGACAGGTAGTTTACTGCCTGAACAGTCAGCCAATACTTTCTATATTGCTGGAGCCTCATCTTTGGCCTTCTAGCCCAATATCTCTGCCAGACATATTCTTGAGGCAGGAACTATTGAGGACTTGCTTACCCTGTCTTGGCAGAGTTCAGCTATCGATTCTGCCTGCATCTAAGCTTGCCCATTTTTAAGCAGAATTCTGTTGTGGCAGAAAGAAGGACATTTTTTTCCAGTGGCTTGTTTGTCACATCTGAAGCCAGCTCCGTAAGGAGGTTCTTTGATGCTCATCATCTTCTTTGAGGTCAGATGGGTGTTGTCAGGAGTGAACTTGTCTTATTGTCAAAGAGTCTTTAGAATAATAAAAACATCTTTACATGCCTTATTCTGTGGGTCTCCGAGGCTTTTGAGGACTGTAACTATTTTACCTTATATATCTATAAAATAATATCTATCTGTTAGACTTAGGATATACATTCTTCTGCTAAATCAGACTAGTATTTGACATGACCATGATTAGTATCAATATACAAAATTCTATACAAATGACTTAGAGATAATCTTCTTTGTGAGTAACCTTAAGACCTTGATTTAAGGTGTAGGGTCTCCCTATATTTCTATATTTCCATTTCTTTCTTTTCAGCTTCTATCTCCTTATCTACAAATGAAAGATAAAGGAAGAGAGAGGCATCCCTGAGTTCAGCCTTGTTTTCTCTCGGTATAAGATCTATAATAACATATAACCTCCCAATGAAAATAAGCATTTGTAGACCAAGAGAGCCAGCAGAACCCTACACAAGCCCCCTTAGAGGGAAGGGAACATCGTTCTCCTAAGGTTTCTTCATGCTCTATTGGGGAGTATAATAGCTTATAAGGGGCCCAAAAATTGGAAGAAGTGGTTAAGCAATCCAAGGCTTGTCTATGGTCCAGTTTCTAAATGTTGAGAGATTCCAGGCTTATTAGGAGTCCTATGTGGGGCACATTGAAATGCTGGACCAAATGGGATCAGAAGCTTCCTACAATGCTGCCCAGGAAGATGTCCAATTCTGATGGGTAACAGCAACAGAGGCATCTGAGGCTGGAGCAAGGAGGATGCAGGATGTCAGTGTCCAGCATGTTGAGAGGAATGAATCCTCTCAGGTGTGATCCAACATCAGTACCCAGCTCTTTTGTTCTGAAAACGTTATTTCTCACAAGCATTATACAATTCTAACATTATAATTGTATGAGATGTGTGGGATGTACAGAGCAATTAAGACTTATTCTCTGCTCATTGTATGAGCAGAAGTTAGACATCTGCAAATCTTCCTTCATGCCATATGAAAAATGGCCTCTAGTGGTAAGTCACAAAAGAGTCTGTGTCCCACATGAAGCCTGACTATGCATTTAAGTTCGTATCTCTGCCAGTCTTTGAGCTATTACCGTGTAGTTGGATTAGCAATATAAGTCGCCTGCCTGCTCTGCACTTAGAATTATTTACATCCATCCCAATTGCCACCTCTTTCCTTCAACACTTCCCGATCCCACCCCCTCCGTCATCTTCTCCTTATCCTATCCCCTCCATTATCTCCTTCCCCCCTCCCCTATCTACTTATCTAGTGTCCCCTATACTACATATAACCTCTAAGCCTGTGGCCTGGCAATGCCAACCTACAGTCTCAGCCCTCTGCCTAGTATCCAGCTTTGACTGTAACAGTCCCTATCCTCCTTGTGGAATCTTTCAGAGAATGTCTATGTTGGCCTAAAATCCACATATAAGTGAGTATATATCATGCATTTCTTTTTGGGTCCAGCTTAACTTACTTAGAATGATCATTTCTAGTTCCATGTACGCCCACAAAATTCAAGGTTTCCTTCTCTTTAATAGCTGAACAGTAATCCATTATGTAAATGTACCAAAGTTTCTTTATCCATTCTTTGGATGAGGGACATCTAAGTTGTTTCCAGATTCTGACTATTACAGATAAAGCTGCTATGAACATAGTTGAACAAATGTCCTTGTTGTATGTTGGAACATCTTACTGCTTTATTCCAAGGAGTGGTGTGGCTGGGTCCTGAGGTAGATTTATTCCCAAATTCCTGAGGAAGCACCAGAATGATTTCTAAAGTGGTTGTACAGATTTGCACTCCTACCAGCAATGGAGAAGTATTCCCCTTTCTCCACATTCTTTCCACTATGTGCTGACCACCTCCCCTTCATGGGGAGACTGGATGGCACTCAGGGAAAGAATAAGTAGGCTACCAACATGAGACTTGATAGCCTATGACCATAGAGTGGGCGAGGAGCTTCCCCTTCATCTTAGACCTAGGGGAGGGGAATAGGGAAAAAGCAGGAAAGAGGAAGTAATGGGAGGATAAAAGTGATGGGATAACAGCTGAGTTGTAATCTGGATAAACTAATAAAATTTAAAAAAAAAGAAAAAAATAGACATGAATAGTATAAAGTATCTTGGTGTAATTCTAACAAAGAAAGTAAAAGATTTGTATGAAAAAACTTCCAATCTCTGAAGAACGAATTTGAAGATTTCAGAGGATGTAAAGGTCTCCCATGCACATGGACCAGAAGAACCAACATAGTAAAAATGGCCATCTTACCAAAAGCAATCTAACATTCAATGCAATTCCCATCAAAATACACGCACAACTCTTTACCAACATTGAAAGATCAATACTCAACTTCATATATAAAAACAAAAAACCCAGAATAGCTAAAATATTCCTGCATAATAAAAGATCTTCTGGAGGAATCTCCATCCTGGATCTCAAGCTGTATTATAGAGCAATAGTGGTAAAAAAAACAAAAAACAATAAAAAAAAAAAACCAGCATGATAGTGGTATAGAAAAGGTCGTTGATAAATGGAATCGAATGGAAGATCCAGAAATGAACTCACATATCTATGGACACTTGATATATGCCAAAGAAGCAAAATCCATACATTGGAAAAAAAGATAGCATCTTCAACAAATGTTGCTGGTCTTACTGGGTGGCTTCATACAGAAAAATAAAAATATATCCATATCTATCACCCTGCACAAAACAGCATTTGAAAATTTCAAGTTAGTCATGACTTTAAATGTTTTAATGTAAAAACAGAACAGAATGAACAGAATTATTAAAAACGGGAAAATTGCTATCTACTAAGATGCATCTTTTTCAAAAATATGATATATTCTCAATAGTCTCATTAAGTGTGAAATATCAAAATCTCAGTTTATATAGTTGTCTTTTACCTAATATTAATGACAGTTACAGATATTAAGTATATTATGTGTCATAAGATCAGCAGTCCATCACTTGTATACATAATAAAATGATGCATCTATTTAGTTTATCAATTATTTTGTGACTCATGGAAAGCATAATTGGGATTCACTGAAATAGCTAACTCTTTCCATCTAGACAAAAAAGGCTGTCTGGGTTACTGTGAGACTTCAGTGAGTTCCAGATATATAAATAGATGTATGGAAAAATGTTAAATTGTACCCTATAAAGACATTATTTATATAACATAGATGAGAAAATGAAACTTCATTTCTAGGAAATAATTTTACCTCACAGATTATACCAAATTGAAGTAGTAACATTAATATTAAATATTATGTTTCTTAGATGTTAATACATTAAAATAAATATTTACATTCATATTTTTATGCATGTACATCCTTATATTGATATAATTCTTATTAGAAAATAGTAACCTCATTGAAATATGGAGTGGTACCCCAAAATATTTCAGAAACAACTAGTAAAACTGAACACATAATTAATTATCCTAATGAAATTTACAGCAGTGTCAGATGATTCTTTGCAGAACATATTTTTATAGCACTCATAAAGTCCTGAATTCAATGCATGGAACTATAAGAAAATAGTAAGAAAAATCTAAACACATTAAAAGATAAACACTATCACCACTATGCCTCTAGAAACATATCTGTTATAAATGATTAACATGATAGAATTTTTAAAAAGTGATATCCATTTTCTTGCTAAATTTTCTTTTCATTTTATTTATAAGTTTTTCTCTAGATAGGTTCATATTTACTCAAAAATGTGTATTAAACTCACAAAATAAATGACATTTCTCACTCCAAGTTGTCATATACCCAACCATATCCCCTTAAAACTTCATGACTTTTTAAAATTTAATGAAATCTAGTTAGTTATGTCAACTTTAACATGGATGTGAGCTCATCTGCTGGATCATAAAAAACTCTGTTAGTGACTATATCCTCACACTGAGACTAATTATTCCTCCTTCAGCACCTATGATCAACAGCTCCTAGAAAGAGACAAGGTCCGTAGATCATCTTTGCTAGGGTTTTGTCTGGACTGTATTGCATAGGTCTCACGTAGGTAACCATAGTTTTTTTTTTTTACCTATACCAATAGCAAATCCATGTCTATATGACAGTACTTCACAGTACTCATCCCCATGCGATAGCTCTTACATTTTTCTGCCTCTTTGTAATAAAATCTGAGGCTTGGAAGTGGAGTTGATATAGATGCTCCATGTAGAATTCAGCACAAAATATACATATGATTAGTTATATCTAACTCCAATGATTGATTTCTACTGTAAAAAGACCTCAGGGCCTTCTGACTTGGTGGAGATGTTGCCTGTGGCTTGTCCTGTGATTTGCATTTGATAACCAATGTTTTCATTGAACGACATTGCCCATACTGGTTATTTCATTCAAACATGTTTTTTTTTTTTTTTTTTTTTTTTGCCTTTTATTTATTTATGTTTTAAAATTTTTTATTAATTTATTCTTGTTACATCTCAATGGTTTTCCCATCCCTTGTATCTTCCCATTCTTCCCCCCTCCCATTTTCCCCTTATTTCCCTCCCCTATGACTGTTCCTGAGGGAGATTTCCTCCCCCTGTATATGTTCATAGGGTATCCAAACAGGTGAGAGACATAAAAGAAGCACATAGAGTGGAACTGGAAAAATTGCAGGAAAATGCAAACAACCACATGAAAGAAATAAATAAAACAGTTTAAGCTCTGAAGACCTATAAAGAGGCAATGGAAGAAACTCAGGAATATACAAAAAATCAGATGAAAGAAATCAAAAAATTAGTTCAAGATCTGAAAATGAAAATGGATTCAATGATAAACACACAGACAGAAGAAAAATGAGAACATGAGACCTCAGAGAAGAAGACGAGCAAAACAGAGGTGAGCTTTTCTAACAGATTCCAAGAGATGGAAGAACGAATCTCAGGTATAGAAGACACAATCACAGATCCTGAAGCAACCATTAAAGAAAATGCCAAATCTGAAAAACTCCTGACACAAAACATCTAAGAAATCAAGGACACCATGAAAAGAAGAAATCTGAGGATAATAGGCATTGAAGAAAGAGAAGATATCAGACTCCAAGGCCCAGAAATTGTTCTCAACAAAATTATAGAAGAAAATTTCCCCAATCTTAAGAAAGAGATGCCTATAAACATACAAGAGGCCTACAGAACACCAAATAGAATTGACCAGAGAAGAAAAACTGCCCATCACATAATAATCAAAACACAAAACATACAGAATAAAGAAAAAATATTAAAAGCTGCAAGGGAAAAGGGCCAAATAACATTTAAAGGCAAACCTATCAGAATTACACCTGACTTCTCATCAGGGACCATAAAAGCCAGAAGGGCCTGGACAGAGATCCTGCAACCCCTAAGAGACCACAGATGCCAGGCCAGACTACTTTACCCAGCAAAACTATCAATAACCACTGATGGAGAAAACAAAATATTCCAAAACAAAAACAAATTCAAGTCTCTTCTTGGCAACCTGCCAGGTCTCCCTGAGCATAATACAGGGGGAGGTAATCCCCCTCAGGAACAGTCATAGGGGCGGGAATAATGGGAAAATGGGAGGGAGAGAAGAATAGGAGGATACAAGGGATGGGATAAACATTGAGATGTAACAAGAATAAATTAATACAAAAACAAAAACAAAAACAAATTCAAACAGTACCTATCCACAAATCCAGCTTTACAGAAAGTACTAGAAGGAAAACTTCATTCAAACATGTTTTAAAGTTGAGTTTTAAAACAAATCTAACAGCTAGTGTGTTTCCATGATTCCTTCTGATAATATTTAGTTTTAATAAGTGCATGTATTAAACTGTTGTTTTCCAATATACCCCCACAAAATCCTTTAAGCTGAAGTATTTTCTAAATACCCCTTCAAGATTTTGATCGTTGCTTTTGTCTGGTTGGTTGGTTTTTACCTTGAGTTATAAAATGGACTTTTACAAGGTTTTTCATGTAACCTTCCTTTGCGTCAGTCATCTCCTTTTGGCCTTACTCTTCATATGCTCTCACATCCATTCCTACTTAAACAGCTGCACCTCAGTGTTCTCAGTCACAATTTTCTTTTACCTATAATCTACTTTCTCCCTACCATAACATGATCCTTTCCAACCAGAATCCTTTTTCTACTTACCTGGATTTGGTTTGTGCTTTATATGAAAGACACAAAATTTAAAAATAATTGAATCTTGAGTGCACATATTAGAGAAAATATGAGTGTTTGTGTTACAGGGATGAATTATCTCATTTGGCATAAAACTTCCATATTTCTTTTGGGTTTGTTTGTTTGGTTGGTTGCTTGTTTTTTTTTTTGTTTTGTTTTTTGTTTTTTTTTTTTTTTTTTTTTTTTTTCTCTTTTGTTTTTCTGAGACAAGTTTTCTCTCCACAGCCCTGACTGTCCTGAAACTCCCTTGTAGACCAGACTGACCTTGAACTCACAGGGATCCTCCTGTCTCTCCATCCTAAGTACAGGGATTAAAAGTGTGCAATACCACTTCCAGTCCAAGTACATCCTTTCATTCTCAAGTTTGATGATGTCCTTTTCCTCATATAGCTGGGTAATATTCTATTGTGTCCATGTGTCACAATGTTCTTATCCCTTCATCTCTTTAAATATTGAATGATGTCACTCTTCTCCCAATAGGAGCCTGGGCCTTATGAGATGGTTTGCCAGGAAGCTCCAGCCTAGAGTTCCTGGGTTGGTTCTGGCACACTGAATTGCTGCTTTGAGAACAAGCAGCTGCTTACCTCCATGGAGAGACACTTCATGACTGTGTGGGCAGAAAAGTGTTTGTGTGTTGGGGCAAGAGAGGTGTCCAGTACAGAATCCTTCAACGAAGAGGGTAGCCCTTCTTTCTCCAGAATAAGTGAGGAGTCCCAGGCCATCATGGTAGAGGAATGGAGTGAGAGGTTTTTTGTTGTTGTTTGCTTTTTTTCTGTGTCAATCAGCAACATTATGAACCTTAGGCAGTGGGAATGGTGTTTTGACGAAGAAGCCAAAAACATACAATCAAAAAAAGATAACATCTTGTTTTCTTAATGTGTAGTATTTTGATTCTTTTGTTCATTGTAGACTTAAATTTTTGTCAGATGACTAGGTTTCAGAAGTTTCTCAGTTGTTCTGCAGCTGCCAGTTTATGTGTCTCTTTTCTGTAAACAAGGTTTGTAGGTGAAATCCCATTTGTTCATTGTTATTTCTACTCCCTGTGATGCCAGAATCTTACTCATAAAGTCCTTACCTCTGCTTATAAGTTAAAGCATGATCCTTTTTTTTTCTCTAGCATGTTTAGGCAATCAGGTTTAATATCAAAGTTGTTGATTAATTTGAAGTATGATATTAAGCTCTGAGATGAGTAAAAATCTAGTTGTGTCTGTTTTTCCCATAATTATTTAAAATTTATTTAAATTTATTTAAAAATTAACATTACTCTTCTTTTTTCTCTATTTATATTTATTTGTGTGAGCCTTAATATACATATAAGTGTGAACACAGAAGCCAAGGAGGATGTTTTGTGATGCATTCCTCTTATTAAGTCGATTCAGGGCCTTTCAATGAACCTGGGCTCACCATTTAGTCTAGGCTGCCTGCCAATCTGGCCTGGAGATCCCTCTACCCTCAGTGAAGCACTGTATTTATAGGTGCCTATTGTCACAGAGCTTTTTGATGTATGCAATTGTGACTCGCGCTACCGTCTCGCCAGCAAGAACAACGCTGCACACACAGGATCCTTCTGCAGTAAAGCTTTAATGCGTCTTAAGAGGGCGAGCATAAGCTTACGACAAGTAAAATGGAGACCCCAAACAGCAGAAACCCATCCCTTATATAGGAAACTGTTCTCCGCTTAGGATGTGTCAGTCCCTGATTGGCTATTACTCATCAGGCGATATGACGCCACGGGAGAGGCAGAGCACAACAAGTGGAAAGTTCCTTTGCACATGCGCAGATTACTTGTTTACCAGTTTGGGACACAGGATGTCAGCGCCATCTTGTAATGGTGAATGTGAGTGCGGCCTCTCACATGCTATTAATTTGAACCATTTTCCTGCTTATATAGAAAGTCTTCTTACTCACTAAGACATAATTTTAAGCTCTACTATGTATATCTACTGTGTAAAGATAGCAGGGGGACAGCATGACTTTCAAATGATTAAAAATGCAAAATATTAAAAACATAATCAGAGATCAGATGGTTTATATTTAGACAACTGTGATCCTACTGATGTTATGCAAACCAAACTTCAGAGAAAATATTCTACAAATATGTAAGTTGACACAATATTTTAAAAATGACTAAAAATGAAAGGAAATGTAACATTGTCCATACTATCTTAAAAAAATTTTAAGTAACTTAATAAATAAAATGTATCCAATTTTAGCACTGTGGTATATAAACTTAAATAAAAATTTACCTAAAGATAATTTGTTCTGGGATTACCAGTGTTAACATGGAAAAGTGAATTTAAAAATAAAATCACTATGTGAGGCAGATCTCAGTTGTTACACTGTAACAGAGAATACCAATTTGTGAGAAGGGACAGTTTATTTCCACTCATGGTTTTGGTCTCCAGGTATTTTGATATATGGTTCTACTTGGAACCTGTGGCAAACTAGAGTCCCATAGTAAGAAGTACATGGTGGGAAAACCAGCTGATCTTGAAACAGGTGGAAGAAAAGGAGACAGGGTTTATAGGTTTTACTTTCACTTCAAAGGCATACAACTTTAAAATGGAACATCCATTTCTCAGGCCTCATTTTCAAAAATTTCCCAAGTATATCAATAGTGATATAGAGAGCTAAGCAAGTCTTTAGTATGTGGACTATGAGAAACATTTAAAATGCTAAAAATAAAAAACAGTATAAAAAGAAAATTGTTAAAGGAGACTTAATATATAATGAAAAGTATGTAATATAATTTATCATATTTTAAGACACACAAATAAAAACTAGAAATAATTGCATGGAATCATGTTAAACAACTACAGTATTATTATACTAATCATCACCTATAATAGTGAAATATTGATATCTTCTCTGAAAATATGTTAATACATTCTATCATTTATATAAACACGATAAGCAGTGCTTGCCATACAAGGTAAACAATGGGAAAACCAAATCTTTCTAAAACAGAGATACAATGGGAAAACCAAGATGCATTAAATACAGATATAATGACAGAAATTTCAGAAGCAAATATACAGGTGCACCTATGGGGAGATAATAAACAAAATTGCAATTTTTATTACGGTCAGATATTTCAGAGCAATTAACACTGACAACTGGATTTGAAAGCTGGTTTTGAAGATATAGTGAGTGAAGGCAGAGCTATTTGCTACTTTTTTCTTCCAAATATCCATTTAGCTTTCTATGGTTCAAGGAGATCTCAATTCTAGCCAAAATATATTAAAACAAGATGTACTGAAATTAGAGAAGCTTAGCTACACATTTCTACACATAAGCATCATATTTATGTACAGAACCTTACACACACCCAAACACACATACGCATATGCACATGAACAAGTACATGCAAATGCACACACATACACACATATATACATAAATACTTATCACACATATAACAAAACTATATTACTATGTGAGTAAATATTTGCTATTAAATAAGATTTCAAAATACACAGTTAGAATGACATTTTGATCATATTTTTTCTTCCAGTATAATAACTGGACATTGGATATTAAAAATTGACATAAAAATTTCAAATGTTTATAAATAGACCTGGTGGCACTCAGAGGAAGGACAGCAAGTAGCCAAGAAGAGACTTGATACCCTATGAGAATATACAGGGGGACGTAATCCCCCTCAGGAACAGTCATAGGGGAGGGGAATAATGGGAAAATGGGGGGGTGGGGGGGGAGGAATGGGAGGAAACAAGGGATGGGATAAACATTGAGATGTAACAAGAATAAATTAATAAAAAAAATAAATAAATTTGATTTACTTAAATTCTACTTATTTGAATGCTTCTAAATAAAAATTCCAACTTCTGAAATATTAAACCCCAAGTAAATAATATAACAATGTGGAATATTTTTTGGCTCTATGATTCAATCTAGTACAAAATTGAAATCTCCTCATACCTAATTTATAGATTCACTATAACCATTTTTAAGTTTTGTTTTTAAAATTTCAGATAATATATTTTCAAAATTATATGAAATTTCAAAAGGCAAGGAGATTTGTCAATCTGGAAGTAAAAGATCATTGCTGATTGATGTAATACGGTCATTGTACAGAAAACCACAAATTCTAAAATTGAGGATAAGTTTAATTTCAGAGGTCCAAATCTTGATTTTAAATGGGCATACAGCACATGGAAAGAGCATATATGCAGACTCAGAATGTCTGATAGTTTCCCAATCAGAAGAAATCATGTGCTAAGCACTCACTTTCATCTCACAGAGTTTGGCCTCTTGGGACAATTAAATGAATTAAAACACACAGGATGTCCATTGCAGTGCCTGGAAGAATATGCAGAATCTAACAAAATTTGATGTTATTACACAAGGAAGTAATTACGTTACAGAAAAATCTAAAGGACTGCACAAAATGACAACTGGACAGGAGCTCAGTGATTTGGGAAAGAGTACTGGAAGACTACAAAATGAGAAAAAGGAAGGCAGTCAGGGCATTATCAGTATTCCTTATAACTGCAAGGGTAATGCAATTGTAACTGCTAACCAATTGAGAAGTTTACCTCTGCAGAGTTGAGAATATTTCCAGGCTTCTTCATGGAGAGTAGAATGCGGTTTTGAAACATTGAAGTTTCTAAAATCGTTGCCAGTTAATATGATAGAAGTCATATCTTGTTTACTTTTTCTTTTCAAAATTGTCAGAGTTATCCTTATGTGGGATATTTCTTTTTGAACTAAAAGTATTTGGTAAGGCTGTATGTGTAGTGGATAATGAAAGGAGAAAGACCAAGATGACTCTTCGGTGTCTAGTGTGTGAAGATGGCTTTGCTGTTCACAGTCACAAAAAAGGGGAAGTCGCAAATAATGAGGAGAGAAAAATCAAATTTTGCGTTTATGGATAGTGCACATTTCACCCAAGTCCACCTGACTCTAAAATGTAGGTTGTATCCGGCATTCCTTTCAGATAAAACTATATCTGAAGTTAGAATTTTACACTTATATGAGTAGTAGAGCTATGAAGGGGATTAGTGTCAATTTGTTTAAAAAATTTATTTCTCAATTACATTAATTTTTGACATTAGGTCACCCTTCCCATTCAAAATTTAGATGTGAATTTGAAATACAACATCAGGATTTAAGCTTGTCACTACATTATCTCTGACATTTCATTCATAGCACATCATATACAAATTTAAATAATTTAAATTATCTTGTTTTGAAAGAATGTAATTCATCTGCCCTGTAAATGTTTGCTACACTAGAATATTGATACTTTGTGATCTTACATTATAGTAGCCATGACATCTGGGGCCTTGAGGAGGAAAACTGAAACAAATTTATATTTCTTATTAAATGGGCTAAAATGAGAAGCAACAAAGCACCCCTAATGGTGAGGAATCACATAATGTACTTATTAAAACGTACTGTATTTTTCACATCATGATATATTTAAGATTTTGTCCATCTTCAGTAAACACAAACTGCCTCTTGTTAATCCCTTATTTTCATTCTGAACAACTTTCACCTTCCCTCTGTGAAATCCCTTCTATGATTTTCCTGACACACATTTTCACTTTAGCTGAACTTCTGTACATTTTTTCTTCTGAGTAATTTAATTTTTGTTTCTAATCTCCTCACTTAAATCAATTACTGACTTGATTCTTTTCAGTAAAAATATTGTCGAAATCTGAAAGGCAGATGAATATGTTGGAAAAACATCTTCACACTACATAGCTTTAGGTAAAAGATATTTTCTTAATCTTGACTATTTGCCCAAATCGTTGTTTTCTTTGTAGTTTTGTCCACAAGCTTTTCTCCCTTTCCTTCCTTTCTTCCGCCCTTTCTTTCACCCCTTTTCTCTGTATATGTTTGTCTGTGTGTTGTTTCTCTGTGTGTGTTTCTTTTCCCCCATAGTGAAGGAAAAATAGAAGTAACACTTTCTGTGTCTTGGAGGTGGTAGGTGCAGTGAGAACAAGGAATGGTGAATAATAAGCATCAGAACAGGGTTTTTCAGTTACTAAAAGATCTCACTGGGAGCTGTGGAATATAATCAGATATGCCACTGGGAGCTGTGGAATATAGTCAGATATGCCACTGGTAACCTAGTGGAGTGCTGACAACCTGGCCACAGGCTACCATTCAAGGTCTTAAAAACTTAAGATAAATGTTGCTATGAGGAGTAACAACAAAGATTCAGACCCTGCAAACAGGCTGTAATTCTTGGAAAAGCTGTAGGACGTCTATCTTACTCAGCCGTAGACGAAGATCTTATCTAAGCAGAGGCAGATATTTTTTTTTTGTATATTTAGTGCACCTATTTATAAGATACACTCTTGACAAAACAAATATTTGCTAATTCTACAACATCCTCAACTGAATGAACAGAGTATCTCC
Organism: Acomys russatus; assembly: GCF_903995435.1. Lineage (NCBI taxonomy): Eukaryota > Metazoa > Chordata > Mammalia > Rodentia > Muridae > Acomys > Acomys russatus. Next base: position 36,037,557 of record NC_067154.1, on the reverse strand, counting down.
TACAGTAGAAGAGGCTAAATATCAAATAATGTCAACAACAGAAATTCCATTTTATCTTATTTCCTTTATTTTTAATAAATGAAAACCGTAAAAGCATGGTTAGCAATCTAATATGTCAGAATCTCTTCTACTTTCCATATTATGTTGTGACTGCTTTCATTTTGTCTAAAAAGGTAATGTATTTCAGCTGTGTTTTTGAGTTTCATCATGTGACTTTCTTGTACAGAGATTCATAAGAAATGTCTCAGGTAACTTTTAAGAAGGGTGATAGTATGCATTGTTGTTATTGTTAAGATAAGGGAATTTTTAGAAAAATAGTATCCAATTGCTCTTTGTTTTAGCACCTAAACATATAAAATATATAAAACATAAAAATAAAGCAATTTTATACCATGTGTTATAGAATGTTGCTGGGTTAAATTTTATCTCCACCAGTCTTGAATAATATAGTCTGTGAAGATGCTGCAGAAATTTATTTGACATAATTTTAAATTAGTATAAGAACACAATATTTTTAGAGCATTTGAATACAAGGATTACATATCTATGGGGTAACAGCATGTATTCCATGGGCTATATTTGCGTCATTATTAGATTTTAACCATAATTACAAAGAAGAGAATTTTGCTTAATTAAAAAATATATATATTTTAAAATAGCTTTAGTTAAGCTGGGGCAAGGTAGGGCAGGTATGGAATAGCTGTTCCAATCCCCTGCCATCTGGTTCTAGTAATTTCTATCAAGGTAACTCCCATGCATAACCCATATATTTGCTAATGTTCTTCCTCTGGGCAGAATCTCCATCCATGCCAGGCATGTACATCTCCTCCAACTAAAACATGATGGTAGGACCTTCTCTTTCTCCCAAGATTCTCTCTGTCTCCCTCAAGCTCAAGAATTTTAGCCATGTTTATCCATTGGCCCTGCCCAGGTGTGAACAATTCCCCTTTTCTGTGTAAATAAAAAGGTGATTCTGGGGATCCAAGATGGCAGCAAGCAGTGTGGACCGTGTTTGGAGGCTCCAGTGAACAATTCAGGGAATTGCACAGATTTCTGAGCCAGGAACACCGAGGTCCGAACATCACGGCAGCGGGAGTGCTCCACGGTTCGGAGGGACCAGGGTGCAGAGGACCTGCGTGCCCCTGCACATGGGAGGAGCGTGGATTTTCTCTGATCAGAGCGGCAGTGGCAGAGGCAGCAGCACCAGCGGCACCAGCAGCGGTGGCTGAGGTTTGCAGCTCATAGCCTTTCGGTGGAGGCGATTGGTGTGGTGGCTGGTGGGAGTTGCTGCGGGAGAGGGGACTCGGGGCAGGATTTGGGTCGCATGGAGCCTTCGGACCCAGACTGGACTCGGCGGACCTTCGGCCCCAGAGTCCCGGGTACTGGCCCAGCCCAGCAAGCAATTCTGCCCGAGGCACTAACTCACCTTCGGCCACAGCTCCCCTGCTGTGGCGCATGCTTAGTTGAGCGTGCAGCTCCACGCTAGGCACCACCTCAGCTCAGCGGCAGCTCCCCTGTGGTGACACAGTCTGGGCAGAGCGCTTGGTTCCAAAACAGGCGCTAACTCAGAGCAGCCACAGTTCTTCTGCTGTGGCACAGACTTGGCCAAGCATTCAGTTCCATCCTAGGCACCACCTCAGCTCAGCAGCAGCTCCCCTGCGGTGACACAGTCTGGGCGGAGCACTTGGTTGAACCACAGGCGCTAAGTCAGAGCAGCCGCAGTTCTCCTGCTGTGGCACAGGCTGGACAGAGCGCTCGGTTCCACCAGCTCTAAGACTCTGGTTGGACACAGTGTGCAGTTTGAATCCAGAGTTCCTGGCTGAGATTGGTAGTCAGTTCGGGCCCTGAGTCAATAACTGACCACAGCACGCACTTTGGGCCAAAAGGCCCTAGCGGAGCTTGGTGCGTAGTCCCAGCCCCAAAAATTTTGGCTGGACCCTGTGTGCATTTTTGGCCCAGAATCCCTAGCTGAGCTCGGCAGACGGTTCAGGCCCTGAGAATCTAGCTGAGTTCAGCCCATGGTTCGGGCCCAGTGTTCCTGGCTGGACCTTGGCAGGGGAACACAGAAGGCTATGGATACTTGGCTGACCCAACGCTCATTCAGAGACCAGAAAATTGCAGAATCCACAGCACAGGGGGCTGAAGATCACTGGATGTGAGAGACCAGAACAACAGGGCTAAACCTCATAACATCCACACAGTGAAGCTTTGAGCTCGCAGCCTAGGGAAATCGTGGAGAAAAAGAGTGAATCTATCGTCAGACACCCTCCATCCAATTCTGGAAGCTACCCCACAAAAAAAAGACGGCACGATGTCTAAAGGACAACGGAAAAGCATACGCCAAAAAACCCCAAAACACATGGCGTCTCCAGTTCCAGCGTATCCCAAAGAAAACAACCCAGAGAACTCAAATACAACGGAAAATACAAGAAAATGACCTCAAAATCCTTAGTAATGAGGATGCTAATGGAGGAAAGAACAAATAAAATTCGTAATCAAATCAGGAAGACGCCGACAAACAGGTGAGAGACATAAAAGAAGCACATAGAGTGGAACTGGAAAAATTGCAGGAAAATGCAAACAACCACATGAAAGAAATAAATAAAACGGTTAAAGCTCGAAGACCTATAAAGAGGCAATGGAAGAAGAACTCAGGAATACACAAAAATCAGATGAAAGAAATCAAAAAATCAGTTCAAGATCTGAAAATGAAAATGGATTCAATGATAAACACACAGACAGAAGAAAAACGAGAACGTGAGACCTCAGAGAAGAAGGCGAGCAACACAGAGGTGAGCTTTTCTAACAGAATCCAAGAGATGGAAGAACAATCTCAGGTCTAGAAGATACAATCACAGATATTGAATCACCCATTAAAGAAAATGCAAATCTGGAAAACTCCTGACACAAAAATCCAAGAATTAAGGACACCATGAAAAGAAAGAAATCTGAGGATAATAGGCATTGAAGAAAGAGAAGACATCAGACTCCAGGGCCAGAAACTATTCTCAACAAAATCATAGAAGAAAATTTCCCCAATCTAAAGAAAGAAATGCCTATAAACATACAAGAGGCCTACAGAACACCAAATAGAATTGACCAGAAAAGAAAACTGCCCGCCACATAATAATCAAAACACAAAAATTGCAGAACAAAGAAAAAAATATTAAAAGCTGCAAGGGAAAAGGGCCAAATAACATTTAATGGTAACCTATCAGAATTACACCCGACTTCTCAGCAGAGACCATAAAAGCCAGAAGGGCCTGGACAGAGATCCTGCAAACCCTAAGAGACCACAGATGACAGGCCAGCCAGACTACTTTACCCAGCAAAATTATCAATAAACCATGATGGAGAAGAAAACAAAATATTCCATGACAAAAACAAATCAAACAGTACCTATCCACAAATCCCAGCTTTACAGAAGGTACTAGAAGGAAAACTCCATCCCAAAGGGTCAAGCTACAACAAAACTACCCAGGAATAGATAACTATCCACTGCAAAAACACAACTACACAACAGCTCGACTGGAACAACATCAAAATTAAGACCTCTTAACAGTCCACTGGTCATTAATATCTCTCAACATCAATGGCCTCAATTCTCCAATAAAAGACACAGACTAACTGAATGGGTACATAAACAGATCCAACATTCTTCTGCATTCAAGAACACATCTCACCCATAATGAATAGGCATTACCTCAGGGTAAAGGTTGGAAAAAATATTCCAAGCAAATGGTCACAAGAAGCAAGCAGGCTGTAGCCATTTTAGTATCGAACAAAATAGACTTTCAACCAAATTAATCAAAAGGGATGAAGGAAGGACACTTCATACTCATCAAAGGTAAGTCAACCAAGATGACATCACAATTCTGAACATCTATGCTCCCAATACAAGGGCACCCACATTTGTAAAAGATCTCCTAAAAAAGCTTAAACCACACATCGATCCCCACACAATAATACTGGGAGACTTAAACACCCCACTCTCACTGAAGGATAAGTCATTTGAAACAGAAAACTAAGCCAAGAAATAAACATCATTAACCAATGCATGGGTCAAATGGATCTAACCGATATCTATAGAACCTTTCACCAAACAAGAACGAATACACCTTCTTCTCTGCACCCCATGGACCTTCTCCAAAATTGATCACATCGTAGGTAACAAAGCAAGCCTCAATAGATACAAGAGGATTGAAATAATACCTTGTATCCTATCAGATCACCATGCTCTTAGGCTGCAATTCAACAACAACAGAAATAACAAAAAGCCTACACGTACGTGGAAACTAAACAACTCTCTGCTAAATGACACCTGGGTCAGGAAGAAATAAAGAAAGAAATCAAGGAGTTCTGAAATTCAATGGAAAATGAAGAAAACAACATACCCCAAATTTGTGGATACATATGAAAGCAAGTGCTAAGAGGAAAATTCATAGCACTAAGTGCCTTTAAAAAAAAATTGGAAACATCGCACATAAGCATCTTAACAACACAACTGGAAGCCCTAGAAAAAAAAAGAAGCAGAAAATACCCAAGAGGAGTAGACGCCTGGAATAATCAAACTCAGGGATGAAATTAACAAATTAGAAACTAAGAAAACAAGTCCAAAGAATCAACAAAACCAAAAGCTGGTTCTTTGAGAAATCAACAAGATAGACAGAACATTAGCCAAACTACTAAAGGCAGAGAGAACAGTATTGAAATCAACAAAAATCAGAAATGAAAAGGAGACGACATAACAACAGACACTGAGAAATTCAAAGAATCATAAGATCCTACTTTGAAGGCATATACGCCACCAAATTGAAATCTAAGGGAAATGGACGATTTTCTTGAACATTTCACGTGCCAAAGTGAATGAAGAACAGATAACAAGCTAAATAGTCCCATTTCCCCTACAGAATAGAAGCATCATTCGATGGTCTCCCACCAAAAAAAGCCCAGGGCCAGATGGTTTCAGTGCAGGAATTTCTACCAGACCTTTAAAGGCGAGCTAATACCGATACCTTCAAGCTAGTCCAAAAGATAGAAATGGATGGAAAATTACCAATTCATTCTATGAGGCCATAGTCTCATTGATACCTAACCCTCACAAAGACTCAACAAAGAAAGAGAATTTCAGGACCCAATTTCTCTATGACATAGATGCAAAAATACTAAATAAAATACTTGCAAAACGAATACAGGAACACATCAAAGATATCATTCATCATGACCAAGTAGGCTTCATTCCAGGCATGCAGGGATGGTTAATATACGGAAATCCATCATGTATCCACCATAGAAACAAACTGAAATAAAAAACCACATGATCATCTCCTTGGATGCAGAGAAAGCATTTGATAAAATTCAACACCCATGCATGTTTAAAGTTTTAGAGAGATTGGGGATACAGGCACTTTCCTCAACATAATAAAGGCTATCTACAGCAAGGCCACTAGCCAAAAATCAAAGTAAATGGGTGAGATACTCAAGGAATTCCTCTAAAATCGGGAACAAGGCAAGGCTGCCACTCTCTCCATATCTCTTCATATAGTACTCGAAGCTCTAGCCAGAGCAATAAACAAACAAAAGGAGATCAAGGGTAATCCAAATGGAAAAGAAGGAAGTCAAATTATCCCTATTTGCAGATGATATGATAGTGTAACATAAGTGACCCTCAAAATTCCACCAGAGAACTCCTAAAGCTGATAAACACCTTCAGCAAATTGGCTGGATACAAAATTAACTCAAAAAAGTCTGTAGCCTTCCTATACACAAATGACAAGCTTGCAGAGGAAGAAATTGGAACAACCACACCCTTCACATTAGCCACAAGCAATATAAAATATCTAGGAGTTACCCTAACTAAGCAAGTGAAGGACTTATATGAAAAAAATTTCAAAACTCTGAAGAAAGAGATTGAAGATGACCTGAGAAGATGGCATGATCTTCCTTGCTCATGGATCGGGAGAATTAACATAGTAAAAATGGCCATCCTACCAAAAGCAATCTACAGATTCAATGCAATCCCTATCAAAATAACTACACAATTTTTTAAAGACATTGAAAGTTCAATTCTGAACTTCATATGGAAAAAACAAAAAACCCAGAATAGCTAAAACAATCTTGTACAATAAAGGTGCTCCGGAGGAATCTCCATACCTGATCTCAAACTGTACTATAAAGCAATAGTAATTAAAACAGCATGGTACTGGCACAGCAACAGGCTGGTTGATCAGTGGAATCGAATCGAAGACCCAGATATGAATCCACACACATATGGTCACTTGATTTTTGACGAAGAAGCTAAATCCATTCAATGGAAAAAGGATAGCATCTTCAACAAATGGTGCTGGTCTAACTGGAGGTCTATGTGTAAAAAAATGAAACTGGACCCATTTGTCACTTTGCACAAAACTCAAATCCAAGTGGATTAAAGACCTCAACATAAAACCAGAGACACTAAGCCTCTTAGAGGAAAAAGTGGGAAAGAGCCTGGAACATATTGGCACAGGAGACAACTTCCTGAACAGAACACCAACGGCCCAGGCCTTAATGTCAACCATTAATAAATGGGACCTCATGAGGCTGAGAAGCTTCTGTAAGGCAGGAGACACTGTCAAGAGAACAAAGCGACAGCCTACAGACTGGGAAAAAATCTTCACCAACCCTACATCTGACAAAGGTCTAATATCCAAAATATATAAAGAACTCAAGAAATTAAACACCACCAAACCGAATAACCCAATTGAGAAATGGGGCTTGGAACTAAACAGAGAATTCTCAACAGAGGAATATCAAATGGCTGAGAAACACTTAAAGAAATGCTCAACCTCCTTAGTCATCAGGGAAATGCAATCAAAACAACTCTGAGATTCCATCTTACACCCATCAGAATGGTTAAGATCAAAAACTCAAGCGACACCATATGCTGGCGAGGATGTAGGGAGAGAGGAACACTTCTTCATTGCTGGTGGGAATGCAAACTAGTACAGCCACTTTGGAAATCTATCTGGTGCTATCTCAGAAAAATGGGAATAGGGCTTCCTCAAGACCCAGCTATTCCACTCCTTGGAATATACCCAGAAGATGCTCCAGCACACAACAAGAAACTTTGCTCAACCATGTTCATAGCAGCCTTATTCACAATAGCCAGAACATGGAAACAGCCTAAGTGTCCCTCAGTAGAAGACTGGATAAAGAAGCTGTGGTACATATACACTATGGAATACTACTCAGCTATTAAAAACAAGGAATTCCCGAAATTTGTGGATAAATGGATTGAGCTAGAAATGATCATAATGAGTGAGTTAACCCAGAAGCAGAAAGACTCAAATGGTATATACTCACTTATATCTGCATACTAGCCCAAGGGGCATGTCCCACAAAAGCCTTCACTTACCAGGAAACTGGGACAGAGGGGAAGGCATCCTATTGGGACTCTAAATGTGAGACGCATGGGAGAATAGCAAAATAAAAGGATCCAGAGGGTCCTAGAAATCTACAAGTAGAACAATATGATAGGCAGATTTGGGCCCAGGGTCCCGCTCAAACTAGGCACCAGCCAAGGACCAATACAGGAGGTAAACTTTAAACCCCTTCCCAGATCTAGCCAATTGTCAGAATATTCTCCACAGTTTAGTGGAGAGTGTGATATGACTTTCTCACGTACTCTGGTGCCTCACATTTGACCATGTCCCCTGGAGGGGGAGACCTGGTGGCACTCAGAGGAAGGACAGAAGGTAGCCAAGAAGAGACTTGATACCCCTGAGAATATATACAGAGAGGTAATCCCCCTCAGGAACAGTCATAGGGGAGGGGAATAATGGGAAAATGGGTGGGGGGAGGAATAGGAGGATACAAGGGATGTGATAAACACTGAGATGTAACAAGAATAACTTAATAAAAAAAATAAAATTAAAAAAAATAAAAATAAAGGTGATTCTTTTTATATACAATAAGAACAATTATGAAAAATTATAAAAAACAATACATAAGTCTCACACACATAATGTGTAATCAAAAGGTGTTTGGCAACTTCGAAGATTACCTATTCTATCTTGGTGAGTCTGAAGTTTTGAACCTAAATCAATATCTATCTAAAGCTTACACATATCAACCTAAAATATTTTTATTAATTTATTCATATTATACCTCAATGGTCATCCCATTCCTTGTATTCTTCCATTCCTCCCTCCCTCCCATTTTCACTTTACTCCCCTCCCCTATGACTGTGACTGAGGGGGACTTCCTCCCCCTGTATATGCTCACAAGGTATCAAGTCTCTTCTTGGTAGCCTTATTTATCTAGACCTAAAAGTATCTTAAACACCTAAGTTTAATATTAAAACTAAGTATCTTGTCTTCAACCCCATGAGAGACTTGAAAAGGAATAAATTTAATTACCTGAGTAAACAGGAAGTACAGATTATCATCTTCCAAACTGAAAATAATGAACGATATAGTTTCCTGCTGAACAGTAAAGTACAGGAATATATGTCCGACATTTAGCAGACACATATGATTCTACAGATAGAAAATATAGAATAGTTAGATATGGTCTTCAAAACCCTCAGAGATCTTCAGAATATGACATTCACAAATATTTTTATTAATTTAAGGATTCTTTGACAATGAGATAGGTTAACTCCCGGCAACACACAGCCTACCTCAAAAAAGATGATGAGCGTTTTAGCATCTCCTTATAGAGATGGCTTTGGGTGTGGCAAAACAACCATTGGACAAAAATGTCCTTGTATCTGCCGTAGACAGAATTCTGCCTAAAATAGGCAAGCTTGGATGCAAACCAGCTTCTGCCAAGATAGGGTAAGTAAGTCCTCAATAGTTCCTGCTTCACAAATAAGTCTGTCAGATATATTGGGCCAGAAGGCTGAAGATGATCCTCCAACATTAGAAAGAGTTTTGAGTGACTCTTTAAGCTTAGTTCTTTTAAATTGCATACCATTACACAGACAGTAAAGCCATAACATATTCTCTGAGGAAATTTGGAAATAAGATTATTTGAAAACAAAATAAATCACTGATCAAACGTACATGTCTTAGTCAGATAATCAAGGGCATACATTCTGATGAAAATAAGTAAGCCTCTGGTGAAACAAGAAAATGAAATCTAGCAGAACAAGAACTTACCTCTGGTGATTAATACTTGTCTCAGTACTAAGTAGAAAGTAATGTCTAAACTATGTCACTGCTATGAGGAGTTTGAGAGGATTGTATGTACTGGTATAATTTTCTATGGTGACTGTTTTGTGGGTCTCTCTATGTCATTTTAAAGTTAGGCTATGTCATCACTAATGACTGAATAAATAGATTTATTGCTTTCATTAATATTCATTCTTGGATATTGCAGTGGTCCACGGTTAATCAGTTAAAAATTTGCATCAATAACATAACACTTTCCTGAGTATTTCAGATGTGCAAATCCCTAAAATAAGGAGTATTATCACTTGAATCTGAAATATCTTCCATTCTCTCTTGCTTTGGTATTGCTATTTTGGGAGGCTATGAACTTTAAAGTAGGTTGGGCCTCCTGGGATTTGGAACTAGGTCACTAGGGATGGGCTTTTGAAGGGTATGTGGACTCTGACTCTAGCTCTATTCTTTCTGCTTCCAGTCCCACTGCCATATGAATATGCTCTGACACCCAACACAGCCACTATGCCCTAAGTTGCTCAGCTTTGCTGTCCCTGCTGTGATGGACAGAAACTTCCTGAAACTGAGTCAAAACCAGTCTATCCTTCTTTAAGTTCTTCTTTTAGGCATCCTGCTCACAGTGACACAAAAGTACCACACACGAATAATAAGTTTAGCTTTCTGTACTCTTGGAAAATGTATGCTTCTGTAGATCAAATACAATGTACCTTTGCCTCAATGGCATTCACATGTACTGCTAGAAATAAGAAAAAATTCAGAAAAAGAAAACACTGAAAATTTCCAGTCAAGCAAATCACTAATAATATAATATTTTATATTTTAACATTTAAAGCAAATAAGAGAAAAATGAAAAAATATAAAGTAGGCTAATGTTCAGTAGTATGTAACCATTTCCATGTTTTTTTAAAAATTGAATCGTTGTTGGTGAGACTGATTTTCATTGAAAATGAATTAGATGCATCAAGAAGAATTTTTATTCAATGTTTCTGTTGAATAAACAATACAACGCAGAAGAAAAAACAAGTTATCTTGAATATTTTCTCAAGCAAAACCAAAAGTATCTAATCTTAAGCCTTTTCTGAAACACTGTAGAAATAATAAACTTGTATATTTTATATTCATAGAATAGTAACCATTATCTAAGCATACATGGCATGAACATTGACTTTAGCTTAATTATTCCCAATTTCATTTTCTCTTGGTTAAATTTCTAAGAGAAATATCTCAGATTCATTACATATGAATTTTGGTTTATTTTATGAAATAAAGAAAAGTTTTCATAATTATTTTTTAAGCTTTTGTGTGTGTATGTATGTGTAAGGTTGATAATGATAATGTGTGTATATGTCTGTGTGTATTCAAGTACCCGCATGCTGCAGCACATGTGTGATTTAGAAAACACTTTTCGCTTTCATTTCTTAGCATCTACTCTGCTTGAGACTGGATCTATCTTTTGTTCAATATTACAGAGTAATTGAACCATTACATTGTAGAAATTCTCCTGTTTCCATCTCCTGTCTTGCCATAGGAAAGCTGGGATGGTGGGTATATGCTAGCTTGTCTGGCTTTATGTGACTCTGGGGGTCTGAAAACAGCTCTGTAAGTTTTCATGACAAGCACTCTATTTTTTGAGCAATCACTCCAGCCTGATATACAAAGATAAAAATTGATAACCTAATAATTGTTTTGAAGCCGGGCATGGTGGCACAGGCCTTTAATCCCAGCACTCAGGAGGCAGAGGCAGGTGGATTGATGTGAGTTCGAGGCCAGCCTTGTCTACAAAGTGAGTCCAGGATGGCCATTGCTACACAGAGAAACCCTGTCTCGAAAAACCAAAATAAATAAATGAATAATTGTTTTGAATCTTGCTCATCATTAGTTTATGATTGTGAGTCTGTAATAATGAGAGGTGCGTTTCTGTGTACAAGTTTATTCTATCTGAAATATTACAGTTTCAAATGAAATTTTGATGAACAAAATCTCCTTGCATTTTATATTAATGGTTTTTAGTACACTATGCTTAATAAAAAGAATTACAATAAAGTAAACAAAGAAAAAGAGAAAAAAGAAAAAAGTTAAAGAATATATGTATCTATCTATAGAATTTGTATATAATAGAGGAAAATTCTTTTCCAATTACTGTAGCAATTATCTCATGTCTTCACACTTTGTACTTCTAAACACCTTCCTACATGCAAATATGCTCCTCATGTCTTCATCAACGTAAAATATCTTCACAATTTAATTCATCACAATGTCAAACAAAACATCTCTAATAAGATTTTTACAAGTAAATATATAGCCACAATCTGTTTCATACCTTCCAAAATGATTCTTTCTCTAAAGCCAGCCATCTGCAACAGTCTTTTTCTGATTCTGTTCAACTGTCATATCAGTTGACACAAGTCATAATTTTCTTGTTCTTTTCTCATATACTCATCAAACCATGACAAAGAACTTACTAAGCCATTTATTGATTGCTGATAGAATGTTTCAGCATGGTTATAATTCCATATGTTCATTTTTATATACCTCTATATTCATAGCTGTGTATTTAAGGTAGTGTGAAGTTGGAGAAAACCAAGATTAAATGTCTTGTTTGAGTTTGTGAAGATATTTAATTATATTAATAGAAATTATTAAATAATATATTTTTATCATCTTTATCAGGATTAATATCATCATCATCACCATTGTCTTTGCCCTTTCCCTGTCTGCTGATGATTTATTTCAAAATTACATATATTCCCTTTAATTTTACAATGTTGAGATTTTTTCATTTACCAAGATCACATATTGTTTAGAAATATATATATGTATGTCCAAAGAAGTAAATCTTTCTATCATCTAATGAAAAAAATCACACTTTTAAAAGTTTCCCATTAGCTTAGATCTAAGGTTACATAGCATAAATGAAACATTGGCCTAAATATGAAGAAATATAACATGTGTTCCCAGTTTCAAATGAACTTAAGATAGAACGAATTTTACATTAACATTTCCTGCAAACTGTACTTAAACATCTTTCAAAACAAACATTTTGCACTTTGTTAGAAAAATTCAGACCCTGTAACAACAGGGTCTGATACCTTGTATTTGATTGTTAACTCTATTGTTCCCCAAGGTCTGCCTGCTGTCTTTTATGAGCAGACATTCATGTATCCCAAGTAACCTTGGGTCCTTGATTGGCTGGATAAAATGCCTATGTCTAGGTAGGGAAGAAGTGCAGAGGCAAGGTGCAGAGGTAAGGTTTGCAGGCATTGAGGACAGAAAGATCATGGAAAAGAGAGCAAGAAAAGGTACCAGAGGAGGAGAGTCACCATGATTGTGCATGGAAAGAACCAGATGGTCCTGCAGGAGGAACTCTAAATTTCCACATGGAAAGAAGTGGTCCAGATGAAGAGCATAAACAAGTATTTTTGAAATTATGGATGGGAAGTAGCCCAGATAGAAATTATTAAAACAGATGGCTTGGGATGGGGTCTCAGAGATAAGGAAATAGCTTAGGTGAAAATATCTGTTCAGCCAGAGGTAAAATAAGCCTTATTCTAAAATTTAACAGGTGTCTGTGTCTTTTAATGGTTTGGTAGTGGATGTAGTAATACTACACAATAATTACACATTTTAATAACAAGCATTATGAGCCTTTATTTTTTTATATACTACAAAAGATGTATTTTCAAAATTTATATTAAAATACATAATTTAATCAATTTAATTATTTGGCAAACAAAAATTTTGTTTTTCCAAAGAACATACCAGTTGACTTTCATAAAGAAAACTTTATTTTCCTTGAGTATATTCATTATAGGTTACAAAAAATGATAGCTATTGCTAAAATTATGTCTTTAATAGGTTATGAGTTTGGTCAAATCACTGAACAATTATAAGACTAAATGCTATCATCCAAAAAGATCTAATGTAATACTATCCTACCAAATAATAGCAAATTATAAACAAATTAATAAATACACCGCAAATAAATGATACATACAAATAATGGATTTCTCAATACAAAGCCAATGATTTGCATTAATAAACTTTTTTTGAATAATTAAAGAATTGGAATGTGTTCTTTAGAAACTGTGGAACTTAATAAAGGTTGATTTTGATCATGCAACTAAAATATTCGGTGAAATTTGAAAATTCATATCCAGAGATTTAATTTAAGTATATATATGTAAATATATATATGTTATATATGTAAATTAAGTATTCTTCTTCACTTGAAGTATTCATAAAGGTAAGGCACATTAAAATTGCATTTGAATCATACACTCTTGATTGAATGGGTAAGTCCAAAGTATCTATGCTATAATGAATTAATGAGTAGTTAAAATATTATAGAAGCAATATCCATGGGATGTTAACAGACTCTTAATATTCTTCTAACTTATCTGTCATCTCTTTGTTCAGAAGAAGATTTACAGGCCTAAATTATCTTGCCAAATGAGGATATATACAAAAATAAATAAAACCAGCAAAAATGATGGGTTAACATTTTTAAAAATTGGAATGTATATCATTCATATATAAACGTAAGCAGTTTGTAATATCTATATTTCAACATTTCTATTTTGGATATTTATTTAATATTTTAACTGAGTCTTGGTTTCCATCATCATTTTTATTTAAATGTGATCCAAGAATATTTGTAGTTTTAAAACATATGGTTATAGTGATATATTTAAAGTATGGCTCCATTAAATCCATTTAAAGATTCTACAAAAATACTTACTGTAAATTAATTTTTTTCTGAAACCGTCATTACATTGTTTTTAATTCAAATTCTAGGAAATATTTTCCAGTTTCTGTATGATACACACTCTAAAAAATAATGACTTATATTAAAATTATCATTTAAGCTGCGTTCACATTAAATGATGGGACTATTTATCCACAGACTGTATCTCTCATTCATATCCTAAAATTGTAGCACTTATTAAAATTTTTCATCAAAATGTATAAGCTGGAAGAAGAAAATTTGAGGTAATATGGTACTTGTGTCATAGGGAAATTGAAGAGTTGACATTTTAGTTTTAATATATTAATAGGAGGGAATTCTTGCCTGCTATTATATATCTAGACACAATCTACATCTACTATCGTCATGAACACTACATGATATCCAATTTTGCTGCCATTGCCTTATGTCAATATAATTTCCAACTGTTTCTTTGTGTCAAGTAATAAGTACAGCTCTTACCCTTCATCAAAGGAACTTTTTTTACACAGCAGTTGCAGATTATTACAGAAAGCCGTAAGAGGCCAAAATGCAGAGAACAACCAACTGTGTGCTCAACTCATGCTAATACAAATATAACACAATCCCTACACCTAAGATTCAGGGAACATGATGAAAGACGGGCTGGAAATATTTGATAAGGCAGAGCAGCAGGGCATGGTTTGTGAGATAATGTTCTCTATACCTGTCAGGAAAGTTGTGTCCAATCCATACTATAGAATTGCATGAACAAAACCTTCACAATGATAACACTAGTTGTCATGAGTGGAAGAAGTCCTGTAATGCTCTACAGCTTGATAAAGAGTTGTTGGAATTTAATATTTGCCTACAGAGAATATAAGTTTCCTCAATGGACATATTTCATAGTGTGTATGTGTGTATATATATGTATGTATGTATGTATGTATGTATGTATGTGCACTTGCTATGAATGTGTATATTTGTATGCAACAGTAGCAATCAGAGATGAGATCATTAATTTGAGAGGGAGCAGGTAAAGGTTGTGTTGCTAGAACATATGTACTGTATTAAGGTAAATTAATTTTTCATGTATTATTAGAACACGGTCCCAGAATGGATTTGTGCAAGGGGAATTCTGAGTGTTTGAGAGAAAACTGCAAGAACAATATATTTTGACCTTAGTTTCTTTTTTTTTTTAATTTATTTTTTTAAATAATTTTTATTAATTTATTCTTGTTACATCTCAATGTTTATCCCATCCCTTGTATCCTCCCATTCTTCGCCCCCCCTTTTTCCCATTATTCCCCTCCCCTATGACTGTTCCTGAGGGGGATTACCTCCCCCTGTATATGCTCATAGGGTATCAAGTCTCTTCTTGGCAACCAGCTGTCCTTCTTCTGAGTGCCACCAGGTCTCCCACTCCAGGGGACATGGTCAAATGTGAGGCACCAGAGTACGTGAGAAAGTCATATCCCACTCTCCATTCAACTGTGGAGAATGTTCTGACCATTGGCTAGATCTGGGAAGGGGTTTAAAGTTTACCACCTGTATTGTCCTTGGCTGGTGCCTTAGTTTGAACGCAACCCCTGGGCCCAAATCTGGCTATCATAATGTTCTACTTGTAGGTTTGTAGGACCCTCTGGATCCTTGTACTTTGCTATTCTCCCATGCTTCTCTCATTTAGAGTTCCAATAAGATGTCCTCCCCTCTGTCCCAGTTTCCTGGTAAGTGAAGGCTTTTGTGGGACATGCCCCTTGGGCTAGTATGCAGATATAAGTGAGTATATACCATTTGAGTCTTTCTGCCTCTGGGTGGTGTGGGGACCTTGGTGTTCCTGGCTCAGAAACCTGTGCAATTTTCTGAATTGTTCACTGGAGCCTCCAAACACAGTCCACACTGCTCGCTGCCATCTTGGATCCTCTTGACATTAATTTCTTCAAAATACAGAGTTGTTTTTTAAATGAGCCTTTTTGCTTCTTCTATGTGTAGTGAATAAGACTGAGTTTACTTCAGATTATTGATTAGAACTGGCAATTATCATTGGTTTATGTGCCTTTATAAGAACTCCTGTTTGGTCATCTCTAATACATGTAGCTTGTCCTTGTGATTGTACAATTTATTCATATGACTCTTCTTAACTATCAGAATATAAACTGCTAGATACTCTGAATAAAGTTGGCTGTGGCATGAGACATTAAACTGCATCATTTTTAGGCTCCATTTTCCCTGGTCCAAAAGCCAACTAGAGTGGTAAACAATGAATGACATTCTCAAACATTATAAAAATGCTTCAGGCAATCAAGTTATGATTGATTAAAATTAACTTCATTTGTTAATGCCTACTTAAATAGAAAAAGCTATGACTCCCAAAGTTCTCTTTTGAAATGTTTGGAAATTAATTGGTCAGAATGATGCAACCATCACTGAAATTTGAGAAGGCTAGTATCCATGAAATCATTATAGTGAGATATTACACTGATTTAAATTGTTAAATTAGATTTCAAAGAAATATAAACCCTAGTGATATTAACTTTATACTTCCAATTCAAAAATTTTGATTGGCAAATCGAAACCAATAAAATTGAGGAGAAAAAGGAAGCATGACTAGGAAACCACCTCACTCTATTGATTTATTTTTCTGCCTCCTTATAAAACTATCTCATATTTATAGTATAATTGTTATTTTTCTTCAAGAAGAATTTTTAACTATTCTTTATGATTAGATATAAGCAAAAATACATTGTAGTCTTAATTACAGAATCATTGCAAGTGAAAAAATTAAATGAGGTATTCCAAAATCATTTTCAGTTGAACTACCATTTTTCCCACTGCAAGAAATGCTGGTGAAATGGTGACTGAGAACTTGGGGAGTAACCACACAATGTTTGGGTTAACTGGAGGCCTATGGAAAAAAAAAGTCTACAAGCCTTACACTGCCTTAATGGTCAGGAATGGGAGACTGGGTAGCTCAGAGAGCTCAGAGACCTGGGTAGATCAAGGACAGCTGGCAATCAGTAAGTAAATAAACAAAAATGATTCCTACTGACATGCTCACAGATATACTCACACATCAGTGTCATGTCCAGTTATTATTAGAAAGGCTTCTTCTGGCAGCTGATGGGAACAGGAGCAGAGCCCCACAGCCAGATGAATATTTAGAGATAGAGTCTAATACAGAGGTTTCCGTGAAGTCCTCTCACCTTGGAGGTGGGAAACCCTGTGGCAGTGAAATTTCAAATTCTCAAGCCAAGCCCATTTTTACTGTTTGTTTCATGCCTGCAAATCCAGAAACTCAGCTACCTTTCCAGCACCATGTCGTCTGCATGTATCCATGCTTCCTGCTGTGATGACAATGAATGAACCCTCTGAATTATAAACCAGCTCAAATTAAATGTTTCCTTTGTAAGATTTGCCATGATCATTGTGTTTCTTCATGGATGTAGAAATCCTAACTAAGACAGGGGAAGACTTTATTTTCAAGAAAAGTCAGTCAATCAATGAATCAATCCAGACCCTTGTTCAATAGAATATATTTGAGATATTTTGATTTGAGAAGATTATTCAAAAATGGTTGAAGTTATAATGCCTGATACATAAGGTATAGTACTTTGAATTTGTGCAAAAAAAGAAAAAAATTAAAAATACCTTAAAGTAGGGAGAGGGGAACATTGCTGTGCATTATTTAGATGCAAGGCTATAATATTCCTCAGCAAAGAAAAGCAAGAGTAGCCTTCGTAATTGTTGGTTTACTAAAGAAAAGAGACTGGTTGGTGTCCATCAGATTATGCATATCAGAATTTGTCCAAAATTCATTTTAATCTTTCTGAGATGTCTACAAAAAATGGAAGAAAATAACTCAGTTTCTGCAATTCCTCTATAAAACACTTCTAGATGTCTCTTCATGAATTTTCATTTTAGCCAGTCTGTGAGGTGGATGAAAACTTGCTGGTTAGTGATGCTGAAATGTGTTGGCCTGGTGAACTCATTCAAAACTGACAGGAAGAAGGCACGTTAAGATTGATAACACAGGTCACCTCCTCAGCAGGCTGAAGAAATAGTGGGAGTTTATATAAACTCAAAAGAAAATATGGTAGACATGTTCAAATTCTTGGATTCAACACTGGAGCACTGGATCTGGGAGAGGGAGGAGGTGGGAAGGAGGAGTGGATAGACAGAAGTCTGAAGCCATGATATATCGTATGAGAAGAATAAATAAATAAATAAATAAATAAATAAATAAATAAATAAATAAATAAAATGAATTATGGGATTGACCTTGCTTTCTTCTCATAAGCCAAGATGATCATGGCATAAATTTATGCATTCTGTTCAGTTTTCCAAGATGATCAGGGCATAAATTTATGCATTCTGTTCAGTTTTGATTATTGCCCTGGGAAAGGTGGAAATATAAGTTTAGAAATTTATCAAAAAAACTCAGATGGGTTCATAAGTGCTGTCTCATAGATATACAATTTATGATATCTACACAAAGTATGTATAGACTGAAAAGATGCTAATGTCTGAAGTGGGGTTTTCTTTTTTATGTTTTTTGAGGCCTTTGAATAATAGCATTGGGGAAATTATTCTTAAATAGCTAGGACAGAGAAGGAAACTAAATGACATTCTGACAGATAACTTATTCAATAGTCAATTTTCACAGTGAGAAAGTATGAAAATTTGCACATAATTGAGAAGACATAGTGTAAGATTGATGTGATATGCCTCAATAAAACAACATAAATTATTTAGATATTTATGAAATATTTAATACTTTAGTGTTTTGCATGTATGTTCAGTATAAAATCATCAGCTGTAAAGATTATGTTCTGCCTTCACAACAATAGATTCTTCATCATTAATAATAATAATAATAATAATAATAATAATAATAATGAACATTCTACCATTACATGATGGGCATCTTTTACTTACCTCTTTAAAACAGAGTAATAATAATAATCTTTAATCTTCCTCTAGGAAACTTAACTTAATATTAGAAGCATTTTTTTCTTTTGGTTAAAACAACTTGTACAAATTCCCAAGAAGATGATAAAGCTGGTATTTAGAGTTCTATTAAAATTAAGGTCAAGTTTGCAGACACTCATGGATTCATTTGTCACAGGCTGTTAGCCTCTGGAAACTTTCATTGTCTCAAATCCATTATAAAACTTATTAGTTATAGAAACTTTACACATAGAGTCCTGTTGCTTCTTGCTGAAGTTCATTTTCCAACATTTCACATATTTTTGCTTCACATAAACTTCTACTCTTTGTTATGCTTATGAAATATTTGACATTGAAATTAAATCACATAACTATGGTAGGACCTAGTCTGAACCTTATATAATGTTCAGAATCTTTTTAGAAATATAAGGGAGAGCTCACATTAAAGGCGTTCATCTCTTGTAATTATAACCTAATCACAAAAGGAACAAGGATGAATACATCATATGCTCTTCAAATATCCAGAAAACAAATTTGAGAAATATGTATAATTTGTTCATATGTGCTGATTTTTTTTCTAAATTAACAGGTATTTATTTAATGATTTGTTTGGTATGCTAGACGGTATTGGTTCTAGTGTATGTTCTGTTGTTATGATTAAATAAAACTACAACTAAAAGCAATATACTTCAGATATATGTTTATTATATCTTATAGCTTACAGAGTAATATTGAATAATGTTAAGACAGAATCTTATGCAAGAATGTCACAAACAAGGGACAAATGCTGGTTACACAAAGGTTCATACTAAGCTAATTCCCTGTTACTTTCCACAAGCTGCTGCCCACTGAATTGTTCCTGCTGACAGTGGAGTAGTCACCCTAAATCAATCAATTATCAAGACAGTTAGTCACAGGCATTCACACATGCCAGCTATAGCTGAAAAAGAATTTAATAATTTTTCCTCAGATAACTTCATGTTATACCAAGTTGACAATAAAATCTAATGAGAACAGTAATCTTAGCGACAAAGTCATGTGAATTGTGTTTTCAGCTGCTGCTTATAGACACATCATTACTAAGCTTAACAAATTAATTTTGCATCAAGTCCGTTGTGTAGGAGAGTGACATCTGGTTTTATCTGAAGACTGTATTTATTTATTTATTTATTTATTATCATCTGTCTAGGAAGCTACACAGATAAATTAGACTTGAAAAGATATATTTGGAAAAACCACAAAGGTATCTCAACTACCATGGAGATCTGGTCAGAGTGAAATCCAGGACATAGAAAATGGATGCAAAGTCACAAGGAAAAGGACAAAGGCAATCCAAACAAACAAACAAACAAACAATGCAAAGGCTAACACTAGACCTGCTACCAAAATATACCCATAGTCCTTCCATTCCACATACAGGAATTCAAATCACAAGTGAGATGCACCATTATTCAAATAGTAGGAATAAATCAGTCATGTTCAAGATGGTGGTAAAATGAAGAGACATAACACAAACAGATAATGAATGTGCTGATGGGTAATTTCTATTTTTAGTAAAACATCCAAGATATGAAATGTCACAAACAGAAATGTTGATACATATATTTACATTATTGTTCTACTATTATCACAAATAAAAGGTAATATTAGCCCAGTCCCTACAGTTAGAGAGCCTAAAATTCTTGGAAATAATAGCAAAAGAGTACATACATGACTTCTTTTGACCTGGCCAATACATGTAAAATAATAAATATATTCTTTATAGAAGTGCACAAATAGAATGCAAAATAAGGAAAATGAATGAAATGGGATTTCTATCAACAAGATATTTTCTAAATTCATTATTATTTAATGAATTTTTTATTATTTCACTCAAGGGGAAAATGAAATTAAGGAGTAACGTCTGAAAAAAAAAAACCTTAGTGCCTATATACGAACTTTCTATCTACATCATATGCTTCAAGTTTTCTAAAGTCTAGATATAATTTCTAGATTATGAAAAAATTGAATCACATTTGAAAGGATGTTTCACTGTAGGTACTAAAGGTTTTAATTAGCATTGAAATTACTTTGGAAATTAAGTTGGAACAATGAGCCAAAGGCCTTTATAATAAACTGGAAGCAAGTGTTTATTGCTTTTAGAGGCCTTTACATAAAAATATATGCATATTCACTAATTGGCTTTCTTATAACTGTAATTATTGTTTCCTCCTGAAATCATCTTCATTAAAATGACCTTCAAAAGTAGAAAACACCACCGGAATATACAATATTTTAAGTAATTTTAATACTATAAAATAATAAAAGTGGTCAAAGATAATCTAACTTTTTTGTCTTGCTTCATATAACTGTAATAATAATTTGATATGTATCATTTCTCTTCTTGACTTTTGCAACGTTCATCTATGAGCATTGTAATAACACTATCAATTTGGCATAACATTTAAACTTCAATATGCAATTTTTCTTTTAGTCTTATATTTTTTCTTTAATTTTGATAAATTATACATATTAAACTCTGAGAATGGTTATCTGGTTGTCATTTTTTATTGACATATTTCCTTGTTAAATAATTAGTTATGGATGCTGCTGTAAATAACACTTCAGTGATTGCTTCTGCCTAAGTGGACCTTGAAAAGAATTTTACAATTTCTTCTGCTTTCCTCTCTAATATGTGTATATATGTGATAGGTCAATCTCACTAATAAAAACTTCTTTTTTCCTAAACCAACAAATTCGCAACATCTGAAATTAGGTAGCTTGAGTTTCTAGATTAATAACACATTTTAAAGATTGCCAATCTAAAGGATGTGAATCAGTTCTCAAAATGTTTGTTATTTGATATTATGAAAGAGTAAAAATTCATTGCAATATAAGTCACTGCATTGCAATCACTGCAGCCGCAGGTGGCAGCACAGGTCATTCAGATCAGTTTGGCTCCAGTTAGTAGCACTGTCCATGGTGATCAACATGGCTTTAGGGTCTAGCACAGACCACAGACATCTGCACTGTCCTATGTGGTAACCTAGGCCATGTGCTTCCACACAGACCCTGAGAGCATTTGAACCTCGGCCCCAGACGTGGAGTAGGACATCATCATGGCATTGGATGGCAGTGTAGGCCACTTACATCAGCATAGCCCACACCACACTTGTTGTGTCCTACTATTCTACAGTTTATTTTATCTCCACAGCACATCCTCCAGTTTTTCTGTTATTTCCTTCTATTCGTCACGTGTTTATTTATTGTATGGTGCCCTCCACTTTCAGGCAAGGTGGCCTGGGCAGTTTCTGCCACGTGTGCCCCAATGGTGCCAAAGCCTATGAGCTTTGTAATTTTACTTATTTTTAATTACATCTTTTTGAAAAAGTTATTATTTTATTCAAATATATATAGCTTACTTTAAATAGTTGTGCTTTTTTCATAAATTTATTGAGGACACAATGTGACTATCTTCACTTTTGGTAATTTAAATAATTAGAACTTTAGAAATAAGAATATTATTTTCAGCATTGGTGATATGGCTTGGTTGTTGAGCATGTAATTTTCATGTAGCAAAAGGGAGTTTTGGTAACAGAACCCATGTTAGTTGATTCACAACAGCCTGTCCTGAGCAGAATATGGTTGATCTACCAAAACATAGAAAGTGAAATCAGACTTTTCTTTTTCCATCCAGGGGCTACTTGTTCTTCAATTGGTACTGAAGTCAGTTCATATCTCTCCCACTCTATTCAGGGATTTTATTGGGATTAATGTTGAAATAAATACTTTTGATGCATTTATATTAATTTGTACATTGAAGTAAAATTAATTTCTTGGAATTCCAAATATAATATACACTTATAACACCAGTATGGTTTTTAAAGTTTTTTTTTAATTCACTATAATGTATTCAGATTAGGTTTTGAATGTTATTCCCTCACTTGTATCTTCCTATCCTCACTCTCCCTCCCTCCTTCACTCTATTCCCCTCTGTTAGACATCTGACAGAAAGGAATTTCCTTCTTTACCATAAGACCACACCTTATCAGGTCTTATGCACATAGCCTGCTTCTCCTTCCTCTGTGTGCACTAGGGCTTCTCCACCAAGGGGAAGTGATTAAATCAGTGCACCAAATATCATGCCAGAGGCACTCACTGCTCTCACCATAATCATGGAGAATGAGTTGTCTATTGGCTGTATCTGAACAGGAGGTCTAGGTTTACTGCATGCATTAACTTTGATTGGTATAACAGCTTGTGCAGGCCACCCTGGGTCCAGATTCACGAGCCATGATAGTCTCCTTGTGGGGCTCCTGAATCTTCTGGGTCTTTTCATCCCCTCATTATTCCATACTACTCTTAGTGCTCCAGCTGAGTTCCGAAGCAAGTCCAAGAATCTATCCTGATCCCACACTAGACCGAGTCTCTCAGTAGGATGTGGAGAAAGACCAGCCCTCCTCCATTGCTGGTGGGAGTGCAAACCTGTACAATCACTTTGGAAATCAATCTGATGCTTTCTCAGAAAATTGGGAATAATGCTACCTCAAGACTCAACTATACCACTCATGGCCATATACTTGAAAGATGCTCCACTGTACTACTGGGACATTTGCTCAACTATGTTCATAGCACCATTGTTAATAACAATCAGAATCTGGAAACAACCCAGGTGTCCCTCTACTGATGAATGGACAAAGAAGCTGTGTTGTATTTATGCAATGGAAAACTACTCAGCTATAAAAAACAAGGAAAGATTGAAAATTTCATACAAATGGATGGAACTAGATATGGTCATCCTGAGTGAGGAAACTCAGACTCAGACAGTCATGCATGGTATATTCTCATAGGTGTGGATGGTTTTTGTTTTCTTTCTTTCTTTATTTTTTATTTTTTATTTTTATTAATTTATTCTTGTTACATCTCAATGTTTATCCCATCCCTTGTATCCTCCCATTCCTCCCCCCCCTCATTTTCCCATTATTCCCCTCCCCTATGACTGTTCCTGAGGGGGATTACGCCCCCCCTATATATGCTCATAGGGTATCAAGTCTCTTCTTGGCTACTTGCTGTCCTTCCTCTGAGTGCCACCAGGTCTCCCCCTCCAGGGGACATGGTCAAATGTGAGGCACCAGAGTACATGAGAAAGTCATATCACACTCTCCACTCAACTGTGGAGAATATTCTGACCATTGGCTAGATCTGGGAAGGGGTTTAAAGTTAGGGTTAGGGTAAACTTTTGTTTTCTTTTTAAGCTCTATCCTGAGATTGGGAAGCAGGAGATGTAGCAAGCAATAGAAAATCCTTTTCAGTAGAGAAGGAAACTCTTGAAGTGATTAAAAAGAGGATCTACAGAAACATGAGGACTCATTCACTAGAAAGTAAGTGTACAAAAGACAGTAAATCTTAACAATTCTTTTCATTCAGTCCTTTTGTCTTTTCTCATCTCAAAATTAATGGTTCATAGTAGATAATAAAATTTATAATGTCTAGTAGTATTTTCTGTGCATATAAGTATTTAATATCATTAGCTTTATGTGATATTTTATTAATAACTGAGAGTTTCATATAATGTATTCTGATCAATACTCTGAGTCACATTACCCACTTTATTTCCTTTCCAAATCATGCAGTCTTGAAGTTTAGTATAATTTCAAAAGAGTTAATTATCATCACTTGTTTTCCCTCCTTAATTCATGTCATTTTAATTTCATTCAGCATACTCATCATTTTCCCCACATCTACTAAGACCTCATTACCGGTTTATGCTTCATTGTAATCTTAGTTCTGCACAATTTATACCCATAGACTGTCAATGAGCACTGGTATTTCATTAATATGATTCAGATCAACCAGTTCTTGTTCTGGAAAACTTACAAGGCAATATTAGCTTCCTACTGCCCCAGCAACAAGAGCTGACATTGAATTAAAGAAAGACATTGTACACCAAGCCAATCTTCTGTTTGATATAGTATACAGCAAATGACATGTTAGTTTGTCCGTCACTGAAGGTAATCTTTGCCTACAATTGACTTCTGTGTAGTAATTTGCCTGAAAATGAAGTAATACATGAAGTTCAACAGAAGCAAGCAAGTTTCATTTCTAATTCACAGTACTGGGAAGGATCACATATACTATATTAAGAAAATAATACTGAGCAACAGTATATTAAATTAATCTTTCTCATGGTATGTGCTCCTAGAATGTGAAGAAAACAAGTGTGTTACAAAACAGAAGACATAGACTCTGACCAATAGAAGATAACACACATGATATAGTGTTGGTAAAAGGAATATACATTCTGTTGAAAACCACGAGTTACAATTATACTGAAGAGCTCTTCTGCATATCAACCTCTTAGTCTGAGTCCAGTTTTCCAAATTATCCATTGTACTTCGTCAACACTGATTAATTTGATTGTTTGCTATCGTGGTTTGAATTAAAAACCTTCTGTTGTTGTCTCAACTATTTGAAAAACTGGTGAAATTTGGGAAATTATGAGACCTTTAGGTTGTAAGACCTTGCTGAAGAAATTATGTGTTTGGGGGTAGCCTTTGAGACCGTATAGTCTTGCCACTCTTGAAGTTCACTCTCTCTGTTTTATGCTCTTGACAGAAGATACCACTCTCAGTTTTCCATTTTTGTTGCCTGCCATCATGTCTCCCTAGCCTTATGGATTATCCCTCTGGAGGCATAAGCCGAACAAACACATTCTTCCATTAATGAGTTTTAGACATATCATTTTTCTAAAGTAACAAAATGTTAGTAATACACAGGCCTTGCTAGTTTTAAGTTTTTACTTCAAGGTAGATCCCACCAGCTAAAACCATGCTCAAGGTAAGTCACTGGATTCATACTATTTGTGACATATAAACAGAAAACTTACAATTTTAAATATTTTCATCAGTTACATTTGACTAACAAATGCTTCCTTAACCAATTCCCCTCTACTGGATACATCTAATTACTGCTCAGTGAAGAAATATAAAAGCTTCCATGTCCTCATCCCAATATATGTTCTCTGAAGACTTAACACACTGTCAACTTTCTCCATGAGATTGTTTGAAATAATATAAAATAAAACACTTTCTGGCTAATTTATCTCTCCAATTATTCTCTTACTTGCCATTTCCACATGTGATATAACAAGATAAGCATCACCGTGTAAAATATCTGCAACAATACCTTCTAACTGCTAGTTATTTACCAGATATTTTAATCTAGTGAATACCAAAGTGATTGCAACTTGAGATGAACTGAAAACTTTGCATGTATTTTTGAATGTAGGAAAATAATTTCTAAAGACAAGAAGATACCAATAAATACAGCAGTTGGAAACAGGATATTATAATGAAATGTTTTTTTAAAAATCATGTAGATGAGAATCGCCGTAGAAATTTAAGGATGAGGGAAAATTTTGAAGGCTGTCAGAGTCATACAGATTTTTATGGCAAAGAAAAATTTACCTTGATACATAGAGAGGAATTTGATGGATGAAAGGAAAGAAGAGCATTCACAACATGGTCTATGCCTGGTGTTGTGTGAGCAATAAGCCTACTGAATTTCTGGTATTCGCTTTCCATTAGCATCAAAATGACTTGGTAATGCTGCGAAAGGTGGCAATCAAATACCTCTTATTCAGTTGTTTTAAAGTACACTTTTTGATTTTTTTTCCTTGAAAAGCCCTTAAGTTGATTGTGTCTCTTATCACAGTTTCTATGAAATCTTTAGATTTAATGAGCTTATTACTCGTTTAAATAAGCTGCCACTGGAGTGCTGTCAACCTAAAATAATCTCCCATGTTCTGGTTTGAAGAACTCTCCCAGGAAATGGGTGATCAAGAAAATGATTACTCTTAAAATATAAGTATTTAGTAAGCTCTGAGGAGAGAGTGAGCCCATTCTCATTTAGAACTCATTTTGTCGGAGTAGATCACATCTTTGGCAATTAAGTCATTGCTATAGCTATGGTTGCATCTAAATGTACTCAATGTTCAGATTAACATGAAATATCTCATGCCGAATCACTTTTGGCATGTTCTTTATATAAATAAACCTTGTCCACCTTACAGAACATGCACTATAAAATGATAAGTAGAACTTGATTTAATTTAATATAAAAAAAATTAGAGTTCCCTATTGTTATATATTCTTATTTTGTAACTTAATCTGTTTAACATTTATTAACAATTGGCAATGCTTTAGATCAGTTTTATTTTGGATCATATACAAAGATAGAGAAAGTAAATCAGGGACTGTATTCCAGTCACTAAAGTCAGCATTCTTTTCTTTTCTTTTTGTCTTTTCTTTTTTCTTTTCTTTCTTTCTTTCTTTCTTTCTTTCTTTTTTTTTTTTTTTGTTTTGTTTTGTTTTGTTTGTTGTTGTTGTTGTTGGTTTTTGAGACAGTATTACTCTGTGTAACCTTGGCTGTCCTTAACTCACCTTGTAGACCAGGCTGGCCTTGAACTCACAGTGATCTGCCTGCATCTGCCTCCCGAGTGCTGGGATTAGAGGCATGCACTAAAAAGACCATACAGAATTAAGCTTTTTTGCTCAACACTCTAAGATTCAAGTCATTTAGTTTCTCTCATGAACCTATAGCTGGACTGAGGTGGCCAAATGATAGGTAAGTTGTGACAAAAAAAATCATTGCTAATGTCTCTGTTGTGAGAAAAACATATTAAAGGAGTAAAGGCAAATTTACACTTTTAATACAAGGACAAGGATGTGAAGAGTGCATACTACATTTCTTTTTTTCTTGGTTCCAAAATTAAGTGGTTATTTAATTTTATGTGTAGTTATTTAATTTATACTAATGGAATAAGGTAAATATTAGAAAATACAATTCCTGGCACTTGGAACATAGTTCATTTGGTAAAATGCTAGTCTCACAGGCATGAAGACTTGAATTTGTTTTCCAGAATCTACATACAAGCCAGGAATGGTAAGACACATGTTTCCAACACTGGAAAAGTGGAGACAATCAGATCAGCTAAACAAATCAATAAGATTCAAGATCAGTGGGAGTTTTGTGTAAAAAAATTAAGGCCTATATTTATTGAGAAACAGCACCCTAGGTTGATTCCTGGCCTCCAAGTATATATCAACACATATGCATATGCATCTGGACACACAGAACATACATACACTCCTGCAAACAAAACCAACTACAAATCAAAGGATGTCAGGGCAAGGGCTCAAACAGGCAGGAACCTAGAGACATGAGATGACTCAGAGTCCATGGATGGGTGCTGCTTACTTGCTCACAGTGGCTTGCTTGGCCTGCTTTCTTATGGAATACAGACCCACCAGCCCAGAGATGTCACCATTCACAATGGGCTTGAACTGCTTCTATTAATTACTGCTTAAGAAAATGCCCTACATGTCTGCTTACAGCCAGATCTTTTGAAGGTATTTTTTTCAAATAGACGTTTCCTCCTCTGCTCAGATGATGTTTGCTTATTTCAAGTTGACTTAAAACTGTGCAGTACAGACACCAAGACAGTAAACTTCCAAAGAGTTCTATTTGCAAAATTTTGACTTACACATTTCTATTGCTTTCATGTTACAGCTGAGAAAGCACTAAGGATTGTTAGTAAAACATGTCTAGAAAAGATAGCTTTAAAAATTATCAGAGGTTGCCAGGCATAGTGACATTGGCCTTTAATCCCAGCACTTGGGAGGTAGAGGCAGGTGAAACTCTGTGAGTTTGAGGCCAGACTGGTCTTCAAAGTGAGTCCAAGACAGCCAAGGCTACACAGTCAAACCTTGTCTTGAAAAAGAAATATCAGAGGCATTAGTTGAGTACACACACACACACACACACACACACACACACACACACACACACACACACACACCTATGAACACTTTATTTTTGACAGTGAAGCCAAATCCATACAGTGAAAAAAGATAGCATCTTCAACAAGTGGTGCTGGTCTACCTGGATGGCTACATGTAGAAAGATGAAAATAGATCCACATCTATCACCCTGCACAAAACTGAAGTCCAAATGGGTTAAAAAATTCAACATCAAACCAGACACATTAAATCTGTTAGAAGAAAAAGTGGGGAAGAGCCTTGAGCTCATTGGCATAGGAGACAACTTCCTGAACAAAACATCAACTGCTCAGGCCCAAAGATCAACAATTAACAAATGGAAACATATAAAACTAAAAAGCTTCTGTAAGGTGGAGGACACTATCAACAGAAAAGAAAAATGACAGTCTATAGACTGGAAAAGATCTTCACAAACCCTACATCTGACAAAGGGTTAATATCCAAAATATATAGAGAACTCAAGGAATTAAACACCACCAAACCAAATAATCCAAATAAAAACTGGGGTACAAAATTAAACAGAGGAGTATTGAATGCCTGCAAAACACTTAAAGAAATGCTCGTCATCCCTCATTATCAAGGAAATGCAAATAAAAACAACTCTGAGATTCTATCTTACACCTATTCTAATGGCTAAGATAAAAAAAACTCAGCACATTCTGGTGAGGATGTGGAGAAAAGGAAACATTCCTCCATTGCTTGTGGGAGTGCAAACTTGTACAAACACTTTGGAAATCAATCTGGTGCTTTCTAGGGACATTGGGAATAACTCTACCTCAGGACCCAGCCATACCACTCCTGGGAATATACTTGAAAATGCTCCACCATACAAGGACATTTGCTCAATTATGTTCATAGCGTCTTTATTCCTAATAGTCAGAATCTGGAAAGAACCTAGATGTCCCTCAACAGAAGAATGGATAAAGAAACCCTGGTACATTTACACAATGGAATACTATTCAGATATTAAAAACAAGAAAATATTGAAAATTTCAGGCAAATGGGTGGAACTAGAAAAGTTCATCGTGAGTGAGAAAACCAAGACCCAGAAAGACCTGCATGGAATTTTTACTCATAAGCAGATATTACCAACATAATACAGGATAACTACATTATAAAGGAGAGGCTTAAACACCAATCAAGGACCATGAATGATATGGACATAGACTTTTTGCTCAGATATAGTAGCGAAGTCTCCTTGTGGGTCCCACAATGTGAAGAGTAGGGATTATTTCAGACATGCACTCTGGCCACCAAACTTAGATCACTTTCCCCTGGCAGGTTGGCCTTGTCAGGCTACAGAGGAAGAGGTTGAAGTTCTTTTTTCCAATTGCTAAGACTCTCATTTACTTCTTTAGTTTTCTTAGTTTTATGTCCCAGATAAATGTGCTTATGTAGCATTGTACCTCAAGCATGCATCTGTAATAACCTGTCCTTGAGTCTCAGTGAAAGAATAGAGTACATTAACGTTAAATTGTCCTTGCATCTTTATGCTCATACAAAATTCTCACATCAAATTTACAATTTCATAAATGAACTATAGACACATATTATTAACTCAGCTAAGACCCATGTGTCTATGTATATTTTAACTATCCAGAATTTCCTTTAGGTTGATACCATGTAAGTAAATTTGGTTCACTTGATAAAGTCAGCAATAATTTATGGCATTCTTTACCCAGAGTTTATTAAAAAATTTCATGTGAAACTTATGGTGTCACATTTCCTATCAGGTTATGGGTACAAAGGTGCTACAGAAGCCACTTCCTCTGGAAAAAACAGCCTAACAGAAGATAATGGAACCTTCATCATATTTGGGTTAAAAATTACCCGTTTTATATGAATAAAAAATGAGTTCTAGGAATGTTTTTATATAGGAGTGCCACTCAGTACACTTATAGTTTTGCTAATTTTATTTTATTGAGAGTATATTATTTTCTTATACAATATATTCTGATTATATTTCCCCTTTCTCTACACCTGCCAGTTTCTCTCCATCTTCCATCTCCTCTGGGTCCAACCCTTTCTGTCTCTCTTTGAAAATAACAGGATTCTAGAAGATAGCAATCAAACATGACAAAATGAAGATGAAGCAAAAACTGTCATATCTAATTTGACAATTCAACTCAACAGGTGAAAAAGAACTCCAAGACCAGGCTTAGGACAGAGTTCTTTAGTTATCACAGTAAAAGTTTCCATAGAAATATTAAACTAACAGCGACAATATATATGCAGAGGTCTTAGTATGGACCTCCCATGCAGAACCATAAAAACCCTATACTTACTATTTTAGTCTCTGTGAGCTAATATGCTGGGGGCAATCACAGCCAATGGCCAGGTCCAGCAGAAGATATAAGGAGTAGGCATGTCAGCACTGGGGTTGGGGTCAGGCTTGATGCCTGCCTGGCTGGCAGTCAGAGTGCTTCTTCTCTTTTTTCTTTCTTTCTTTTTTTTTTTTTTTTTTTTTTTTTTTTTTTTTTTTTTTTTTTTCCCATTCAGAACTCAGTAGGCAGGGATAAATTCATGTTGTTCCAAAACAGAGATACTATCATTTTTGGCCTTGGACATATGTCTTAGCTTCCTCTTCATCATAAATTTTGTCATTGTTGATGAGCCATGTCAAAACAGAATTATCTTTTACTATCATTTTCCCTCATCAACCATACAACCCAACTTTTAATGATCTCTAAGTTTCTTTCTTTTCTTTTTTCTTTTTTTCTGGTTTGCATCATAAGTTTTATTCCCAAAGAGGGACAGATTCTTTCCATCCCCCAAGAGGATCAATTGTCACCCCAGAAATGCCCAGTGTACTCCCACCATCTTCGTGGAGGGTGAGAGAAAAGTCTGGAATGGGAACAATCCAGAAACTTTCTGCCCTTCCCTACTGAGAAATAATCTTTCTAATCCATTCAATTAAAAAGAAAAAAGTTATCATTAATAAGACAAAATACCTTAAGTATTGGTTCCTTCATCATAGGACATCAGAGTGGCTATGCACAGCTAACTTTTCTAAGAAAGGGTGTCTTTTTGTTTTTTGGGCTATCTGGTTTTGTTGTTGTTTGTTTTGTTTTGTTTATTTTTTCAAGACAGGATTTCTCTGTGTAGCCTTGACTGTCCTACACTCACTTGTCCAGGCTGATCTCCAATTCACAGCAATTGGTCTGGTTCTGCCTCCCAAGTTCTGGGATTAAAGGCGTGCACCACCACTGCCCAGCTGAAAGAGTGTCTCAATACTTCCTTATTTTATCATTTATCAACACAATTCTTTGTCCATCAGTAGTAGAAAGAGGTTTTTAATTTGATCTGCTGCTAACTCCTTTAACCTACTGAGTCTCATTTACCTTTTTCAGTTCAATTTGTTGCAATTATCTTGTTCCTGAGTAAGTCCAGGGGCAGATGTTCCAAGAGTATCTTGCAGCCAGAGCCTCATAAGGAGATTTCTGGTGTCTTTGTTTGAATCATAACCTCTAGGGTGTAAGAAAGAACTTCAAATAGGCCAGATAAGGATATCTCTCCAACAATGGGAGAGGTAATATGCTCAGGACTTTCCTGATGAAGCTTAGAAGCAGTACTCCTGGGAGAAGGTATAAATGATGCATAAGACATTTCATATCAATCCAGGATACCAAATTGTACAAACATTAAAAGGTCCCCAAGGATGCAATGCATAGAGATCAAGTTCAAAAGTGAAAGATTGCTCTACAGTGATTATGTCATTAAGCTCAGCTTTGCTGATCTTAGTCAAACAGCTGTGTTGTCTTTATGGCTTTTGCTGTTCCCACAAGATATGCTTGTGCCACTAATATGTACCTTCCTTAGTTGGTTCAGAGGGCCTTATTCTCCTGGGCTCTTCCTCTTGTTATTACTCTTTCTACTTCTCCTCTTACATGGGATTCCATGAGTTTAGAGGGGACAGTTTTGTTGGACACCTCCAGTTTACTTTCTCTGAATAATGCCTCCATGTTGGTTTCTGCATCTGTTCCCATCTGCTGTTGAAGAAAACCTTTCTGAAGATGACTGGAAAAGGTACTGGTCTATGAGTATAGTAGAATATCATTAGAAATTCAAGATATTATGCTTTGCTATAGAACAATAATAATAAAAATGGCATGGTACTGGCATAGAAATTGGCTGGTTGATCAATGCAAACAAATTAAAGACACAGAAATAAACTCACATACCTATGGACACTTGATTTTGACAAAGAAGCCTAAACCAAACAATGGGGAAAAGATAGCATCTTAAACAAATGGTGCCAGTATAACAGATGTCTACATGTAGAAAAATGCAAAAAGTTCCGTATTTATCACCCTGCACAAAAGTAAAGTCCAAGTGGCTTAAAAACCTCAACTTAAAACCAGACCCACTAAATCTTTTAGAAGAAAAAGTGGGGAAGATCCTTTGTTAGTATTCGGCTCCAGTCTTCCTAGCAACCTGTGATATCATGTCCTACCTGCCACTAGGCATGGCCCTACCCAGGATAATAAAAGGACAAGCTCACCTACCTCTCTTCTTCTCTATTTCTCCCTCGCCCTCTTTCTCTCTTGCTGTCTCTATCTCCCAATCTCTCTGTCTCTTTGTTTCTCTCTGGGGTACTCCTCTCACATCCTTCTCCGCCCCCCATGATCATATAATAAACCTTGCAATATCATATGTGTTGTGTGGTGCATATTTTATATTTCATATTTCACAAATCATATTCCTGTACTGAGAAGGCTCTTCCAGAATTGCCTAACTCTGGATCCTTTCTATGGAACTTGTTCTACCTGACACACCGCCAGGAACAATTTGCCTTCTGTTCTAAAGTTCTCTCTAAACATCCATACATTCTCATCTTCTCCTCTGCTGCTCCGCTTGCTCCAGCTGCTTGCCTGTCTCCTGACACATGCAGCATGCCTAGCAGCAAAACCATCACTGCGCTTCCAGAACCAGTGGCAAAGAAGGCTACTTCAACTTATAGGTGCTACAGGGTGCCACAAGCCCTACCATCAGAGTGCAATTCTGGCTAATGTAAATTTTAAATTATACTTAAAAATCCACCCATATGGTCCAAGCTATCTCCCATTTCCACATGGCCTTCTCATACAGATTCCAAAGGTCTATGCAGCCTCCTTCTATTGGCTTGCCTGCCCCATTCCTCCTTAGCCTCAAAAAGGAGCCACAGTGGGTAAAAGTAGGAAATAGGTAACCTTAAACATGAAATTATTTGTATCATTGTAGACCAAGCACCAAAAATCTGAAAAGACAGAAGCTGTATTTGTAATTTAGTAAGGATTTGAACAGGACTCGGAGCCCTTAGTAAAGATGGTAGGTATAGCCACAATACTTCCAAAACAAAGATGGTGGCTAGTCATGCTATTGTCCTTAAGAAAGGTGGTGAGGCAATCAATAGCGCCATACTTTAACTGTTATATTATCCAAAGCAAAGACGATGGCTAGCCACATGATTGCCTTTAGCCAAGCAATAGCTTCTTCTCTTGAGCAGCTAGTAGCAGGAGCTTTAAAAATGATGGCAGCAGCTGCTTCTTCCCTGTTGACGCTCACACCTGAGGCAGATTCACGGAGCATCAGCCCTATCAACAGAGCCCTATCAACAGGTTTTTGCTGTGATCCTCCACACCAGGGTCCCAGCTAAGGTGGACAAGGTAATCTCCTACTCGAATTGTGAATTTCATGCCTGCTCATGACTGGTAGAACCATCTTTGCTTTTACATTTTTAAGGTTATATTTTCACCATGGTTCAAATGTTTTAATTTCTAATTAATATCTTTACTAATTTCTAGACAAATAAATAAATGCTTTTACTCCTGTCACCAGCTGCCCTGGATTCAACTATAGCCTTCTGGCTAATGGTTTTGACACCGTTTTTAAAATGTTCTATAAAACTTTTATAAGTTATGGACTTTTATAAACCAAAACATACAGTAAACTGTTTTGCTTTCTTTTTACGGACATGTTTATAAATGTTAAGGCTCTAATTTAAGAAGGATAAAACCTAAAGTCCTAGTCTTTAATTATTAAGGTCTTATAAATGATCAAATCCTCTAAAATATTCAAGAAAGTAATTTTAGTCATGCTAAGAACCAATGTGATTAATTATATTCTCAAGGTCAAACATAGAATGAGATAATAACATTCTATTTTGTGTTTGCAAAGTACAATTTAGAGCAAAAAACTAGATAGAAAGATCTAGTCCAAAACTTGTCAGATATGTGCTGAATATGGCATTTAAAGTGCATGTTTATTATTCACAGGTCATAATGGTAGTACTCCAATTTCTCAGAAGACTTGGGCTCAACTGCAAGTGACATCAATCCTGACTTGAGGTATGCTGACCCTTGGGCAAGATTGCCCTCTATGTCCCTCCCTCTGCTAGGGCCCAGCATGAACTGTGGGCAAACTGGACACCCGGAGACTTATTATCTCACATTGCTGAAAACAAGGTGAGGTCAGTCTCTTCCATGTTCTCCTTCCACAGAAACAGCCTCTCATCCTCTGTACCTGATGCCAGACTGCCTCTGCCTATGGTGTCATGCTGCCACAGGAGAAAAATGGAACAACTATTTGCTAGGATATGACTTACTAGTCATGTCTGTCATTTTTATTGATACATGGATTCATTTAGGTTACAATTTATCCTTCTCAGGTCTCTGATCACTTTGACAGCTAAGCTGATATTAGCTTGATAGCTAGAAAACAGATAAATAGTGCCTTAGTCAAAAGTAATCTGCCAAGTTAGTTCATTGGTCAATTCATTAGCTTGTTAAAACGACTATATACTAAATCTCCTATTTGGAAGTGCAAACAGGTTTGCCTTATTCACAGACCTCAGGATAAAGATAAACAGGCTTCATATGCCTTCCCATTCCTCTTTATATTCAGGAGACCAGACTTAAAACCTCACTCCTAGAGCTAGTTTCAGGTCCAGATACAGTCTACCCTTTTACCAGACTTCCTTTCATCATTTCTCCCCATGTTACTGTTTCACAGATGTCAAAATGTTCCATAAATCATCTGCCTTTCTAAAACTCACCTCAAAGATTATTCACGTTTTTAATTCAAACTTCATTTCCGAAGCCTCTGCTATGATATATGTCTACTACTTTTTCCTACAATGTGCATTTCACTACAGATTACAAACAATGATGATGATACCATGTGTAACATATTTCTCCCTTTATGAACTTAAAAGGATTCTTGTAAGCGACCGGAAATCCACCTCTCAGGTCAAATGGAATCCAGATAAGTACTGCCAACCAACAGTCTAAGCTTCCTACTTTTCACATATTTCATAGGGTAGATTCCTCCCCCTTTTATGGATTTTGAGCACTCCCTAATTACTGGATTGCTACCTTTCTACACCCAACACCAGCTGATTTCCCCTTCCTAGTTGGTGTACATGGTTCCTTTTTTCTGAGAGACAGTTAACACCTCTTTGGTTCACTGGGAAAGGAGGTATCCTACTCCAGGCTGCATGACTCTGCCTGGTCCTTCTCACTGAGCTACTATTAGGACTTTCCCCACTGGGTGAGACTGTAGAGACAGTCCCTTTTCCTGCTATTGTCTGGCCCCCTCAAGATCCTAGAGCACTAGGTGGATGTGTCCTCAGGCCAGTTCTTCTACTGAGTTGCACTCTTTTGGTTACTGACAAGCACTGACAAGCCACTGGGACAATCTCTACCTGTATTTTTGAGTCAGAATCCACTTCTGAGGATTCCCTAATGGATTACTGACTTTGGCTGCCCGTGAGAAATAGTCTGTTTACTGCCTTTCCAGGCTCTGTGAGGATGCCTTCTAGAGAATTTTAAAACCCTATGCCCACATTAAGGGCTACTAAGTTTGCACACCTCTGCAACCAAATGTGGACAGCTCCAAAATGAGATCTTGTTAATTATCATCAACAAACATGTAAAACGAAAGGAAGCTTCTTATTTCCAAACCTTTTCTTTGCTCTCCCAAATGTTTCAAGTATACATCGAGGGTAAAATGGAAGGAAGTTTCCCATGTTCAAGCATTTTCTAGGGACTTTAGTGAAAGAAGCATGGGAGAAATAGAAGGATCTAGTGGGTCCTAGAAACCTACAAGAAGAATATTATGACAGGTGGATCTGGGCCCAGGGGTCCTGCTCAAACTATGGCACAAGCCAAGGACAATACGTGCAGTAAACATCGTGCAGTAAACATAGAACTATGACCCAGATCTAGCCAATGGACAGGACATTCTCCACAGTTGAGTGGAGAGTGGGGACTGACTTTCACACAACTTTAGTGCCCCATATTTGACCATGTCCCCTGAATGAGGAGGCCTGGTGGCACTCAGAGGAAGGATAGCAGGCCACCAAGAAGAGACTTGATACCCTATGAGCATATACAGGGTGAGTGGGTCCCCCTCAGTCATAGTCATAGGGGAGGGGCATAGGGGGAAAGTGGGAGGGAGGGAGGAATGGGAGGATACAAGGGATAGGATAACATAATATGAATAAATTAATAAAATATATTTTAAAAAGAAAGAAAAAAAAAAGGTAAAATGGAAGGAAGTCTCTCCTGCCAGATTTCCTACCTGCAGGACAGTTCCAAAGCAGCTATCCACAGGTGCTACAGTCCAGCCTCACAAATCATACCAGCTGGACCTCCATTGCCCCTCATAGCAACAGTTGTTCACATACACTGGCCTAATCTTTCAGTTCCAGGCCTACATTTCATCCCTTTAATCCCCTGTTGCTACCCTATTGTCAGCAAGAAGCAGTCTTCATCCCTTAGCCATTTACAAAAGGTTGAGATGGTATGCTCTAGACTTGGGACAAACAGCTCTAGTTTCTCCCAGCACTCCTTGGTACCTATTTGCTTCTGGATGTGACTGTTATCTACCTTTTCGCCTTAACTTTCCAGGGCAGGACTTTTCCTTCCCCTATACCATATTATTTGGACATTTCGTTGCTCTTGTTTTTTTTTTTTTTTTTTTTTTTTTTTTTCCTCTGTCTTTCTTCTGACCTCCATGACAGCCAAAACCTGCTTCCAATGAACCTGCATTTATATACTTTAACTTACCTTACATAAAAACCCAACTGAACATCCTCATTTTTTTAATTATAGGAAAAAAGAGGAATGTTAGGATTCTCCTCCAGTCTTCCTAGTATCTTATGGTGTCATTGTCTACCTGACACTAGCCATGGCACTACCCAGGATTGTAAAATGACAAACTCACCTATTTATCTTCTATATTTCTACATCTCCCTCTTCCTCTCTTCCTCTCCTACTGTCTCTATCTCCCTATCTATCTGTCTGTCTGTTTCTCTCTGAGGTACCCCTATCAGTTCTTTCCCCTTGCTCATATAATAAGCCTCTCAATATCATATCTATTATGTGATACATATTTCATGTTTTATATTGTATCTCATTTCTCATTAAAATTTAAAAGCCTTGAAGTCACTGGCACAGGAGACAACTTCCTAAACTGAGCACCAACATCTCAGGCTGTAAGATAAACAATTAAT
Organism: Acomys russatus; assembly: GCF_903995435.1. Lineage (NCBI taxonomy): Eukaryota > Metazoa > Chordata > Mammalia > Rodentia > Muridae > Acomys > Acomys russatus. The sequence continues at coordinate 35,999,433 of NC_067154.1, read as the reverse complement.
AAACAGGACCTCTTAAAACTGAAAGTCTTCTGTAAGGCAAAGGACACTAGCAACAGAACAAAATGACAGCCTACAAACTGGTAGAAGATCTTCACCAACCCCACACATAACAAAGGGCTAATATCCAAAACACACCCCCAAAACAAATTATCCAATTAAAAGGTACGGTAAAGAGCTAAAACAATTTCTCAATGGAATATCAAATGGTTGAAAAAAAGTTAAATAAATGCTCAACATCCTTAGTCATCAGGTATATGCCAGTCAAAACAACTCTGAGATTCCACTTTACACCTATCAGAATGGCTAAGATAAAAAAAAACTCAATTGACAGCACATGCTGTTGAGGATGAGGACAAAAGTGAACAATTTACCATTCCTAGTGGGAATGCAGATTTGTACAACTACTTTGGAAATCAGTCCAGCATTTTCTCAGAACATTGGGAATACTGCTACCTCAAGACCCAACTATACCACTCCTAAGCATACATCAAAAGATTCTCTACCATACAGGAAGGAAATTTTGACAACTATGTTCACAGAATTTTTATTCATAATCTCAACGATTTGGAAACAACTTAGCTGTCCTTCAACTGAAGAATGAATGAAGAAACTGTGGTATATTTATACAATATATACTTAGCTATTAAAATCAAGGAAATCTTGAAATTTGCAGGCAAATGGGTGGAGCTAGAAATGGTCATCGTAGTGAGCTAACCAAGACCCAGGAACATACACATGGTGTATACTCACTTTTAAGTAGATATTAGCCCAACGTAGATGTCCTCTGAGAGACTTCACCCACTGGAGGGTCAGGAAGATGCTGGGACTAGCTGTTAGACTCTAGGCAGAACACTGAGAGTTGTATGGAAGACTAGGGGTATGGAAAGATCAGGAGGGGTCAGGAGCCACACAGGCCATCAATGCCAGTGGATCTGGACCCATGGGCTCCTTTACATACTGATGCACCAACCAAGGACAATTAATGCAGACTACATAGACCACCTGTTCAGATATAGCTAATGTACAGCTCATTCTCCATAGTTGCCGGGGGAAGGAAGCAGGGATTGCCTTTTACATGTACTCTGGTGCCTGTGATTTAGTCACTTCCCCTTGGCTGAGAGGCCATGAGTGCATACAGAGGAAGAAGATGCAGGCAATCTGGATGAAACCTGGTAGGCTACGGTCAGAGGATGGGGGAAGTGAACCCTCCACCACCTGTCAGAGGTTTAGGGCAGGGTAATAGGTTGGAAGGAGGAGAGATGGCAGTGGGAATGAGAAGATAAGAGTGAGGGGATAACAATCAGAATATAATATGAATACACTATAATAAATAATTTAATAATTATTTTATTAATCTCTCTCTATCCTCTACCCACTATCATTTTTTCTCTCTCTTTCTAGACCAGTAGTCTTTGGTTTTATTCTAGATATCTGGAGTATCCAATTCCTCCTAGTGGAATTGGCCATAGGTCAAATCAGATACTGGTTGGGAACTCCCACAAGATCTGTGTCTGTGCTTCATATTTGACCGTGTCCCCTGAAGGGGGAGACCTGGTGGCCCTCAGAGGAAGGACAGCAGGTTACCAAGAAGAGACTTGATACCCTATGGGCAAATACAGGGGGAGGAAATCACCCTCAGGAACAATCATAGGGGAGGGGAATAAGGGGAAAATGGGAAGGAGGGAAGAATGGGAGGATACAAGGGATGGGATAACCATTGAGATGTAACAAGAATAAATTAATAAAAAATTAAAAAAGAAAAAAAGAAAATCATAATTAAAGCCACTAAGTTTGCAACTAAAAAATGTATAAATATAAAAGATTTTATAAAGAGTAAAATTGTACGCCTCACATTTGACCATGTACCCTGGAGGGGGAGACCTGATGGCACTCAGAGGAAGGACAGCAGGTAGCCAAGAAGAGACTTGATACCCTATGAGAATATACAGGGGGAGGTAATCCCCAGCAGGAACAGTCATAGGGGAGGGGAATAATGTGAAAATGGCGGGGGCGGGGGGGAAGGGAGGAATGGGAGGATACAAGGGATGGGATAAACATTGAGATGTAACAAGAATAAATTAATAAAAAAAAAAAAGAAAAAAAAAGAATAAAATTGTAATGTATATATTTTTATTCTTATAAGTACTAACATTATGAAAGGGTACTTTGTATATATGAGATATATATTTCAGACTATCATATATCCACGAAGAAAAAGCAGCCTCTAATATAGCAGAAGAACCTCTCCTGAACCAAGAAGATTGAGTAACATTAAATTGGAACCAGATAGATTATATGGAACATATAACAAAAACTAGTATCTGAGTTTATGGTATTTTTTCTAATAATGAAAAGATCAGAGGAGAGGTCTTTAATTCAATCAGTTTCCCATAGTTATAGATATCAAAATAGAACAAAAATTAGTGTTTTGTACAAGTCCTATTTAATTAGGTCTAATGATATGAAAATGAATATTGACTATAATCTAAGTTGCAAAGGGCTGCTATCTCAGTACATAAAAGTGTAATGTAAAATATTAAAATTCTAACAGTATAGTTTACCACAATACTAAATAAAATGTTTTGAGAATCAAAAAAAAAAAAAAAAGATCTGTGTCACTATTACCCTAGCACAGTATGTATGATAGATTTTAAGCCAAATGTTTCATGCCTGAGTGGGAGTTCATCTTTCTTTTTAATGCAGGCTTCATAGTACCTTCCTTCACAAAAAAGACTAGAACTTATGGGTGACAACTCCATGAAGGAACAAGATCAGCACATCCTTGTTCAATTAATTCTGTTCTTGTTTGAAGCAAATGAACCTTACTGTCAGTATAGAGCAATCTTTTGACTTAGCAACATCCTGGGTTGATTTGCATGGTACCCATTAACCAACAACTTATTAAATGCAACTATATTGAATGCAACAAGGGACATCATGTGCTTGCCTAGAAGACACGGCCAGTTGGTTACCTCATATCCTCCATTACTGGTTCTCATTAGGATAACCTTTATAGATTACAGGAAGTTTCCACATCTACTACGTTTCCTCACCATCTCCCAAATGCCTTCCTATTCCATCTTCTTTCCCTCTACACTATCTGTCCCTACCTGATACTCCTTTTTTATTTTTGTACCCACCTGCCTCCAGTCTGACCATAAAAATCTAGTCTAGTTCCCTCTCAAAGGAATATTCATGTATCCTCTTTATGCTCTTTCTCTATAGAGGTATATATAGAGATATACCTAATATGTCTGTATCTATTGATTATAGCTTAGTTATAATTTGCTTAACAGCTAATATCCTCTTATAAGTAAAAACATACCTTACTTAACTTTCTGGGTCTGGCTTACTTCACTATGGATAACTTTTTTCTAGTTGCATTAATTTGTTTGCATATTTCATCTTGCCATTTTTTAACAGCTGAGTAACTCCCCATAGTGTAAATGTACTTCATTTTTTTAATCCATATTTCTCCTGAGGGACATCTGTGTTGTTTCTAGTTTCTTGATATTGCAAATAAAGCTGGAATGAACATAGTTAAGCAAGTGTCCTTGAAAGAGGATGAAGAGTCCTTTAGGTATAAGCCAAAGAATGGTATAACTGATTTTTGAGTAGATTGCTTCCCATTTTTCTGAGAAATTTCCATTGTGGCTGTGTGAGTTTGCATTTCCATCAGCAATGGAGGAGTGTTCTCCTTGTTCTCTTCCTAGCCAGCTTGAACTCTCACAGGTGTTATTGGTCTTAGCCATTCTGACAGGTGGAAGATAGAGTTATAAAGTGGTTTTGACTTTAATTTCCCTGATGGCTAAGGATGGTGACTATTTCTTTAAGTGTTTCTCAGTCATTTGATATTGCTTTATTTAATTGGGTTATTTGCTTTTTTTTATTACTAATTTTCTGATTTCTTTATATCTTTTAAATATTAGCCCTCAACGAATGTGGAAATAAAGATTTCCCACTCTGTATACTGCCTCTTTGATTAATCGAGTTCTTTGCCATACAGAACATTTTCATGTCATGAAGTTCCATTAATTAATTGTGATATTAAAGCCTGCACTATAAATGTTCTGTTCAAGAAGTTATTGCCTGTGCCAGTGTATTAAGGGATATTAGATATTACCAACTTTCTCTTTTATCAAGCTCAGTGTATCATGTTTTATTATGAGGTCTATAATGTTCTTGGACGTGAGTTTTGTGCATTGTGATAAATATGTGCATTCTCCTACATGCAGCCATCTACTTACACCAGCACCATATTTGAAGGTGCTGTCTTGTTTCCAGTGTGTATTTTTGCCTACTCTATCAAATATATGTGTGAAGTGATGTCTGGGTTTTCAATTTGGATCTACTGATCAATGGAAATGTTTTTAAGCAAGTGCCATGTGAGATTTGCTACTATAGCTCTAGAGCACAATTTGAAATTGGGTATAGTATGACGTCCAGCAGTTCTTTTATGTTCAGGGTTGTTTTAGTTATCCTTTGGTTTGTTTTTCATATGAAGTTGAGAACATCCTTTAAAGATATAACACGTATTGTGTTAGAATGCAGATAGAGAATTGCATTGAATCAACAGATTGCTTTTGATAAGATGGGAATATTTACTGTGTTAATCCTTCTTATCATTGAGCATGAAAGATCCTTCTGATATCTCCTTCAATTTCTTTCTTTAAAGATTTGCTTGATTAGAGTGACCCCAATATTTTATATTATTGGTGGCTACTGTGAAATATATTGTTTCCCTGATTTCTTTTTCAGTTCACATGCCATTTGTATATGGGAGTGGTATATATTTTTAAAAAGTAATTTTTTATCCATACATTTTACTTAAAATATTTATCAGCTGTGGGTGTTCCTGGTAAGAATTTTAAGGTAACATCTGCAAATTTGTGTCCATATGATCTCTTCCAATTGTCTAGCTAGAACTTCAAGCACTATTTGAAAATATTTGGAGAATAGTGACAAATTTGTCTTGTTCCTAATTTTAGTGGAATTGCCTAATTTGATGTTTTGTGTAGGCTTGCAATAAACTCTCTTTATAATGTTTAGGTATCCATTGGAGAAGGTTGGGTATTGAAGATTCCAATTTAGAGTGTTTGAAGGTCAACATGTGATTTAAGGTATGTATTTTACAGCCTGTGGTGACCAGACTCTGGGACATAGGGTTAAGCTTTCCTATATAGTTCATGTTTGAACTCTTATAATTTTCATTTTTATATTTCCCTAGTGTGGGTTTCTTCATTGATTCTGTTTTAAATTTCAAGCCTGGAGCAGTTTTATTTATTTCATCAAACTGATTTTATATATATATATATATATATATATATATATATATATATATATATATATATGTGTGTGTGTGTGTGTGTGTGTGTGTGTGTGTGTGTGTGTGTGTGTGTGTTCCAGAATTTTTAGGCATTTATTAATTTTTACTTAAGGATCCCTATCATATTCATAAAACTGGTTTAAGGTCTTTTATTGTGCTTCAGCTATGTTGGAATAAATAATGCCTGCTATGACAGGATAGCTGGGCTGAAGTGGAGACAACTGCCATGGCTGGTATGTATTGTGTTTTTATGCTGGCATCTTGGGTTTGGAATTATTAAAGTACTAGGTGCTGATTTCTAGGTTTTGTTTGGTTTGCGTTCTGTTCCTTAGTTTCCATTTCTGCTTTTGGATTTTCAGAGATTGTGTTAGCTGTGTGTGGCTTGTTTTCCTGCCTTGTTCAGTTGGTGTGTTGACAGCAAATGCCTGCGGGTGTTGGTGCTAGGTACCTGGGTGAGTTGTGTAAAGAAAGATTGGAGGGTAAAGTCTTTGTGATCCCTTGGAGATGGGGCCAGAAAAGCAAAACAAACAAACAAACAAACAAACAAACAAAAAACCCAAAAAACAAAACAAACAAACAAACAAAAAAACCACATCGATATCACCAGCTACAGACCTGGGGTAAAACTAGGGTTATTGGATTTCAGGAGCAGTAAGAGAGGTATGAGTCTACCTTCATTCTGCCTGTTGCTCTGGAGAATAGTCAGTAGAGATCTCTCCTGGAGTTGGGGTCCTGGACAAAGAAGGAATTGGAGTAGGGAGATTAGGAGGGAATAATTTGTTTGAGCAGATTTGAAGGAACAATAAAGCTGATGCTCTCTTGCAGTGCTAAGTACTAGATAAACCTACTTAAAAGCATTTGTTTTATTTTATTTGTATTTTCGTGATTATAACTCAGATATATTTCCCCTTCCTTTTTGGCTTTCCAAACTTTCTTGTACAACTCTCCTCACTCTTGTTTAAACTCAATAATTGTTATCACATGTCCTCTTGACTTTCATGTACAAGATAAGCCATGAATGTGAACTACATATGCATTCTCTGATACCCAAGCATAAGTCACAAATAGCCCTTAACTGTATTATGTAGGTCTTTTCACAAGAACAAAAACTCAGTATCATTGCAATATGTGGCTATCTTTCTTTTATGAAGACAAAGGAAATTTGTACAAATAAAGATTTCCTTATTAAATCTCACACCCATTTTATTATATTTCCCTATAAAAATGAACTGTTCTTCTTAGGCTTGGTAGATACCCAGAATGATATTGTCATCCATAGTACATCCCTACTACTCTAGTATGAACTGAAAATAATTAAGACATAATTTAGTAAGGACTTTAGTTCATTACAGGTAAAAATCAATTTTAGTTTTATACAATATCCTTGTCAGTTTGGTTTTAAAACCTAATGAAGTTGATTGAAATGGATGCAGTTCAAAATAAGAACTTCAAAAGCACTGAATATCTTCTGGGATTGTAAGAAGCTTTGAATGGAGCACATACAGTACTGCCTAGCTTGGGATGTAGAATACCAGCAGCAGCAGAGAGCCACCAAAGGGTCCAGTGGACTAGTGAACAGCAGCAGCAGAGAGCCACCAAAGGGTCCAGTGGACTAGTGAACAGCAGCAGCAGAGAGCCACCGAAGGGTCCAGTGGACTAGTGAACAGCAGCAGCAGAGAGCCACTAAAGGGTCCAGTGGACTAGTGAACAGCAGCAGCAGAGAGCCACCAAAGGGTCCAGTGGACTAGTGAACAGCAGCAGCAGAGAGCCACTAAAGGGTCCAGTGGACTAGTAAACAGCAGCAGCAGAGAGCCACCAAAGGGTCCAGTGGACTAGTGAACAGCAGCAGCAGAGAGCCACCAAAGGATCCAGTGGACTAGTGAACAATTCTGTCTTCTCTGTCATGATTCTTTGTCATGAATTTTATAGAATTTGACTGAAACTTATACACCACCGTACTATTCAGGGAAAGGAAGAGATACTCTTACACATTCCTTTGTGTCCTAATTAAGATTGATGTATGATGCAGTGCTAAGAAGCACATCTGCCTCATTCTTAAAATAGGAAAAGTAGAAGTGAAAAATCTGCAAAACTCCTGCCACGATGATATTACAGTGGCTTACTACTATGGGGACAAAGTGTAGAAGGAGAGAATAATTATCTTCTATAATGTCTTGTATGAGATACTTCTAAAAAATCTTCATGTACATTTTCATTCTGGCTTCTTTTTTTAATGAGTATTGTGTTATTAATATGATTACTAACATTATATATAACACATTTAATTATGGCATAGACATGGTAAGGGAAAAGTTCACACTTCTTCCGTTCACTGTTATCTTTTAATTTTTAAAAATAATTTTAATTTATTCACTTCACATCATGATTATAGGACCGGCCCTCATCACCTTCTAATCCCACCCTCCCTCCCTCATATCCACTCCCTGCCTCCCCTAATCCTCAGAAAGGGGACCCCCCTTCCCCATGAAATCTGACTTCAGCCTATCCAACCAAGGACCTAGACCCTCTGCTCAGATGTTGTAGATAGGCAGCACAGTCTCCCTGTGGGTCTCATAATATGGGGAGCAGGGACAACTTCTGACATGGACTCTGGCTTCTAAATGTTGGTAGCACTGCCAGGCAACATCCCTGAGAGAAGACTGATTGCTTTGAGGTCAACGAACAAAGAAGGCTAGGCTAAGTGAGGTGGAATGAAAAGTACAAGGTGGGAAGATTTTGCAAATAAAAACTGACCTGAAAACTGGCCATTATAAAATCTCTAAAGATTATTGTAAGGGATTGTGAAGGTATAGTAAATTAGTGGCTGTACATTCCCCTCCAATAACAGTGATTTCACTAGTACTTACTGGGGAGCAAGGTTTCCAGTGCCAGGTGTTCCTCTTGTTCAGTTTGTCTTTGTCTTAAGTCCAATTAAAGAGCCGTTGGTTATTGTCAAGGTATCATATATGCTAATGTTGTACCTGTAGGGTTTTCCCACCATGACAATTGTTAATGTGGTTTATCGACACCACAACTGGGTGAGACTGTTGGTTGCCTCTCCCTTTTGGAAGTTTCCAGAAACTTCTGGCACCCTGAAAACCATTTCTCAGGAAGGAAGCATTTCATGTCAGTTCTGGCTCAGGGGCCTCTTACCCCTGTATCTGAAAAGTGTGGCGTCTTCAGCAAAAATTAGTTACCTTCCGCCTCTAGGGAGTAACCAATAGTACAGCAATAGGCTTTATGCATGTGAATTCTCTTAGACAGACTCACACAACAGATAAACAGGGTTGTTTTGTTTCTAATATTGGAGTTATGATTAGGTAGTTTTTGGCTATTTGAGGACCACTGTCATCTGTAATATTTTCATTAAAACTACATATGTGTATTTGCATACTGAGTTGCATATGCTGCAGTCTTTACTCCTCATCAAGGATACTTCTCTTTGCAATAGGTGAGGACCACTACAGAAAACAAGAAATCAACATGCAGAGTTGTAGACCTCAGTTCCAATAAATACTCATAAAACACTCCCATACTTATGTCTAAGGGAAGTTGTGGATGAGGATATGTAAAGATTGTAAAAATAAGGTCTGGGAGCTAGCTGGGAGGTTGTTTCTTCTAATAGCATCAGGAACTTTACTTCTATGTTCACCCAACTGTGAACCTAATAAGTAAAACAGCAAGAATTATGCCAAATTGCATGGAAAAAGTCCACAAGGCCCTAACCCTACACAAGAAGCTACAGGCAAATGAATATAGCTACAGGCAAGAGATGTGGCAACCTTGGGAAAAGCAAACCAATTATGTCTCCAATGCCAAAGGGTCAGTCCTGAAACCATATATATATATATGAAACCATATATATATAAATATATATATATATATATATATATATATAAAACAAAAAATTTACCTATTGAAGGAGAGAGAAGCGAAATGGTAGATTTAAAATTCAATATAAAAAATAAAGAAAAAAATTGAAGGCCATTTGATTTAATGAGAAAATGAAATAATGTGAATACAGAAGAAACACTGTCTGAATAATGTTTTATATTATTGTTGCTGGTTACTTTGTTTTGGAATATAATAAAGAAGAAAAGAGAAACAGCAGCTTGAAAACGTCATGGAAGTATTTTGATAATTCAGGAGTCCAGCAATGGTTTGGACCAAGATGGTGAAAATGAAAATTAATAGAGATAATCACATTGTTGACAAATTTTGACAAATATAGTTTTAAATATACATATGTAAAAGTACTTCTAGTTCTATATGCACATTTAAAGTAAAATACATCTTTGCATAATCTTTGCAAGCATGCCCTTCAGAAATCTAGAGAAATAAGGGACACTGATTATAATAAAGGCGATAAGACTTTAGACTATTAATTTTGAAATGAAGGAAAGAATGAGACTAAGTGATGTGAACACAGATGCTGAAATTTTATAGAAATCAACTAAAGGTACCAAGAGAAACAACTACAAATTAAACATAAAAATTATTTCTAATATATAAAACGTTGAAATGGTTATCTGAGTAAAGTTATTTAATTTGAGAGACTTTGGCTTTTATACAATGAAAAAATGTAAATTTAATGGAGGTACCAGAAGATTCAGTGTGATTAGTGACTGGGCTTGAGGATAGTATTTTTCTCAGAGCAAATTCACAGACGAATGTAAATAGGCAAGGTATTTTACAATGTACAAATGAGAAGTTTTATGGATTTTTCTCCTAGCTTTATTTTTAGAAAGAGCAAAGTTCTCTAGAAGGTACAACTCAAAATATCATATGTATTTACTGGCTCACTTTGTTTGGTATTGCTATTTTTGAGTGTTCAAATTAAGATCGCTCATATTTTGAGTGAAATTGATCATTCTAGAAGGACTGTGACACCGTGAAGTGAACTTTCTCTCCATTTTAGTACTTTGCATTGGATTTCGATAGAAATCATTTGTTGTTTCCTTTTTCTAGTCATTAGTCTAAAGCTTCATCAAGCAGGCTCTTTAATACCACACTTAACCTCCTAATTATTTCCTTCCTAACTTATTAAATGTTTCATGCTCTCTGTTCAATCTATGTAGAGATTTGCTTTGCAACTAGCTCTTTACATTTTCAGTTAGTATGTCCACCTTGTTTACTTCTCAAGCACTGTGCATATGATCTAAAATTAGTATATGATGATACACACACACACACACACACACACACCATGCAATAGAAATAATGGCCTCAGAATTAATCTCCATAAGTAAGTGGTAGCAACTACTTTTCTTACTATCATTGATTACTATGCTCCAGAGAAAGAATTACTAGTATTATATTATATATGACTCAATGTATCCACATCATCACTTCTTTTTATTCTCTCTTAATTTGATCAGTCTTATGCTTTTAATATCCTGCCATTCATCAGGTTAATATCCATATTATTACATAAGAAACTGTCAATACAGTCACATGCTTTCCTCTCAAAATTGAAAACTAGATCATCAATGTATGTAGTTATATTGGAGATGGGACTTCTTGGGAGGTTTTTAAAACATGGCCTCACTTTCCTCTTGAATGAACCAATTATTATCTTTATTGTAGAAATGTCTTACCCAAGAAAAGAGAATCATTTCTCTTCTCAGTCTCATTCACTTATATCTTTCCACACTAACTAGAGGGACACAGAAAGAAATATTTGCTGGGTTCTTAGTTTGTTTTGACTTCCCAGTCTCTTAATGCATCAGCCAATAATGTTCTTTTATCTTTACTTTGTCTCTCTCTCTCTCTGTGTTTCTCTGTATCTCTGTCTGTCTGTCTGTCTCTCTGTGTGTCTCTCTTTCTCTGTCTCTCTCTCTGTCTCTCTCTGCCTCTTTCTCTCTGTCTCTGTCTCTCTGTCTGTGTCTGTGTCTGTCTCTCTATCTCTGTCTGTGTGTGTCTCTCTGTCTCTGTCTCTGTCTCTGTCTCTGTCTCCATCTCTCTCTCTCTCTCTCTCTCTCTCTCTCTCTCTCTCTCTCTCTCTTCAGCTAGGTCACAACATTCTGTTACCTTATCATTACAACACCAAAAATGGACTAAGGTTAAGCTAAGTTGGAAGACATACTGGTAAGGAGTTTGTATTTGAAAGACTAAAGTCATAGCTCTTGGATCATTTTCTGCAAAAATTGTGAGTTTCTTAAAAGCCCATTTCCAGAGAACTCTACTGCTGATTCTGAACTGCATTTCTAGGAGAACAAATAATTATTTAGAATTCTCAGAACTGACATTTCTTGGTAAGTCATTTATCAGTAAAAACTAAAGGTCTTGTTGAAAACCAAACATGATGATTCAAAAACATGTTATTACACTGTAAATTTTCCTAGCAGTGAAAAAAGCAAAACAGTTAGATTCTACTAGGACCTTTTCCAAAATTTACTGAATTTATTCTCTGTCAGTTTCACATATATATGAACTATTGTGACTACTCCATTGCTTGGCTTTGTTATGTTACCACTCATGATTATACCATCATTTTCCCCACAATTATATCTTTCTCTTCTTATTTGAATTTTGAGATCCACTGTGTTTAAATAAAGCAACCTGTGTGTTCATAGGATTACACTTATCCATTGCAGCTTGTTCAACTGCTAAGTAGGCACACAGACAAATATATTGATTGAGTTTTCCTCCTTCAGAATCTATCTGTGGCCAGTAGTACAATAGTGTCAAAAGTATCTTGAAACCTTCCCTGATCCATGTACATAACTCCTGTCTTAAGATATGCTCACCAGAGAGAGCTACAGCTGCTGTGATTTCATGATTGTTTTGACTATGACATGTCTAGAAGACAACTCTTCATAGCCCATTTGCCAGTATTCTGACTCTTACAGTCTATGCTTTTTATTTTTGAAGCCTTTGTGATGATATTATGAATATCCTCCTTAGGGATGAATCATCCATTCTCAATTATTCTCAGCAGTGTTTGTAGCCATGTTTCTGCTTTTTATCACTATTCATTGAAAAGAGTAAGTTTTCCTGAAAAGTCTAATAGTAACATTTGTCTATGGGTATACACATAAATGATTTGAAAGCAGTTTGGAGCCATAACAACTTTCCTACAACAGCAGTAGTAAACTCACCCCTAGGGCCTATGGTGTTTTCATATTTTGATGGTTTTAATTCTTTTATGTATTTAGCTTTTAATGTTAAAATAATAAGTAATGAAACGAACCATCATACTCAATTTCTTCCCCTCAAAATCTTTCTCACCTCCCTCATGCTTATTTCTTTCACCTTCAAGTGCTCCTTTAAAATTTTTGTGCTATTTCCATTTAATATTGTCAGTATGAAGATGGGTGTAGTGTTATCTGTTCAAACATTAATAGACTTTAAGGAGCCACTTTTCCTTTAGGTACCCTATTCAATAGCACCTGGAAAATGCCACTAACTCCTCAGCAGAGATTCTGTGACTCCTCCCTCATCTCTTCTTGGATATTGTCTGGTCCATCTTATGCAGAATGTCTGTATGTAGTCATTTCCACTATAAGTTCTGTGCAACAGCTCTTTCATGTCCAGAAATTGCCATATAACTAAAACTATCCACTTCCTCTGCCTCTCACAAACTTTCTGTTTTCTCGTCCATCAGGAAGTATGTGAAGAAGGCCTGTATATAGATTTCCAATTTAGATAGAAGATCTCTATAAATAACTTTTCTCTCCATGCTTATTGATTGTGTCTCTCTGTACTAATATCCAACTACTTCAAAATAAACTTCTGTGGTGATTATTAAAATATATCCATATATATATATATATATATTCCTTAGAGTATCTATGTATACATACATAGACCTACACCTACACACACACACACACAGACACACACACACACACACACACACACACACATATATATATATATAATCATATACATGATATATTTGGGTAAAAAGATAGCAACAACAGAAAAGTTAAGATGTCACTTATGCTACTGGGAGAAAAGTCATCAACACTCTTAGCCAGGAATGAACAACACAAGCTACAAAAATGATTGCCCTTGCAAGATAAGCCCACAGGTACAATAATGGCATAACTGTTATAGAAATAATCAATGACTTTGTAATGTGTCTTGCCCAATAAATAAAGTGAAGGCTTTTGTGGGACATGCCCCTTGGGCTAGTATGCAGATATAAGTGAGTATTTACCATTTGAGTCTTTCTGCTTCTGGATTAACTCACTCATTATGATCATTTCTAGCTCAATCCATTTATCTACAAATTTCGGGAATTCCTTGTTTTTAATAGCTGAGTAGTATTCCATAGTGTATATGTACCACAGTTTCATTATCCATTCTTCTACTGAGGGACACTTAGGCTGTTTCCATGTTCTGGCTATTATGAATAAGGTTGCTATGTACATGGTTGAGCAAATTTTCTTGTTGTGTGCTGTAGCATCTTCTGGGTATATTCCAAGGAGTGGAATAGCTGGGTCTTGAGGAAGCCCTATTCCCATTTTTCTGAGATAGCACCAGATAGATTTCCAAAGTGGCTGTACTAGTTTGCATTTCCACCAGCAATGAAGGAGTGTTCCTCTCTCCCCACATCCTCGCCAGCATGTGGTGTCACTTGAATTTTTGATCTTAGCCATTCTGATGGGTGTAAGATGGAATATCAGAGTTGTTTTGATTTGCATTTCCCTGATGACGAAGGAGGCACGAAAGCCTTCACTTACCAGGAAACTGGGACACAGGGGAGGACATCCTATTGGGACTCTAGATGAGAGAAGCATGGGAGAATAGCAAAGTAGAAGGATCCAGAGCGTCCTAGAAACCTACAAGTAGAACATTATGATAGGCATATTTGGGCCCAGGGGTCCCGCTCAAACTAAGGCACCAGCCAAGGACAATACAGGCGGTAAACTTCAAACCCCTACCCAGATCTAGCCAATGGGCAGAACATTCTCCACAGTTGAGTGGAGAGTGGGATATGACTTTCTCACGTACTCCGGTGCCTCACATTTGACCTTGTCCCCTGGAGGTGGAGACCTGGTGGCACTCAGAGGAAGGACAGCAGGTTGCCAAGAAGAGACTAGATACCCTATGAGCATATACAGGGGGAGGTAATCCCCCTCAGGAATAGTCATAGGGGAGGGGAATAATGGGAAAATGGGAGGATACAAGGGATGGGATAACCATTGAGATGTAACAGGAATAAATTAATAAAAAATTTTTAAGAAGACCCAATAAATAAAGTAAACCTCATGCTTTTTACCATAAACCTATAGGACAGATACTACATGACATAAAAAATATCCATTGGTTTTTGTCTGGATTTATGGTACAAGACATCTATTACCTCTTGTGTAGTGAGCCTTAAGTCCAGTTAGAGAGTGGTTGATTACCCTATTATAATAAGGCAATTATTGTACTAGTATGCACACCTACACAAGCAGGTTGGTATTGTAGATAACATGGTTAAATTCTAAATAAAACGATGCATTTTCTCCTTCAGAAGCCTATACTATGATTTTAGGCATTATGAAATTGAACTGGCAAGGAGAAAACTCCTAGCTTAATCCCAAATTGATTTCTTTATAACCTGTAACTCAGATGTGTCATGCCTGCAGTAATAAGGTCTCATCTAACTCTGGTGGGCACTTTAAAAATATGGCATGATCCTATAATGTTTGGGATTCTTTGGAGCTTTTATGATAACACATATGCAGATTCTCATACTTGATACTGTGAACTTTATTTATTAGTTCATGCAGAATATATCCTTCTTTGTCTCTTTGTAGTCTATATATATGTTAATTGACTTACAAAGTTGTATGTTTCTATATAGCTTACTTTTATGTACTTAGTTTTGCCTAACCTTTCTACCTAATTCAAAGTAGTTTTGTTTTTAATCTACACATGTACATTTTCCTAATTTTAATTAAAATAAATGAGACTATACAATAATGTCTGTTTATAACAGTTTGATAGTACAAATTAACCATAATTTCCATCTTTAAATTTCCAACTCATAAAATAAAATGAAACAAAGACATATTCTATGCTGATGCTTTTAGTGCATTCAACATATAGACCTTAAAAATTAAAATCTTTAAACCAGTCATTTTCTTTTAGGTAATATCATGAACTCATTTTATGTGATCAAATGCATGGCAAGGTTTCTAGTGGTGGGGGATGAATTTTTGGGCTAGCTCAATTGCTTTTTCCTCTACGTGTTCTATCCAGACAACATGTATTTATATCAGTCTTCATCTTGATTTGATCACTTGGAAATATTCATGCAGGCACACAGAGCAGTTTGTCAACCTCTTGACACTACAATTCTCAACTAGAAAATGTAGTTTAACTATCATAATCATCTAGAAATCTCAACTCAAATCCTCATTTTGATACATTTTCTACAATTGCCAACTATACCTTATAATGTGTGCTTCAGAGAAGTTTCCAGCATATCCATATCTCTTTACTGTAGTTGATATGGAATATAACAATGTGCTAACTTCCTTTGTTGCTTTTATTATTTCCACCAGATCAATTTCTTTACTGTAAAATAATATTCAAGCTACTGCAGAGATATATTATGCATCTTTAATTCTATTAAGTGAGTACTTATTAATCATGATATAGCCTATGCTTCCCAGAAGTAACCCTGCCGTTTCACTCACATGTATTTATCCTTTTTTTTTTCTTCCATTTGTTATTCATAATATGCCAGAAAACTTTAAGCTTCCATGTTTACATCACACTGAAAATGAATTTTTAAATCTTTTTCTTTAACCCTCTAATTCTTAACCATAACCACAAAATAAGCCTTTTTGGGCAGTAAGTGTGATTTTTAATGGTGGAATACTTATCTGGTGTACACATGATCAGTTTTAATTTCTCACACTAAAATATATTTCAAATCACATACATACTAACGTATTAGCATCTCTGTATTCATGTTCAGGCTTTTCATTTTGTTTCATTGATTTATATGTCTGTTTCTGTCCTAAACCAATTCTGTATTTATTCCTCAAGTTCTATAATATATGTTGAGATCTAGGGTGACAATCACTGTAATATTGTTCTTTTGGCTTAGAATTAGCTTTGCTTTCTGAGTTGTTTTCTCCACCATGTAAATTTTAGGATATTCGTTTTATTTCTGTGACAAATATTGTAAATATTTTGATTGTGAATTCACTGATATTCCATATTACATTATTACTATCAAGATGTTAATATTGAGTTTTCATAATATAGATTCTATCAATACATAAATACAGGATATCTTTTTATTTTCTAATGTCTTCCTAAATTTTACTTCAGGGATTAAAATTTTCATTGTACAGACCTTCTATTCCTTCAATTCATTCATTCCAAGAAGTAACTACAGCCCTCTGAGATTTAACACAAGTACAAAAATACATACTACACAAATGAGAGCATGTTCAACACAACATGCTAAGGAAAAAAGGATGCCATGTGAAGAAGAATGAAATATACCCTTATCTGCCACCCTCCACAAAGTAAGTCCAAGTGGTTCAAAGACCTCAATATTAAACATGAAATGCAAAGCTACAAAAAGAAAAAAAATATGTAGTACCTACAAAACACAGGTGTAGGAAACTATTTTCTGAATGGGAATACAATTGCACAGTAATTAAGCCAACAACTGAGAAGTAGGACTCATAAATCTAAACGTATTCTAAGCAGTTAAGGAAATAATCAGTTCAGGGGGGAATAAACACACAGAGTTTATCTACCAGTTATTCATCTGGCAAAGTATTAATATCTGGAATATGTAAAGAACTTAAAAAACACCAAAGAATCTACAACCAAAATGACTGAATTTAAAAAATGAACTATGAAATAGACTTCAGGGAAGACATAAAATGGCTAAGAAGTAGCTCCTCAAAAAGTGTGCATCACTCCTGGCAACTATAGGAATGTAAATAAAACAACACAGAGATTTAATCTTGCCCAAGTTAGAATGACAAAGGTCAACAACATAAATGACAAGAAATTCTACAGATGATGTAGGGGATGATAACCATCATTCATTTTTGGAAAGATTGCAAACTTGCCTAGCCACTATGGAAATCAGTATAGAAAATATCTTCCAATTTAAAGTTTTATCTATCATATGACCCAGATTTACCACTCCCTGGCATACTCCCAAAACTCACCATACTATACAATTACTACAAGATGCTTGTTCAGCAATGCTCACAGCTACTGTACTTAAACAAATGAGTAAATAAGACAATTTTAGAACATATGCACAATGGAATGTCTTTTAAATTTAAAAAATAATATCGTTGAATTTGTAAGGACATAAATTAAAATAAAAGATTATACTGAATGAAGTGATTCAGTGGCCTACCTCTCAAAAAGAAAACCACAAAAATTATATGGCTTCTATCTATGGCTTTCCAAACTTGGAATGACTACAGAAATTAGAAAGTAAAAAGGGGGCAAGGTAGGGTATTAAGATGGCTAAAGGTGGTATGTACATGAAATAGATTCTAAACAGGTGTGTAGTGATCGAGATTAATACAGAAAAAAAGGGAAGTAAGATTAGTAAATAAGGCCAAGGTTGTCTGGTGATCATCAAAAAATTCATATTTAATAATTACTTAATAGCCTGTACAATATATAAAACACCACTACTACTACTACTACTACTACTACTAATAATAATAATAATAATACGAATACTAATAATAATAATAATAATAACATATTATCCTAAATGAAATTATAACAGTTGGACTGAAAATGTTCTCTAGAAGAGTAATGGACTACCTAAATAATACTCAATAACTAGGTACGATAAACCTCTGCTCAAGTTAACACAGTAGTACAAGAAAGTCCCACAACAATATTGGGTATTGCTGTTGTCTGTGATTACCTCTGAGAGGTGGAAAGTAAATCTTTACTGCTGAAGACTAGGTTTTGACACAAGACTCAGAAGATTTGAGCTGTAATGTAACTGGAAAATGCTCATTTATTCCATATCTTTTTAAAAAAAACTTTTTTATTCACTTATTCATATTACATCTCAATTGTTATCCCATCCCTGTTTCCTCCCATTCCTCCCTCCCTCTAGCCATTTCTTTTTTATAGTAGTAGAAATTAATACATAAGCAGCTGAGTTCCACAAGCACTCAGTAGCTATGTCTGACTGTGGGGCCATTAAGCTATGATTATCAGCATGGTAAGATACTTCTTCATGTAAAATACTAACCTTCATATCTTTGTAGTAATCATCAGTTGGATACTTAAAATTAAGATCCTCTTAATAAAGTGAAAATAATTGAGGCTACTGGAAACCTAACCAACTACCTGGGTCTAGTGAGGTCATGCATCTTGGAAGGGAAACTAGTTCTATAACTTTGCCATATCATCATGATTTCGAACTACATTATAAAATTTACCTTTATACTCACAGTTAAGAATGATCCTCTTCCCTCATCAAATAAGGTCCTTTAACATAAAGTAAAGATGTTTACAGAAAACCAAAACTTGCTATGAGGAGAGATCAGTGGAAGATGTGGAGCCCAGCACCAATGGGATGCATCGACAATATAACTACTGCACCTGAGGCTCAGGAAATATAGTAAAGGAGAGAAAAGGAGTGGAAAAGAGATCCAGAGACTAGGAGATGAACTGTGAAACTCTGTCTCTTACAAATGACAAGAAAGCTACGCCCATGATATCTCAGCCATATTGATAAACAAAGAAGACCTGAACAGTGATAATATCAATAGACATGCTAATGCATAATAGAGAAATACCATGGGTTCCCATCCTACACAAAGAAAAGCAATCAACTAAGGCCTATGAAGACAGGGAGAATTAACCTCTCATGAAATGAGCCTTATAATTGCTGACCTGATACAAAGCATTCAGCCCTGAAGTTATAAAGAAGCAAACCACACTAAGTAGAACCAGCGGGCTGCATTTTAGGTATTCATGTATATCTATACACGTATAATTATATTAATCAAAAGTTCTTATCATCTTGATAAGAAGTGAAGAGTTAGAGTGAGTAGTCATAGGAGGGGAGAGCTTGGAGGAGTGCAAGGGAATAGGGAAGTGATGTTGCTATATTTTACTTTTTGTAAAAAGAGGAAATTAATACAACTTCTTCAAATCCACATATGCCCCCTATTACCTGCCCAATTCATTTTGTCCACATTTGTCATGCCATGGCTTCTACCAAAATAAACCATACACTTTGTGGCTGGAGTCCTGTGCCAGGATGAGGAAAGGGCTTGAAAAGGGTGCATCCAAAAGTGACAAGTGAAGAATCAGACACAGGACTGTATTCAGTTTGTTTTATGAGAGACAGATATAGAGGAAGCACATCTCAGTATGGCTTTACCTACTCTGACAACCTCTGCTTCTTGCAAGCTTTATTTATACACAAAATAATTTCCTCAGAATCTTTAATTATTTGCTACATAGCTTTATTTCTTCCTTGGTTACATAAGTCCATAGGAACAAAGCAAACAAAGTGAGCAAACAGCAAATTGCATAAGAACTAAAAATTAACGTTATGGTAAAATTAGTTTTATTAAATCAAATTTTTCCTTATTAAGATTGGTGTGATAAACCCTTGTGGTTACAGAAAAGATAGACAGAAGGCTGCTACTTGAGATTGACCCTGTTTTAGTTTGTCACAGAATTTATAAAATCAGAAGTTATTCCTACTGCCTGTTACATCAAACCCATTTGTCTTCAGACGTCCAGTCTCTCTGCCACTTGTTTAATTTTTTTTTCCTTCCTCTATTTTCTCTTATATTTGACATATGATCACCATTCCTTTTCCTTGATTCTTAAAATATTGTGCAGCCTCTTGTTTAAGCAGAGGTGGTTTATTCTTTGCTTTCTTACAATAACAGAAAAGTGCTGGTCTGACTAGACTTTTAAGGAAAGCAGGCAGTTCACTGGTTTCCTCCCTGACTCTGTCATTAACCCTCATTTCAATATGAATTACCATCTTGTAAAAGATAGAAGAAATTATGATTCCTAAAGCTGTTTACTTTGCCTTCATGAATGTACCAAGGTCTGTCAACAACAGCCAGATCAAAATCTATCCCTGCCCATGCTATTTTTTTTTTTTTTCGGAAGCTGAATACAAAAGGCTAATAATTCAATTACAGTTTGTCTGCTTCTAAAATTTCTGACCAGCTATACAATTAAGCTTTGTTGGTTAGGGGTTAAAATGTTTTTAGATCAAGATAGATGTTTTAAGTAAATAGAGATGAGATATGATAGATATTAATTTCCTTTTAGAAATTTAGAGTCAAAAAGATAGGAAAGATGTTTTCTTCAAGTTTGACAAATACAAATAGCCAAATCACTATGAATGTAACATTTATTTACCCCTTGATTGTATCATGTTTCTTCTTGTTGTATGTAGTTTATTTTATTCATGTGTAATAATATAAATGTATATGCTAAAAAGAAACATAAATAAATAAATAATTCCATAAGTCTTTCTTCTTTAACAATTTTTTCAAATCCTCTATCTCATGCTAATTAACACCATTTATTAATACTTTAAAATAGATTTAAATAGGTTCTATGGAAGACTCAATTTTCGGCATAGCTGTTTTTCCCAGGAAACTTCCATTGGTTTTTGTATTAATACTAGCTTTTTTTTTTTTTTTCACATTATTCCAAACCTAGTCTTTGGACAAAGTGCTTTTAACAGTAAGAAATTTCCTTCAAGGACAGTGAAGGGTCATTCCAAGACATCCAGGCACTAGACCTTTGTCAAACAGTGCCCTCAGGACATCTGGTTGTCAGGGCACTGGAACTTTGTCAAACAGTGCCCCCAGGACACATGGCAAAGATGCTCAGTCATCCAGGCACTGGGACTTTGTAAAGCAGTTCATCTAGAACACTTGGCCTCACCACTTTGTGACAATGATAATATAAATTTTCTTATTTTTGGGAGACAAAATATGCCTTAACTTTATCTACATCCATGATATTTAAAATTGTTCCTTGATGCTTCTTAATAATTTTAACTGGATCAAATGTTAATTATTGAAAGAATTAGAAAGGTTTTGTTTGTTTACATAGTTTTTCAATTCCAAGCACCCACATTAGAAGTTCACAACTGTAACTCAGCACCAGGTGATTTGACATTGTTATGAACACATATATGCATGCAAAATGCCAATGCATGTAAAATAAAGAAATCATTAAAAAACATTTGTAAATCTATTTTTTTTTGCACAAAATACTGAACTGTCAAGTCTTCCATATGACAGAAAAACATTCAACACACACACAGACACACACACGCACACACAGACATACACACAGACACACAATTATGTATTACCCAATACATAGCTGATAGATGATAATATAGGAATCTGCCTAAATGCATGTTTCTATATACAATTCAAAAATGCCATTCCACTGACTTTTAAAAAGATGTTTTTTGGAAAGTAATAAGTATTTAATATCGAAACAATAGTCTTTAATAATAGATGGTACCTTTACTTTATGATCAAAATACATTTGTTTAATACACATTTTATTTAATTCCTAAAAATAATACTAAGTATAAAAGGCCACAAACCATAATATCAATAGTTAACATATTGTGGTGGTTATTGTTGATTTTCATCTTGACTATATGTGGAAGGAACAGCAATCTAGAAATGGAGAGTATACCTATGATGTGGAACTTGAGGCAGGAATAAAACAGGCCCTTAGTGCAGATACTGAGGACGAATGTCACTTTCCTTTAATCCAGATCTGGAGGTGAGGATACACACCTTTAATCTGGGCCACACCCTCTACTGGAAGCTTATATGAGGACAGTAGTAGAAGAAAGGTTTTGTTCTTTGCCTGTTTCCCTTGTTTAATAGCACATCCCTTCCTTCACTGACACTAGAGCCTACTTCTTTCAGATTCCATCCTATACACAATACCAGCTGCGATACCCACCCTTGTTTGGTTTTGGTTTTGGGTTTTTCGAGACAGGGGTTCTCCATGTAGCCTTGGCTGTCCTGGACTCACTTTGTAGACCAGGCTGGTCTCAAACTCACAGCAATCCACCTGTCTCTGCCTCCCAAGTGCTGGGATTAAAGGCGTGTACCACCACTGCCCGGCTGAGATACCCATCCTTGTAAGTCTGATCAACTTCTAGACTTTTTCAATTCCCATTTACAGCTAGCCATTATATATATATATGTATATATATATATATATATATATATATACATATATATATATAACTTCCGTAACTTCTATGATTCTATGAGCACTCACAAAATCATACATCAAGTTTCACATGTAAAATTATACATTATTGTATAGGTTTAAATATATTTTATAACCTTTTGCTAAAGAAAATGGTGTTTCTGAAGCATGTCATTATTTAAGATATATAAAAGTAACACAGTTTTAGAATGTAAGCTAGCCTTACTTTAGAAGCATCTTTTATTGTTGTTGAAAAAAAAGGTAGTAGTCATGGTAAAATGTAATGATGCATAAAATAAAACCATCAGTGCATCTCTGTTCATTGTACATTTAATGGTGAACACCTTTCTGCTTTCCATTTTATTGTTTATAAGTTTCTGCTTACAAAACCCACATCACTAATTGATAATAATTATCTGTTCTTTTCTACTATAGTTTATTTTAATATTTTAAATAAATAAAACAATCACTGATAAAATTGTATCATGGAAATCATTTAATGATAGTAATTCTTTTGGAAAATACTTTATTATTTTCCTTACTTTACAAAACATTACTGTATTTTATTTAGAAACAATCAAATCATTGTTTTCACAAGTGAAAATGTTTGTGTTATATCAGCTTTTTGTTAAAGAGAAACACTCCAGAACTAGTTGAAAAATAAAGAGTGGAAAAATAGAAAAATCATAGGAAGCATGGAGAAACTGACTTTTAGTTACAAATATCATTAGGTTAACATATTCATTTTTAATAACAACTACAACACTGCAAGTGATAGAAAAATACAGACATTTTTGATGCACTTGAACATAAAACAAAATGTGTTCATGAAAATTTATGTTACTTATATAACATGTATTATAAAGGTGTTAAAATAATGTGAGAGATATTTTAAAAACACAAGAAAAATATAAACAAAAAGAAAACATAATTTTAAAATAGAATTTTAAATAAGATATAGAAATAAGATACACTTATCCCTTCATTCCTAAGAATAATCATACAAATATTTCATATACAATTAACTATAACTTTGATAATAACTATATATGATATAAATATCATAGTAATTTAAAGGTAACAGTGCTGGGGGTGAAAAAATGAAACACTGTTTATGAACCACTTGCTCTTCTTTCAGAGGATCCATGTTTGCTTTCCAGCACCCACATCAACTGGCTGACAACTGCCTGTTAACTCCAACTTCAAGGATTCCAAATCCTTCCTCTGGCCTCCATAGACAGACAGAAAGACAGACAGACAGACAGACAGACACACACACACACACACACAAACACAATTAAAATTAAAGACAACAGTACTGGTTCAACTATAGCATATAAATCAGAGTTGATTTAAAATGATTATGACAGAAAACTGATATTATATAGTATGAACCTGAGTTGAACAAGCAGATTATCATAATTACAAATGCCTGTTGTAATAACAGATAATCAAAATATAAAAATAAAAACTTATACAATTGAAGGATACATTGTTTCTTTTAAGGTAGTAATGTGTAATATCCCATTATTAGCAATATATTATATACCCACATAAACAATAAATAAAATAATGGATGAATTAAAGAACACAAAATATAAAACTGGATTCATATATAATATAATCAACTGATTACTGGCATATTAAGTTTCAGTTCTATGGAAGTTTTCTTCAATATATACAATATGCCAGCCTTATATAAAACTTATTTACCTTGTAGCATGTGTGTGTGGTATGAATGTAAATATATATATGTATATATATATATATATATATATATCTGTGAGCAACTGTGTGTGTGTGTGTGTGTGTGTGTGTGTGTGTGTAGGTGCACATTCATGCATGTGTGAAAGTGTGTAGAATCTTTTGTTGACATTATGTGCCCTGATCAGTGCCTTTCAGTTTGAGCTACCTGTTTGTTCTTGTCCCCAGCTTCCAGTTTTAGACACATAGAACAGTCATGTCTGCCCGGGTTTTATATTGGTTCTGGGATCTGAACTGAGATCTTCATTGTCATCTAGCAAGATCTTTATCTACTCAGCCATCAAATCAACAGTCCAGTCAACTTATTCAGATACTTTTTTTAAAATCATTTTTCAATTTTGTTTGAAAGAGGTAGCTTGATACACTATGTTCTGATTATGGTTTCCACATCCTCAATTCCTCCAGTGTCTTCTCTACCACCCTTCAGATCGAAAGATACACCCTTTTATTCTACCTTTAGAAAACAGATAAGCTATGGAAAATAATGCTAAAATAAAACAAGAGACACAGAAATCTTATTAGGGCACAACAAAGAAAGAGAAGAAATGGCCAAAAGAAAAACACATGAGTCTCATACTTGTAAAGTTAAAAAAAAAAAAAAAAAAAGTCCTGGCAAGCATTAGGAACTCAGAAACTCCAAAGGTGTCATTAATTACTTTTTTAACAATTTTTTTGTTATCTGTTGCTGTAAATTGTGTCTGCCTTTAAGTGTGATTTGAATCCACAGTAATACTTTGTTAATATGGACCTGTGCATTCTGCCTTTATTCTTTGTGTATTCATGTATGGTTCAATAATATTGACTTAGTGGTTCTGGTTTTCTTGGCTTCCATTCCATTCTATTCAAGGCTTCCATTCATTCCAGCTTACTCTCTTCCTGTCATTTTGTCTACTGGGTTTCCTGAAACTTGAAGAGAAGAATTTGATGACAACATCCCTCTTTGGATTGAGTGTTCCAAGGTCTCCCACTTTGTATATTGTCTGACTGTAAGTATACGTATTTTTTCTTATCTGTTGAAGGGAGAAGTGTCTATGTTGATGGCTGAACAAGGCACTGATTTATTAGTTTAGAAGAATGTCATTTTGAGGTATTTTCTATATTTCTTAATCAGAATAGCAGTATTTGGTTTTAATCTAGCACCATGTGTAATCTAGTCAAAAGTTCTTGGCCATTTGAGCATGCAAGGGATGGATCCCATTTCATGGAGTGAGTCTTAAATCAAACCACATATTGGTTAGTTACTCCCATAAGATTTGTTCTACTATTGCATTAATATATCTTGAAGGCAGGACATCATTAGAGATGAAAGTGTTTGTAGCTGGGTGAGTATTCATTTTTCTCTTTTGGTAGCATGCAGAGAACCATCCAGTACTATGAATTCTACTCCAGATGGGTGAAGGTTTTAGAGAAGTACCAGCTCATTGTCTCCATGTTTACTGAAATCTATAGGTCCTGTCTTCAGGAATAGGACCTTCATATGGAGCCTTTATTATGGGAGTGGGAGCTGCACCTGACATGGACTTTTTTTTTTTTTTTTTTTTTGACATGAACTTTTTTGAGCTAGGTGATCACTTTCCTCTTGAAGGATTGCCTTTCCAGGCCAGAAGGGAAGAGGACCCAGTCTTGATACTACTGGATGAGACAGGGTGGATCAAAAGGTGGGGGCTCTGCTTTTTTGAGAAGTAGGGGAGAGGGAATGGGGGACAGGAAGGGAGGGTGGGTTAGTGAGGCAAGGAGGGATGAGGCTGCAATCAGAATGTAAAGTGAATAAATAAATAAATAAATAATATCAATTAAAAGTTATATGTGCCTTCTTTTTAAAGGATGGGTTATATTAACTGACTAGTTAAGATAACAGTTTAAGAAGGAAGAGTCTGGGAAAAACATTGTGGGGGACTTGGGTCAGGGCTGCCTGTACAAATACCAAGGTCACAAGGTCATTAACAATATCCTTTCCCAGGATTTTGGACAGAAAACAGGTATTTCCTCTTCTAAGGAGACACTATTGCCTTATTAACATTCCTATTTTCCCCAGTGAAATATGTGTGAAAGGACATTTGTGCATCCAAAAACATGCAGTCATAGAATATGATGAGCCAGCACTGTTTTTGAATATGCTATTGCCCACCCCATGGTCTATTTCTGTTGTCGTTATTGAAAATCGGATTTCCTATGTGTATAGAATTAGATCTAGGACTTCAGTTTCATTCAAGTGATCAATGTGGTCTGTTTTATGCCAATACCATTCTATATTTATTGTTATAGCCCTGTAGTACATTTTGACATTAAAGATACTGATACCTCCCAGTTCTCTTATTATTCAGGATTGTTTTATCTGTCTGGATTGTGTTTGTATGTGAAGCTGAATCTTGTCCTTTAAGTTCTGTGAAAACTGTGTTGGGATTTTGATATGGATTGCATTGATTCTTCATATTCCTTTTGACAGGAAGGATATTTTTATTATATTACTCATAGTGATCTATGAGTACTAGAGAACTTTTGATCTTATGATATCTTCTTCAATTTCTTTCTTTAATCTCTAAAATTTATAACTTATAAATCTTTCACTTGCTTGATTAAAATTATTCCAAGATATTTTTTGTGGCTATTGTAAAAGCTATTGTTTTCCTTGTTTTGTTTTTCCTCCATTCATTTTTCATTTGTATATAGGAAAACTAAAGTATTAGTTATTTTGGAAAATAAAAAAAAATTCACAAAACTATAGCTGAATAGCTAAAAGGTAAAGATAGAAGATCCAAATTATAGATGAAAAGTGATACATAATAATAGGGACTGAAGAAGTATTGGTATATACTTTAAAATATGTATGGAAAAATAAACACCACTTTATTCACAAACCCTATGATATACAATAATGTCCTGCCTCTAAGATAGGCTAAGACACTTAGGGCATGGTGGCACATAGATTGTGGGAGTAATCAACTAATATGTGATTTGATTGAGGCTCACTCCACAAGATAGTACCTATACGAGACACTTTCTACGTAAACCTGAATATAGATGGTCTATTAACCTAGTGTAAAACTAAATATGTTTATTATAAAAACAAAACCAAACCATAGCAATACACTGACTCCTTGTAGTATTTATCAATTAACCAGGGCCTACAAGGGCTCATATAATCTGAACTGATGATCAGGGAGCCTGTATGGACATGACCTAAGGGCTCTGCACATTTGTTATGTTTGTATAGCTGAGTGTGCTTGTGAAACTACTAACAGTGAAACCATGGGCAGTCTCTGACTCTTTTTTTTTTTAATTTTTTTTATTAATTTATTCTTGTTACATCTCAATGGTTATCCCATCCCTTGTATCCTCCCATTCCTCCCTCCCTCCTTTTTTCCCCTTACTCCCCTCCCCTATGACTGTGCCTGAGGGGGACTTCCTCCCCCTTTATATGCTCATTGGGTATCAAGTCTCTTCTTGGTAGCCTGCTATTTTGCCTGCTTTTGGAACTTTTTTTCCCTCCAGTGTGTTGCTTGGTCAAGCCTTAATATGAGAAGATGTGCCTAGTCTTATTACAACATGATATTTCAGGACATGACTTTTCTATGTAGTCTTAGCTGTCATAAACTCACTTTGTACACAAGGCTGTTCTCAAACTCACAGAGAGCTGCCTGTCTCTGACTCCTTGAGTTTTGGGACTGCAGTCATGTGAAACTGTGCCCAGCTGAATCCAAATTCTTATGCAACAAGTATTTATCTTCTGATCCATATTTCTGACACATAATTTAATTTTAAGAAAAAAATTACCTATGGAAGTGAATGGTGTTTAAGGCTACAATTAACTTAGAATGCACTGAATACTGGGCCATATTATTATTAAACAGATATTAGCTGTGAAGTTTTTATATTAAGTGTATATATAGAAAAAATAGGACAAAAATACACTAAAGGTAAATTGGAACATTTATTATAGATAAGAAAAGTGGAATGTGATAAAGAAATAATTGAAATATAAACATGGGGTGGTATTAGTGGGCCATGTCCTGTTGACCCAGAAATTTGGAGTTGGAGTAGAATATGCAGTCTTTTGGTATTTCAGGCAAGCCTGAATTACATAATGGACTTGTTTACCTCAAATAATTAAATGAGTGAATACATAATATTTAGTTAAATGAACAAAATTACTAATCTGAGTCTATGTCACCTTAACAACATTTTACTAAATGACCTTACTGCATTTACATTATATGCATGCCCTTGACATTTTAGACAGTTTTAATAATTAAAGTCATATTTTGATAATATCATACTTTTATATAATACATTGGGAATGTTTTCATTCGAGGGAACGCCTCATCCACCTCCCTTTTTATGCTGCTTTCCATATTCATGTCCTTTGTTTTGTTTTGTGTCCCACTGAATATAAGCAGTGCTGTCTCCATAACTATGAGTATGAGATATTCGCTGGTTCCTGGCGGGCTCACCAGTGTGTGCACACCTAAAGGCAATGACACATTATCCTCTAGAATTCATGAATAGTCAATAGTTCAACAGAGAGAATAGATATCCCATAACAATTGCCCCCACTCAAAACTAGCTGCTGACAGGCTGGAGCAGGCTACTACAAGCTGCTGTGAGTTCATGATCAAAATGATGTGTCACTTGGAAAAGTCAGATTTCACCCCTAAATCCTTATCTTTCTGTTCTTCCAATTTTCTACCACTTCTTTTGGGATGCTCCGTGAGCCTTAAGGGGATAATACAAGTGCTTTATTTAGGGCTGAGAAGTTGACTGTCTCTCTCTTCAGCATTCCAAGGAAGATTATGTATGTATGTGTTCACCACCAAGCACTTATTCTGTGAAAAAGGCTAAGGTATCTAGACCAGCCTGAAAGTTATTGTGTAACAAGATGACAATTCTTGACCTTGTCATTCCCCAGAATTTGTATCCTTGATAAATACGGGTACAGGCCTTTGGCATGAGTCAAAGCTAACTTATTCTTTCTGATAATAATAATTGTATATCAAGGAAACTTTAAATTTCTTTTAATTTATTTTAAACTGAGGTATATAAAAATGAAACACTTATATCCTGTGGTACAAGGTTTAAGTGATGGTAGAAGACATTCAAAGGGCAACAAGCCCTCTTTATTCTGTATTAAATTGTTTAATTTGTACTCATTTTGAAAATTTTCTTCAAAACAAAATTTTTCTGACAATGACTTTTTAAAAAGTTCAGTTTTAACAAAGTGTTCAGAATAGCTAAAGAATAAATGAAGCATGGTGAGTTATTCCGTTTTTAACTTTAGTTTCTCTTTTGCAAGATAGACTTTTATCCACATAATTTATGCATTATGAAATAAACAAACATAAAAAAGTGATCATATACATATTTAAATATATGTAATGATAAGATGTAACAGGTTAAATAGCATAGACCAAGTTTTAATATTTTCCATAACTCATCACTTAGGTGATTCTGAAAGACTTCATTTAAATATAGAAAAGAAGTGAATTCACATATCAATTTACTTATTTTTTTGTAAAATGAGAGACTTCACTTTAGTATTTACAAATGTATTTTCACTATGACTTTTGGACTTCAGCATCCTGGTTACTGTCTTTATATTTGCATGCTGGTTCTTTCAGTTGAAGATTTCTAGTTCCTTTACATGTGTGTTAGATGAAGACACATGTAAAGACCCGCAACAACTCATGACAGCTACTGTCTACTTTTAGCTTTTATCTACTTCATAAAATATATATTGTAAATATCTGTTGTTCTGCCAAGATCTAGGATATACACTAATCCTGTCAGAACCTTTTATGCTCATATCTACATAGCATTCACATTTTTAAAGCTTTGTATTTTCTGGAAAGATCTGACCTTACTGTGACTCCTAAGTTACAGTGGATATAGAATGGTGCCTTGATAATATCTTTCTATTGAAATGCTACGATATTCATGATAGGAACTGTATAATTCCCATCTATGTAGTAAAATTGTATGTTCATTTGAACAGTAACTTGACCATGTCATTTCTTTTTATGTTTCTTTAAATATATTCTACATAAAATGTATTCTGGTTACTGTTTCCATTCCTATTGTTCCTCCAAGTTACTCCCCTCCTCTCTAACTGAGATCCATAGTCTCTGCATTTCATTAGGAAACAATCTGCAGGCATTTAAAGAATAATAATGAGATAAACTAAAGCACAATAATGTAAAAGAAAACCAAATAAATCATAATAGGACAAATTAAGCAGAAAAATATGCCAATGGAAAAGCACAAGACACACATTTCACACATATAGAAATCTCATAAAAATGTAAAACCTGAAGCTATAATATATATCAAAAGGACCTGGAGAGTAAAGAGTAAAAAGAATACTCTTATAAACACTGTAATGCTAAGAACCTGTTAAGATGCCTTTGAGTTCTTTTTGTGTTAGATGCCTACTGCTGGGTATGGCCTACTCTTGAACAGTATCTGGTTTGTTTTTCCAATGAGATTCACTTGAAGAATGCTACTTTACATTTCCAGTGGCTATCAATTGTAGATAGCTTTAATGACAGCTAGAGCAATGCACTAATTTGTGAGTATAGCAGAATGTCCTCAGAAGACCTTTTATTGCTTTGTTTTGTTAACAGAACAATAGCATTTTTTTTTTCCAAAAGCTACTAGCCAATTTAGTCTCAGGTACTTAGCCACTCAAGAAACATTAAGAATGTATCACCTGTCATGGTGTGGCCCATAAATCAAATGAGATACTGGGTAGTTACAATTCCAAGTGCTGGATAGCGATTGGACCTTGGTATATGGAAGCCAGGTCACCATTGTTGGGTTGCAGTTTACAGTTCTCTTTTGGTAGCATATTCTCTTAGTTAGAGTTTGTATTGCTGCAACATATAACACTTTGTCCAGAGAGCAAGTTGGAAAGAAAAGAATTTATTCTGCTTATGCTTCCATATTGCTGTTCATTATCATAAGAAATCAGGACATGAACTCAAACAGGATAGGAACCCAGAGGGAAGGAGCTGATGAGGAGGCCATTCAGGGGAGCTGCTTACTGTCTTATTTTGTATGGCTTGCTCATCCTTCTTTCTTACAGAACCCAGGGATGGCACAACCTACAGTGGGCTTCACCCCCACCCCCATGAATCACTAATTAGTAAAATCCTCTACAGGCTGGCTCACAACATGCTCCAGTGAAGGCTTTTTATCAACTGGGGTTCTTTCTCCTCTCAGATGGCTAAAGATTGTGTCAAGTTGACATAAATCTAACCAGCACATGTACACAGTATCTCCCAGTCCTATGAACAAAAGTCCATAACTAAAAGCACTCTAGAAATGGCCCAGACCAAAATTCTCAATGTCCAGTGAGTTCTGTGGGTTCAGGAATAGGGACCTTCTGCCAGATTGTGGAGAACAACCAATTGTTTTGGCAATGGCCTGGCTTGCTTGAGGAATTTTATTGATCACCTGTAGCCAATAACTGAGTTAGATGAAACCCATTGCTGAGACTGGAAGCTTCAGCAGTGACAAGAGATATACAGTTGGGGCTCAGTCTCTTATGTCATTTGGCAGTCTTATCTAGATAATTTTCATATTTGTGTATAATTTAGGGACACTATACTGTATTATTTCTATATGATCTCTAAAATAGTCTCTAGTTTTAGATATAACTCTCCATATTTTCTCCCTTTCACCCATTTGATCTCCTTCCCAGTTTGATATTCCTGCTGTAGTCCACCTCCATTCATTTCTAATTACCTATTTTATTTCTATTTCCTTGGGAGATCCATCACTTATTCATTCCTTTTTACTTATTCTTAACAAAACTCTGTATTTATATGGATTATAGTTTGCTTACCAATGAATTAACAGCTGACACACACATATAAAGACATACAAAGCATATCTTCTTTTATGAGTCTACTTACCTCACTTAATTTTATTCTATGTACATCTATTTATGTGAAAATTTAATTGTTGCTATTTTTAAAGTGACAAGTGATATTGCTTTATGTAAATGTATCACATTTTCTTTATCTATCATCCACTGATGAATGTGTAGCTGGCTTCGGATTTTTAGATAATATGAATAGAACAGCAATGAACATGGTTGAGCAAGTGTCTTTGTAGGAGGAGATAGAGTATATGGCCATGAGAAGTATAGCAGGTTCTCAATGTAGATAGATTCCCATTTTCCAGAGGAAAAGCCACACTGATATCCACAGTGGCTAAATAAGTCCACAGTCCCTCCAGCAGCGGAGCGCTCTCCTTACTTCACATCCTGACCAGCATGTTCTATCATTTGTTTTATCGATCTTGACAATTTGGATTGGTGTAAGATGAAATTTCAAAATAGTTTGGAGTTGCATTTCTCTGATAAATAAAGATGATGAACAATCGTTTTATTTATCATATTTTTGGGGTCCACTTTTGATAATTCTTCGTTTAAATCTGTTCTTCATTTTTAAATTGGATTATTTGTTTATGTCAATGTTCTATTTCTTAATTCTTATATATTATAGATATTAGCTCTCTATTGGATCCTTGGTAAAATCTTCCATTTCTGTAGGCAGCCAGTTTAATATGAGTGGCGATGTTTGATTAAGAGAAACTTTCAGTTTAGTGTGATGCCATTTATTACTTGTGCTTAGCACCTATGCTATCAGTGTTCTGGTCACAGAAAGATTTTCACTGTACCTTTGAGTTCAATACTATTCCCTACTTTCTCTTCTATAAGGCTGAGGTTATTTGGTTTTACTTGAGGCTTTACACTGAGGTGCAACCCATATGGAGTTGATATTTGTGCATGATAATAGGTATGCATATGTTTGCATTCGCCTATGTGCAGCCATCCACTCTGACCATCTCCGCTTGTTGAATATTTTTTCCTTTTTTTCAATGTATGTTTTTGGAATTTTTAAAATCAAAATCACGTGCTCACAAAGTCTTCAATTTGATTCATTGATTGAAGTACCTATTTTTGTGCCCGTATCATGCTGTTTTTATAGTCATTATTCTGTAGTACAATTTGGGAATGGTTAAACCAGTGGAAGAGGAGACGAAAGGTTGTAGGTATCAGAAGGGATGGAGGATATCAGGATAACATGGCTCACTGAATCAACTAAGCAGTCCTCATATGGGCTCACACAGATTGAAGTGAAGTGTGGGGCCTGCATGGGTCCTTGTATATATGTTATGGTTGCTAGCTGGTGTTTTTATGAAACTCTAACAGTTCAAGTGTGTGTATGTGTCTTTGAATCATTTGCCTGCTCTTGAGACTCTTTCCTACTGAGTTGAATTGTATGGCCTTGAAATATGTGGTTTCCTCTTGTCTTACTCATCTTGTTTTCACTTTTTTGGTTGTTGTCTCTTGGAGGCCTATTCTTTTCTGAATGAATATGAACTGGAGGTGGATATAAGAGATAGGGGAGGTAAGAGGGAGTTGGGAGCAGTGAAGAAAGGTGAAATTATGTCCAGAGTTAATTATATAATTGAAGAATCCATTTTCAAACTTAAAAAGGCACTACACCAAAATACAGGATAAAGTGGTCATGTGAAACTAAAGTGAAAATTAATCAAGCAGAGTATCATCAAGAAGATGAAGTCCATCTTGCAATTAGAATCAGATATCATTTTAATATCTTTAAGACATTAAGATAGTGAGTAAGCGTTTAGCAAAACTACAGCTACTCTTTAAAATTCTGTGCTTGTAGAAAGTGTTTCACTTTCAAAAATATGGAGTTTGTAATGTAGGATTTTGTTGAACATGACAAAACAAAGTAGAGAAAATGAGAAGACTGCAGATACAGATGACAGACATGGTAGTTTTTGTTTGTCTTTTATTTTTGCCTTACTTATTTTTGATAGATATGAATATTCAAGTCATGTTTAGGAACATGTTTTGCGAAGATGAAGAAAGCAAATCTATAGACTTAACAAGAAACCTCCTGACATCAGGAAAAATGCATGTGTGAAGAATGTTAATAAGGGACAACCAAAAGAAAAGAAATCTATAGAGCTCCATCCAGTGCTCTCAGATGTTCCTGGGTATCAAGTTTTGTCTTAAGTGATGGAAATATTCCTTCTACCTTGGCAGCAAGTCTCTTTACCCACTCAGCCATCTCATTGTCAGGAGTCTGGATTCTTGAATGGAGTTAGAGGGAATACATTTATCAAACAAAGCAAGCAACTAAATATACAGGAGAGGAGGAATGAACTGAGTTCCTTACTTCAGGCAGGAATTCCCATAGATGAGCTAAGAAGACAAGAATATCACATGACCACACAGAATATCTTATACATGGATGGTACATTAACTGGACATAGTATTAAAGAAATATAAATGTTCTACATTTTTTGCTAAATATGGAGATTTCAAAAGATGAAAAATAAATCCTCCAAAAAACCAGAAACAAAAAACCGTGTCCTTTCAAGTACTTTGATGAATTGCTTGGAAATTTTATTGTCATCAAACTGTGAATCTATACATTGCTTTTGGTAGGATGGCCAATTTTACTATATTAATGCATGAGCATCGAAGTTAATTCACCTTTTGATATCTTCATTTTCTTCAATGTATTAATGTTTTATGATACCAAGCATTAGATTAGAGTTATGTAAAATATTTTGTAGTTGTTGGGACTATTGTCTCAACAGGTGTTAGATGTCCTTTTAATACTGTTTTTGTTACCTTTGTCACTGATTTATAGTGTTAATATTGCATTTGAATAGTTCGCTGAAAATATTTATGATCTGTAGAAACATTCTGGGATAATTTTAAAGTCACTTATTCATATGATTATATCATCTTCAAATAAAGATACTGTGACTTCTTCCTTTCCAATTAGCATTTTTCTGATTTCCTTCACTGTCTTGTTCTTGATAAGACTTCAAATACTGAGTGAATAGGTATGAATAGAGTGGACAATATCACTTTACTTCAGATTTCAGTTGAAGTGCTTTAAATATCTAATCATTTAAGTAGATTTTGGCAACAACTTTCTGGAAATTGACTTTTCCATATGCAAGCATTTCACTTGTCATAGTTTTTTCATGGCCTTTATCACAGAGGGGTGCTGGGTATTATAAAAAGGCCCCTTATGCATCAAATTAAGAGATAATGTGTTTTTTCTTTTAGTTTATTTACATAGTGGATTACATTTTGGACTTTTGCATAATGAACTATCTTTGCATCTCAAGGATGAAGCCCACTTGAATGTAGTGGTTGATCTTTTTTTATGTGACCTTAGATTAAGTTGTCAAGTATATTGATGTTGCATCTATGTTCCTAAGCAAAATTAGTTATAATTCTCTTTCTTTGTGGGTCTTTATGTACTTTAAGTATCTGGGTAACAGTGGCCTCATAAAAAATATTGAGAATTATTCTTCTGTTTCTCTTTTTTGAGCAACTTGCGTAGTATTAGCATTAACACTTCTTTCAGGTCTGGTATAATCTGCAGTAAAACCATCTGACCCTGGGCTTTTTTCAGTTAGTATAACTTGAATGACTATTTGTATTTCCTTAGGGGTTAAATGATAGATAAAATCTCTTATCTGATCTTGATTTAAATTTATTGAGCATTATATATTGCTATATTTATTTATTTATTTTAGACTGTCCACTGTGATGGAACTAAGTGTTTTTTGTTGTTTTTGGTTTTAATATGTCCTCATAATTCTTTGAATTTCCTGGGCATCTGCTGCTGTGTTACTCTTTTCATCTGTAATTTTGTTAATATTGATCTTCTTTCTCTGCCTTTTACTAAATTTGGGTAATGATTTGTCCATCTTACAGATTTTCTCAAAGAACAAAGTCTTTGTTTCATTGATTGTTTGTTTTGTTTTTGCTGTTTCTGTTTTATTGATTTAAGCCCTCAGTTTTATTCTTTCCTGCCAATGACTTCTTTTGAATATTCTTCTTTTTGTTGTTCAGGCATGCCATTAGATTACTAATATGAGTCCTATCCAATTATTTTTGTGTAGGAACTTAGTTCAATGACTTTCTTCTTACAACCAACTTTATTGTGTATTCATTTTCATTCAACTACAAAAAAATGCCCAACTTTTTAATATCTGTCCTAACATTTATTATTCTGCAGTGACTTGTTCAGATTCCATGAGTTTTTAAGTTTTCTATTGTTTCTGTTATTCTTGATATGAAGCTTTAATCTTTGATGGTCAGTGAGGATGCTTTAGGTTATTTCTATTTTCTGGTACCTGTTGAGACTTGTTTGTATCCAAGATCAGTTTTTATTATTGTTTGTATCCAAGATCAGCTGATGAGAAAATTTCATGGTGTGCTGAGAAGATGGTATGCTGCTCTTTTGTATTTGTGTGAAAAATTCTGCAAATACCTATCAGGTTCATTTTGTTTGTGACATCAGTTATTTCCATCATTTCAGTGTTTATTTTTGTCTGAATTATCTAGAGTGCAGTATTACTCACCTGTTATCATTTTCCAAGGGTCAATATCTGATTTAAGCTATACTATATCTGCAAATTGCTAGGGTGTCTGAACTCATATACTCCTGTTCTGATTTTAAACAATTCACACATCACACACTGAACCATCTTTCATCATCTCTTTAGAGGTTAAGCTTTTCCTTTTATCCTAGTGAAATTGGTGATCATGCCAAGGTACAATGCATGACCTGTGAGTGATCTGAGAAACATACCTATGTGTCATTTTTAAGAGGAAATGAATCATTATATATGTCCCATATTGGCTTTAAACTCACTATGTAGTAAGACTTATAGATATGTAGAAGAATCTCTGGTCTTGCCTGTACGAGTTACAAATTTCTGCCTTCTATTTCATCTGCTCTCATATGGTCCAGACTTTCTTACTTCCAAGGCTTCAGTGATGTAAACATAAATCACATTTACTCAAGCCTTTCTGTGATACACATCTGTGATCTAATGGTAGTTCTCTCCTGCCTTCACAGTCTTCCCAGGATCATTATTGGACATGTACTCATGTAAAAGCCAAGGTACATTTTGATTATCTTATGGGTTTTACTTCTTCACACAGTGTGTGGCATACACCTGTTTATCATTAAATAACTACTAAGTTAAAGAAATGAACAAATGAGTTTTTGAATATGTGTTGAATATTCTTTGTTAACTAGGTTTTATAGACAAGAAAGGGAGGATACAAGTGATGGGATAGAAATTGAGTTGTAATCTGAATAAATTAATAAAATTAAAATTTAAAATAAAATAAAATACTCAGTACATAGATTTCATAAATATTTTAATAACTATTTTATAATTTCATGAGTTACCAAAAAATATATGAAATGTCTGCTATCAACACATTTATATAAATATAATCTCTAAGTCTGGTTGCATTTCTATTGTATGTATAGTACCATTCATCTTTACATGTGATCCTATACATGCAACATTTAGTAGTTATCTTGAATTCTAAAACACACATGAAAGAAATGAATAAAAGAAGAAATAACAATGTGTGACTACTCACTCCTCAGATATTTTATTTAAAGAAAAAGAGCATAAGATATAGTTGGTGGAAGAACTATATAGTTTGGTTTAATGTACTTGTTCATTTTCTTTCAAATTTTGTTTTCTTTAGAAGGGAAAGGGGCTCACTAGAAGGTGAAAGATTGAAATTAAGATAAAATATTCATAACCAAAAGATTACCCTATCATTAATAATGGGAGACTTCAACACCACACTATTCTCAATAGACAAATCTTTGAGACAGAAGCTAAATAGAGAAATAATTAAACCACAACATTTTATGAATCAAATGGTCTTAACAAATATCTACATAATATTTCACGCAAATAGAAAGGAATATACCTACTTCTCATCATCTCATGGGACTTTCTCCAAAATTGACCATATACTTGGTCACAAAGCAAGACTCAACAAATAAAATAAGATTGAAATAATTCCTTGCATCTTATCAGACCACCAGGGATTAAAGATGGAACTCAACAACAACAGAAATATAACCAAAAGATTAAATTTCCCGAGAAGATGCAGAAGAAACATAGTCTAGTGCATACAAGAGGCTGATGCTCCCACTAGGCTTTTCTAAGGCTTTAAAAAAAGAAAGAAGAAAGGAAGGAAGGAAGGACTAAGGAGAGAGAGAGAGAGAGAGAGAGAGAGAGAGAGAGAGAGGGAAAGGAAGGAAAGAAGACAGGAAGGAAGACAAGCAAGCAAGAAATGTCGGTAAGTTTTGACACGTTCTTTTTTTAAAGGTTTGTTTCCATCTACATTTTCCCCTAAAACAGAAAAATATATTAATATGTGGAAATAAAAGGTGCTGGTGAAACTGTGCCTAATGAAGAGGTTAGGGAAGGATTTGACATACTCTCCTTAGACCAAATGAATTTTGATTATCAGAAAAATAATGGAATCTTGACTTTAAAATTTTCTAATTCATTCATTCATTCATTCATTCACTTTGCATCTCGATTGTATCCTCTTCCCTCTTCTTCTCCAGGTTTAACTCTCCTTCCCTATTCTCAGATTCTCCCCCTCTCCTACATCTCAGAAAAAGTGAACCTCCCTACCAACCCACCAGAAAGAACATCAAATCACATCACATCTGATAAAGTCCTCTTCCCCTGAGACCTGGCAAGGTAGTCTTACCAGGTCGAAGTGTTTGAAAGCAGGCTGCAGAGTCCATGTCAGAGACAACCCTTGCTCCCCTTACTAGGGGACTCACTTAACTCTCCATTGGCTACATCTGTACAGAGGGACTAGGTCCACCAAACCATTCATGGTCCTTGGTTGGTGCTTCAGTCTCCACAACTGCCCCCACTTCCCGCCGTGACGTGGGTTTCCTGGCTCTGTTGGTCTTCTTATGGAGCTCCTAACATCTCCAGGTCTCTGTATCCTTCCCCCTGTACTTTCACAAGACTACCTGACCTCCACCCAATGTTTGGCTTTGAGTCTCAGCATGTGTTTCAATTCCATGCTGGGTGGAGCCTTTCAGAAGGTTTCATTTCAAGATTATAATCAAGAAGAGACTTGATACCCTATGAGAATATATAGGGGGACGTAATCCCCCTCAGGAACAGTCATAGGGGAGGGGAATAATGGGAAAATGGGGGGGGGGAGGAATGGGAGGATACAAGGGATGGGATAAATATTGAGATGTAACAAGAATAAATTAATAAAAAAATGAAAAAAAAAAGATTATAATCAATTTGTACTGTCTTTCCTGTGAAACCTTCATTTAATATTTTATTGTGAAATACTTTCTACATATTTATCCAAATAAATAATTACATACTTTTTTTTTCATACTTTTTCTTATATTGCTTTTTAGGACAAAGGTAAAATACTTATAATATTGGTGTAAACTTCCAGTACAATTTATTTATATTTATGAAACAGTGAATGAGAAAACAATTAAGAAATACTTAATTGACTGATTTATTAAGTTTAATACAACCCAAAATGTGTTCTATCAAATTGAAACACTTCAACCATACTACAAAATATTAGTAAATTACATGTTTATTAATAGATGATATTAGGATAAAGAGACCAGGGATATATTAATAAAGTAACAAGGGGGTTAGAACTGCATATTTTTTTACAACTAGTATGATATAACATAGTAAAAGTACACTATGTTCTATCAATTGAACTTTTGCAAAATTCTTTTTAGAACAAACATAATATGACTAAAACAAGGTACTGAAAATATAAGTGATTGAAGATGAGGTAGTGCATGAACTATAAACTTTTTTTTATCAGTGAGAGTCACCTACGCATATTAGTAAATTTATTATATATACATTAAAAGCATTCATAGCTCAATACGATTTTATTATAAATTATTTTAAAATATAAGGAGAAAACGATCATATAGTGAGTCATTTATGTTACTTCAAACAAGTTCCATTTTTTTTCTAATTTGTGTTTTATATCTAGGAGCTCAACTCTGGTGGGGTATTTTTATGCCTACTCCACAGTGATAATTATTCCCCTCACAAAGTGTGGCACTTTTATCAAGGACTTTACAGCAAACTCAGTGCTACAGTTTCTTCATTAAAACTGTTAAGTGGAATTGTCTATACTTGCTTTATTGACAAAGGTTGCAAAGCTGCTATATTTCACTTCTGAAAATTTGTCACAGTAAAAAGTCATCACCTGTTCATATTTATAAAATATGCATAAGTACATTGGAATAATGCTATCATAATTGCTATTCAAAAATACCATTTTAGCAATCCTGTATACTACAGAGAATATATAGAATTTAGCAAACATGTGTCAAAGGATAAAATATTCCAAGTATACATAAATAACTTAAATCCAAATTAATGAATAATGTCCTATTTTTGGAAGAAAATATATATAATAAAGATTATATAGCAAGATATCATATATAAAATAGTGGGACATTGTCAATTTATCAACTATATGTATAGTTTATATATAAAATAACATGTATATCAATGTATATGTGTGTAAATTACAAGAGAATACGACAGACGTTAAGTTTTCGACTCTATGTGTTTGTGCTATTTATTATTGAGAAACACCAATGGGATGAATGTGCAATCCCTGCCTTCAGGGAGGTGACTGAAATTATGTGATATGAGAGTTATTTGTTTAGCTGTTAGAAACAGCTTCTTATTACAATAACATAAATGGTTCATGTTTACAGCAGGCTCTTCACAAAAACATTTGGAAAGTCTGTAAAAATGGACACTTGGATCACGTTACAGTGCTATTTCCAAAGCAAGAGACCAGTAGCAAAGGATAACATTAATGATGGTTGATAAAGCATTGCACCATATTAAATGCTGTGTGTATTGAATGTTAGGGTGGAAACGATGCCGGTGCACAAGTAGCATGTATTCAAAAAATTATGGGATTGACAGTGTGAAAATAGCCCCATTCCTTGAATGTAGTATAAAGAAATAGGCGTGGAAGGGGTTTACACGCAGAGCTACTCCCCTATTAAGGCACTGTGATCCAGGCACCTGCTACAGAGGTTTCATTTCTCCGTCCCTATGCATCCCTCAGTTAAAGAAATACCAACATTGCAGGAGAAAGTCATTTTTCACGGTAAGCATTTCTGTCCTGTGAGCATCTGTAATGAAAACTATTGAGGAAAGTTCAATGGGCTGTTTCTGTGAGATTGTTACTATTTCAAATGTTCTTATTTTCTACATCCAGATATTGTTGCGCTTTTCTAAAAGGAAGAGATCTACACGGACACAATTCAAATTTAGAAAAGCAGAAAAAGGTCCTATATATTTAGGTCAGATCACCGTGACTAAAAACAGTTTAATGTCTTTAATTTGCTTACTTTTATTTAATGACTGCTGATTGGTATCCTGCTATGCCAAATGTGCACATTTTTTTGTAAGTTTTCAGCTATATAGTTTTAGAAAATAAATGTTAATTTACTTAATTACTATTTGTTTTATGCAGGAAAGAGAAAGAATTATTAATTAGAGTCATTTATTAAGGCAGAATGAACAGAGAAACATGGAATTGGAGGTAAGAAATTTGAATTTAATTTCGACAACTCTGCAATCAAGTGTTTAAACTTGGTTGAGGTCATTGTCTCCTCTAGGTTTCCTTGATAGGCAATAGGATTGTGGGGATTCAATGTGGTACATGCACTGGTACACGTGATCCACGGGAAACTATTCACATACATTGGGGAAAGGTTCCTAATCTTTTTGAGATTCAAATATAATGTGGAAACTTTTAAGAATTATATTTGCCTCCAGGGTGTGAGATAAGGTCCAGGATACAATGTGTAATAAATGATCTTATAGATTAATATGAGAGACTACTGGATTTCTTTAGCTATATCATTCTTTAGAGTATTCCTATGAGCATCTGTGCAGTGCTTACTCGTTGTATTTGTATGATAATAGCAAAAAAGCTTGAGAACATCCATTTGGGAAGCATATCCTAAGTGCCTGTGCTTATAGTGGAAGACGCTTGTGACCCTCTCACATCTGAGAGCCACTCTAGATTTTAGTTATCGTTTCTGGAAAGAGAACTGCCACAGTGTACTGACATACAAATATTTCAGAATGCTCAAAGGTTCTATTTTTCAGAGACTATTCAGTGGTAAAGTGGTTTTGACTGGTATCTTTTTAACA
The DNA here is from genome assembly GCF_903995435.1 of Acomys russatus. Classification (NCBI taxonomy): domain Eukaryota; kingdom Metazoa; phylum Chordata; class Mammalia; order Rodentia; family Muridae; genus Acomys; species Acomys russatus. The sequence continues at coordinate 35,957,060 of NC_067154.1, read as the reverse complement.
GTGTCTGGGATCCAGGCTGAGAAGGACTGTGAATGATTAAGAATATTTTCTGTCTTCTTTAGCATATGGCATCTTCCTGTGTAAAGGAGCACTCCCTCCTCCTTCCTTCCTTCTTTTGTTACTTCCTTTTTACTTCCTCCTTCCCTTCCTTTCTCCCTCTCTACCTCCTTCTCTTCATTCATCCCTTATTTGTTCTCTTTTTGAGACAAGGTCTTTTATAGCTAAGGTTGGCTTCAAACTACTTATGGAAACCAGACTTGTCTTGACGTAAATCCCAAGTGCTGAGATTGTAAGTGTGTCACCACAGCCTGGCTTTCAGAACCCTGTATTAAGATTGTAGGCTGTGTACACTAGAATATCAAAAGGACAGCACAGCTGGAAAGTCTCAAAATGCAGGAGGGAAGAGTGGGGAAGATTTTGTAAATTGTGTTTAATGCATATGAATGTTTTTCCTGTAAATATAAATGTTTTCCACCTACAGATTTGATACACATGGAGAGCAGAAATGGGCATTACATCCCCTAGAACTTGTGTTATAAGTAGTTATAAGGAAGACTGTGGATGTTCAAAATCTGGGAACTTCTCATAATCAAGTAAGTGCTCCTAACTGTGGAGGCATGTCTCTAGGCACCTGGGGTCAGAGTCTATGTGTCTTTGTCTCTTACAAGTCTGGAAATTGATGGAAATATTTATGCAATGCACATAGCTCAAGATTACCAATGGAGAACTTATGCATAGCTCTCTCCTCCCAGACCTAGCTTTGCATTCCCACATCATGATGGTTATTTTTCTAAATAGGGCAAAATAATATGAGAGTGATGTATACTTGACCTATCACATAACAAACTGCTTGTTTTTATATCTTAGATCAAAAGGGGGGCCTCCATTTATTCCAGGATATGGAAACAGGACACACACTCTACCTTGTAAGGGTTAGAAAATGTTTAGTTCAAGGTTTAACAGGCATATGGATTTAAAGCAATATATGTCAATCACCTTGTATCTTTCCTAGCTTTAAGAGTTTATACATAGCTGGCTCTTTTATTACCAGTCAACTTTTGAAATTTCAATACTATAAAATATTCTCCTAGGCTGCTTTATTTTTGCCATAAAATCTTCAGTATGTTGAAAAATAATATTAATAACACCTAAAATTAGCTTACTCTCTATAATTACCATTCTTTAAAGAAAAGTGCAGACATTTTTTCTTACATAGTTAAAATAAATGACATATTTTCAAAGGATTTAATTTTTATGTATATGGCAGAGTATACTTATGTATACACTGTGTACATAGCAACTGTAGGAGTCAGAGAAGGATGTCAGATCCCTTGAAAGTTTAGTTATTGACAAGAATTAGCTCCCTCTGTTTACTAGGGACTAGACTCTGGGTCTCAGTAAAAGCCATAAGAACTCTTAACTTCTGAGCCAATTCTCCATCCTCTTTAAGGAGAATGTTTACATTTATCATGTTTTCATTAGTAAGATATTTACAAATCTTCTTTTCTTTCATTATTTCAAACATTTTTTTAAATTCACAATCATTTAATACCATTACACCTATACATTGCATATTATGGAGCTGAATATATAATCTTTCTTTTTTAAATTTGTTTATTCCCTTTACATCCAGAATGCACCCATCCCTTTTCTCCTTGTGGTCCTGCCCTCACACCCTCTTCCCCTTTCCTCACCCCTTCTCCTCAGGAAAGGGGAGTCCTCATTTTTGATCCCACATTTGGCTGAGTGAGTTAATCCAGTTACATCAGGACTCAGAGCACCACCTTCCACTGAGAAAAGGCAAGGCATCCCAGCTACGGGAAAATGATCCAAAGGCAGGGAACTAAGTAATCCCTTCTCTAAAACAGCCCTTGTTCCACTTGCTAGGGGAAGCACATAAAGACCAAGCTGCCTCTCAGTTACATATGTGTAGGAGTACTAGGTTCAGTGCTTGCTTTTTCCTTGGTGCTTCAGTGTCTGTAAGCCCTCATGGGCCTATGTTAGTTGACTCTGTTGGTCTATTACACCAGATTTGAATCACCAATATTCAAGTTACTTTCTATCTTGTAAGAGTAATAGGCCTAAATCAATGTGAAAATATATACATATAATTAATTTAAAAGATTTGATTATTTCAGTTTACAGAATAAATTTAGAATTCCTTCTCTCATGGTGCCTTTGTTGAGAACTTTGTGTCTAACCTTGTAAGTTGTATTATAAATATATGATGGAAATGATTATATAAATGGGCATTTGGGGACAGATATAGCCACAGAGTGAGTGAAAATACAAGCAATAGCCTAAGGCTCCTGCAAAATCAAATTTACTCTTGTTGATGTTTTAAGACTGCATTGACTTTGACCTTGAGTTGAAAGAGAAGGCCCTCTCAGAGCAACAAAATCAAGGTTGGATGGAGCCCAGCTGACAACAGCTTTACAATCATGTCTGTTAACCTTTTCCAGCTTAAAGCACTACATGTTCTACTTCAGCCAAGTTTGCCTGCCCATTGTGATTTAATGACCAAACCCATTTCAAACTTTCCCCATTTTATTGAACCCTATATGAATTCTTCCCTTGTTGTTTTCATCATATTAAGCCAAATCAACAGTTTCTACATTTGCTTAAATCTCAAAGCCTTTGTTTTTAGAGCTGTGGACCCAAGCCAGGGCCTTGGACACAGTTAGAAAGCATGCTGTATCTGATCAACACCTCTCCTTTCATCAAAAATTATTTAGATTTGGAAGGCCTATCTGGAAAACATGTTTTCTTTTCTTTGTTTCTTTTTTTTTATTTCATAAAGTATATTAATTTTATAATGAGGTTTTTGTTTGTTTTTTGTTATTAAAGAGCATATACACATACTGAGTTAACAAATGAAATAATATATAAAGGAAAATAAAATTTTAATTAAATTCCCACCATGCCATTTTAATTCTATTCCTCAGAACTAATGTTCTCATACTTCTTCTCCATTCCTGTGAAAGACACAAAATATAGAACTGCTTATATACACACCTGAAAAGATTTGTTATAGTTTGGGGGAGGGGGTCTCTTTTAATGATCTGTTCTAACTTCCAAACAAAGGAGGCAGAGACCTAAGGATTTATTCAAAATGTTTTAAGGCACCCAAGATGGGTTAGATATGTTCTATTCTAATTCTCTATCCTATTCTGTCAACTTCCCACCACGTGCCCCAAATTACTTGCCGTATTGGTCTTTCCTAGCCTGCTTCTGCTCCATCATGTCAGTCCTTGTCGCCACATCCTTTCTCTGCTGCTTCTTCTTTGTTGTCCTCTTTCTTAATTACCCCATGGTCCCTATTTGAGATTCTCACCCTCTACTGCCACTGTATTACAAGTCCAGAATTTTACCTCCTCAGCACAGTCATTGGCTCTATTACTTCTTTATTAACCAATCAGTGATATTGGGGAACAATATTTACATAATATCAATCAATGAAAATGGCAGTGCCAATGTCTGTACTGCAACCAGATCTCAGGGTCCATAAAAGCACCCCCCAGCCCATTCCTATGCAGACTATTTATAGGAGAAAAGGTTTCAATATGTGTGCCGCAATATGACAAACATTGTTATAGATTCAATGTTCTATAGAACTAGGCAGAAACAAATCATGGATAAATAAAAAAATAGAAATTGTGGCAATCAGAGATCACAATAAAACACTGAGTTAAGTACAACCACCTTTGAAATCAATCTGGTGCTTTCTCAGAAAATTGGGAGTAGTGCTACATAAAGACCCATCTATTTCACTCTTGGGCATATACTCAAAGATATCCCACCACACAACAAGGACATTTGCTCAACAATGTTCAATGTAGCTTTATTCATAACAGACAGAATCTGGAAACAACCTAGATGCCCATCAACAGAAGAATGCATAAGAAGACAGGATAAAGAATCCGTGGTACATATACACAATGGAATACCACTCAGCTATTGAAAACAAGGAAATCTTGAAAATTTCAGGAAATAGATGGAAGTAGAAATGATCATCCTGAATGAGATAACCAGACTGAGAATGACATTCATGGCATCTACTCTCTTATAAATGGACATTAGCCTCAAATAGATATCCTCTGAAAGACTCCACCCAGCAGCAGATTAGGAAAGGTGTTGAGCCTGGCTGCTGGACTCTGGGTGTAAGAATGGGTATAGGGAAGAATCCAGAGTGTTCAGGAGACCATCAAGGCTAGAGAATCTGGGACCAGTGGGACCTGCACAAACTATTGCACCAACCAAGGACAATGCATGCAGTAAACCTAGACCTCCTGTTCACATCTAGCTAATGGACAGTTCATTCTCCATGATTGTGGGGAGAGCAGGCCCTGCCCCTGATATGAACCCTGATATGAACACTTTAATCACTTCATTTTGGTGGGGAGCCCCAGGCGCACACCGGGGAAGTGACAGCGGGATATCCACACTAGAACTGATAGTCTGTGGCCATATGGTGAGGGACTGAGATTGGGTCCCCTTCTGTCAGAGGTCTAGGGGATGGGAATAGGGAGTAAGATGGAAGGAGGGTGGGAATAGGAAGATACAAGTGAAGGGGATAACATTCAAGATGTAAGCTTAATAAGTTATAACACATTAAAAAAAGAAAAAAGAAAGCAGTCAAAAAGATGGAATAAAAATTTAAAGTGGCCCAGCATCCAACTTTTTAAAAAGAGGACTGAGATAAACAAAAAGATCTTGTTTTAAACATATACATTTATTTTTATTACAAATGTATGAAACAAACTACATATAGCAGGGAGAACCATGAGACAATCATGACTTATATAAATGTTACATTCATAGGGCTTTGGCTATTTGTATTTGTCAAACTTGAAGTAAACATTTTTCCTGTCTTGTTGGGTCTAAATTTCTGAATGAAATTCATTATCTATCATATCTCATATCTATTAACTTAAATCTTTTATCTTTATCTAAAAAGATCTTATCCCCTAACCAACTAAACTTGATTGTAATACTAAACTACCTGGTCTTCAACCACCCCTCAGAGATTTGAGAAGGAATAAAACTTAAATGTCTTAGTGAATTGGTAGTGCAAGTTGGCAGCTTCCAAAATGAAAAAAAAAATGATTGAGACAGTTTACTGCCTGAACAGTCACCCAACACTCTCTATAATATTGAAGCCTCACCTGTGGCCTTCTAGCCCAATGTCTCTGTTATTCATGAGGTAGGATCTATTGAGGACTTGCTTACCCTGTCTTGGCAGATTTCAGCTATCTACTTTGCCTGCATCTAAGCTTGCCCATTTTTAATCAGGCAGAGCCATCGCTAATTAACAACTGCTTGCAAAGGACAAATCAGTTTCCTCCAATGAAGTCCCAATGGGCCTATGATCTGCACTTCATGGTAGGACCCAAGCCCAGCAGTAGAGGGCCAACTTAGAATGAGGACTCAACGGTGTCTTTGTGGAGTTTAGTCTCATATTGCTTTTTCTTGACATTTTAAAACCTTCCCACTTTTGTTTGCATATTTGAATATATATTTATATTTTGTGTTTTAGTTGTGTGTGTATGTGTCTTTCTTCTGCATTTTTATTGTTTTATTTTCATTAAATTTTTTTTTTTTTACTTTAGTTTTTGTTGTTGTTACCTGACTGCTTTTTTCTAAATCAAGAGAGAAGAACGTCGGAAGTTGGTTAGGTAGTATATATTGGAAATGTGAGAGAAAGCTATGATGAGAATTGTCTAAGTTTTCATTTTAAGAAAGGTAATTTATAGTGAAGGTGAAAAACCCTAAAAGTGAAGCCACACAGCTTGAGACTGGCCATTCTAATTTTATATAAGTTCACTGAGGTGTGTAGAACTAGGAACTAGGCAGATATTTATATGAGTGGTCACCAGGTTAAATTTATCTGGTTGTTGCTGTTTTTGCTTGTGAGTTCACTATAATAAAGTAAAAAAATGATGTTTAATATTTTTGGCTTAAATAGTATAATTAGTGCTTTTATTTCTTTAAATACAATACATAGTGAAAAAATAATCTGAGAATCAGATCATTACTATGCTAAAGTATACCATAAAAGGAAATTTTTCAGGGAAGAATATTACAGGATTCATAGAAATAGCAGATCCAGTCACATCTCCTTTCTTCTTCTTTTTCTTCTTCTTCTTTTTATTTTTGACACAGTAAAAACATTTTTAAAGAGTTGGTTCCTTTATTTATTGCTGTTACACATCTAGTGTTCTACTGAATTTTTTTTTTACAAAAGCAGGATATGCCGGGATTTCTTTTTTTTTAAATCTAATTATGTTTTTTTATTGAAAAATGAAATCATTCATATTACATCTCATTTGCTATCCCATCCCATGCATCCTCCCATTCCTCCCTCCCTCCCGCTTTCACCCCATTCCCCTTCCCTATGACTGTGACTGATGGGGACCTCCTCCCCCAGAATATAATGCTAGGGTATCAAGTTTCTTCTTGGTAGTCTGCTATCCTTCCTCTGAGTGCCATCGGACCTCCCAATCAGGGGACATGGCCAAATAAGGGGCACCAGAGTTTGTGTAAAAGTCAGTCCCCAGTCTCCACTTAACAGTGGAGAATATCCTGTCCCTTGGCTAGGTCTTGGTTGGATTTTGATGATGACATATTGTCCTTTCTTCTACATCAACACACAATGTTAGTTGCTGTGGGTAAGACTTTTACTTTTGCCATTAAAAATGAGCCTCTTCTCAGATAGTAATATCAACACTGTGGCACACTTCACTAACAGTGTAGCTTACATAAATGTCTTTGTGATAGCAATGTAGACACACTAGGCGGTTTTGCATCATAAAACATAAAACTGTTTTTCTATATCACTCATACACTTAATGTTTTTTGCAACCAATTCTCTTGCAACTTGAATCATTTGAAGGGAAGTAAATTTTTTTTTTTTTTTTTTTTTTTTTTTTTTTTTTTTTTTTGTTTTTTGTTTTTTTATTTTTTATTATTTGTTATTATTATTATTATTATTATTTTTTTCTTTTTTTTTTTTTTTTATTAATTTATTCTTGTTACATCTCAATGTTTATCCCATCCCTTGTATCCTCCCATAATGATAAAAATTCACCTTCCTTAATTTATTTGCAACTCATATCATGTAATTTGCACAATGGGACATGAACTATATTATTGTTTATATTAGTTATTGACATGAAATTTATTTATATAAAGCAATAGATTGTTATCTTAAAAATAGAATTATTTTCTCAGTCTGTCCTTTCCCATTTATTTTTTCCTTTAGAATGCACAGTAATATTTCCAGAATACATTTAGAACTTTTAAAATGATGTTTTTGAAAAGAAAGTAAAATCCAGTTCAAAACTTCTCACAATGGCTTTCACACAATTTCTTCTGTAATTCTTTACCTCGTTATTTTTGCTGATATTTTCTTTCTAAAGATCTCCTTTATGCCCCCTTGCAGCAGGCATTATAGATCACTGATTCTACTGAATTTTTTCCTTTCTAGGTCATTAGTAAACCCTGACATCCCACTCTTACATACATTTTCATATAGTTTGTATTTCTTGGAATTCTTAAATTCATGCACTAGTTAATTACAATTGGTTAATATTTAATATGGTTTCACATATCACTGAATATCTTAGCTACATAGTTGTTAAAATAAATAATATTTATTGATTGGCTATTATAACCCTGATGTTACTATTTTATTTTTTTGTGTTAATGTCATATAAAAATCCAAAGGAGAGGGGCTATATTTCTATTTACCTAAAATAAAAAATTAATATGATCTTTACCCAATGTTAGTAGTTAATAGCCCAAATGGAAAGTTCATCAAAAAACTAAACCTACTCACTTTATTGAAATTTGCTGTGCTATTACTTCTTCAAAAGCTTGCCAGGTCTTTATCACTCAATGTTGTTAGTAAATGTAGCTTATAATGTACCTTACTATATAGTTAATATAAGATAAATTTAGACAATTATTTCAAATAATTAATGAATTCAACACGCTAAAAGAGAAAATGAGAGAAGCAAATGAAAACAAAACCAATAAATAATGAATAGATCAATAATCTATTTATTGTGAGAATCATTTGAAATACTCTGACATTTCCTATGAAAGGAAGTTTTGTGTATGTGTGTCTGACACTGAGTATTTGTTAGTATATAGTTCTTATACAGAACATTTTCAGTATACGTCACATTTGGGCCCAGGAGTCCCGCTCAAACTATGGCACCAGCCAAGGACAATACAGGCGGTAAACTTTAAACCCCTACCCAGATCTAGCCAATGGGCAGAACATTCTCCACAGTTGTGTGGAGAGTGGGGTATGACTTTCTCACGTACTCTAGTGCCTCACATTTGACCATGTGTCCTGGAGGGGGAGACCTGGAGGCACTCAGAGGAAGGACAGCAGGTTGCCAAGAAGAGACTTGATACCCTATGAGCATATACAGGGGGAGGTAATCCCCCTCAGGAATAGTCATAGGGGAGGGGAATAGGGGGAAAATGGGAGGGAGGGAAGAATGGGAGGATACAAGGGATGGGATAACCATTGAGATGTAACAAGAATAGATTGATAAAAAAATTTTAAAAATCAATGTCCTATGTATAGGTACACATATACACTTATATGTATTATATTAAATTTTAGGTAAACATAAAATTGTGTGATTCTTTGAGACTTTAACAAACAACCTTGATATATTTTGTCTTTCTTATTATGTACTGACCTCCCCTGACTTCCCTATATGAAGCTTTCTCCTTCTTAGTCTATTTCCCCTTTCATATCACCTGGAATATGCTATTCCTTTGTAACTTCCTGATCTCTAGGGTTACTCACACCTCAAGTTTTGGGGCTAGGAGAAAGAACATATTACATTTTCTTTCTCCATATGAATTACTGAATAATGAGAAGAAAAATCTCATTATCTATTTATTCATATCAAAATGTTGTTATATTTATTTTTCTTTTTTGAAGTAGTACACTGTTGTGTATATTTTCCATTGTTTCATTGTCCACACATTACATTTAGGTTGGTTCCATTTTTTTTTTTTTATTAATTTATTCTTGTTACATCTCAATGTTTATCCCATCCCTTGTATCCTCCCATTCCTCCCCCCCCCCATTTTCCCATTATTCCCCTCCCCTATGACTGTTCTTGAGGGGGATTACGTCCCCCTATATATTCTCATCGGGTATCAAGTCTCTTCTTGGCTACTTGCTGTCCTTCCTCTGAGTGCCACCAGTTCTCCCCCTCCAGGGGACATGGTCAAATGTGAGGCACCAGAGTACGTGAGAAAGTCGTATCACACTCTCCACTCAACTGTGGAGAATATTCTGACCATTGGCTAGATCTGGGAAGGGGTTTAAAGTTTACCTCCTGTATTGTCCTTGGCTGGTGCCTTAGTTTGAGCGGGACCCCTGGGCCCAAATCTGCCTATCATATTGTTCTACTTGTAGATTTCTAGGACCCTCTGGATCCTTTTATTTTGCTGTTCTCCCATGCGTCTCTCATTTAGAGTCCCAATAGGATGCCTTCCCCTCTGTCCCAGTTTCCTGGTAAGTGAAGGCTTTCGTGGGACATGCCCCTTGGGCTAGTATGCAGATATAAGTGAGTATATACCATTTGATTCTTTCTGCTTCTGGGTTAACTCACTCATTATGATCATTTCTAGCTCAATCCATTTATCCACAAATTTCGGGAATTCCTTGTTTTTAATAGCTGAGTAGTATTCCATAGTGTATATGTACCACAGTTTCTTTATCCACTCTTCTACTGAGGGAAGAACAATGCTATACAACTATCTGTTTTGTGCTTGCATATATGGCATAATTATTTGTAGTTTTTGATGATTCTCCATACTGATTTCAAGAGTGCGTGACACAATTTGAATCTCCACCAATAGGCAATAAAATTTCTTCTTTTCTTTTTACATTTGTTTTTTTTTTTATTAATTTATTCTTGTTACATCTCAATGTTTATCCCATCCTTGTATCCTCCCATTCTTCCCTCCCTCCCCCCATTTTTCCATTATTCCCTACCCCTATGACTGTTCCTGAGGGTGATTTCCTCCCCCTGTATATGCTCATAGGGTATCAAGTCTCTTCTTGGCAACCTACTGTCCTTCCTCTGAGTGCCACCAGGTCTCCCCCTCAAGGGAATATGGTCAAATGTGAGGCACCAGAGTACGTGAGAAAGTCATATCCCACTCTTCACTCAACTGTGGAGAATGTTCTGACCATTGGCTAGATCTGAGAAGGGGTTTAAAGTTTACCACCTGTATTGTCCTTGGCTGGTGCCTTAGTTTGAGCGCAACCCCTGGGCCCAAATCTGCCTATCATAATGTTCTACTTGTAGGTTTCTAGGACCCTCTGGATCCTTTTACTTTGCTATTCTTCCATGCTTCTCTCATTTAGAGTTCCAATAGGATGTCCTCCCCTCTGTACCAGTTCCCTGGTAAGTGAAGGCTTTCGTGGGACATACCTCTTGGGCTAGTAATCAGATATAAGTGAGTATATACCATTTGAGTCTTTCTGCTTCTGGGCTAACTCACTCATTATGATCATTTCTAGCTCAATCCATTTATCCACAAATTTTGGGAATTCCTTGTTTTTAATAATGGGACCTCATGAGGCTGAGAAGCTTCTGTAAGGCAGGAGACACTGTCAAGTGAACAAAGCGACAGCCTACAGACTGGGAAAAGATCTTCACCAACCCTACATCTGACAAAGGTCTAATATCCAAAATATATAAATAACTCAAGAAATTAAACACCACCAAACCAAATAAACCAATTGAGAAATGGGGCTTGGAACTAAACAGAGAATTCTCAACAGAGGAATATCAAATGGCTGAGAAACACTTAAAGAAATGCTCAACCTCCTTAGTCATCAGGGAAATGCATATCAAAACAACTCTGAGATTCCATCTTACACCCATCAGAATGGCTAAGATCAAAAATTCAAGTGACACCACATGCTGGCGAGGATGTGGGGAGAGAGGAACACTCCTTCATTGCTGGTGGGAATGCAAACTAGTACAGCCACTTTGGAAATCTATCTGGTGCTATCTCAGAAAAATGGGAATAGGGCTTCCTCAAGAACCAGCTATTCCACTCTTTGGAATATACCCAGAAGATGCTCCAGCACACAACAAGAAAATTTGCTCAACCATGTTCATAGCAGCCTTATTCATAATAGCCAGAACATGGAAACAGCCTAAGTGTCCCTCAGTAGAAGCATGGATAAAGAAACTGTGGTACATATACACTATGGAATACTACTCAGCTATTAAAGTTTCTTCTTTATCCAAGTTTTTATCAACATTTGTTGTGAGTTGTTTCATATATGTTGGCTTTTCTAAGTTAAATTAGATAAAATATCAAATTTGTTTTAGTAGGAACTTCCCTTGGTTAAAGAGGTTGAACATTTTTTGAGGTATTCATTTATGAACAATTTTTATTTCTTCTATTGACTCTTAGGTCATTATTTATTGGCTCATTTGTTTTCTTGGGTCTTTGTATATTTGGTTAATAATTCTCTATCAGATGTATAAATGGTAAATATTTTCTCTCAATCTGTGAGTTTCTTCTTCATTTGATTGACTATTCCATTATGTGTACAGTTTTTAATTGTATATAGTCCAGGTGTTGATTATTGGCTTTTACTTCTTGAGAAATAGGGTACTTTTGGAAAGTCTTTGCCTAAAAAGATAGAAAAATAATAATGTTCTCAGACTCATTCTATGAAATTATTACTCTAATCCCAAAATCATATGAAGATACACAAGAAGGAAGCCTGCAGACTGATATATCTAATGAATATAGATACAAAAGTCTTCAACATAATTCTTGCAAAATAATTCAAGTATATATCAAGAGGATCATTAACTACAATAAATTTACCATTATCTCCTAAATGTAGGGTGGATTCAACATACATAAGTGAATAAACATAATAAATTATATAAATAGACATAAAGAATCACACAATTATCTCAAGAGATGCAGGGAAATTGTTTAACAAAGTACAATATGCTTTCATAAAATTCTTATGCAGAATATGACTGGAGGACACGTACATCAACATAAAAAATGATATATATTACAAACCTACAGCCAAAATTATCCTAAAGAAAGAATAAATGAGAGCAAACTCATTAAAATCACTAAAATATTTGCTTCTAAAAAATTAGTAACCTTTCCATACACCAGCAAAAATCACACAGAGAGATATCATGGACACATTTACATTTACAATAACATCAAATACAATAAATTATGTTGGAATAAACCTAACCAAGGAGGTAAAAGAACCATACTGTAGGTATCCAGACCAACCCATGCCTTTCTTAGATATCCAGATAAAATAACGAAAGTAAATTTACTTTTGTATTCTTGTCAAAGAATAGATGTGACAAGGATAGTCTGTCACTTATTCTTGATGGTATGGACTACTCTAACATGAAAAATTCATACATCTGAAGAAAGGGTGGAAGAAAACACTAAATAATGAAAATGAAAAGATATACTGTGCTTATAGATTGCTAGAATTAATATTAAGAAGATGATCATCCTACCAAAAACAATTTACAGAGTCAATGCAATTCTAAACAAATTCCCAGTAGCCTACTTAACAGAAATAGAAAAAACTATACCCCCAAATAATTCATTACAACAGAAAAAAATCCCCAATAGTAAAAAAATTATTTTGAACAACAAAATTATACTAGAAGGATTGCTGTTCTAGACTTCAATATATACTAAAGCTGTAATAATAAAATCAACAAGTACTGGCATATAAACAGAGTTGTATAACAATGGAATAAAATAAAATTCCAAACATGCAAACTGATTTATATTTGACAAAGCATTAAAAGACACACATCAGAAAAAGACTGTATCTTCAATGAATGATGCCTGGAAATCTTGATGTGTATATATATAAAACACTGAAATTAGACCCATATCTATCACCATGGACAAAATCAATTCACGTGGACAAAAGTTCTCAATTTTAATTTATTTTTTATTTAATTGATTTATTCAGATTACATCTCAATTGTTTTCCCCTCAGTTGTATCCTCCCATTCTTTCCTCCCTTCCTCTTTCACCCTATTCCCCTCTCCTAGGGCTGTGACAGAAGGGGACCTCCTCCCCCACTCACCATATGGTCACAAGCTATCAAGTCTCATCCGGGTAGCCTGCTTATCCTTTCTCTGAGTGCCACTAGGCCTCCCCACCAAGGAGAAGTGGTCAAATATGGGGCACCAGAATTCATTTCAGAGTTAGTCCCCACTCTCCACACAACTGTGGAGAATATCCTGTCCAATGGCTAGATATGAATAAGGGTTCAATGCTTACTGAATGTACTGTCCTTTGTTAGTGCAGTAGTTTGAGCAGACCCCTCTGAGTCCAGATCCACCTGTCATAATATTATTCTTGTTGGTTTCTAGGGCACTCTGGATCCTTCTATTTCCCCATTCTCCCATTTCTCTCACCTACAGTCTCAATAGGAAGTCCCCGCATCTATCTCAATATCCTGGTAATGAAGACTTTCATGGGACATCCCTTTTGGACTAGTGTCTAATTACACATAAGTATGTATCATGTGAGTCTCTCTGGGTCTGGATTAACTCACTCAGAATGATCATTTCTAGTTCCATCCATTTGTCCACAAATTTCAGGGTTTCCTTGTTTTTAATAGTTGAATATTATTCTATAGTGTAAATCTAAGTGTCCCAGTGTCAAAGAATGGATAAAGAAACTATGGTCAATTTTAAATTTAAAATAGTAAATATGTTAGAATAAAACATGGGCAATATCATTCAAAAATTTTCTAAAACTATTATCACCTGTTTTTTATACCTAATGGTTTCTTTTTTAATATAAATAAGGAAATACAATTTATATATAGGCTGACTAATCTCTTGCAAGTAATGTCAATGAAGAAAAAATATTTTTCAATAAAAATGAATGTCATCACAGAAAGGGTAGATCTTAAACCAGGACAATGAAAAGGGGAATGTTTTAGGTGAGTAGATCAGAACATGCAATATTTTATCATTGTATCATTGTGTATCATATATGTATACATATATATGTACACACACACACATATATATATACATACATATATATATGATAGAAAGAACTCCTGATAGCATAGATGATCACACAGAGAAGAATAAAAGATACTGATTTCTCCATAACGACAGGAGAGGAGAGCAGTCTAAGGCTATTCCTCACAATTATATTGATAGGTAAGGATTTAGCAAGAGCTGTGGGGAGTAAGGAGTATTTCCTCGTGGAGTATACAATTGTTATCGAAAATATGGTTTGTTCAAATTCTGAGTTTAAGTATGTTGGGTGGTGAGGGACAGTTTCAGAAGTATGAATTCTTTTGACACACATTATTTCTTTTACAATTTGCCTTTACTCAGAGTAAAATTGTATTGAGACCTGATAGGCTGTGGTCATACCATGGAGGAGGAGGTCTCCTTCTGTCAGAGGTCTAGGGATAATAGAGTGGAAGAGGGAGGGAAGGTGGGAACAGGAAGATACAAATAAGGGAATAACAATAGGGATGTGATCTGAATAAATTATGATAAATTAAAAATATGTATTATGATAAACTGCAACAGATGGGAGGCTATGAAAAGAATTGAAAGGAATAGCGATGAGAGAACAATACAATTGTATTTTAATTAAATGAAAAATATTTGCTATTGTGAAAATATTCATTTTTGCCATAGGTTTGAACAATGCCCCACCCCCAACATTTTCCCTTTTTGAGAATGGGATGAAAAGAAGTGTGTCAGTTAGCATGTCCTTGATGATTCTATCATTGTGTTTCCTGTTTGCTGAATTATAAAGCATCCTGATTTGAAGCTTATCTGCCTGTCTGTCTATCATTAACTTATCTATCATCTATCTATCCAGCTATCTATCTATCTATCTATCTATCTATTTTTTGTATAATTTTTTATTCTTTACATACATTGCATTCTGACTGCAATTGTTCACTTCCTCGACTCCTCTCATTCCCTTCTCCCACAGCCCCTCTTGCTTATATTCACTCCTACTTTTCCTTCTTAAAAAGAAAGTCTACCAAGGATGTCAGCCAAACACGGTATAACAGATTACGAAAGACAGAACATGATGATTAAGTAGGAAGAATGGGTCCCAAGAATTTTAAGCTATGAAACTAATATTTATATGCAAACTACCTAGCTCAGACTCATATAAGCTCCATGATTACCACTTTGGTCTCTGTGAACCCCTATGAGCCCTGATAGCTGATTCTGTGGGTTATGTTCTCATGGTGTCCTCAACCCGTCTGGTCCTTTGCAACCTTCCAGCCTTCTTCTTCAGTGTTGCCCTGGATATGGCTATTGTATGAGTTTGGGTCTCTGCATCTGTTTCTATCAGGCTCTGTATGATGCATCTCTGATGATATCTGTGGTAGGCACTAGCTTATGAGTAGACTATTACTAGCAATCATTTCATTGATTTGTTTTTTTTTTTTTTCTATTGTTCTTTTTGTTTTGTTTTGCCAATTGTAATTGGTTCTATTACAATCTCTGGGATGCCCAGCCTCTGGTTGCTGGCCATCCCAGCAGTGTCAGGCCTGTGCTTCCCCTCTGGGTGTGGGTCTTCAGGTGGACCAGTTATTGGTTTGCCTCTCTCATAAATCCTGTCCCACCATCACCCCAGTTCATCTTGCAGGCAGTAAATATTGTAGACCGAGGTTTTGGAACTGGGTTGATCTTCCTGTTGCAGTGCTGGGAACTTTGCTGAGTATAGAAGGTGGTCAGGAGAGAATACTCAGAGAAACAATTGGAATTGGTTGGTATTTGGGAACCAATGTGGAAAACAAATGCAATAGAAACTCCCAGAAATCTATAATGACCCTAGTAAGTCTCCTCGTAATTAGATATAATAAGCCCGAACTGCCCATCTCCTATATTAAAATTTTGTCACCATCCTGTTGTAACAGAATGTGCCCTACAAACTGGATGTCAAGATGGACCTCTCTCTTTAGTTGGCTGAGCTATAATTTTCCCCTAGTAGTGAGAACGATCAAATATAATCAAACTAAAATGTTTTCAAAAGATAAAATACTTCCTTTTCTTTCAAATGTGTATGTGTTAATTAAACTTATAATCAGTTTTAATGTTATTTACTGTAATGTAACAAAATAAACATTGAAATAACAAAAAAATGATTAAAAAAGAAAAGAACTTAGAATAAAGAAAGGAGCTAGTGACAAAAATAAGAACATTATTTATATCTGTTTAGATTTCCATTGTATGTTACTTTCAGGGAAGTTCTCATCAATAAACTAAAAGAGTGGGAGAAAAACGTTTGCTAGCATATTGCATACTAAGCCTTATACATTAAAATGATATACTCATATGGAGATATAAAGAAAGTTAAAATTACTTCCGTTGATTTCTGTATAATTTCCAATTTTATTTCATTGTATATTTTGAGTTTGGGTCATAGTATAACCATAGCTGCACTATACACATGTATTGTAAATGTAAATAAATCTTTTCCTCTACAAATTTCTTATCTAAGAGCATCCCACACAGCGCTGCTCTGAGAATAATTTAAGAAAAATATTATACACAGTGTCTTTGGTTAAGGAAAATCAGTGATTATTTGTGAGAAGTTATTCATTTCAGCAATGTGAAGACTCTTAGAAACACACACGTTTGTATGATTTAATTTTTACGACATTGTTCAATGCTAAAAATAAATTAATCACAATTTATTCATTACATAGAAAACATCAGTATTGGAAAGATAGTCATTAAGTGTGATTTTCAATCACAGCTTTCTCTATATAAAGTTTTATAAATACTTTTGCTGTTTCCTTCAATACTATACCCCATAGATGTATTAAATAAACAAAACTTATTTCTTTGATACTGCACCAATATCCACATAACATGCAAAAAATAGCAGTACATTCTTCAGAAATGTTCTCTTAAAATCCTTTTACCTGAAAAAAAAATTGCTAGGTTAATTGTTCTTGCCAAATAAATAGGTATATAAAAATAAGAACCAAAAGGGAAATAGTGTTTTACTGTATATCACCATCTATTCCATATCGCTTTGTGTTTGTGGAGCATGTTTTTCCACAATCCTTAGCAAAGAGTCCCCTGATTCACTGAGTTTACTCAACAAATAATATTGTGGTGTTAATACTCTATAATTTCTCCATTAACTAAATTGATTGTAAATGAAAAGACAAAATATATATGCCAGTATTACTTGGCTTTAGAATCTTATATCAATAAATTTTTGGGACATAAGTTTTGTAAAAGCATACCTCTTCAGTATACTTTGCAGATAATTTGTTTTGTCCTCAATTTTACAGCATAAGTTTTTATTTATAGAAATAACTGAGGAACTGTGTTTGCTAAGTGTATGTAACAAATGTGACGAATGTATAATTGAAATCATCTGGTGTAAATAAAAAACATTACTCATTCATCTAGTATAAAAATTTCATGCTTGACTCTGCACAAATGCGCTCATTCGCGCAACACACACACACACACACACACACACACATGCATGTACATGCAAAGAAAAGGGGATATAAGGCCATGAAACTGGTTTTAAAAATAAATTTCACATTTTATATAATTACCTAAACAAGTATAACATTTTTAATTCATTTAAGCCATTCTGCATAATGATAGAAACAAGTTGTCATTTTGTTCATCAAAATCTTTATTTTTAGAACAGAATGGATGAGTAGAAAATTACTTACAAAATTAAGTATATTCCGGTGTGCCAGAAAATACATCCTCAAAAATCTTAAGGTAGTTCCAAAAACATATTCAAGATTAGCATAGTATCCAGAAGCTTACGCTGGGTTTTAACTCACCAATTTATTTTCTTTTTACACTAAACTCGGGCATATTGAGAGACAAACTGAGTTGAACCATGACCCTGTCTTTTCTTCTGTGTACTCTGAATGTATAAGTGAAATAAAAAGAAAACTATGCAGTGTCATGTCTTGGTTGTGTCTGTTATTTGCAGTTATCCTGAGGAAATCAGCTAACTTTATTTCCCCACATGTCTTAGAAAGAAGAGGAAATTATAAAGTCCAACTATAGTGTTTATCCAACCAGATAACATATGCAAGTTAGTTTTTAGTTAGGCCCGCAGAAAGGAAGTTATTTCCTACAAGAACGCAATTCGTACTCACGATACTCACTATCACTTTGTATTTACAACGGTGCAGGAAAATGTGACTGCAGGTAAGGAGAGAAACTTACTCCTTCATCTCATTTTTCTTCTCTCTTGTACTGTCCTGTCCTGTCCTCTCCTCTCCTAGTTCTTAACCCCTTTATTATTTTTCTAAATCTCAAAAATGGTATGATATAGGAAAGTACAGATGCTACCCCAAGACACACACACACACACACACACACACACACACACACACACACATACACACACACACACAAATCTCTTTCCTTCTTAATCTCTGTGTATACATGTATTTAATTTTATATGTAGTGATAATATTATTTTTGTGAAACTGGCCTTAAATAAAAGAAAAAAGAGACAATTTATTACACCAGAGACATGCCACCAGTGAACACATCCTTCCTTGCAGGCTAATTCTGTACCATAAAGAATGCAAAGATGGTTAAGATGGTTGACATATTTCCTGCCCCTCCCCTGTATAGCACCTTCCGACATAATAAGAGCTAGTAAACAGGAGAGAAGTGCATGTAGAAGGTATGTGCGTGAAGCATCAGTGTTATTTTCAGACTAATTTCTCTATGTCTAGAAAATGATAGGCATCTTTAACTATGTTCTTACCATTTGGTTACAGTGGGCAACCCAGAGCAACATCACTTAGCTTGTGGATTTCATTATCTCTATGGACTTCCTGAGCTATAACTAATAGTAAATAATCCAATGCCTTGAACTGATGTTTGTATTGAATTACCCATATCCTTTAGAGAGCAACACTGTTAAAACTACACTTACTCTCTTTTTTGATATCCCAATGTTCTACAATGCCTCATTCATATTTTTCTATAGCTATTATTAACCCTTATAATCTGATCAAGTTCCTCTACCTAGTCTTCAAAACTGTTACTCTTTAATTCCCCACCATCTATTTCCCTAATAAGGCTTTCCATTAAGAATTTTATATGACTTTTCACATTTTGTATTTCCAACATTTCAGTATTGGTTTCCTTCAGCAGTTAAGTGCTTTCTTGAATTCTATTTTTATATCTTAGGTTACCTTCCAAATTTTATTCATCTTTTGAGTTTTGTCCTCTTGAAAAATATTTATGTCTTGTTAGAATCATTTAGAAATTTTCCAATTGTTCTTTTATCTTTTTTCTTGAAATTCCTCCAGTTTTTAAAAAATTAATAGTCATTTAGAATTTGTAATTTTTGCAGCAGTTATGTTTCCTCTACTGTTTGTTATAACTTATGCACCAGGAGGTACACAACTGTACTTACTTTATTGGTGCAGTATTTCCATCTTTTTTTTATGTTCAAGTTACTTCTATTCCTTCACAAAAATGCTTACGATGTTTGAAAGACCTAGCGACCAGTAACAGGGCTGATGTATTATGCCCTCTGTTTGTCTGGATGGCTACACGTGCATTCGTAATTCTGTGTCAGCTGTTTGGTAACGACGCTTTCCAGACAAATGGCTTTGAGCAAGTTTTCTCCTGAATCGCAAGGCTTTGTGACGAAACTGGATGGTTTATGGTGAGTGCCTAGCTGAGTTCTACTGAGTGACAAAGAGATGAGGAGATTCCAGAAGAAGACTGTGGAACCCTAAGGAGGGCTATAGGGGTGTGGACTTGCCAGGGTCCAGAGCATATAAGGGCTTTGCTCCTCACTGGAGTCCCTGGGTGATAGAGACAGCTGTGAGCACCCTGCTAGTAGTCAGCTGGACTTTCCTGTAATGTATTTAATTGTAGTTAAAAACATGTACCTGCAGTAATGTAGAAAGTAAAAAATATAGCTGATGACTCATCTGATTAAATAAAAAAAAAAAAACAGTCACAAAGTGAAGGTCTTTTAGTTCATATGATATGGTAAAATACAGAGCTCTTGTTTCTTTAAATTCTTCCATCTCAATGAGGAATCCTAAGGGAACAGAGAAAGTTATGCATGGTTGTTTGTTTATTCAGTTGTATGCATGATCTCTTGTATTAAAAAAACTCCACATAAGAGAAATTCAAGATAAAATGCACAGTATTATCATAGAAACAGAGTGTTAAGACTACATTTATCCGAGTGTGACCAGAACCTGATTTTGTTACATCACAGAAAGAGTTCATTCATACAGATCATTCATACAGAAAAATAATATTTTGAAATCGTGTTTTACATTGTGTCTCATGAAAATATTGAAGTATCGTTTTTCATTTCTTGTCCTCCAGAAGTTGTAGAGGAAGGTAAAATGAAGAACGTTTCGCTTCAAGGAGATGTTTGTATGATTTTATGGAATGGAATTAATCACAAATGGGCTCATTGGAAACTGTGTGTGGTTCTTACGTTGCAGAAAGAGGATACCATTACATTGAATTCTCAAATGTAAGTAAAAAAATAAAAGGTTGAAAGATGTATCTGACTGACGACATAATTTTACTTCCTATGGAAAATAAGAATGAATGGAGTGGATAACTGTAGCATCAGTTACAACTTTTCCAGGGAAGCAGACTAAAGTAGAATAAAAAAACCAACTATACTGAATTACTAATCATACTATTTTATGAATCAGTGATTTTTCAGGGATATTTCTCCTTCCCTCGAAATTTTGATTGTTCGTATGGTCATGTAACAGCTTTGCTTCTATTTTATGTTGATGATGAAAGAGACAGATAATTTTCGTCTTAGGTTATTTTTATTTATACTGTTGTTGATTTTTGTGAAACATTCTCAGCCTGTGAGTTGTGACATATAGCTAATGAAATTCTCAATGCAAGCCTGGGCCTGGTGTTCTAAAGTGACTGATGGTTTTGAGCATCAACGGAAAGAACAAAGCTGTTTTACATCCACAAGATATGGATAATCTCTGGGCAGGTGTTTAACCTTTAAGAGTAAGTGCTCTTTTTCGTCACTCATTTTCAACCAATAGGTGAGGCGTATGCTGCTTTTTTCTTGAATTGGGACCTGTTTATGCTCCTTTGACAAATTGAATACTGCAGTGCTGAGGCCGTGTGACTTTCAAGGCTCGGTCATAAAATGCTTGTAGTCTTCATTTTATTTGCTATAAAGGCCAGCTGTGTTGCCTCCCAGCTTTGCAGAGGCAGTTATGCTGGACAGGTTATTTATCTCTGCAAACATCAGACCCAGCTGAATCAAGCCTTCCATACAGCTCCCTACAATGAAGCACCAATACACAACAATGGAAAATCATTTTTGGAGTTATATCCTTCAGCATTAACACTGCCACTCTGAAGCCACCCAAGTCATCCTTAGCTCCCCAGAAATAACAGACGTAATATAGAGACATATGTGCCCCAGTTTTCTTTTGATCACTTTTTTCTGCATATACCTTACAAAATTTTCGTTATTTTGATAGAAATTCTTGAACCAATTATTTCAGTACTTTTTTGTTTTGTTCGTGTTAAGGCTTAGATCATAAAATGACAGGAATGCCTGTCTGATTGCCTCAGAAGAAGTCTCTGTTAAAAATTTCCTTGTTGTAACATTAAAATATCAATGCAAACTCATGCAAGAGCTTGATAATTATAAAGCCAATATTTAGGGATAATGCTTATGAATAATTTAAAAATGCTCTTCCTCTAAATCTCCTGTACATGTTACTCAAATAAAATATAATTTTTGTTCAACAAAACAAATCATAATTTTTCATACTGACTGAAAATATGTTGAAAATTTTCTCAAGCTTCCAGATGATGTTCAGCCAATTCCACCATTCATTCGATGGTAAGATCGTGGTGATAATATAGGTAAATATCAGAGAAGGTAAAAGTCATGGCATACGTGCTTTTATCTGGAACATGCCATATAAAATTAATGCCATGCAAAATACTAAATTGTTGAAATTTTCAAATAATAATGGAAATTCATGACAATGTAGAAAAAGAGAAAAATATCTTCAAAATAAGCATCACAGGAACAAAAATCAGTAATCATTCAAGCACGTTAGCTTGTCAGTGTTAGCAATAACTACCAGAATAGTGTGAAATGTTTTCTTGAGCAAAAGCAAGAATTTATAACCTGCGAATAGCCTATACTCCTGAGAGTAGTACCATGTTCATGTGTTTTTTTTTTTCAGCTCTCATTTCATTCTTAAGATAATCAATATTCCAATGAATATCTTTTGTGAAGTGTTAAAAGAATTTCCTCTTCAATGTAAAATGCTTGATAACATATAGAGAATATGTAATCTTATTGTTTGGTTTATTATTATTTACTAGATTTATTTAGTGTGTGTAGATGTGTGGGTAGTGGCATGTGCGCTCATAGAAATGTGAAGAGAACCAGTAGAATAGGTTTCCTTCTTGCATCAGTTGTACCTGTAACTAAATTATGGTGGTGAAACATGGAGGCAGGGCCATTTTCCTGATGAGCCAATTAGCTGACAAATTTCTAGATTATTGTTTCAGACAATTAAAATATTTTTCTCTCTTTTTTATTTATTTTTGATATTGTAATTTAATTACAAATTTTCTCCCATTTCCCTTTAAACCCTCCTATATATCCCTGCCAGGTATCTTTCAAGTGTATGACCTATACTTTAGTCAATTTTTACTTTGTGTGTGTGTGTGTTTGTGTGTGTTTGTGTGTGTGTGTGTGTGTGTGTTTGTGTGTGTGTTTGTGACAGAACCACAATGGAAAATTATTATAAATGTCAGTAATTGTGAAAAACAGAGGAAGGAGATTCATGCAATACAGCCACTCTGTACATCTGTATTTGAGCTCCTAATCAGAAGTTTAGTTTTAAAAAGAAGGCAAAAATTAAGCAAAAACAAGAAGTCCTACTGAAAGCATTTTCAATCTCATCATTGACTCACCAGTTTTCACTGCAAAGTTCTTTCAAACAGTGTTAGAATTACCTGAAATTTCAATGGATACAGACCTGCTCAAATGGCTATCTCCAGACTTTAGAGTTTTCCTTCTCCAAGCATGATATTCCTGGAAAATTTCAATTATATAAAGATCTGGTTTTCAACAGCCTGATAGTCAAAAGAAGAGGTAGTCATATCTTTCATTAGAAATCATATTTCTTGCCAGGACTGTGGAAGACTTACCTTGACATTGCCAATGTCATAAACAGTGGGTTGGGACCTGGGCTGAACACATAGTGATTGGGCCACTGGCATTCATTTTTCTCTGATTTCTTATTATTAGAATCTTAGTGATATGCTTCTGCATGATTTTGCCATCATGAAAACTCCATGGTCGTCTGTACCCTCATGTTTGAAGACACGTAGACCTCATACCTCCCTCAGTTAATTTTGACTGGTGCAAGGTTGAAGCAAGAAGAAAATTAACAGAAAGCTGGTAACTTGAAGTGGGGCTGTAGCATGATAATCCCAACTCTGTGGAACATAGGGATTTATACCTAGTTGATCGCAGGAAGACAGAAGGGTTTGTATTACATACTAGAGTAGTACTCCTTCTTCCTGGTCTCTGTTCTTGTTCTTGTTCTTGTTCTTGTTCTTGTTCTTGTTCTTGTTCTTGTTCTTGTTCTTGTTCTTGTTCTTGTTCTTGTTCTTGTTCTTGTTCTTGTTCTTCTTCTTGTTCTTGTTCTTGTTCTTCGTGTTCTTTTTCTTTTTCCTCCTCCCCTTCCTCCTCCTCCTCCTCCTCTTCTTCTTCTACTACTTCTTCATCCTCCCCCTGCTCCTCCTTCTCTTCGTTCTCCTACTCCCCCTCTTCTTCTTCTTTTACTTTATTAACACTGTTCTTTGCACTCCTTTTTAAAAATTTTAAAAATTTAAATTTATTTTTAAGAAGGAACTCATTTTACATCCCAATCTCCTCTCTCATCTCCTTCCATTCTCACCCTCCCAACCCCTTCCTCCCATTTCCCCTCCACTAGCCCTCAGAGAGGAGACCTTCTCCCTTACCAACTGGCCCATGCCTGTCAAATCTCATCTGGACTTCCCGCATTTTCTTGTTCTGTGGTCCCACATGAGGGGGGCAGTGATCAACGTGGAGGCAAGAGAGTCCATGGCAAGGACAGCCCCTACTTCCCTTAATAGGGGACTCATATGGGAACTAAACTTTCTATCGGCTACATCTGAGTGGGGGGCTAAGTTCACCCCATGCATGGTTCCTTTTTTGGGGCATCAGATTCCACCTGTCCCCCTGGGCCCATATATCTTGGCTCTGTTGGTCTTCTTGTGGAACTGTTGTCCCCTATATGTCCTTATATCCCCCAAATCTTCCATAGGACTCCCTGAGCTCTGCCAAAAGATTGGCTATGAGACTGCATGTGCTTCAATCCCCATCTGAGTAGAATCATAGAGGACATTTACGATAGACTTCCATTCTGTTTTCTTTATTCAACTGCTTCCAGTGTTTATTTTATTAGCCCTTCTGAATGAGACTTAAGTGGTCTTCCTAGGGTCTTCCTTGCTACTTAACTTATTTAAGTCTTTGGATTTTAATATGTTTATCCTGTATTATATGGCTAATATCCTGGTATAAGTGAGTACATACCATGCATGTCTTTCTGGGTTTGGGTTAGTTCACTCAGCATGATCTGTACAGCTCCATCCATTGGCCTTAAAGTTTCAAGATGCCCTTATTTTTAAGAGCTGAATGGTATTCCTTTGTGTAGATGTACCACAGTTTCTTTATCCATTCTTTTATTGAGGACCATGTGGGTTGTTTTCAGTTTCTGGCTATTATGAATAAAGCTGCTGTGAATGTAGTTGAGCAAATTTCCTTGTTGTATGGTGGAGTGTCTTTTGGGTATATACCCAGGCATGGTATAGCTGAGTCTTGACTTAAGGCTGTTTTCAATTTTCTGAGAAGGTGACATATTGCTTTCCAAAGTGGTTGTACAAGATTGTACTTCTACCAGCAATTGAAGAGTGTTTCATTTTCTCCACATTCTTTCCATTATGTGCTTTCACTTGAGTTTTTGATCATTCTTATAGGTGTAAGATACTGGCCTATTTGGATGTCTACATGTAGAAAATGCAAATAGATACATATCTATCACCCTGTATAAGATTCAATTCCAAGTGGATCAAGGACCTTAACATAAAACAAGAAGCATTAAATCTATTAGAAGAGGAAGTAAGGAAGTGCCTGCAACTCACTGGCAAAAGGATAACTTCCTGAACAGAACATCAGAAGCTCAGGCTCTAGGATCAACAATTAATAAATGGAACATCATGAAACAGAAAAGCTTCTCTAAAGGAAAGGACACTATCAATAAAACAAAAAAGACAGCCAACAGATTGGGAAAAATCTTCACCAACCCTACATCTGACAGTGAGCTAATATACAATATAAAGAATGCAAGAAATTACATACCAACAAGCCAAATAATCCAAATTTAAAAGTGGTGTACAGAGATAAACAGAGAATTCTCAACAGAAACATATCAAATGGGCAAAAATAATTTAAAGAAATGCTCAACATCCTTAGCCACCAGGGAAATGCAAATCAGAGTTCTTAAGATATGTATGTAACCCCTTCAGGAGATAAAATGCATGCTTCAAGTGGTAGCCTAAGACATGATGAACAGTAGCAAAATAAGAGTTACAAAATAGCAACAAAAGTAATTTTGTGCTTGGGGGGTCACAATAACATGAGGATCATATATTTTCATAATATATTTATTGATTGTTTGGGAGTTTCACATGAGTACACTCTCATCCAAGTCCCTGGTCCACCACTCACACTTGTGACCCCAGACCCCTAAAAGAAAAAGATGAAGAAGAAGGGGACAAAAAGATAATAATAATAATAATAATAATAATAATAATAATAATAATAATAATAATAATAAGGAGGAGGAGGAGGAGGAGGAAGAGGAGGAGGAAGAGGAGGAGGAGGAGATGTCAAAATATTCTATGAAGCATAATCAAACTCCTGGTGACTAGAACCTTAAAGGAAAGTTAGTCCTTCCCCACCAAGACTCAAACCAGAAGCTATCAGTTGTGGAGAGCTACACTTCTGCATCCTTATCACCATTTTAAGGCACCTCTTTGTCAAGGCTATTAGTTTTGGGGGCTGGGGGCTGGGGCTAGAGGTAGGGGTTGTCATATAGGCCTTTGATGCTCCTCTTTCTCAACTGTGACGATGCACTCATCAATATTATGACATCTGTCTTCCTTGCTTTTTACCATCATGAGGAGGACAGATAATGGACTTCCACACTATTTCCAGCATCACCACATACCAGGGATCTCAGCACAGTCTCTAATGGCAGTATAGACCACAGATATCAACAGACCCTATGCCATAACACAGGCCATGGACATCATCATAGCTCTCAGAAGAAACACAGGCCAAGGACATCAACATGGCTTTGGGCAGCAGACTGCCCACAAAACAAAACAAAAACAAACAAACGAACAAAACCATGGATTTAGGTAGCAGAAGACCATTGGTAGACATATAGCTTGTAATGGTAACATGGTCCATGAATATCAACACAGTTCCCAGGTTCCAGTAGGACCTGTCATGTTGTTAGGAGAAAGCAAGGACCGTAAACATCAACTTGGCCTCAGGTGGTGGTACAGAACACTCATATCAACATAGACCCCATCAGCAGCTTGGCTTACAAACATTACAGTGGCCTTAGGTAGCATCATAGACAATGGATATCTGCATTTGGCATTAGTGGTAACATGGACAGTGAACATCAACCAAGCCCACAGCTGCAATTGGGCCACAGACTCAGACATGGCCTGTGCTGGCAGCTCAGCCCATAGACATCAATCCACATGGCTTCAGGTGGCAGTACAGATGAGTATCACCCACATAACCTTCAGTGGTAACATGAGTCAAGGAAATTGACATAGCCCCCCCTGCTATAGCACCATGTATGTTCACATGAACCTTGGGCTTCAACATGGCCTGTGGCAGTGAACCAAGTGTACCAAAGTGGTGTCCAGGACCGGTTCAAGAAAGATGTCATTTATTATAACCAGAGTAATCCTATGGCTATGCAAAAATATTCTGGTTGAGGTTTAGTCCACACCAGCTCCAGGCTGCTGCACACTACCCTGTTGGTTCCACTCATCAAATACATGTTGTCTATCCGCTGCAACTTTCTAAAAACCTGTCACTGTTTTTGCATCTCTAGTTCTGCCTCTCTCTACCAGGGCCTCATTGCCCCATTTCTCTATCTTTCCCACCTCTCTATAACATATTCTTTCATCATAGTGGTATTGGAAACTACAGTGTGTCATTTCTGCCCTCCCCCAAACAGCTTTACATGAAAATATTTATTGCAACAAGTCTTTGGTCTGGTTCAAAAGTTCTGGTTTCTGAAGCACCATGAATACTGGACCATTGTCAAGACACATCATAGATATTCTGCTGCTACCCAGAGTCATAGGGTTGTTGTGAATAAGTAGGGTACCTGGGGGCAGGTAGTGTGAGAGCTCCTGGTTGCCTGACACCTCCCTGCCTCCCTGACCTTGCTGGGTACTGGATGGTGGACCTAAGACAGGCTTTATTCAATAAAGACATGGTTACACTGGAACCCCAAGCCACTGCACAGCACTCTGTCTTTGGTGCAAGTAGTCTTGTGGCTCATCTATCATGACTGCTGTGCTTGTAGACTGTAAGCAGCATCATTGACCCACACAACAAGTCTCTTAACAGGGCACATAGCACCTGCCTCAGCTGTAGTTGATCCACACTGGGAGCTGAATGCAGGGCCTAGAGCTATCCATATTTAGTACTGACCTGCTTTTGCAAGAGCTCCAGGCCTCTACACATCTTGCTGTTGATGGTGCTGACTTCTCTATGACTCATTGAACATGACTTTTGCAGCCTACTGACAGAGACAAGGTGGTTATATAGATTTGCTATGTACAGCTCTGTTCTGCCATCTTTCTTTCCAATGTCATTAGTCCACTATTTTTTCTTATACAACAAAACTTTTGATGGGGGTTGACTTACAGTTTCAGACATTTAGTCCATTATCATCATGGTGGGGAATAGAGCAGTGAGAAGGCTGACTTGGTACCGTAGGAGCCAAGAATACTACATCTTGATCCAAAGGCAGTAGAAGGAAGCTGTTTGCCAATTTAGGTAAAGCTTGAGAATTTAAGACCTCAATGACCTGCCTCCACAGTGAGAAACTTTCTTTAACAAGGTCACATCTCCTCCAATAAGGCTACATGTCCTAATAGTGCTACTTCCTATGGCCCACCATTCAAAGGAATGACTCTATAGGGCCATACCTATTCAAATCATCAAATACACACTGTTTGTACATCTTCTCAGCAGACATCCCTTGCTTCTGGAATTTTTAACATCTTGTGGACTTCAAGAAAATCCAAGCTTCACTTTCATAACTTTATGTAACAGGCTCTTCAAGACTCCTCTCAGGGACACTGCTGAAACACACCAGGCCTTCCTCAACATGTCTGAATCTGGAGCTATTGTGTGCTCAGAGGATTCCTTCTCTGCCACTGCATCACCCTTAGGGGCCTGCATGGGTCTCTAAGTTTCCTATTAGCTCCTCCACTGCCACCTTTGTTTTTCCAGGGAACTATGTTAAAGTATAAAAACATAAAGAAGGTTTTGAATCACTGGGCTAAAGGAATCCAAAACTTCTGTAATCAGAGTTTAATGGATAATTCTAGTGAATAGTTGGGAAGATCAAAGTGCTTAAAGAAGTAAAGACCATAGAGATCAACTCAAAATTTCAGAAGGCATCTGGGACCTCCTGGAAATGGAGTGAAAAGCATTCTTTATACGTTTATCAAAGAACACAGTTCTATATTTCTATGATCACGAGAACTTGAGTTAGGATAGACACATGAAGTAATACATTAATTTATTTTCTAGGGAAAAATCCAAGGGAAAAAGAGCATTTAGCTACCATTACAGCTCATTTCACTATCAGAATTTATAGAAAAAGTGTATGATACTCAACTACATATGGAAAAACAAAAAGACAGGATAGCTAGAACAATCCTGTGCTATAAAATAACTTTTAGAGGTATTACCATCCTAGAATTTAAACTCTACTAAAGAGCTAAATTTAAAACAAACAAAGAAACAATAAAACAAAACAAAACAATGCTGCATAATGTTTTTATTAAAACAGATAGGTTGATCAATGGAGTCAAATCAAAATCTCAGATGTAGTTTCAATACCTGATTTTGATAAAGAGCCCAGAAATATACACTGGAAAAAAGACATCACCTTCAACATGTATGGCTGTTCTAATCAGATTTCTGAATGGGGATTGCCTCTGACTTGAACTCTGGTGTTCCCTATTTGATTGCTTCCCCTTGGTAGGGAAGCCTGGGTGAACACAGAAAAGGGAGAAGCAAGCTATCTGGGTCAAGTCATATGGTGAGCGAGGAGGTCCCCTTCTGTCAGAGATGTAGGGGAGGGGAATAGGGCAGCAGGGGAGGGAAGGTGGGAGTGGGAAGATACAAGGGAGTGGATAACATTCAGTATGTAATCTGAATAAATTAAAATTAAAATATAAAAATGCATGAAGATCTATATCTCTATCTCCCTTCAGAAAACTAAAGTCCATGTAGATGAAACTTCAACATAAAACCAGATATACTGAACCTGACAGAAGAAAAAGTGAACACATTGTCACAGAATGTAACTGGCTGGTCAGAACACCAATAGAGCAGGCATTAGGATTGACAAATAACAAATGGGACCCATGAAACTAAAAGTCTTCTGTAGAAAAGAGTGGCACCATCATAGGTCAAAACCAGAGCCTCATGAATGGGAAAGGATCTTTACCAAGTCCACATCTGAAAGAGGGCTAATATCCAAAATATATCAAGAACTCAAGAAACTAGACATCAACAAACAAAATAATACAATAAAAAATGGAGTAGAGATCTAAACAGAAAGTTCTCAACAGAGAAATCTCAAATGGCAGAGAAAAACAGAAAAGTTCAACATCCTTAGCCATTAGGGAAACGCAATTCAAAATTTCTTTGAGATTCCTTCTTACACATGTCAGAGTGGCCCTAAATCAGTAACACAAGTAAAAGCTCACTGTGATGAGGTTGTGAAATATGAGGAATGCTAATTCAGTGCTGGTGGAAGTGAAAACTTGAATAGCCACTATGGAAATAAATTATTATCTTTATTAGAAGCATTTCATGGAAAACTGGGAATAGATCTACTTCAAGGGCTATCTTGGGCACATACTCAAAGGGTGCTCCAATCTACTATAAAGAACACTTGCCCAACTATGTACAAAGCAGCTTGATTCCTAATAACAAAAAACTAAAATCAATTCACATCCATTTGGGTCTTGGCTTGTCTATGGGGACACATTCTTAATTAATGAGTGATGTAAGAGGTCAAAGCCTATTTGAGGAAGTACCTTTCCTAAGCTTTGAGGCTGAGCTGTGTAAAAGAAGTAGTTGAAGATGAATTTAGGAATAAATATTTACTAGGCTTTGCTCTATGAGTGCATCATCTATTCCTGCAAGAGTTTTGTCTGGAGTCTCCTCAGTATTGGCCAGTAACCTGAAAGAAGAGTAAAAAACACGTTCTTCGTGTTACTTTTGGTCACTGTTTTTTCACAGCAACAGATGAATAAACTATAATACAAATTGGCTCTTGGATGTAGGAATGTGTGGTACTTCTGTGATGGACTTACCCAGGTTGATTAATTTTAAAGGATTGTGGAAATGTTTGAAAGCTGGGATGAAAATGGTAAGAGCATACTGAACTGCTATGCCAAAATTTTGAAAATAAGAATGTCCAGAGAAATATGAAGAATTGAGGTCTGTTTGTTTGAACAGGGTTCTTTAGGTAATATTTTGAATTAATAATTTGTGGTTCCTGGTCAGATTAATCTCAAGATACAGATGGAATTTTAACAAAGGACCAGAACTACCCAAGCAACATTTTTTTTTTTTTTTTTTTGTGAGACAATGGATGGGTAACCTGGGGTAGAGAAACCAACACTGATTAACAAACAAACAGCATTATTGAAGTAAAATCTTCTGGGAAATATTCTTGGTGGCTAGTTTTATGTCAAATGAGCAGAAGCTATTGTCATCTGAGAAAAGGGAAGCCCAACTGAAGAAATGTGCCTGCAGAAGATGCTTTAAGCTGATAATCCTGTAGTGCATTTTCCACTTTTCTTTCTTGTTTAATTTTTTTTTTTTTTTACAATTTAGTCACTTTAATTTCTAATTATAGCTCTGTCCTTTGTCTCCTTCCAGTCACACTCACCCTCCCTCTTCCCTTCTACACTCCTGCCCTAGCCCTCAAATAGGGGGAGCCCTCCCCCCTTACCATTGGACCCCAGCCTATCAAGTCTCATCTAGAATGCCTACATCCACTTCCTCTTTGCATTTTCTTAATTACTAATAGATAGGGGCAGGTCTCAGGCATTGTGGGAGGGAACATCCTTGAGATTAATGGTCCTGGATACTACAAGAAAGCACAATGAGAAAGCCATGGAGAAAAATCCAACACACAGTACTCCTTCACGGCCTCAGCTTCAGCTACTGCCTTCAGGTCCTTGTCCTGTTTGAGTTACTGTCATAATTTTCTTAAATGATGAAAAGTGATGTGGAAACATATGCCAAATACATTCTTTCCTCCTTGACTTGTTTTTGTTCATAATGTTTATCACAGCAATAATTACTAAATAACGAAGACAGTATTTACCCAGAATCAGCACATAAAACTGTTGTTCAGTGGGAAAATGCACACCTAATGTCAAGGTGGTAGACCTTGAAGGTAGTTGAGTTTTGGCATTGTGAAAGGCAGGACAGACCATTGGTGAATGTCTCTGTATTTTAGAAGACACTTTAGCACACTTTGAACACCAGGGTGTCACCTGACTGTCAAGGAAAATAGGAGGGGTGGGGTGAAACCTGCATTAGCCTATGAAATAACTATTATGTTTGGTAGAGGGGAGAGTAGGAGAAATGTAGAAACCCAACCCTTTTGAAGCCTAGAAGATCACTGGGTAAGCACTGAGATTTATAAGGTGTTATATTTGGAGAAGGAATTGGTGGCACCTTTAATCTCAGCACTAAGGGAGGCAGAACCAGGAGGATTTCTCTAAGTTCAAGGCCAGCCTGATCTACACAGTGAGTGCAGGACAACCAAGAATACACAGAGAAACCCTGTCTCAAAAAGAAAATTTCAAAAAAAAAAAAATGTTGCATTTGGTTCAGCTTTGATATGAATGAAACTATTCCTGGTTCTTCCTTCTTGGATTAATAGAATATTTAACTTCATTTGTAATTTACAGGAACCCATGGTTAGATGCTTTGTATTTTTAAAGAGAACATAAACTTTTAAATCATTGGAATTTTGCAGAATTCCAATTTTGGTGAGACTTTTCAAAGTTGGGCTGTGTTTTATATTGTGATATTAACATGAGACCTTGGACACAGGAAACAAAAAGGGTATGTATGTCTTAGGATGTGTATATCTTTGGTAACGGTGACAAGTGATGGAATATAATAGCTTCACCTACCAATTAGGCAAAAACCCAGAGTAAGCTAAAAAGGAACAGTGTCACCTGTGGGAATTTACCCCATCATAATAACACATGCCATGAGTATAGGGCACTTTATTTTTTAAAATATTACTCTTTTTAATTCTTATTTCATTCACTGTGCAATAGTAAGTGATTCGGGAAGGGACATTTGACTGTATAAGAAAAGTACTGAGCATGAACACTGAATTAAGGCAGTAAGCAGATACATAGGTTTATGTTTCAAGCTTTTGAATTGATTTCATATCTTAACCTTCTATAGGCTTTGCCTATTTGCAAACCTACTTTATTTGAGGTTCTTTAAGGCATATACCTCCCTTACAATCCACCTACCTTAGATAGGAGATAAAAGAGGTTAATGGGAACAGAAGAAGTAGACCTTGTTGAATTCAGTTCCTGGGAGCGATTCCCCTGGTGTATTTGGCAGGATTTCAGCAGACCCCAAAGTTGCTGCTGGAACCTGGAACAGCAGGCAAAGCACAGAGCCTTGAAGCCTTTGATGGAGTGATTCTCTCTGGTAGCATCTCGAAGTGGAGCTATGAACAGCCAAACAATACCAAGACCCAAACAGCCCCAGCCTCTTGTTTTGGGTATATATCCTTTTATAGTCTGTAAAAGGATGTGTTTCAGCTGGCAAAAACCAAGTGCCCTTTATGGGATGCTGGGACCTCCAAGTGGATAAACATCACCTGTTCCCTCACAAGTCTGTTCCCCATCCCATACTTAATATCAAAATAAAAACATGTTTACATCCACTACAACTTTCTTCTTTGATGGACTGAACAGTGGAAGATTAAAGAACTGATAGTTCCCTAAGATATAACTGTTCATGGACTTTATTACAACAACAGACACAGAACAACAGACAGTATGGAGAAGGTATCTTTACTTGCTGAGGAGTTAATGCCATTATTGAAAAACATAGTTTATGAATGAAGAAAATAGTAAAGTATTCAGAACATAAGACCCCATGAATGGGTTTTCAAATTGTGAAAAGGCTAAATACTTTGAAAGAAGATATCCTAAACTGAAAATGCTGATGAAAGCTTTTCTTGGTAAAAAAAAAAAAAAAAGTGCCTAAATGTAAGGTAATGTGTTTTCAGGATCAGTCTAGCAGGCACAAAAAGGATACTAAAAATTGGAATTGAATGCAGCCGGACTACATTTCTAGCACTTAGAACAATGTTAGATTGTCTTCTATATTGCCGAATTTGCAGGCATTATACATACACAAATTTGGTGCCATAATGGCTTGTACCACACAGCTCAATAAAAACACCTGAGGCCAGGAAATATGTGGCAGGTTTGGATTATCTATAAGAAGACTTATAGACACTACTACATGATCATGAGAAGGTGAAGCAAAACATGCAATGAATGTCCGTGAAGTTAGAGAAGCTTGGACAAAGCTTGCCTTATTCCAATATTTCTTTGATATGCAATTATCTCTTCCTTCAGGTGTTGAAATTATTATTATGTATCACTCACTCTATATTGGAATCATGTACATAATTTTTAGTTATTTTACAAGGGATCATATTTAGTTGTTGAAGCATTGCAGAAGGCATTTGGTACTCTTGGATTTGGAACTGCATTAAGACAGTTAAAGACTAGTAAGAATTTTAGAAATGAAGTAAATGTACTGTGTGTTCTAAGATGAAAATGAGATTTTAGAGGGGATACCAGAAATGTTACTTGAAGCAATGCATTTGGGAGAGAAGGTGATGTTAATTAACCTTTAGAGATTATAGTGGTTAATCTTCACTGTCGATTTTATTGAATATAGAATTTTCATGGAAGTCCTTCTGTGAATATCTATGTTAGGGTATTACCAGAAGGTTTAACTGAAGAAGGAAGATCCAGCCCATATGTGAGTGGAACTAATAATGAGTTGGGCATTAAACAGAATAAAAATTAGAAAGCAGGCTATATACCACCATTCTTCTATCTATTCTCCCCAACTGGCATACAATATGTTCCGTTGCCTCACGCTGCTGATTCCATGAGTCCCCAAATACAACAGATCATTCTTAGCACTGGGAACTAAAGTAGATTCCTTCTCATTATGTTCCTGTTGCCAATTTTTTGTTTTGTTTTGTTGTTGGTTTTTTGTGTTTTTGTTTGTGTTTGTGTTTTTGTCAAAGCAAACAATAAAGTTAATCCAAAGTACAAGGACAATAAATAGAATACAGCTTTGGCATTCTTATAGATTTATACTCTAAAGTTTTACTCCTAAGGTTAATAAACTGAAAGTTTTTTTTAATAAACTGAAAGTTTAAAAAATGATTTAAAACTGTATCATTGAGGTTATGGGAAGTACATGTATAAACTTTTTTCAAAATTGTGCATTTTCCCAAAGTGTTCACAATCTGGCTGTGATGTATGTGATGTTTGTGTGTGTGTGTGTTTGTGTGTGTGTGTGCAACTGTGTGTTTGTGAGTGTAGTGTGTGTGTGTGCTGATGCTGTTTTCTGTGGCACATTGCTGTTCTTTAATGACACTACACTTTGTTTCTCTACTAACTTGAACAGAAGTAGGCACTTGGTTTTATAAGCAAAGCAGAAAAAGATGTTACCTTGCCAGTTCTAAAGAACTTTGATCATTAATCAATCTTGCACCTTCACAAATTCTGGAGTGCTGACTTGAGATGTCTGCTTTAAGATGCAGAGGCTGTAATATTTGCAGCTCTGTTCCATTTGAAAGAATATATGTACATTCCCTGATTGAGATCTCTAGCTGAGGGCCAAGGTTAATTCATATCTTATTGTTCTCTCTTGTTCATGCTTCCTGCCGTCTTCTGACAGCAATGAGAATGGGACCTAAACAAAAGTCACTTCACTAAGTCCAGAACTCACAGGAAAATGTAAAGGATAATAGCAATATATTGTTTCATATTGATACACTTTTGGATAGCTTGAAATACAAAGTAGATAAGTGCAACACAAATTGATTCCTAGAAGTAAAGCACTGTTAAAAAGACAGTTCATACTCTATGACCTTAGTATTAGAATTGGACCACTGGCAGAATAACACAGCATACAGAATCAACTAAGTAGAGCTCATAGGACCTCATATAGACTGAAACAGCAAGCACAGAGCCTGCATGAGCCGTTCTATGTCCACTGCATATGTGTTGTGGTGGTTTATCATCTTGCTTTTGTGGGACTCCTACTTTTCCTCCTACTGGATTGCCTCATCCTTCCCTGATTCAGAGATTGTGCCAAGTCCTGTGTAAACTATTATGTTGTGTTCAGTTGATATCTCTTGGGAGGGTTGCTCTTTTCTGAAGGAAAACTGAGGAAGAGTGGATCTGGATGGAAGAGAGGTATGTTGGGGACTAGGAGGATTGGAAGGATAGGAAACTGAGGACACAGTGTATTGTATGAGAGGATAAAAAATTGTGTGATAGAGGCTTGAATGTATCAAAGAATCTAAAAGGTTGTTTAAAAGCAAAATTATTATTTGAGGCCAGAGAGAAATAAAAATCATGTAGTATGGGAAATTGTTAAAAAAAAAAAAACAAGTTGGGTGCAACGCAATAATTAAAAATAACAAATTTAAAGTTTAATGTGGTTAAAAATAATCAAACAGTAGATCTCACCACACAATCTCCTCTGTGATTTGCTACTGTCACTTTTATATCATGAGCTGGGTGTGGTGGTGCTCGATTTTTTTCTAGCACTCAGAGGCAGAGGCAGGAGGATCACTGTGAGTTCAAGACCAACCTAGTCAACAAAGTGAGTCTAGGACAGCCAAGGCTATACATAGAAACCCTATCTCTAAAACCAAAAAAAAAAAAAAAATTGTATTTCTCAAACTTTTTGATTTTGAGTAATTTGGCTTGCTTGACTAATTAAATATGACCAAAATGTTGGTGCAGTTCTTAGTAGAAATCATGGTGTTTTTAGTAAATTAATTTTTCTCCCTTTCTCTAGTCTCTTCTTTTTTGGCATGTTTTCTTGTAGTGCACAGTTCCTGTAACTTGAGAGCCAAGTCCCATAAGAAGACTTCACCCAGGTTGTCTAGAGTCCAGCCTTATCTTATGGTCAAAGACAATTGCCGACTTCTCTCAGCATTCCAGTTGCACACCCAAAGCTGCTGAGCACTGTGTATCCATTCCCAATCTATGTGTAACTACATGACAAACCAAAGAATTAATAATAGCTATGCTTTGGTCACCCCTAAGAAAAATTACTTATAACATGGACTGAAAATAAATAGCTTGGTCAAGTAAAGTGCATGTCTTCTGAACATGAGTACCTGTGTTTTGATCTCTGGTAATCAAAGCCAGGTATAGAAGTACACATCTGAAACCCCAGTACTGAATTAGAGAAGATGAGTGGATGTCATTGCCTAACTAACCTATTCCAGTGGATAAACTCCAGGTACATGTGAAAAACAATGGATACATGCATATACACACATATATTTGATACTTGCACACTCACACACATACCCACAAATACAACTCTCTCTCTCTCTCTCTCTCTCTCTCTCTCTCTCTCTCTCTCTCTCTTACTCTTAAACACCACACACACACACATGAACACACACACACACACACACACACACTCACTATGTACATGCACACAAATACAAATCAAATAAAAAGGTTTTAAATGACAAAATTATAAAGCAATGGAATGTTACATTGTTTCTGCCAAGGGAACAAAAAATACAGCATCAAGCTATAGAAGATTACTGAAATAGCACAGGACACTGTATCCAACAGAATACACTCCAGTTAGCTGTGATTTTCTTCATGTAGCTATGCATTTATCCATTTTGTTTCTACCTTTCCTGCTTAGAATGCCTTTCTTTTTTTAAGAAAAAAGAGATAATTCTTTTATACAATATATGCTAAGTACAGTTTCCCCTCCCCCACTCTTCCTAGATTCCTCCCACCTCCTTTCACTTCCATTTCTTCTTAAGAAAAAAAAACAAAACAAAAAAAAACACAGGCCTGAAATATATAAGAGGCAAAGAGAACACAAGATATAATAAGAGAGAGTAAAAACCCTCATACTGAAGCTGGATAAAGCAAAGCAGTAGGAGGAAAATAGTATGAAAATTAGATGAAAGTGTCAGGTATACATCAAGCTAACAGCTATAACATATACATATCTGGTACAAGATGCAGACCCATGCAGTGTTCATGCATGCAGTTTCAGTCTCCATAAGCCAATATGATCCATGCTTATTTGAATCAGTAGGCCATATTCTCTTGTTCTCCATCCCCTCTCACTTCTAAAGTCTTTCCTCCCCCTCTTCTGGAGAGTTCCTCAATCTCTAAGTGGAGGGACCTAATGGAGACCTCAAATTTAGACTCTCTCTCTTCTTGCAGTTTTTATCCCTATGTTCTCATCCTTGGGTATGGGAAGGTGCTCTGAAAGCTATGAAAATCCTGGACACTCACTCAGCCACACAACACTCCACCTACAATCTTTCCTGCCTGAAAAAAAAAATGTGTTTAGACAATGTTGGTAAAGAATTGTGGAAGAGTCCAACCAATGCCTGCTTTAATTGAGGCCCACTCCAGAAGGAGAATCTCATGTCCAACTTTGGACATGTGCAGAAACCAAGAACGACATAGCCTAGAGATCTAAGATAAAATCAAACATGGCTGGTTAAAAATAAAGTCTATTAAATGATTCCTAATGATATTCTGTTATACTGATTTACGTCCAGTTGTTGAGATTCTTACTTCAGCAGCAGGAGGAGCAGGTACAGAGACCCACAGCTAGAAATTATGGAATACCTTCTACTATTATTTTTAGAAACTGATACATATATATGCAAATACATGTATATGTTTAATTTTAATTTTTTCAGAGTTCATTTTTAATTATTATTTTCTTTTCTTACATGTATATTTAGAGTATTAAACATATATACGGTAAACTACCTATAGTACGAAGACCTTGGAACAATCAGGAATTATATAAATGTTATATTAATAGTGTTTTGGCTATTTGTATTTGACAACCTTGAAAAAAACATCTTTTCTATCTCGGTGCATCTAAAATTCTGAACATAAATCATTATCTATCATATCTCATCTCTACTAACTTAGAACTTCTATCTAGACCTAAGTACATCTTAATCCCTAAATAACTAAGCTTAATTGTAAAACTAAATTATCTTGTCTTGCCAGTTTTGATGGAGCAGAGTGGTAGGATTTGCTAAAGGAGGCAGAAGCAGGAGGATCACAAGTTTGGAGTAAGCCTGGGAAACTGCCATATTTTACTGGTGAAAAATGGAGAACGAAATATTGGCTGCATATTATAACCAGTATTACAATATTGTATTGGGATGATTATAGATGGAACATCTTTAGTGGTATTTTAAAAGGTTTTTTTGAAAGTATAGATAATGCTGGCATAAATTAAAATGGTGGAAAAATCACAATGAAATTAATTGGTTTTGTAGGACAAATACGAATTTTATAGGACAGAGAACAGAGTATACTTGGATGAGTAATTCTGTCTCTTTCTCTATCTCTCTCTTTTTCTAAAAAATAATATCTTCCTGGAACCAAAGAATTTGACCTTACTTTGAAATAGATATTGGAAAATGCAATTTGTTAAGATGAGGTCATAATGGATTAGAGTAGAACTTAAATCCAATTATTGGTGTCCTTGTAAGAAGAGTTAAGAACACAGAAATAAGTACACAAGAATATGCCATAAAAATAGAGAAAGAAGTTGGATAGAAGCCACAGCTAAAGAACTCCAAATATTCTCTTGGTAAACAAAAGTAAAAACATCAAAGTAATTATTGATACATGTATCAGAGAAAGCATGGTGCTAAAGATCTAGAATGTCTAAAATTTTATAAGACTATATTTTTGGGCTTAAGAGATTGTTTTTAGTGCTTTAGCAGAGGACCAATGTCTACTTTCAAATATCTACACCAGGCAGCTCAAGACCACCTTTAAGTAAGGTTCTAAAAAACTCAGTTTCTCAATTTTACTTCTACAGACACCTGAATACACAGAATGCTTATGTGTATATTCAGTACCATACACTTAAAATAAAATAAAACAAAAACTTACAGCTAACATAATAAAAATTGAGAAATACATCATTCTATTTTCATTACTTTTAATATGGAGGGTGGTACCATAAAGTAATAAAAAATAGATTATTTTTTAATAGGAAATTAAGGCACTTGATTGCAGAGAAAAGGATGGACCATTGATAACTTGTACATTCCAGGAAAAGTGGAATCATATCTTACAAACAATAAGAATTTTTTCTTCAGACATGATATGTCTTTCATTGATTGCATGCATGTTTTGGTTGTTTACTCAACCCTGGAAATAAGAAAACATGAATTTCTGTACTTACAGAGTCTACTGATAGCAAAGCTATTTATTATGTTTTATAAAGCAATATGACAAAAATCACAACAGATACCATTTAAGACAGGAAATGTTTATTTTGGCTCACCTTTTCAGAGGAAATCATACATCAATCATGTCAAGGCAGGTATGACAAGATACTCACTCAGTAATGGTAGGGGATGTTTTCATAATACATGGGCCATGAAACAGAATGAATCCTGAATAGCCCAGCCTCTATGTACTTATTCTTATCAACCAGTCACAGTTCCTAATGCCTCAGTAACTTTCCAGAACTGTGGCTCCAGCAGAGTAAACATTTAAAATGTGACTATATGCAATATATTACATAATCAAACCCCAAAATTTTGAAAATGAGCATTTGAAACCATAAAGTTTAAAAGAAAGAAAATAAATCCAGTAGACTTCAATTTTATAAATAAAATATAAATAAAAGTTAGTCTCCTGCATATTTAGAATATTTTCTCTCTCAGTTTAAGTGAGCTTAAACAAGATATATTAAATATATTAAATATATTTAAAACATATTGTCAGACAAGTTAAAACATTGCTCTACGAAGCCTCTTAGTACATATCTGGGGTAAATAACAACAGAATAAATTTCTTATTAAAACTGCTCAATCTCTGAGCTGACTGACTTCTATCATCAGTTTTTATTTTATTTTCTCCTTTTTTAATATAGTCCTCCAGATAAGCTGGAGGATCAAGTCACAAATC
Source organism: Acomys russatus (assembly GCF_903995435.1). NCBI lineage: Eukaryota > Metazoa > Chordata > Mammalia > Rodentia > Muridae > Acomys > Acomys russatus. Next base: position 35,916,312 of record NC_067154.1, on the reverse strand, counting down.
TCCAGGTTTACTCAAATTTTCATTAACTCAGCTGGCTTTAGTCTTGCTCAGCTATTTATGGCTTCACACCTCAGGGATAATTGTTGTCTGGAGTATTTACTGATCACTTCAGTAGCACAAGCACAGTAGTACCATATAAGAATTCACATGGATTTCCTGCTGAGGCTTCCAATTCGTTGGTGAAAGGAAGTTGAATGAGGTAGGCGAAACTCAAGGTGTTCAAAAGCTGTAGTGGCTTTCCAGACAAACCAAAATGTCATAAATATGTTGATTTCTGAGAGAGAATGAATAACGGACATAAATTTCATTTTACCACTCTGATATTAGTAAGTGGGATCCAGACCATAAAGGAGATTTGAGTGTACCTACAGTAACGAATCTGTATAGTTAGGATTTTTTTATGTTATTATTATAATATTAGTTGGATGGTAATTGCTGATTTCTTCCAAGAAATTTCTGAAAAAACCAGAAAACTGACCTATCTGCTAAGGAGGTATAAGTGTGCTAGACATTTAGAAATATAATTCGCCTTGTTACATGATCACTTTTTTGCTTTGGCTTCTTAGGAAACTTTGAACCTCATTTTCTAGAATATATGTCCATGATACTTCTATAGTAGAATTCATAGTACAAAAATACTGAGCAGGATTTGAAAGAGAACTGACTATTTACAGTTTAGCCCATTCCTTGAGTTTTCTTTTTTTTGTTTGTTTGGGTTTTTTTGTTTTTGTTTTTTTATATTAATTTATTCATATTACATCTCGATTGTTAGCCCTTCCCCTGTTTCCTCCCATTCCTCTCCCCCTCCCACTTCCCCCCTTCTCCCCTCCCCTATGTCTGTGATTGAGGGAGACCTCCTCCCCCTATATATGCTCTTAGAATATCGAGTCTCTTCTTGGTAACTTGCTATTATTCCTCTGGGTGCCACCAGGCCTCCCCGTCCAGGGGACATGGTCAGAAAAGGGGCACCAGAGTTCGTGTGAGAGTCAGATCTCACTCTCCACTCAATGGTGGAGAATATCCTGTTCATTTGCTAGGTCTTCATAGGGGTTCGAAGTTTACTGCCTATATTTCTCCTTGGCAGGTGCCTTAGTTTGAGGAGGACCCCAGGACCCAGATCTGCCTGTCATAAAGTTCTTCTTGTAGGTTTCCAGGACCCTGTGGGTCCTACTATTTCCCCATTCTTCCATGCTACTCTCACCTAAAGTCTCAATAGGATGTCCTCTCCTCTGAACCACTTTCCTGGTAAGTAAGGTTTTTCATGGGACGTGTGCCTTGGACTACTGTCTTTATATAAGTGAGTATATACCGTTTGTCTCTTTTTGCTTCTGGGTGAACTCACTCATTATGATAATTTCTAGATCAATCCATTAGTGCACAAATTTCGGGAATTCCTTGTTTTTAATAGCTGAGTAGTATTCCATAGTGTAAATGTACCACAGAGTTTTCTTGTGGTGTCCTTGACGTGCAACTTCTGGGAGTGACCATCCAATGACTGGTCACTCATGAATCTTCATAGAAGGCTAGGATCCAGAGGCTAGATAGCCCAGAAACTTAAGATGAATTGAAAAAAATTTAAATCAATGAAACGATTCTTAATGATATTCTAGAAAGATATGAAAATGACCCATATCAAAACATTAGGCTGAGCTTGGGGAATCCTGTGAAAAATGGAAGGAAAGATAAAGGATTATGTTAAGTTATAAAAAGTAATTACTAAATTATAAGGATTTAAGAGCACTCAGATTACAGTGATACACACATGACAAGTTCATGATGGGAAGTAGAAAAATTTAACTAGATAATTTTTATCTGCCCATTACATTAGACAAAGAAGAAGAGTGGGTGGGGGCAGGCAGAGGGGAGGTGGGGTATAGACTAGAAAGAAAGGAGAAAGGGGAAATTGCAGTCAGGATGTTTTATACAAAAATAAATCTATTATAAGACACTCTTGATAAAACTGTTTTAGTATCCTCCTCCTCCACCTTCCTTCTTAGGTTTATTAGTTTTCTACTTTGTGACATGGTAGTATTGAGAATTTGATAATCTTGAATGCTATGAATTTCTTATATATTTACATGTTCTTTGCAATGTGACCTTTTATATCTTAAAGAGCTATACTGATTGACTAATACTTGGGATTAAAAAAAATGAAAAACTACAGTTACTGGCATGAACAACATATATAGATAGGATACAGTCCTCTTACAGAGTTCTTAACTGCTCTCTACAACTGAATATTTTAGTTCAGAAAATTAGCTAGCCTTCATTTCAATAAAGGTCTTAGTGTCTATAAATGTTTTCTTGTAATGCAGACACAGTCATCTGAGAAACTGACTTACACATATTAGGAAGAGTGGCAACATTAACTCATAAGTAGCTTATGTCTGTAGAAGTAGACAACTTGTAGTCAATGTCTGAATCAATTATTTTTTTCCAATTTTATTCAAAATAGATTCTTTTCTCATATGACATATTTTTCATTACAATTTTTCTGCTCAATACTATTCCCACTTCTCTGCCATCCTGATTCACTCCCTTTCTGCTTCTCCTTAGAAATGAAAAGGCTTATAATAGATTCATAATAGCCAGAACCAGAACCAGAGGGTCCTAGAACCCTATGAGAAGAACATCATGATGGATGGATCTGGACTCAGGGGGTTCTGGTCAAACTACTGCACCAACAAAGGACAGTACAAGCAGTAAACATCGAACCCCTACTCAGATCTAGCCAATGGACAGGACATTCTCTGCAGCTGTGTGGAGAATGGGGACTGACTCTGACATGAACTCTGGTGCCCCATATTTGACTAGCTCCCCTTGGTGAGGAGGCCTGGTGGCACTCAGAGAAAGAATAAGCAGGCTACCAAGATGAGACTTCATAGGATGTGATCATATGGTGGGGGGAAGATTCCCCATTCTGTCATAGTCCTATGGGAGGGAATAGGGTGAAAGAGGGAAGGAGGGAGGATACAAGTGATGGGATAACAATTGAGATGTAATCTAAATAAATTAATTAAATCATTAAAAATAGACAATAATAATACATAAGAGTAAAATATACTATAAACACTATCACATAAAAGTTGGATGTCACAAGTTAAAAGAAAAGTGCTCAAGAGAAGACACAAATCACAAACCAGAGACACATTTGTTCACACATACAGGAATCCCATAAAAACACTTAACTAGAAGCCATGATGTGAGTGCAAAGGACATGATATACAGCTATAAAGACCCATTCCGTACTATTCCAATCTCTGTGGGTTCGGGTGAGCTTTGCTGATGTTGATTTAGAGGATATATTTTCTTGGTTCCCTCCATCCCCTCTGGCTTTTTTCATTGTTCTGCCTCCTTTCACTGGTGAATGTTTCAAGTAGCTGATGCAAAATTGTATATGAAAAAACATCAAGAGACTCATTTCATTCTATTTTATCTAATAACTGAAATAGCTCCAATTATATTTGAAGATTGTCCAGGAGCTCAATACAGCATAATAACTTGGTCATAAACAGGATATTGTGACCAAAATTCCCTTCTAGGCTTGGACATGGCTGACTCATCAACTAAAGTATCATGAGTGGATGAGAGTATATGATGCCCATTTTATGTGCATGCTTTGTTTCACTTAATATAATGAATGACATTTATTGCTATTGATTTGCTGTAGTTACAGATAGTAAAAATAGATTCACTACAGAAATATGAAAACAGAGAGAAGAATTAGTCCTATTTCTCTTTCAATGCAACAGGATATGAACTAGTTACTAAACAAAGTCAGAGGAATTGGTCTGAAATTCTCTTTCTTTGTTAGGTCTTTCTGTGCTTTAGGTGTCAAGGTGACTGTGGCCCCATAAGAAATAGGTAATTTTCCTTCTGTTTCTATTTTGTGGAATTATTTGAAGAGAATTTCTATTAGCTCTTCTCTGAATGGCTGGTCCGATATGGAGAAATGGTAACACTCCTCCATTGCTGATGGGAGTGCTAAGTGTACAACCACTTTGGAAGTCAATCTGGTGCTTTCTTAGAAAAATGGAAGCAGTTTTCCATCAAGACCCAGCCACACCATTCCTAGGAATATACCTGAATGTTGCTCTACAATACAACAAGGAAATTTGGTCAACTATTTTCATACCAGCTTTATTCATAATAGCCATAATCTGGAAACAACCTAGATGTCCCTCAACAAAAGAAAGCCCTACTAAAAAACCAGGTAATGGATATTAATATAAAACCAAATTATATTTTTCATCTACTCCACAAAATAACTTAGTTGGCTTCTTAGACAATCATAGTATAGATGTCTGAAAATTTAAAGCAGGTTCAGAATGCTGTGCAATATATTCTAAATTTCCTTGTTTTTTCTTTTATCATAGACACAATCACCAAGGTTAAAAGTCTCAGGACATCTTCTATGATAAGAGACTATGTCAAAAGTACAATTGTGTAAAGGTATCTTTTGTTTTTCAGATATAAATGTCATCCTCAAGGGTTGCTGCGTTAATCTGCTAACCTAGGCCTAGTCCTGGAAGCTTCTAGCCTCCATACAATTTTTTCTAAGCCTAGATTGTATTCAGCTTCTGAAGTTTACTGCTGAATAAACTCATCCCTTCTAGCTCTTTTCTTTCTTTTTCCTTGTCTTTTCTTTTTTAACCCTTGCCGGCTGGTTCAATTCAGCTGTTCTGGCTCAAACTCCACTCCAAGCTGACTGAATCAAACTGGCTACTCTCCGCTTTTGACTGAATTGCTCTTCTTGGCCTCAAACTAATTCTACTTGTCTGGCTCTGTCTCATTTTCTTACTCATTTGATTTCACCTGTTTCTAGTTTGTTCTCCCTACAACCTGTATCTGCATAACTGACGTAGTAAAACTACCTCCATCTCCCTTTGTCCTGCTTTTCCTCTGCATTGCTCTCTTAAGTTGCTCCTCTTTCCTGTCTGTTCTCATGGAAGTTAGGCATATCCCATCTCTCATTCATTCTCTCAACTCTTTCTCTGATTTGTCATTTTGCCTCTCAATTAGACATCACTTTAAAAGATGCATGCTTCGCTCTACAAACTATCTAACCTACTTAGTGAGAAAGCCTATCTTAGAAGAGATGATAGATGGCTTCTCAGAGTGACACATGAAATTATCCACCAGCTTTTACATCCATATATATATGCACACACAAAGGAATTAGTAGTGAATGTATGTGCATATCATGCAATATTACTATAATCATGAAAACATTGAAATATGATACTTTATTGTGGATATTTTGACACAAATTTATATTAAAATATGCTTTAGTTTATCAACAATATGGATTACATTTTGGCTACCCTGCTCAATCCATGGCAGGCTTTTGTAGTTTATACTACGGTTACTAACATTTTATTTAAGATTATATTGACAATAGTCTCTCCACAAGTAGACCAATTAAAAACAATGACAAAAATTATCTTTGGTCCTACAGCCTGATAACATATTGAACTGTTTTCCACTCATGAAAAGATCTAGCATAGTGTTTCTCAGTATTGCCTGTGCGCTGACCCTTTAGTGTTGTCTGGGAGGGTTACTGCCTCCTTCTATGAACCTAGGCCTAGTCCTGGAAGCTCCTGGCCGTCTTATAATATATAGTAGGCCTAGAATGTTTTCAGCCAATAAGACTAACTGATTAATAAGCTCACCCTTTCTTGTTCTTTCTGAGCTCTGGTCTGGGTGAATTTACACAGCTGTTTTGTCTCAAACTCTTCTACCAACTGTCTTATTTAATCTAGCTTCTCTCAGGCCAGAATTGCTCTGTATGGCCTGAAACTAACTCAGCAATGTGCTCTAATCTGGCTTTCTCTCATTTTCTGGCCTGTTCTGTCTTCACCTGAGTTCTTTCTTTGCAATCCCCCTCTCTTACTAACCTGGTAAATCTGACTCCTCTCTTTAAAAAAAAAGACTGCCTCTTAAGTAGTTTCCCTTTCCTTTCCTTTCTCTTCTCATGAGAATTGTGAATATCCTATTCTGTCAAATCTTCTCTGGTTTGTCACCTTTTCTGCCACTCAATTAGACATCATTTTCAAACATGGATGCTTCCTTCTACAAACTAACCTCACCTTCTTTTGGAATTATAGGCATGTACCACCACACCTGGATCTAAGTTTTCTTTACATGATGTTTGCTCTATACCATGCTGGCCTTGCACTCAGATCTATTTGCCTCTGTCTCCTGGATTAAAGGCATGTTTCTACTCCAGCTGGGTCACATGGACTTAGAAAAACTTTTGATAGGATCTCTTGCCAGAGCAGCCATATTCTGAACTAACATTCATCTACACTGATGTTATGGTGACACCCAAGCATAATATAATACTTTTGGTGCCACTTTGTAAATATAATTTGTTTGCTGTTATATATTGTAATGTAAATGGTTTTGGATATAGAGGTTTGCCAAAGGTGTGGGAACTCACAGGTTAAGAAGCACTAATTCTGGTGGGTTTTTATTCAGCATTAAGTCAAAGAATTTAAAGGACACTTTAAACCAGACTTCCAACTGTCACAGCATACTACTTAATGATATATGGATAAATAAATGATGTACATGAGTATAAGGAGAAAGAGATAGCATAAACATATCAGATAAGGTGTTTAAATATACTGTTTAAAATTATTTGACAGCCATGGTTGAAAAGATTAAGGTTGGAAAAGTATAGTGAAAAAATATTTTTGTGAGCTACTTGCAAGATAAACTCATACAATAGTGGCCCAAGACATGAACTAACTGACCAATATCTGATGGGATTTAAGGCTCACTTCAGAAATATAAGCTATACCTGACACTGTCTGGTTACCTAAGACCCTGAGACTAGATAGGTCAGGGACTTATAGAAAAAATTGAAATTACTACTATTTTACCAAAGGAACACAGCAATAGAATAACTCCTAAGGACATTCTGCTAAATCCAGAAATCAATGTCTTATTCAGCCATCATCAAGAAGCTTACTCCTCAGATGAGAAGTCTTAAATACCTTTTTTGTTTGATGTAAAAAACAACAGAAATACAATTATCAATTGAAATTGATACTCATTATTTTCTACATTAATATAGGTCATTCACATCATATATGATCATAGCTCTACTTTATGCACATGCCTGCAATCATTATTTTATTCTCTCTATTCATAAAATTGGTGCTCTGTTTTGTTCATTACTCCACTTTTATTAAACTGACTTTTAAAATATATTTCTAAAATTTCATAATAAATGTTACTTTATTATTAACACTTAACACAAGCATTTCCATAAAATTTTATTTTTTTACATCTAAAATTGGGTGAAGTTGGGTTCCACTAAAAAAATAAATAAATAACAGACAGCGACAGCTTTTCTTTCAACATAGACAGCTAGGTCATTATAGAAAATTTTTAGGATATATATTCATAATGAAATGCAGAAATAAACTGTAACTATTGATTTTATGATACTCAATTTTATCTAAGCTATCTTCAATGTTGAAGTTCATTGTTTTATATATTTTCCTATTTTTTATATTGCAATATGTATCACTGATTACCTGTTGACTTAGATCGAGTGAAATGACATGCTCCCAACAAGACTGAAAACTTGTGTGTATATATGTGTTATCTTTTACACTTTCTTGAGTGTTCGAAATTTAATTTTAATATGACAGCTATGGGTAAAATCTATGTCATACATCACATGTTTTTAAATTACTAAAAACTAGATATTTAAATTTTCATCAAATAAATTATGTATATAAGAGTTGATAGCTACATCAATCAAGTGTGCGTAACATTCTATAATTTATAATTGTGTTTGAAAATCACCCTATTGTCAACGAATATGTTCTATGATGTCAATTATAATAAGTGAAAGAGAAAATAAAATAAAATATGCAGATGCCTGGGGAAAGGATTAATGTCATCCATTTCCATAAGGGAACCCCCCATTAAGTGGTGATTATGTCTATTTGATGAGGCCTTAAAATGCTCACTCATGCTTTTGTTATTTCACAATTAGGTTACGACGATCTCCCACTGGCGTCTGGCCCACATGGAAACGGCATGATGTCCTGCTGGAGTAGAATATCTCTCTCCAATTCTCCTTGAAAATGACAGCAGTCTAAATATAGTTTCATGATCCTTTTATTATTTTTACTGAAATTTCAAGTTAAACAGCTTACTGATCCTGAAAAAAAGTCTTAAAACATTTTATTGGCATTGGGGTGCTGAAAATTGATGTCTTTCTTAATTTTTTTTTTAAACATGTGATGAAGCAATCTTTCTTATTAGTTCAAGGTTAACTTACACTTGTTATATATTAAAAACTTATAGTGTTGCTATTTAAACATAGAATTCTCTCAATAAGTGTATTTTACATATGCAAAATTACATTAAGCTTTTAAAATAAGAAGACTAATTTAAAGATGATACTTCAACATAATTACTGCTATTTAACATTTAAGTATGTTGTCAGAACGCATGGTATAGCATAATAGATTTTTATACGGTATGATGTATATTTTTTAAGTGTTAGCTTTAGTACCAAAATAATCTTAAGCATTATGTATTTGAATTTCATTTGCTAAATGATATATTAATGTGAATCTCAAACAAAAAGCAAATGATGCCAAATAGTAGATTATTACAATGAGTAAAAGCGTATACATGTGCAAAAGGTAGTACAGAGAACTATATCAGGTGAAGTGCTGACTATGCCATCATAGATACTGGGGTTTATATTCCTGCACCAACATAACAAGCCTGTCTTTTTTTGTGTTTCTGTCACCCCAGGTCTTACATGGATTAAGAAGTAAAATCAAAAGTTACTAGTTTCCAATCTAGTTTAAAAAAACAATAAAAAAAATAAACAAACAAAATAAAAAACCCAACCCCACATGCCTCAGGTACAAATAATTGCAATTTCTTCAATGAAGAGGCAGATGCTGACAGAGAAGGACACCAGACGCCATTATCTGGTCTGTGCCTGTACAGGTACATACACAGGATTGTATTTACTCACAGAGACTCACAAACATGTTAGAAACCTGTTACATTTTGTTCATGGCTATTAGAATCATTGGTACATCACATTTATTATATAGAAAAACAGCAGGCGTCATAATGTTTCTCAGAAGCGTTTGCTCTCCTATGCTAAAAATCACCTCAGTTCAATTGCTGTTTTTACATTCTAGTTAAATAATATCTTGAAAACCATTTGTATTCATCTAAAATTAAAAGATATGTACTATGTTTAACTCTTGTGTTTCTTTAGATACTATTGTTGTTTTAATAGAATTACTTATGACATGGTATTTTTTTAAAGTTTGATGAGATAAATTATATGTATATATATAAAGCATATACACATGCACATACACACATACAGACACACTATATATACATATATTTACACATATATATGTATACACCATGTGTACTAACAACTTGTACTGCAGTGTTAGTTAGTAGTAATTATGTTGAAATATTATCTTTAAATTTATCTTCTTTAAAAAGGTGAATGTATTTTGCATATATAAAGCACATATATTGAGGGAATTGTATGTTTGAGCAGCAATTCTGTAAGCTTTAATATGTGACAAGTTTAAGTTTATCTTGAACATAAAAATATCATTTCATCATATATTTAAAAAACTAAAAATCATATAATATTTCCTATTGTGCTGAAACGCAAGAACCCCGGGTTCAGGCTTTTAGTACAAGACAACAAGCAGTCTTGTTCAAAATATTAATAAAATAGCTTAAATATTCTTTTTATTTTTTAGAAAATACATTGGAATGTTTGTGCTAAATTTTTCTTTTTAGCCTTCATTTCTCTGATTTTGATAAGAACATGTGGTGACTTCATTGCCTGCCTTTTGAATAGCATTTGCTAATATACCTCTGAGTTGGGGGTAAGGGTTCTGCATAATTTATACACTGAAGCTCCAGAATGTGTTGCAATATAAATCTTATTTAGCAGGACTAATGAGATATTGACCGCTTCCTCCATCCTACACAGTGTCTTCATTTTGTACCCGACACAGGTGATAATGCTGGCAATTGGAGATTTTTCTCCTTGACAAGATAGGACAATGCAAATCCTCTTTCAAGGAAAAATATGAATTGAGTTACCATATCAATCAGATGTTTACATGGCAAAGAATATTACTGTGGCATAATTTGAAAATACGTTACGTTTTAATTAAAACAATTGTTTCTATTAAACTGAAAGTATATTCAATTACATGAGGATGCCAATTGGAATTAAAAATTACCAAAAAGGAAAAATAATGTTCTGCTGCTTAGTAGTTTATTACCTATTTATTGCTCATTATTTTCTAGCACCATTTTTTGTGAATATCAAGTTTCTTGATGGCAAGTTATTAATGCATATTTCATTTAAATTATATTTATTGTTAAACAGTGAACATTCTGATATAGTTATATATCTTATTTTTTAGGAGAAACATATCTATGTCTGAGATGAGCTTCATTATTTCTTATATTCTATGGTTAATTTTTAAAAATTTTGTTCTCACTTTTATACAAGGTAATAATAGCAAATATATAAACAAAAAAATTACTCCACACAGGTGATAAAACTAGCCATTGGAGATTTTTTTTCCTTGACAAGATAGAAAAAATTTTAATCCTTTTTATGATAGGTCAGTTCAAAACCTCTTACAAAAAAATATGAATTGAGAAATGTCAAATGGACATGACAAAATGGGTAGGGAAATGTTGTCAATGGTACACAAAGAACTGTAGGCAACTGAGAATAGCTGTGAGTCTAAGAGGTGATCTTGTCCAGGGAAGAACACAATTGATTGTTCAGTGTCAAATCGCCAGCCCTAAAACATATAAATTAACATTACCCAGACTGAGTAGGTTATATTTAACTGTGTGTGTGTGTGTGAATAGATATTCATATCCATTACAAACACATACATATGATATTCTCTGCCGTGCAACTGATTGATATGGTTACTCAATTGAGGCCACACAGAAACATCCAGTTAGGGGAAAGGGATCCAAAGGTAGGCAGCAGAATCAGGTAGCCTCTGGTCCTATTCTTATAGGTCCCACATGAGGCCCAAGTTGTACATCTGTTAAATATTTCAGGGCACCTAGAATAGTCCCATGGGTGCTCACTGGTCTAGCTTCTATAGAAGAAGAAATGCCAGTCTACTTGATATCTCAAGGAGGGTTGCTAACCATGAGAAGTGTGGGGGATGGGAAGGGGGAGGAGTGTGGGGGAGGGGAGGAGAGGTGAGAGGGAGCTACTCCTCAGAGTGGAAAGAGGGGAACTTTCTACTGGGATATAAAGTAAATTACTTAATTAATAAATGAAGAATCATGCAAATAAACCCATTGCCTAAGGCCCAAAACATAAAATACTGGAGTTTCCTTTCTCTTCCACACATTTGTCAACCCCTAAATATAAACAATGCTCCTCTAAAATACCTGACACTTTGAGTAATGTGATTTCAATTTAATTATGTGTTTCTTTCACACTGTATCCTGTAGAGATATTTTTCTATACTCTAAGCAAATTTAAATTTAAAAAAGAACATGCTGTTGTTTTAGTATAAAATGTGTTCCATATACTTTCATGTTTAATTAACTAATTCCCAGATAGTGGTACTGTTTGGAACATTTGTAGATTCTTTAGGAGATGGGGACGTTCTGAAGAAAGTAAGTCACTGGGGGTGAGCATTGAGGATTTATAGATTGGCTCAATTTCTTGTTCAGATGAAAACATTCTTGTGAGTTATGAACGAAAATAAATTCTTCTCCAGATTTCCATTTCTCAGTTACTTTATCACATCAATGAAAAAGTAACTAACATATTTCCTGAGTGAGGAACTCTAGCATATACTCAGCAACAATGAGTATGCTGTGAGTCTATGTCTCTACCGGATGCTGGTAACAATTGCAGAGGAAAGATTACCACACAGATCACGAACAATCAGCACGGACAAAATTTGCTGAAGTTTTTTTAAACTTCCAGTCTGTTCCTATTGTATCACACATTTTATATGCTCTCAAATTGTACCATGGATATTAATGCTTCATCAAGTATAACCACAAAAATGGATTGGCACTCCCCTCAAAAATCTCCACTGTCATGGAAATATTTGTTTTTATAAAGGGCCTTTCCCCCCTCTTAATCTTTTGGGCTTTACATATTTCTTTGGAGAAATAAAGTTTCTAGATTCTATAACTAGCCTTGATTAAGGAGTTTGGTTTACCCAGCCTACATCAGAGGAGAATAAAAGTGAGATGGAGCATCAGGAGCATGTGAATGAGAATGGGGTTCTGAGCCTGCACATAAGATCATCTAATTTCCTTTTATTCTCTGGACTCAGCATGCGAAAGTTTCACATTTTGAGATATTGATTTTTGAGTCCCATAAGGCATGTATATTCATTGCAATAAGTTAAATAATTTACAGATAGATATGCTTAGAGTTTCTTTTACTTTCTAGGTTGTTCCATTACAACAAAAACACAATTATAAAATAATTTAGGGAAAGTTTAGTGCACATTTATTCCTCTTGAAACTTTTCTAAGTTGTTTATCAAACATTGAGCTTTACAAATCAAAATAGTATAGTAGCCATTTCCTGGAAATTCCTTCTACTCTTCATGCACCAGTTACTCAACTCATTTCTCTGTAACTTGGGAAATAGAGATTACTTCAATTTCATCAATTTTGTATAAAGCAAAAACAAACTTTAATAAAAACCCTTTTAATTAAAAAAGTATCTGGAGATACAGTGCAGTTGGTAGGACTCCTTGTCTTCCATGTATAAATGCCTGGGCTTAATCCTCAGGATAACATTAAATTGGTCATGCTAATTCAGGCCTGTAACCCCAGTTCTCAGGAGATGGTGACCTGAGAAGGAAACATAAACTACATGGTAATACTTAAGCTAATGTAGGAAACAAAGTCCCATGTTAAGAAATATACAGAGAGATATGAGAAATATACTACATAATGATAAATATGAAAATTATTCATACACTCATATAAAAGCTTAGCTATTAAAGAAAGATGTAGAGGAACTTCAAGTGACAGCTGACACCACTACACTATATAAACTAAATTGGACACCATGCTGGAGGATGTGGACACTGAAATGAAGAGATGAAGGAGGGATCGATTGTTTGATAATTGATTAAATTTATGCTTTGACAATTTCATAAATACATTGTTCAGGTATTTTTTATTGCTGTGCCAATCAGTGCCCCAGTAGCTATCAATTATTTACCAAAGCTCATCGGCTAGAGATAGAATGACGGGGCTTCACAACCATTCATATATAAGTTATATATTATATGCATATATAATAAACATATATATTATACACTATTTCCTATATGTACATATATAACATATATATATATGTTAACTATATATGCACATATCATATATAATACGTAATGATATATGTGTATATATAAGATTTTAGCACCCTCCCTTACCTTTCATCACACCCTTCCCTCCATAAGTCTGCTTCTATCTTCATACCATTTCTCTGGTGTTATGATTCGATTCACAAAACACTTAAATTATTTAGTCCTTTTGACAATTTGATTCACTTTATTTTGAAGATTCTCATGTACTTCCTCACCTTCTCCCATATCTGCCACTTTCCCCTGCTCTATTAACTTTATGTCTTTATTTTTCTACAACCCACTAAATGCCACTATTGCTACCTATACGCTCTTAGATATATGTCCATACACTGACACTGGAATGTGTTAGCCCTACCACAGTCCAGAATCTTAAATAAAATGTATGCTCCCTCTCTCAACTACTATGAAATATTTACAAAAACTCATCAGCTATGGATGGGTTGCATCCCCATATCAATGCTAGGAATTTTTTTTTTTTTTGTCTGTTTTGATCTCTCAAACTTCTTTAGAGAAATTTCTTCTCCTTCTTCTTCTTCTTCTTCTTCTTCTTCTTCTTCTTCTTCTTCTTCTTCTTCTTCTTCTTCTTCTTCTTCTTCATTTTTATTTAGCAGACAGCAATAAATAACCAGAACCACAAATCATCAAAGTCCAGTGAATTGATGACTTTGGGAAGAGTTCTGCACTAAATGAGGCATCTTTAGCGCAGCCCTTTCTCCTCAAGGCTCTGGAGTAGTATAAGAGGAAGCATAAAGCCTATTATGGCCAGAATTCTGTTGTAGTGGAAAGGAGGACATTTTGTCTAGTGGCTTGTTTGCCGTATCTGAAACCATCTCCATAAGGAGTTTCTTTGATGCTCATCATCCTCTTTGAGGAAGGCTCAGTGTTGCCAGGAGTTAACCTGTCTCACTGTTAGCTAATATTTAAAATAATAAAAAACATTTTAAAATTCCATATCTGCATCTCTCTGAGGTTTTTGAAGACCTTACCTAGCTATCCTACCTTGTCTTTCTATATAACCATATATATCTGTCACACCTAAGATACATATTTTTCTTTTATTTTTTATTATGTTTCTTTTTTAATATATACATTTATATTATTACACATGGGTAAAATAAACTACATACAGCAGGAAGAACCATGAGACAGCCAGCAATTATATAAATGTTATATTCATAGTGATTTGGCTATTTGAATTTGGCAAAATTGAAGTAAACATCTTTCCTAATTTGTTGGGTCTAAATTTCTGAAGAGATTAATATCTATCATGTCGCATCTCTATTAACTTAAAATATCTATCTTGATTAAAAAACATCTTAACCCCTAACCGACTAAGCTTAATAGATAGACTAAATTATCTGGTCTTCAAACCCATCAGAGACTTGAGAAGGGATAAAACTTGAATACTTGATTGAACCAAGAGTTCAGGCTAGCAGCTTCCAAAATGAAAAAATGACTGAGACAGTTTACTGCCTGAAAAGTCACCCAACATTCTCTATAACATTGGATCATCATCTTCAGACTTTCATTTCCACAACAGAGAGAATTCTTACTAAAAATGGGAGGCTTGGATTCAGGCTGAGTAAGAGGCCAAACTCTGCCAAGACAGGATAAATAAGTCCGCAATAGTTCCTGCCTCACAAATATTTCTGTCAGATATAAGGGGCCAGAAGGCTGGAAAGAAGTTCCAACGTTATAGAGTTTTGGGTGACTATTTAGGTAGCAAACTATCTCTGTCATCTTCTCATTTGGAAAGCTACT
Organism: Acomys russatus; assembly: GCF_903995435.1. Classification (NCBI taxonomy): domain Eukaryota; kingdom Metazoa; phylum Chordata; class Mammalia; order Rodentia; family Muridae; genus Acomys; species Acomys russatus. Next base: position 35,901,134 of record NC_067154.1, on the reverse strand, counting down.
AACCTGCACTCCCAGCACAGTCAGATAATCAAGTTTATTCCTTCTCAAGTCTCTGGTGTAGTTGAAGACCAGTTAGCTTAGTTTTACAATGAGGTTTAATTGTTTAGGGGTTAACATGTTTTTAGGTACGGATAGATGTTTTAAGTTGGTAATGATAAGATGTGATGGAGACTAATTTACACTCAGAATTTTAGATGTACCAGGATAGGCTGTCAAATACAAATAGCCAAAACACTAAGAATGTAACATTTATATAATTCCTGATTGTGTCATGGTTCTTCTTGCTACAGATAGTTTATTGTATATATGTGTGATAATACAAATGTATGTGCAAAAACTATTAAAAATTAGATATAAAAAAGAAAGCTAAAAAAAGAATATTATGGCCAAAGTAAATAACTACAAGGGAAACGTGCTTTATAATAGCAGTACAGCAGCTGTAATATAATTTTAAAAACAGGCACAAAACACTTTCTTTAAAAAATGTTAGTGTACTTTTTATTTTTAAGTGAAAAATAATTACATCACTTTTCTTTCTCCCTTCCCTCCCTCCAGGTCCTCCCTGATCCCCACCTTTAAACCTCTCCCATGTCTCTCAACACTCTGAAATTGATAGCCTCTTTTTCTTTGATCATCATTTTTAATACACATATATGTGTGGTTTGTATGTATGCATATGAAAAAATTAAGATTTAACCTTTTTTGTGTATGTGCATATTTTGCTTCATGTATGTGTGTGTACAATACACATGTCTGGTATCTAATGAGTCAGAAGAAAATCTAATGTCCAATTGAACTTTAATTAAGGGTGATTGTAAGTCACTAAGTAAATGTTTTGTACTGCACTGCAAGAGCAATTGATGTTCTTTATTGATAAGACATCTCTCTGGGCCTCTGGCCCAGACACTGATATAAACAAAAAACATCTATTTAGTCATGAATTTTAAAACAGGTATTGTATTTGGTTGGGCTCAGCATTTGGCAAACCACTAAAGGCAGTGACTATCACTATTTATGAATCACTATTGAAGTTCATCAGGTAGTAATAGGGCCACTGTGAGGCCCTACTTGATGTATGGTTTGCTTTTAATACACAAAGCCTTGTCTCAGTGCTGTGCAGGATCCTTTCACTACTGTTTAAGGGCATTTTTACTATAGCTGTAGGATGCCCTGATAATACCATTCTGTAGCCTTCTCTCTGTCTTCTTGTCATTACATTATTTTAACTCCCAATTTTGAGATGTTACAGAACATTAGGAGGATTGATATAATGTTCTGCTTATGGTCAAGTACTTAATTGATATTTGTTCTATGAATCTGGAACAGTCATGACTGACTCTGTGTTCACCACCATTAACAGCAAAGATTCTTTGATGAATAATAATAAGAGGAGCTAAGCCCCAGAAAATTTTGCAGAAGAATGGGGAATTTTTAGTGTCAGAGGACTTGGTAATCTACTTCAATACACTCTTTTTAATATGTGTCAGGAAGCTGTGCCCATTTAATATTAACACTATGGTCATTTAATCAAGACTTGTCCAGTAGAAAAATATTTGACATACCAGGGTGGTTGGAAAATTTTTTTCAAGGCACTACTGCTAAATGAAGAGATACAGGCAATTAATGGCTGCTAGGAGAATGTAAATTGGTCTTTTCCAAGAACAAGTTTTGTGACAAAATTTCCAACCTCAATAACTAGCCTTAAATACATATACACCCAAACAAAACTGGAAGACTATAGATAAGAGAAGCATGGGACAATGGCAAAGTAGAAGGATCCAGAGGGTCCCAGAAACCTACAAGAAGAACATTATAACAGGCAGATTTGGGCCCAGGGGTCCCGCTCAAACTATGGCACCAGCCAAGGACAATACAGGCGGTAAACTTTAAACCCCTACCCAGATCTAGCCAATGGACAGGACATTCTTCACAGTTGAGTGAAGAGTAGGGTATGACTTTCATACGTACTCTGGTGCCTCATATTTGACCACGACACCTGGATGGGAAGACCTGGAGGCACTCAGAAGGATAGCAGGCTACCAAGAAGAGACTTGATTCGCTATGAGCATATAAAGGGAGAGGAAGTGCCGCTCAGTCACAGTCATAGGAGAGAGGAGTAAGGGGAAAATGGGATGGTGGGAGGAATGGGAGGATACAAGGGATCAGATAACCACTGAGTTGTAATATGAATAAATTAATAAAAAAATTTAAAAAAAAGAATACTCACACATGAAATTTTCAAATATTTTAATCATAAAAACTGAAAATAAAAACTAGGTATTTTTGTATAACTGTGAATAAGCCTAGTTATCTTATGGGTTTAGACAATAGCAGCAGTGAGTTACCTCCTAAATCTATGACCTCGAAGCCAGGAGGTTTTGACCAAGATTACAGTACTTAGTGTGATTCTTTTTCATCGAATGGGTTAGAAATCCAATTGGAAATCAGTTGTTTACTCAAATGGGTAGTTCTGATGGGCAACTAATGTGAAAGGCAATAGCCAGTTTCTTAGGGTTTGTCCCTGAATCCTTTCTTATGTTGTTCTTCAAATAATGGCCTTTTGAGAAAATGATGCAGTCATGTAAAATATCTACATTCTATTTAGTTCAACTATTAATTTTTGTCTGTATAATAGTTTTTCTTTTATTTATTCTTCCCTCATACAGCAATATTTTTAACTGGCTTACAATGTAGTATAATAATAATGGAGAATGGCTAGAAAAGAAAAGACTATAATCTAATCCAAGTAAACTTTCAAATTCCTGCTAAGATCTCCCCATAACACTCTTATCTTCCTGTTCCCACAGGACCTCTCCACTAATCAAGATGTAATGTGAATAAGTTATAATAATAATAATAATAACAATAATAATAATATAAAAAGAAAGAAAAAAGAGAGAAATGTGTATATGTGCACATGCAACTATTATATAAAGAAAATACCGCCTCATTAAGTTTGTGTTTAAAATAAACTGTTTCCCTCATAAAAAAAAAAAATTTCCCCACCCCCTTTGCTTTACGTCTGTACAGTACAGACAAGAGGAAATACCTGTTACATTGGAGTTTTATGAGAGTAAAAATGGAGAAGGCAAGAACATTTTCCCAGGCTCCTTCTTCATTTTTCATGTTTTCTCCATTCCCTTTCACTTAAATACCAAGTGACATAATCAGAGTCATGAAACAATCTAATTCCATAAGCACATTTTTAATTTGTGTAACAAGCAACGGGAGTGGGCTGAGTATTGAAATCACCAACACACTATTAACACCTTGCAGGAAAAAACATTTGTGTCCCTTCTAGAACTTGAGTATTCGGAGATATCTCCTGATAATGAAAATACTTGAGCACCGGACTATACCAAATGCTCAGTATTGGTAACAGAACTTTAGGACAGCACAAGTTAAATGAGCACCCATGTCAAGGAAAACCAATCAATCATGTTTAAGAAAGGAGTCAAGAGCAGTAGTTTAAACGTTTACTTAAATAACGAAGATAAGAGTAACTGGAATAATTTTATTTTCTTTTGAAAACATTAATTATGTGTATATTTATATAATGAATAACATAGCAGAGAATCTGATAAGTGAGAGGATGCTTACGAATTCTGCACTGGAAATAAAACTCATCCCTTTTAAACTGTGAGACGGAGAAAAAAAACTTACAGGCCCTGAACTTCAAATCTTCTCTCAGTAAGGAGAGCGTGCTATGTGATATTCATATGAGGCTGCCTCTGTAATTTTGAGGCAAACCACAGAGAAATGATGAAAGATAGGGCTACCTCTACGTTATTCATGGTAGAATATTTCTAGATATTAACATTTTCATTATTAAAGAGCAGTGCCAATTTCAGAGTTACATTCTTGTATTCAATAAACTAGATCTTCCAAGTTATAAAAATATATATTATTTATGAAATTCAACAAAGCCCCTTAATTTACAGAGGAAAACTATAGGCTATAAACATTTTTTACTTCAATTTTCCCTGCTTTATTATACCATCTTCTATAAAAATGAAAAGGATATTTTAATTACAAGGTCAAAGCCAAAGCCTTTGGATTTGAATATAAAGCAAATCATTTATTAATTTCAGTTTCTTTCTTTCTCGATCTCCCCTTTTTTTCTGGTACACAATCTTCCATCATTTCATAGATTTTTATCCACTGGCTTTTTTGAAATGGTAAGGTCCTATATCATCTGTAACCACTCAGAATAACCTGTCAATCTAAAATCTCCTTTTTACTCTCCTCTTACTTACATCCCTATAGTATTTGAAAACAGGTCTACTTGCCCATGGACTAATATGTAGGTCTCTATATGAATTCTGTATAATGTAAAATGTTTCTAGAGACTAAAATATGGAGACTTCCATGGTAAATGCATAAAAATTCCAGATATAATAATATTACAACATGATGTGTAAAATATTGACTATACAGAACCTGAAATGTTTTACTTATATAAAAACAGTTTTATTTATTGGTGAAAATATGGGATTAGTTTTACAATTAAGCTTAGTTGCCTAGGGGTTAAAAGTTCTTAGGTCTGGAGAGATGTTTTAAGTTGATAATGATGAGATATGGTAGATATTGATTTACATTCAGAAGTTTAGACACACCAAGATAGGAAAGATATTTTCTACAAGGCTGTCAAATACAAATAGCCAAAACACTAAGAAAGTAACATATATATAATTCCTAATTGTGTCATGGTTCTTCTTGCTTTAGGTTGTTTATTGTATATATATGTAATACACACACACATATGTAATACACATACACACACACACACATATATATAAAATGCTTAATTTAAAAAGAAAGCAACAAAAATATGGCATTATGTAACCAAATTCATATCAATATTCTGTGTGCCTAAATCATTATTTCATACATAGTGTTTCATGGGATGTTACCAGTGTTAACATTAGGGATGTGGAGCTGTCTCAGTCAGAAATGTTATTGCATTGCAAGCACTAAAACTGCAATTCAATCTCTAGAACTCAAGTAAAAAGAACTGGCACAAGGATGTATGTATGTAATCCCAGCACGAGGAAAGCTAAGATAGGCTGATTATTTGGCTCACTGTCCAGTTAAACTCTTTTGCTTCACCAGGTTAGTTCAATAAGATACCTTATGTCGTAAAAATGAGGACCAATGTTTACTGCACGATACCTTTGAATAATCTCTGATAACTTCACACACACATATATACACATGAAAATTCCTAGACTGATCTATTTCTATCTATCTATCTATCTATCTATCTATCTATCTATCTATCTATCACATATCTACGTATCATCTGTTTATCTAATATATAATGCTATATGTCTGTATGTGTGTGTACATATGCAAACATACATACACAAAACTTGTATTAACATTAATTTTTCTGTTATGTATTCCATTAAGATTTTATCCTTAATGTATATACATATATATGTATGTATCTATATATACTATATTCAATAATTCTAGAGAATAAAGACAAAAAATTAATTGTTAAAACTCTACAATGTAACTACCCCGATTTGGCCATGTATAACCTGATCCATGATGAAACATGTTCCCAAATTATCCTGTTTCTTTACAAATACAACAATGCCTAAATGTTGTTGGTGTTTTCATTAGCTCACTTGGCTGAGAATTTTGCTTTTGTTTAAAATACCATTAATTAAAAACTTGGTAGCAATTGGTTAGCTTATGTATTGGTACTAAGTCATAGTTAATGTTAAAACTGCATCTGAAAGTTAATATTGAAAAAAAAATTAAACTATCCAATAATACATAATTATTAGAAAAAACACTACTATCCTAACACAACCACTAAAAACCTGGGGTAAGATAAGAATTCAGCAACACTGTTCCCACATTTGTCTTAGGGACAAAATGTTACTCCATGGTAGAAAATTACTAGGGAGTTAGCTACTCTTGCCATCACACCTTCGTTTAAAAAGTGCTATTTGTAATCTGCCTCAAGAACAAAGTCATTTGGTGTTAACCATTATCCAAAATCTATTTACAAGTTAAGAGCTCTCTGAGCCTCCAGCTATGGAATCATGGTAGTATAATAGATGATGTGCATAGCCTTTGGAAAGATGAAGGTTACTTATTTATAAGCTGTTTTTCTGAGGATGTATCATTATCTATCAATCTTTAGAAAGCCACTCACCTCTCCAAAGCAGTTAACTAGATGATTGGGTTCTGATTATACTGTTTCTGTGGGAATACTGGCATTCTCAACATTTTTTTTCCTGCTTCCATCTTTAAGCTGTCTTCAAATAATATTCATATATAAACAGCAATTTTTGCTGTTGATTAGTACCAGCAGGGGAATTATGACTTTTTTCTTTAAAATATCAACACTGCATAACTACTTAGTCAAAGGGCCTAACCTGTGTTCCAATAGTGAATGAACCACTCTGTTGTATGCAATAAGAAACAATGATGCGAACCTGTACTTGCATGTGAAATGTACATGTGTCTTATAGGAAAAACAATGATTATCCCAAGTCCATAGCAGTACACTGACAAGCCTTGAATACCATTATGTGGGTAGTAAAGTGAGCATAATTTATATTAACCATTTTAAAACTGATCATATTATTCTATGTCTAAGAATAAAGCCAATAATTTTTTTTCAAATGAAAAATATATATCCTTTTTTCAAAGTGATTAGAAGGGTCTACTAGTGATGCCATTGTCTTAGTTCATGTTTTATTACTATGAAGAGACATCATGACCAAGGCAAGTCTTATAAAGAAAAACGTTTAATTTGGGACTTGCCTACACTTTCAGAGGTTTAGTCTACTTTTAACATGGTGGGAAATATGGTAGTATCCAAGCACACATGATGCTACAAAAGGAGCTGAGAGTGCCACTCCCCATTTGCCAAGCATTCAAATACACGAGTCTCTGGGGAGCATTTATTGAAACCAACACAGCTATTTTTCACATAAATAAAATGTTTAAATGCATTGAAAAAGATAGCATGAGCTACTGAGACTGCTTCTGAACATTGCTTTAGTAATCTGATAACAATAAGAAAACATAATTTCCCAACAAGGCCTTGTATTCTTGCAAACTGCATATTTATTTGTGACACATAATATACGCATCCATTGTGTAATGGATAAATAAAGTTAATAATATTTATTCTCTCCCATGTGTACCATTTTTTGTCATTCTGAAACAGAGTTAAGCAAAAAGAACTTCCTGCTAATTTAAACAAAACAGATAAAATGATAAAATTTTGATTGAACATAGTGAAATTTAATGTGAAATTTAAAAACATAACAAAAGAAAAAACCCAGTGTTTAGGATGATGGATATTGGTAATGAAAATTGAAGTAGTGAAACTTGGGGAGATGTTGGTCAATGGCTATGTAACTTGAATACAAAAGGATAAATAATCTACAAAGAGTTACTGGCTCATATATGTACTGATTTCAAAAACATAATTGCTAAGAGAACAAAATTTAAATGTCCATTCATACTTTACTTCCTATATGGTGACACATATGTCAAGGATAATAAACAGCCCACTCATGAGGCTTAATTTGTCAAAACAGTATTATGCATAATGACAGCAGGTGGTAATCCAGAAAATGCAGGTGGGAACCTAAATAAAGCGCATGAATCATTGTAGTGCTTAGAGACATAGGTGCTGATGTGAGAAACTGTACACAAAGGGGCCAGAGTGGACTGGCAATTTCTGAAGACCATATAATCAAAGAAAGAAGAACTTGTAATGAAAATATAATAGGATGAGAATATATAGGGGGACGTAATCCCCCTCAGGAACAGTCATAGGGGAGGGGAATAATGGGAAAATGGGGGGGGGAGGAGGAATGGGAGGATACAAGGGATGGGATAAACATTGAGATGTAACAAGAATAAATTAATAAAAAAAAAAAAAAAAGAAAAAAAAAAAAAGAAAATATAATAGGAATAAAAGTCACACTGCTCGCAAGTAACAGTATTTTAGAGACTGTACAATTAACCCATTCCTAGAGATGTAACAATCTTCAGGCACCAAAAGGACATCTTTTACTTCAGCTTCTTGAACATAACTAATAAAAACTTGGTCATGTTTTGTGCCCTATTGGTAATAAAGTTGACATTTCTCCTTTCTTTGCTCAAAGGTTATCTAGTTCCTCATATTTTTAGCTGCTGAAAAACAATATAATTTGACTCCAAAAGGTACTTCCTTAGAAACTAATTAAGAATTGTTACATTATTCTTAAACATATCATTTCTTTGCTTAGAAGAAGAAATATTGGTATATACTATTTTAATAGCAAATAGTGACTCATAAGCAAAAATTATTGCAACCTGAGGAAAATTTTGAAGCATCCTTAGTAATAAGTACAGGTGAAAATTAGTTGATCAAATTAATTACTACCAGTGATTTTCTTACATTTCATATCATAAGAAGAGTGTATCCATCATCCACCAGCGTCAAATTTCACTGCTTTACCATAGTACATATATACTCCAAAATTGTAGCAAAAATTCAGTAACATTTATATTAGCCTACAATGAGCAGAAACACAGTCATTTTTAAATATTTTATTAATTAATTCATATTACATCTCAATTGTTAGCCCATCCCTTGTATCCTTCCATCCTTCCCTCCCTCCCTTTTCCACCTACTCCCATCCCCTATGTCTGTAACTGAGGGGGACCTCCTCCCCCTGTATAAGCTCATAGGGTATCAAGTCTCTTCTTGGTAGCCTGCTATCCTTCCTCTGAGTGCCACCAGGCCTCCCCATCAAGGGTGTGGTTAAATATGGGCACGAGAGTTCTTGTGAAAGTCAGTCCCCACTCTCCACTCAAAGGTGGAGAATGTCTTATCCATCTGCTAGATCTGGGTAGGGGTTCGAAGGTTACTGTCTGTCTTGTCCTTGGCTGGTGCCATAGTTTGAGCAGGACACCTGGGCCCAGATCTGCCCATCAATACCACCAAACCAAATAACCCAATTAAGAAATGTGGCTCAGAACTAAATGGAGAATTCTCAACAGAGGAATATCAAATGGTTGAGAAACACTTAAAGAAATTCTCAGCATAGTTAGTCATCAGAGAAATACAAATCAAAATGACACTGAGATTCCATCTTACATCCACCAGAATGCCTAAAATAAAAAAATTCCCATGAACATCTTCACTTACCAAGAAACTGGAACAGAGGGGAGGATATCCTATTGAGACTAGAGATGAGAGAAGCATGGGACAATGGCAAAGTAGAAGGATCCAGAGGGCCCTAGAAACCTACAAGAAGAACATTATGATAGGCGGATTTGGGCCCAGGGGTCCCACTCAAACTATGGCACCAGCCAAGGACAATACGGGCAGTAAACTTCAAACCTCTACCCAGATCTAGCCAATGGACAGGACATTCTCCTAGTTGAGTGGAGAGTGGGCTATGACTTTCACACATACTCTGGTGCCTCATATTTGACCACGTCCCCTGGATAGGGAGATCTGGTGGCACTCAGAAGGATGGCAGGCTACCAAGAAGAGACTTGATACCCTATGAGCATATAAAGAGGGAGAAAGTCCCCCTCAGTCATAGTCATAGGGGAGGGGAGTAAGGGGAAAATGGGAGAAAGAGAGGAATGGGAGGATACAAGGGATCTTATAACCATAGCAATGGAATATGAATAAAGTAATAAAAAAATAAGAAAAATAAGAAAATATTCAAGTGACACCACATGCTGGTGAGGATGTGGAGAAAGAGGAACACTCCTTCATTGCTGGTGGGAATGCAAACTGTCCTACCACTTTGGAAATCTATCCAGCACTTTCTCAGAAAAATGGGAATAGGGCTTCCTCAAGACCCAGCTATTCCACTCCTTGGAATATACCCAGAAAATGCTCCGCCACACAGCAGGGACATATGTTCAACTATGTTGATAGCGGCCTTATTCATAATAGCCAGAATGTGGAAACAGCCTAAGTGTCCCACAGTGGAAGAAACTGTGGTACATATACACTATGGGATACTACTCAGCTATTAAAAACAAGGAATTCTGGAAATTTGTGGATAAATGGATTGAGCTAGAAATGATCATAATGAGTGAGTTAACCCAGAAGCAGAAAGAATCAAATGGTATATACTCACTTATATCTGCTTACTAGTACAAGGAGCATGTCCCACGAAAGCCTTCACTTACCAGGAACCGGGACAGAGGGGAGGACATCCTATTGGGACTCTAGATGAGAGAAGCATGGGAGAATAGCAAAGTAGAAGGATCCAGAGGGTCCTAGAAACCTACAAGTAGAACATTTTGATAGGCAGATTTGGGCCCAGGGGTCCCACTCAAACTAAGGCACCAGCCAAGGACAATACAGGCGGTAACTTTAAACCCCTACCCAGAACTAGCCAATGGTCAGAATATTCTCCACAGTTGAGTGGAGAGTGGCATATGACTTTCTCACGTACTCTGGTGCCTCACATTTGACCATGTCCCCTGGAGGGGGAGACCTGGTGGCACTCAGAGGAAGGACAGCAGGTTACCAAGAAGAGACTTGATACCCTATGAGCATATACTGGGGAAGGAAATCCCCCTCAGGAACAGTCACAGGAGATGGGAATAAGGGGAAAATGGGAGAAAGGGAAGAATGGGAGGGTACAAGAGATGGGATAACCATTGAGATGTAACAAGAATAAATTAAAAAAAGAAAAAAAGAACCACAAAAAAAAAGAAGAAAGAAAAGAGAACACATGTTGATGGTATCTATATGAATGGTTTAGAAACTAACATTTGTGTCTGAAAATACTATGTTTGTGGGCCTACAATAAAACACCTGTTTACCATCCTTAAGTGCTTGACACTTTGATTCTAGTTAAATTTATTTAATACTATGGGTCCTCATAGATTTCAACACATAGATTTGGAGAACACTTTAAATGGTTCTTTACCTTATAATCACCAGAATCCAAAATCTGATACTTAAAATACATAGCTTTACAATCAAAAGATTAGGGTTTCAGTCAAATCCCTGGGTAGGAATTTGCATTCTAAACTGCCAGAAAAGTCTTAAAGTCAGTATCTAGGATAGAATTACTGGTAAAAAAACAAAGATCTATAGTTAATAGTTTATCCAAAAGAGTCTATTAAACATCTTTCAAGAAAATAACTCTAAATAAAGATCTCTTTAAGATGATAGAAAATTCATAGAGGCACATACCTTTTATCCCATCCCTCAGAAGGCAGAAGCAAGTGGATCACTGAGTGTTCAAGGCAAGACTAATCTACAAAGCGAATCCAGGACAGCCAAGTCTACACAGAGAAACCCTGTCTCAAAAAATATTTCATAGAAACTGTTTGAAGATGTAGATTCTAACAATGTTATCCTTTGCTGTTGTCCAATCTCTCTCACTGGGTATATGCTCTGCGTATTGAGGAAAACTTTTACACTATTATTCCTTGAGAATTTCTCACTTTACTTGGTAAAAAACCATGTGCATCTTCTTAAATGTGCATTGTACTGACTCTAAGCCAAGTGAACTAGGAAATTTAAGTAAGGGCAGAATGACATACTACTAACATTAAACCCTTATGTTTCATTTTTTTCTATTTATGTATAAAGAATGATTGCCCAGTTGGATGTAACAGTTAGTTATGAGGATATCCACACCCCCAAAATAAGTGAGAAAGGGAATGTCTGTTTACATTTCCCTTTCAAATATCAATACCTCCAATTATAAAGAAATGTTTAGTGTCATATGGACATTAATAATAACATATTTACATAAATTTATATAAGATGTTCACACTAAAATGTTTGAGGTAAGTGCAACGACAGAATATTATAGCATTCATGCTACAAATAAAAATAACAAAGCTATCTACCTTGGTGATATTTTTCTTTTTTTTTTTTTCTTTTTTAAACTTATTTTAGTCTATTCGTAATACACCCCAATTGTTATCCCCTCTCAGGTATCTTCCCATTCCCACCCTCCCTCCTTCTTCCCTTTTATTCCCCTCCCCCTATATCTCGGACAATGGATCATCCTAATACTCAACCTTCAGACCACAGCCTATCAGGTCTACTCCAGATAGTATACATCCCATTTCTCTATGAATGACCTTCCCTCCAAGGGGAAATGATCAAACCACAGGCACCAGAGTTCATGTCTAAAGCAGTGCCAGACATGGCTACCCCTCCAACTACGGAGAATGAGCTGTCCACTGGCTATATATACTCAGGGGTCCTAGGTTCTCTGCATGTGTTACACTTGCTTTGTGCATCAATTTGCACAGCCCTCCCCAGTTCCAGATCCACAGGCCTTAATGGTCTGTCTCTGTGGGGTTCCTGAACTCTCTCAGTAGTTCCTTTCCTCCCACTCTTCCATACAACTCTCAGCACTCCGCCCACAGTCCAGGTGCAAGTCTCAGCATCTGTCCAGATCCCCTGCAGGGTAGAGTCTCTCAGAGGATATCTATTTTGAGCTAATTGTCATTTAGAAGTGAGTATAGGCCTGGCGTGTGTTTGTGGGTTTGGGTTACCTCAGTCAGTATGATCTTTTCTAGTTCTGTCCACTACCTGCAAATTTCAAGATTTTTTGTTTTTAATAGGTGAATAGTATTCCATTGTGTAAATGTACCACTGTTTCTCTATCCATTCTTCCACTGAGGGGCATATAGTTTTTTTCCCAGATTCTGGCTTTTACAAATAAACCTGCCATGAGGAAACGTCCTGGCAGTATGGTGGAGTATATTTCGAGTATGTGCCTATGAGTGGTATAGCTGGGTCTTGAGGTGAGACTATTCCCAATTTTCTAAGAAAGTGCCCAAAAGATTTCTAAAGTAGTTTTACAAGTTTGCACTCATACCAGCAATGGAGTAGTGTTCCCCTTTCTCCACATCTGAGGCATTATGTACTGTCAATTGAAGTTTTGATCTTAGGCAGTCTGGTAGGTGTCAGCTAAATTTCAGAGTCATTTAAATTTGCATTTCCCTGATAACTAAGGGCTTTGTGCATTTCTTTAAGTGTTTCTAGGCCATTCAGTTTTCCTCTGTAGAGAATTCTGTTTAGACCTGTATCCCATTTGATTTTTTTGGTTTGGTGGCATTTTATTTCCTGAGTTCTTTACATATTTTGGATATTAGCCCTTTGTCACATGTAGGGTTGGTAAAGATCTTTTCGCAGTCTGTAGGCTGTCATTTTGTTTTCTTTACAGTGTCTTCTGCCCTACAGAAGCTTCTCAGTTTCGTGAGGTTCCATTTGTTGTTGATCTTAAGGGTGAGTTATTGGTGTTCTGTTGATGAAGTTGTCTCCTGGGCCAATGAGTTCAAGGCTCTTTTTCAGTTTTCGTCTTACAGATTTAACGGATCTGGTTTTATGTTCAGGTCTTTAATCCATTTTGACTTTAGTTTTGTGCAGGGTGATAAATATGGATCTATTTGCATTTTATGAGCATTTGATTTTTTTTGAATTTTAAATAACTATTTTGCTACAAAGGCCCCTTTTATCTAAATAAGAAGGAATGATAACTTTTTTCAGTTTATAAGTAGTTATAATGAACTTTATAATTTTTTAAAGCTTCAGAAAGTTATTTATAGTATAATGCTTTATATTATTATACATAAATAAAATAAACTGCATACAGCAAGAAGAACCATGAAACAATCAGGAATTATATTAATGTTACAGTCATAGTGTTTTGGCGATTTTTATTTGACAACCATGAAGAAAACATTTTCCTGTCTTGGTGGGTCTAAAATTCTGAATGTAAATCATTGTCTATCATATCTCATCTCTGTCAACTTAGTACATCTATCTAGACCTCAAAACATCTTATCCCCTAAACAATTAAGCTTAAATGTGGAACTAAACTTTTGGTCTTCAATCCCATGAGGGGCTTGAGAAATAATAAAGTTGATTACCTGAGTAAACAGCAAGTGCAGGTTAGAAGCTTCTGAACAATCAGCCAAAACTGTCTACAATAGTGGAGGATCATCTTCAGCCTTCTGGCCCAGGATATCTCACATACATATTTGTGAGGCAGGAACTATTGAGGGACTTCTGCAGAGACTGATGTACCAAACAAGGACCATGCATGGTGAGGACCTAGACACTTTGCTCAGATGTAGTAGAAAGGCAGCCTAGTGTCATTGTAGGTCCCACAATATAGGGAATAGGGACTTCTTCTGACATGGACTCTGTTTCCCCATTGTTGATCAGTTCTCCCTGGCTGTAATGATAATTTTTTGTTTGTGATATATTTTATTATCCTACTAATATAATTGAGGTCAGAAATTTTGCCTCACTTACATTTATAACAATGGCATCAAGCATAGTTTTGAATTATGTTTTTTATATAATTGTATGTTATGTGAATAAAGGAGAAGTAGAATGTATGATCAAAACAGGAAAAAAAAGAGACAAAAAAGGGAAATGATTTACCCTCAAATATACAATTTCATCATTATTGGTCAAATGAAGACAAAACAAAATTTTATTGATATTTTATTAGAAACATTTTTATTAGAAAGTGCCATGTTAGCAAAAAAATAAAAACAATTTTAAAAATTAAAATAAAAATATTTTTATAAAGCCACGTTGATATCCTATGAGTATATAAAGGGGGAGGAGGTCCTCCTCAGTCACAGTCATAGTGGAGGCGAGTAAGGGAAAATGGGAGGGAGGGAGGAATGGGAGGATACCAGGGATGGGATAACCATTGAGATGTAATAAGAATAAATTAATAAAATTAAATTAAAAAAATAAAAATAAAATAAAATGATAAAAAAATAAAGCCATGTTTAGCAAAATCAAGTTTGTGTAGCCACAAGTCCTTCTTTATAATTGCTACTTTGCTATAACTAATGACCTTATAATTCTTTAATGTCAATTACAACATTTTCTTGTGTTTTTAAATGATTTTTTTTAGTATCAGTTAGAATTAGCTATGTCCTGTAATTACTTCATTTTATTATTAATATTTTATCTAATTAAAGAGCAGTTATATTGAGAATATAGAACATAGGCTTTCATATATTAGAAATGTCTTTGTAAATTTAAAATTCATAATAAGGCCAACTTTTCTTAACATTCATTTTTAAATCTATGAGATTACATTAACTTACATTTGACAAAATTATATTAAAAAATAGAGTTCTTGCCTGCCTCAAAGTTGATCCATAGGCACATTGAATTAGACAAGCATTAATTTGTTGAAGGCAAGTTACAACTCTAAAAATTCAACCTTATTTACAACCAATAATATATTTAAATAACAAAAAGTGAGTTTTCTTACTAAAGTGTTAAAAATGATGATGATTTTAGAAATAGTGAACAATATGAAATGTCATAAACTTATTTATTATTTTCACAGTTTCAAGATGTATAGAGAATAATTTTAATTATTTTTATCTTATGCCTGGTTTGTTAACATACTATTTTATATAAATAATATTTTATATTCTAACAAAAGTAATGCCAAGAAATTTCTCCCTTTGCCAGGCAATCTAACACTATATTTGCCCTGAATTGCTCTCTGAATCCTATTATATTTAAACATCCAAAAACCAGACCTTTTCTGCCCAAGGAAGCTAATTAAAGAGTATCTAGACACCACATATACACAGAAGAGGACTGAATAATACATGAAGATTGACTGAAGTCAATTTCTTTATATTTTTATCTTTATTCATTAGGGAATTCTACAAAGAACAGGAGGTTGAAATGTAGAAATAAATCCTATAAACCTTGCAGTCATTTGTGGTGCTGCATTAGCTTTGAATCTGCACATAGGAAGGACGTCTGGGCTGTAAAATTGCAACCAGCAAGCCACGCAATTTCTTATTCTTCCATAGTTGTGTCCTGTAGGATCTCTTGATTCATTTGCACCAATTGTTTATCACGTTCAAGTTGTCTTCTACATTTCTTGCACCTGGCATCAGAAATGATACATACTAGTAGAAAGCTGTTGTTGTTAATATCTCTCTTGAATGCCTAACACTTACCTATTCATCCAGAAAATATTGTGGTATTTGAGCATATGCCAAATCTTAACAGTTCTGGAAGTAGAACAATTAATTACCAGTGCCTCTACCTCCAAACCTTATTTCTGTTATAAAGGAGTGTAAGTATAATATTTACGATAAATAGTATGTTACCAAGCAATAACATTACATGCAAATTTAATGAAAATAGGAGCATGGGAAACATTAAAGTTAGAATAGTTTATATTTGTTACTCATAAATTAAAATAGGGAACTGAGGCACAATATTTCACTAATAAATTAGATTGTCTTATGTATTTATAATTGTTTATTTAAAAAATTCAATATGCAACTTCATTGTAACAAAACATTACAAACTAATGGGTTTTTTTTTAACATTGCCACCAACAAAAAAATAACAAGACACACACACAGGAAATAAAATCTGATGAGGACATAATGAGACTCAAACTATATTTTTCCACTTTCTGAATTTTGAGTAGTTCCCCTTTATTATTTATTTCTTTTATATATGATATGGAAATATCGGTTAATAAATTCTTATTTAAATATAGAAACAAATGAGAAATGGTATTCAAACAATGTCAGTGTTTTTTTTTTTTTTTTTTCCTTTTCTTGAACTTACTTTCTTGAGGCAAATCAAAACTTCTTTAATTGTTGGATTTTCGAGTATAATTCCTCATAAGACCTTCATTAATTAGCTTTGACTTTGAGGTTGAAGGTGCTATATTGATTGTTTGTTAGCATGATCAAACAAAACAAAATGAAAATATTAAGTTTTTAAACTTTAGACTTCAGTTAGTAATAGAAAATTAAAAATATAATCTTTCAAAACATTCCTACAATAAATGATATCATGTTTCAAATTATTATATCAACCCATTACACTTTTAAAATTCTCATCCTTAAATTATGTTCCTAACCCTAACCTTGATGGCTCAGAGATCTGTGTGAAAGAGATGGTGGAAAGATTGCAGGACCAGAGGAGGTAAATCACTTCAAAAAAAGAGGGGTTTACGTGCATCGCTAGTGAGATGCATATATGAACCTCAAATGACTATGACAGCATGTACAGGATCTGTATAAACTCGAGCAAAGAAATGCTGCTCCTAGCCAAGGAAATAGGAGAATATGATTGTGGTTAAGCCAGGTTCCTATTATTGCTCTCATACCTTATAAAACTGACAATTCTTCAGACCAGTTAGAGAACAAACAAATGCATTACATGCAACAATGCAGCGGCATGTATCTCTTTACTTAAATGAGCTTAAAGTAATGTAAGTCACTAATTTTTGCAAGATTGTGTTAAGAACTTACGTATCATTAGTTTTACTTACATTCGTATTGACTTAAACTGCTAAGTAGTCTTGAGATAAGAATACAGGCTTTATCTGCTAACTACCTGATGTCTGACATTACTCCTGTAGAGACATGAACAAATACATACACACACCAGATAGGGGATGGACCGGAGACCAAACATCAGATACCATAAAAGTCCTACTAGATATACTGGTGATTCTTATAGAGGTCACTTATAAGAAAATTGGTGAGTAGATACTTAATGGAACGGAAATAACTCAAAGCTATATAACCAAAGCACCTAACTGCATAGATACCAAATCGGAAGAGCCAGAAAGCAGTCCCAGGCACACTGCACAGCTTGATGATAGCATAAGAGTTGGGAGGATTTTTTTTTTACCTCTTTCCAGGATGTTCAACTGATCTCTGTTTCTTCCAGGTAGTTCGATTTGTCTAAGTGTTTTCTTTGTACAGATTACATATGCTTTGGGGAAAGTGGGACATAGGAAGTCCTGTTAGTTTGGGGAAGTTCCTGAAGTCTTTGAGATGTTTAACTTTTGAGCGTATGAAGCAATGCTTCAGAAGTCAGTGCTTCAGCTTCTAGTAGACATGGGCTGCCTTAACTCTTCCTCTAACACCCTGTGTTTGAAGGAAGCGCCTTCCATGCTGAGTGGCTTTGCGTCCGAGGATACTGCAACACAACACTGACTGGAATGAATGAATAGCAAGCCTTTTCTGAAGCGAATTATTTCCATTATATAAGGCATTTTCTTAAACTTTGTAGAAATTAAAAATCAAGTCAAAACAAAGTAAACTATGTTCATAACCTCAAGTCTTAAGAATATGTTGCATGAGAACAATACATAGAAAAAAAATTTTTTTAATTAAAAAAAAAGAACAATACATAGTTGGCTGGAAAAGAGCAAGTAGTGTAAAATTTACAATGCAAAATATGCAAGCAATCTTGCCTATGCTAGATCCTTAGGGATGAGCTGAGTGAGATTCCTGGTGTACAGGCTCGAAGAGACTTAGCTGAGAACAGCACACATCAGCATTACTGAGGTTACTAATACACCCGAAGTTATCCAGCCTTTGATTGTCAAACTTAAAAAGTTTTCATTTATCTTGTAAATCTTATAATTTGAATATACAATTTAGAAATATATATAGTTTTATGATAGTTATCTGATAGTTCTTTAATGCCTGGATTTAAAATGATTGCAACTTGGCTTATACTCGTTTGATTCTCATGATAATTTACCACCACATGGGCCTAATGATTTTTGCCTCCAAACTAGAAAGTCAGTTCATTATAATATATGCTACACCCTGCTCCTCCCCCACCAATATAAAACAGCAACATAAATCATGATTCACCTTGGTCGTGTCCTAGTGAACAGGGATTACATTTGTTACCCTTGACATAAATAAGTGGTGTCCTACAGAAGACAAGACTTGCATTTGTAATATAATAGCTTAGAAGCAGAGATACCATGATGTTTAGTGTTTAAAATCTATTTAAGTTTTTTTTTTAATTTAGCATGCACTGCCTATCCATACAGTGTGAATATAATTTTATGTTGATGCCAGAGACGCATCACTACTAATTTGTGGTGATTCAGTAGGAGGCGAGGCAGTTTTAATGTATTCATTAATGAGACCGTTATTTCACTAATGAGGCCCACAATAAAATGATTTGGATATATCATATATACCTTATATAACACTGTCTGAAAAGTAAACTTAAAAGTTTAAAGATAAAGGGTAAGAAGTGAATGAAAAGATAGATATTTAGCTTTTGTACAGACAAAGCAATGAAGTGCAGTAATGCAATAGTTGCTCACATAGTAAGGCCTCAACACTATTATTAACACATATGCATATCCTAAAACTCTGAAGCATTTTCTACTTTCAAGCCTAAAAAATTATGTATACATGTATTTCAGAAGTCAATGCTTAAACTTCTAATAGACAAGAGCTGTCTTAACTCTTCTTTTAACATCCTGTGTTTGAGGTAGTTTAATTTAATGTTGTTCATGGTACAGGATACATAATATTTGCGAATTAAATAATTAAAAAGTTGTATTTTGTATCATTAATTATATTCATGATTCTAGGTAACTGTCAGGACCACCCACCTCCAGACCTCTTTTATCTTATCAATACAAAACTTCATACACAGTAAAGAGAAACTGCCAGTTCTTAGTTCAGATACACTTTAGCAAAAAAGAATTTCCCTTCATCTTACAGTGAATATCATTGCTTTGGGGCATCCTTTTCAATTGTAACTTATTCTTTTTGAAAAGCTTTTCTAATTAAGAAAAAATTTTTTTATTTTTGTCTAGTTTACTTTTAAAGGATCATTTGGAGATAGCTTTAAAGGCAAGAGACATAAATAGAACTGAAGATTCCATCCACAAGCCACTTATTTTTGTGATTCTATTTTTATTCAATGACTACTTGTTCTCTTAAATGTTGTGTTGTTGTATGATACTTAGTTCTTATTTAGTTACACATAGTGGAAACTATTTGATGACTAGAATGTTAGGAAATAATATATTTACCAATGTGTATAAACTATCTATTTGAGAATATTTCCAATGTCACTGAGACTGCAAAAATACCATCCATATAGATCAAATGACAGGTGAAACAAATAAAGATAAACTACTAAGTTGAAATCAGTTGCCTATTGGCTTACCATGTCTGGTCAAACAGTTCATCTTGAATGGATATACTTATTGCAATTAATTTTTAAAAGCTATGACATAAAATGGGAGAACAACATAGTGTTTTTTCATTTTGTATTTAGGTTTTCCAGTAATATCTTACTTCTAATAATTATATTAATAATAAAATATATTTTTTTATTAATTTATTCTTGTTACATCTCAATGTTTATCCCATCCCTTGTATCCTCCCATTCCTCCCTCCCCCATTTTCCCATTATTCCCCTTCCCTATGACTGTTCCTGAGGGGGATTACATCCCCCTATATATTCTCATAGGGTATCAAGGACTTTTCCAGAGATGGCAGACTTTAGGGAAAACTACACATAGATAAGACACACTATCATCTTCTGACTGAAAGCCAAGAATATCAGAGAGATAAACTTCTTGTTTTATACAATTGTAGTGTTATCATTGGGAGAATAGGAACAGTGGATAACAGGAAAATTTCCAAGCCAGGGACAAACTGTCTAATACCCATTCAGGATAGTACTTTAGTGAAAGTTTGCTGCTAAGCAACACAAGGTATAAATGGAAGTGTGTTGCTAAGCAGCATATTTCATCTATCAATGCTGAAAACATTTTTGGGGAGTTAATGCAACAAGGACCTAGCTCATCATAACTTCTATGCAGCTTTTACAAGTATAAGAAGAGGAATCTTAAAAATTAAATTGAGATATTAGATGATACATATTCTCTACTACAGTTCAGAGGTTGACAATACTGTAATGTCAATAGATTCACTTCTATGTGACACTTGTTTAAACAAAATTGTAAGATTGAGAAATGGTTCAGGTGTAATATATTTAAAATACCCAAAAATTATATATAAAAATTTACAGTAAAGTGTCTGCATTCCTTAGGGGTAGTTATAGTCTGCCTTTGTAGAAAAATAAAACAATAAGGAGAGAATAGTAATCGTTTTAATTACTGGGTGTATATTATTACTAATTAGTGGTAGTAGCACATCCTCTCAGTGTGTTCAGTCACCTCTTCTGGAAAAGATAGAGCTGTTTACTCTTCATGTTCTCTCAGATATCTTGAGAACAATGAATTTCACAAGCTCTGTGTTCTCTATCCTATTCTGTAATATACTAGTCTTCCTTTGTTCTGATGAAGTCATCATTCAATAAAAATATGTCAATGTTCACCATCTTTCAAGTTTTCCTATTATCCAACTACAGGGTTTTTTTTAGTTATTATCTATTATCACTATTAACTCAACAGTTTCTAGGCTCCATTTTCAAGTGATTTCACCTAGAAAGCAGAAGAGAAAGTAGTCTTATTATATGTAAATGTTATATGTAAATATAAACAAATTCTTTCATTGGCCTCAGTTTTCAGGATTGTATCAGTCTCATTCTTCTGCTGAGGGACACTTAGGCTGTTTTCATGTTCTGACTATTAATGAATAAGGCTACTATAAACATGGTTGAGCATATGTCCCTGTTGTATGCTGGAACATCTTCTGGGTATATTCCAAGGAGTGGAATAGCTGGGTTTTGAGGAAGCCTTATTCCCAGTTTTCTGAGATAGTGCCAGATAGATTTCCAAAGCGGTTGTACTGGTTTGCATTCCCACCAGCAATGAAGGAGTGTTCCTCTGTCCCCACATCCTCGCCAGCATGTGGTGTCGCTTGAATTTTTGATTTCAGCCATTCTGATGGGTGTAAGATGGAATATCAGAGGGGGACTTATTTATTAAACATTAATCTGTAAACAGCAGACATTAAATGGTTACTGATTTGATGAAGTGTTTACTGGGAAGGATATAAAATCAACTTACACACTTCTGATTTGGAAAATAAAAATGTCTTCAGTATATATGTATATATATTTGGATATATATATCCTTATATAATATATGTCACACAATTTTTAATGCAATTATATTTATTTGTATTTCTTTTTCTTTTTTTTTTATTTTTTTTTAATTTATTTATTTTTATTAATTTATTCTTGTTACATCTCAATGTTTATCCCATCCCTTGTATCCTCCCATTCCTGCCCCCCACCCATTTTCCCATTATTCCCCTCCCCTATGACTGTTCTTGAGGGGGATTACCTCCCCCTATATATTCTCATAGGGTATTAAGTCTCTTCTTGGCTACTTGCTGTTTGAGCTAGAAATGATCATAATGAGTGAGTTAACCCAGAAGCAGAAAGAATCAAATGGTCTATACTCACTTATATCTGCACACTAGCCCAAGGGGCATGTCCCACGAAAGCCTTCACTTACCAGGAAACTGGGACAGAGGGGAAGGCATCCTATTGGGACTCTAAATGAGAGACGCATGGGAGAACAGCAAAATAAAAGGATCCAGAGGGTCCTAGAAATCTACATGTATTTCTTTTTCTTATACCTCTACATTGTAATAAACTGCATGAAGTTGTAAAGTAGAAGATGATAATATTAAATACAAAACTATGCCTAATAGTATGGAAATTTATGGATATGAAATATCTGTAAACCAGAATAAGAATATCAATTAAAGAGAATGATTTGATGTGCAAGCCACCCTTCTCATTATGAAATAGCTACTACTCATGGAGACATCCCTTACACATAAAATAATAGGGTTTCACCATAATCATGACCTAAGTTTGCTAACTAAAAGCAACTAATTAGGAAACATATCACTAGCCAAATGAATCCCATTTATCCCAAGGCTTCTTGAATGTGGCTAAGGAGTTGTGGAGCTAAGGCAGGTAGGCTGTGGCCACCCTATTGCCTAGATGAAAGAGGATCTTTGCTGGCTATTTTTTATGTGATTTACCTTTTTGGTTCCATCTTGCCTTCAAAACCCAATGTTTATACATGTTTTTTCACATAAATTAACCAAAACTTTAATTAATTTTTATATGATTTCATCTGTCACTTTTTAATACTATGTCAATTCTTAATTGAAACTGAAATTTTTCATTGCTAACCTGAAATGCATAAACTCAAAATGAATAAAATGGAGAAGATAATTGAATCTTATATATTATAAGCAATAAAGAAATGAAACTATTTTAAGGCACTTTGGAAACATATTATCAATCAGAGAAACAATTTTAAGGAAGAAGTTTTTTCAAATTAATTAAATGATTTGAAATATAATATGTTTACTTGTTGTAAAGTTCCAAAGGTTATATAGAGAAATTGTAAGATATATCAGTTTCACACATTCTTTTGGATAATTTACAATATTAAGCAAACCTAACAAGCATAATTATCATACTAAATCTAGCAACATATTATTTGAAATTTATTTTTGGGAAATCAAATCTACAGCTCTACAATGTAGTGATACATAACAAAATTTCTATCATTGTCTCAACATTAAACACACACACACAATATATATATATATATATATATATATATATATATATATATATATATAAGTATTTCTATTTAAATTCATAGCAATCATCTAATAACTTCTAGATTTGAAAATGTAAATTAAAGGTTTAGAAATCAAATCATAATGAATTGTTAAGAATATCATAACTAGAAAAGCTTTTATGATATCATTTTAAATCAGATGTAATTTAAAATAAAAATTACATATCTGTAAAGATACAAAATGCATAAGTTATAGTTTCTAAATTTTGTATAAATGGATTAGTTGCCAGTAAAACTTTTCAAGTTGTGTTATCATTGAAATCATACTTTTTTCAAGTCATCCATTGCACAGATTACACATCATCATTAGACATGTGAGGAATACAAAAAGAAATAGAGACAGCTAGCTCATAAGTATTAATTGAAACAAAAAGAATAAAAATTGAAAAGGGAAAAAATATAACTGTAATAGTAAATGGCAATTAATTAGCAATTTGAATATGAAATACAATGTAATACAATAAATTAACACATTTTTAAATATAGCAATTATTAAAACGCATGTACTGTAACTACATGCCTCAATCACATCAAATTATAAAAGATTTTAAACCTTTTAAAATTTGCTGTTATCATTTTTCCAACTAACATTATCATTAACTATGAAAAAATATGTAAATATACATAAACACATATATTCATATGTTTGTCTGAGTGTGAGTGTGTGTGTGTGCATGACTTAACCTATTGTCTCATAGTGGAGCTCAAAATATCAAAGCATGAAAAAAAGTTTAAAGAGCAGATTAATCTTTGTCAATAAATAAAATAATAATAAAATTAGAAAACATTACATGATATTTTTTGTTAAAGAACCCCGCATTATAAAAATTGTTCAAGTAATTAATATTTAGGATTCCCTTTGTCCATAACCCTTGTAATATTAATAGTGAAACTTTAGAGAAAAAAATAAGTATACTGAAATTAAGTTTAAATAAACATTTCCACCCATATCTGAAAAAGTTTAAAGCATTATTTTAACCCATTGCACAAAAAATTGCAAGATGCAACTATTACTAAAGGAAAGTACATCAGATAGAATTTGAAAAAATGAAAAATAATGATTGTGTTTAATGTATTATGCATATTCAACTTTAAAAATTATTTCAGGATATTGCTTTTTCCTTTTGAATAAGACTTTTGAGTAAGAGACAAAAGTTCACAAGTTATACATATACACACTTTGAGCTAACTAATCAAATGAATAGTTTGAAGACTTCAAGGTCAAGTTAAAAACCTTTACAAATGAGTCAAATAAGTTACATTTGTAGTTCATGCACATTCTTTGAGAACCTAAAAAGAAACTCAAAAGTAAATGTAAAAGAGTACTTACCTATATTGTATTATTTTCAAATGAAACTTGTGATTCAGGTAAATAATTTAAATATGAACCCCTATTTAAATAAAAATTCACAAATAATTATGTGAAAATATTCCAATTTTTAAGTTTATTAATTGAGTGGATGAAATTTGCAATGAAAATTTCTCCATATATATTAATGTATAGGTTTAAAGTAGGCAAATTGTTGGTGAATACTATGTAATAATTATAGTATATAATCTATTGAAGTTGTTAAAGTACAGAGTTCATGTTTTCATTTATTGTGATAAAAATAGTTTTCCACTAAAGGAGAATGGGCACTGAAAACTGGTACTGAGAACGGGTTGCAGAAGGCATGTGGGCGTTTGGAGTTACAGTCTTCCATGATCTCAGAGTAATGCAATTTCAGTCTTAATGGGGCACTTTGGTTAGAATTCAGAATTTCAAATGCCAGTACAGTTGTAGACAGTAAGGCTACCTTTATGGAGGTCCTTATGGTAAGAATTTTCTACTGGAAACTGAAACAAAAATCATTGTTGCATTCTGATTTTTAAGATCTGGTTGTATTTTTAACATTTCTTTGCTGTTATTAACTTATCAATCAAACTAATAGTTGTTTGTTGTGAGGCCTATAATTATTATTACTTTAGTATGGCCAGCTAGCAATCAATAAAGACATTGACACTTGGTATATTTTAAGGTAGCCTTATTTAACCTGGAGCAGGGCAGATATCAGTCCTCTAAACTACCTCCTATAGTATCACATACCTGCCCCATTCCCATGCCATCTGCTTCCAATAACTACTATCAAGCTACCTCCCATCCGTAATCCCAAATACTTGTTAATGTTCATCTGGACTGGATTCTCTATCCATGCCAGCCATGTGCTTCTCCTCCATCTAACCCATGGCAGCTTTCTTCTCCTCTTCTCCTCTGGGGTCGCGCCCTCCTTACTCATGGTGGTCTTTCTTCTTCTTCCCAGAATTCCTCTTTCTCTGACTCTCTCTGTCCCCCTGTTCTCTCTCTGTTCTCTCTCTGTTCTCTCTCTCTCTCTCTCTCTCTCTCTCTGTCTCTCTCTCTCTCTCTCTCTCTCTCTCCTCCACCCCTCTCTCTCTAAGCCTGGGAACCTTAGCCATACCTCTATCTCCTCTGCCCTGCCCAGGTGGAATGGCCTTTTATTAATAAAAAAAAAAAAAATGGGTCACAGAGACAGCAGTAATTAGCACCATTCCCCAACATTTCTTTGATTTTATTTGAATTAGAATTGCTTCAAGATGGTTGGTTTAAGTTATTAAGCGCAAGAAAATTACAAGATGGAAAAACATTTACAGTGTGATATGGTTATTATAATAACTACTATCAGAAGAAAGTAGTATGGACACATACAAATTTATGAAAAGATCACAGACGGAGGAGCATGCTGATGTTGATGGTGAAGAGGGCATTACTATTAAAGAGAAAGTGTTCTGGTCTGAGAGTGAAATACACCCATCAGTTTCTTCAATATGTAAAATGCAGTCATTTCAAAAACATTGATGAAAGGCTAAATTGTCTGAGGAAGAGTCTTAAGTAAGGTACAGTATTGTTGCCCCGATGGAAAAGAATTACCTACAGTGATGTCTATTCAGGGTTCTAGCCATCTCAACTGTCAGTCAGGGGAGTTCAGCTCTGACTTGAACTTTCAACAGAACCTGATTTATCTTTTCTTGTGGAGAATAAATGCAGAATGAAAGACGTATCATCTACGCTTGCACCAAGGTCTCAAGAAAGCCAGTCAATGTGACGCAGCATTAGATATGTGAGAGGGAGACCTCAGAGGCTGATACATAGATGTTGATTAAGCCTACAATACAGGAGCAACAGAAGGATGTTATTAATTTCCAGGAATGTAGTATACATACTGGGGAAAACTGCAGCATCAACTGGAGTACAGCTCAAGATAGAAGATACGTGTATTTCAAATGTCAGGAATAAACTAATGTGGCAATTTAATGTTCCTGGAGATTTAATTATGTTACTCTATGGCCATGTTCTAGACACATGCCATTGTCTAAGTAGACTTGTGCTTGTTCTGCAGGATTAACATTTTTCTCACTTCATCCTTTTTTTTTTTTTTTAAGTCAAGTATTTATTTATTTTGGAAACCTAAAAACAAATTATTGAGTTGCTTTATAAAACATTAACAATTTCCACACCACCCCTAACACCAACATAGTTTTGGCACAAAAGCCACAGCCTCTCGCACACCTAAGAAATAGCCATGCCTGGTTAAGTGCTCAGAGACTTGCACCCACCAAAGAATTTCTTGCATCCCACTGATCTCGCTCTGTCCCCACCCTCTGCTTCAGCGTGGCCTCAGGTCTCCCTGGACACAGCTGTTAAAGTAATTTACTCTTTCATTACCATAAATAAAGCATAAACAAAGAGAAGAAATCTCATAAACTCCCCACAGGGTCTGGAGAATGGACAAAGATAATGATTGCAGAGCTTCCAGCATTAGGCTGTCATACTCACCCAGTGGCTATTTCATATAGACTTGGAGGCCCTTGCCTTTCCTGTAAATGTGCCACACAGTGGGTCTGGTTGACTGCTTTTGGTTCCTGCCTCAGGACGTGGAGCTTTGTAGGTCTCCATTCCTGTGGAGGTGGCTACCTTCCTACCTTACTAGGAGGAAGACCTTTGTCAGCTCTTTGGTCCAGCCTCTGCTCTGACTCCTTTTGTATGGAAGAACCAGTTGTTTTCACATTAGGCCAAGTGGACTCCTTATCCTTTTACTACATATATTTTTTGCAACTTGGATTTCCAGTTTGTTTACAAAATAGTCTTATGTAGTAGCAAAAAGAAGCAAAGAAGAGATTTGTATAGCTGAGCCCTAAGCCAAGCTGAGGCCACCAGCAAAGATAAGCAGAGGGAACTCTCCAGGCTCCTCTGCCCTGCTTTTTTTTTTTTTTTAATTATGTGCCATTTAACCTGGTTTGAATGAGAATATCTCTTCCCCAGCACTATATATTTAAATTAAATCACTTATTTTTTATTTCCAGACTTGGTCACAAGGCTGAGAGTTTGCCTGGAGTCTTACAACAGATTTTTGATTATTACTTTTGTTTACCATTAAACTGTTAAGAATATAGGGGCTTTTGAAATTGCAGTAAATTTATGTTGCATTATGAATCTATGGGGATTCATAGGATGTGATGGTTTACTCCCTTCATAATTTTAATAACTTACTCACTATAATTGAAAGACAATGCCAGCTAGGTAAGTGGATGCTAGCATGTTTTATTAGGTGAAGAGAGGCAAGCCTTTGAAAGTTATATTTGAAGGTCTATCTATTTCTTTTGGGGGGGTCCGTTTCTTCCTCTACCCAAATATAGGAATCCACTACTAAACACATAGCCATTACTCCTTACTACACAGTTCTAGCCTGGTTCCTGCCATTGGCATATGAAATTATGAGGAAACTATTCCTACTTTAAGTAACTTAGGTCAAGTTTGGACATATAAATAAGAAAACAAACTAAAATTATAAGATTGCACTTTTTTTTGCTGAGAAGAGGAAAGATTGTGTTTATTATGTGCTTTCCATATGATATGAACTGTGATATCCCTTCTAATGAGTAAACTATTCAAAGTTAAAATTCTTAACATTGTTTATACTATATATAAAGTCATTTATTTAAAAATTATGTGAATAAACAAATATTATTGACCTGGAGCTATATAGTCTGATATGTATAATACTGATTATTATCTCTATTTTAATATATTCTGTCCTTATCACATATTATTCTATGGGTTTCCAAAATTTATTTTCTCTATTAAAGTTTCAATGAATTAATAAATGAATCTACATAAAGAATGATAAAAACAAACATACATTGTCTTTCTTGGAAAAACTCTGATCATAATTAGTGTCACAGGACTCGAAAAGTAAGACAAATCAATTCAGTTTCTGAGAAGAACTGTAGGCTGTCCATGAAGGAAAAAAAATCTATATATTTGCCTTCTCTTCACATTAGCCATCTATCATTTGGCCATTTCATTGCCCATTAACTCTTCAAGTAGGCAGCTCAAATGAAGTAAAATAAAAGACATGAAATTCCACAGCTTGGAAGCCTTGGAGCAAAGTAATATAGACAAATTAGGTCAAGGTGAATAACTCAGTTTTTCCTCATATTTAGAGGTATTGTACCTGTAAATTATATGCATAATTTTTTACTTACACCAATTCTCATATTAATTGGAGAGTAAAGAATATTTCAGAGCAAATCATGATTTAAAATAGACACTATTACTTTCAGGGCAAATTTTTAAATTTTGGAACATTGCTACCAGTGTGACTATGAATATCAACCTTGACCAGTACTCACTACTTCTATTTACCTGTTTTACAATGATAACTTGCTAGTAAAAGCATGCCCGGGGACGTAGGAATTGAGACAATGCAACTAGCTTGACAAGGATCTGAGCTTGAGATCTCCAGATGACCCTGCATGGACAGGAGTTGAATTGCCTAACAAAGATCCGATACCTCCTGATCCATGAGCTCATCACTTATTGCAAAACCACATATTACTTTCATAATGGCTGCTTTCATTCTACTTTCCTCTCTTCTTTATTCCTGTTCCTGGTTCTCCAAAAACAACTGAGCATAGAAAGCTGGATGTTCTGCCAAATGCAAGTAATACTACCTGGCCAGCAATTCATGCTTAAGGATGAGACTGTCTCTGATGTGGAAGCAACACTAATTTGGGAAAAAGGCAAAAATTATTCCTTACTAAATTTTGCAATGGTTTATGATTTACAAATGACATATGAAAAGCATGAGGCATTAGGAAAGAAATTTCTAGGGATGAACCTTTGATTAGGGAAAAGGAAAAACCGCCAATGAATTGAAACTTAAGAAATGGCGTGGATGGATTCTGAAGAAGGCATAAACTGTATGGAATGGTGAACAAAGTAGTTTGAGTTACTGATTTGACTTTTATGGAAAGATTGGCTGCCACAGACAGCTGACCTTGGAACTGTCATCATAAAGAAGAAAAACTTAGCATTCTTAAGGAATATATTAGAGCTTAAGGCTGCAGCTACATTTTGCTGCTCTCGAGGAGTGTATAAAAGATGCCTAGCTAGGCATCACGCTTAGCTTGAAAAATTAACCACAAGTCTTGTCTAGTACAAAAATAACCTACGAGTACTAATGTTTGGTTGCTAATGTCTAGTTGTAAAGAAACTACAAGAGCCATGCCTTTCGGCTGAAAACAAAACTGGCTGAAGAGTTCAAACATTAAAGTTAATAAAAATAAAATGATGTGCCTGCTTAGGGAGTAAGTGGGGCATAGACATGGGATTTGCTTCTGGTTCCTGAAATTTAAATGAGGTTGAAATTCTGTAGAATTTTATGCAACTATCATGTGAAATAACTGACTTTATTCCTTAACATTTTTTTGACTTTGCTTCTATTAAAAACTGAACAAAGAAAACTGAGGTTTATATTCTGTAGTGTGTTTCCTTGCTTGTATGCCTGACTACTAGCAGTTACTGAGAACACTGCCCATCAGCTTGCATCAAACGTCTGACTTGAGAGTTGATTTTTGCTATGCTCCCATTCATGCCTGTCCAAGGACCCTCACAACATCTAGAAGTGCTAGGGCTGGTGCCCCACAATACGGTTTTATATTCTCTCTATATTAGGAAAAAATTTACCAGTCTAGAAAACCCAAGAAAGAATTATTTAATTGTTTTAAGAAGTCAGTTGATACAGTGTCATTAATAGTTCAGAATAATCTATATTAAAATTTTCCATAGTTGTTGGGAGAGCAGGAACTGCCTCTGACATGGACATTAGTTCCCCCAATTTGACCATGTCCTCTTGTGACATGAAGTCTGGAGGCACTCAGAGGAAGGGGGAGAAGGCTGTGCAGATGAGACCTGATAGGTTCTGATCATATGGTGGGGGAGTAGGTCCCCTTCTATTACAGACCTAGGGGAGGGGAATAGGATGAAAGAAGGAGAGAAGGGGAAACAGGAAGATACAAGTAAGGGGATAACAATCGGGATGTAATCTGAATAAATTATTAAATATATTAATATATTATTTATATATTTATTTTAGTACCTTTGTGATATTTCTTATTAATGGTTACATCTGCATGTCTAGCAATTAAATTATGTGAAAAGAACAAGGATAGGCAGCTGTTTCCAGTTGTATCTTGATTTTAAAGGAAACCAAGTTTACCAAAAAAACTTTTCAATTACAAAGGTCCCCTAGTAAATATGTACAAAATAGAAATTCATGTCTTTTATTAAAATTATTATGGCATATTATTATTATTTAATCTTCTATGGCAAAAAAAGATCATAGCATAACCGAAAACACTGTTGATTTTCTAATTTGTTATTATAAGTTATATATAAGATAATAAAGATAGAGATATAAATTGATATAGGAAAACAGACTAAATTTCCCCTTACTCTAATTTTTAAAAATTCCAGTGCAATTTCAAAATATGTGACCTTCACACATCATGAAGAAAACAACTTTTTTCAGAGGATAGAGGCCACTCTAGGAAACCAAAATCAATATGTATGCAAACTTTTTGGAGCACAGTCTCAGTGTATAGATATACAAAGCACTCACACATACAGACAATTCTCAGGGACCAACGTAGTAGGAGGAGTGGAACATTTTTAAGACCCAGCGGGTCAGAGACTTTATGGTGAATTGTGTCTTGGAGTAACATCAGAAACTACACCCATGAAGTCTCACCAACATGACCACCCAAAGCTGAAGAAGGACACCAATGAAAATGGCAAATTTCACAGCTAAGCCTATGAGTCTTCAGTGCTACACAAGCAATTAGAAGCAACTGAGTAAAGCTGGTAGTGGAAGAGGTCGTGCTCTTCAGTGAGGTGCCCAGTGTGCCAAATGGTCAGACATGAAAGTCTACATACAAGTAACATTATATGAATTCAATGGTTTATATTTATTAATACATATATGTACACATACACACATATACGTATCTACATATATATGTATGTATGCAATAATAATTGATGAAAAGGAGGTCATTAATTGAAGGAGAATGGCAAGGGGTAAATGAGAGTGCTCTGAGGGAAGAAAAAAAGGATAAATTAAAATATATTCTAAAAAAAAAAACCAACACACAAAAAACACCTGAGATTTTTTTTCAAATTGCTTTCTGCCTTGTATTTTTAACTTTACTAAAATATAGTAGTTCTTAGGTATATAGACACAGAAAGTAAAATCGGGCACCAGCTCTCTATGACTTAGAATACATAAACATGAAAACCATTGCACCTGTATTATTTAATTTCCACACATTAACAATTTTTCTTATACTCTTTAATTAAACAATTTTTATGTACCTACATTTATTTGTATGCACCAGCCAAGGACAATACAGGAGGTAAACTTAAAACCCCTTCCCAGATCTAGCCAATGGTCAGAATATTCTCCACAGTTGAGTGGAGAGTGTGATACGACTTTCTCACGTACTCTGGTGCCTCACATTTGACCACGTCCCCTGGAGGGGGAGACCTGGTGGCACTCAGAGGAAGGACAGCAAGTAGCCAAGAAGAGACTTGATACCCTATGAGAATATATAGGGGGACGTAAACCCCTCAGGAACAGTCATAGGGGAGGGGAATAATGGGACAATGGGGGGGATACAAGGGCTGGGATAAACATTGAGATGTAACAAGAATAAATTAATAAAAAAAATTAAAAAAAAATAATGTCTGATATAAACAAGTTTCAGTTTTCCAGAATAAATATTGCTTCCTTCTAACATAGATTCATCCTGATCCTTTATCCAGTGATTTTTTTATACTATGTCAGATATCATGCAATTATCCAGAAGTTAATTAACCAGTGTCTGAAACCTGGAAGAGTGTTAAGAGTTACGTTATTTGCAACCTAACACTCCTGCCCATTGCCATCACATGGATATTATAATAGGGATGCTAAAGTCTGGTGTCAAGAAAAAAGAAGGACCCAGAACTGGCTCACTTCAGGATTCTATTATCTCAAATTTCGTGATGCAACAAAACTTAGCATAAGGAACAATGAACATTTAGTGTGTTGTCCTGGAACAGAGGAAAACTCAATTAGGGAAATTCGCTGTCTTTTAAAAAATGTTCTTTGAGTTAAAAAAAAAAAGAGTATTTACATTACATCTCGATTGTAATCCTCTCCTTCTTATCTTCCTTTTCCCACCCTCCCCACCTTTTCCGCCCTAGCCCCCACCGCGACCTCACAGGTGGTGTCGTCCTCCCCCTCACCATCTGACCACAGCCTATCAGCTCTCATCTGGATAGCCTGCACACTCTCCCTCTGTATTCCCAAAGGACCTCTCCACCAAGGGGCAGTGGTCAAATCGTGGGCACCAAAGTTTGCGTTAGAGGCTGTGCCTGCTCTCCCCTTCCCTTCTCCACGTGAAGAATAAGCTGTTCATTGGCCATATCTGAACAGGGTCTCTAGATTCTCTGCTTTGAGATTTTTATACTGCATGTTTAGATTATATTCAGCTGCTCTCCCCCATGTCCTTTAAGAGTCACCCTACTTCCTCTCACCGAACTACTGTGTCTGTGCTTTTCATTTTTGTTCTAACTCATCATCACCAATTTGTGTTGTCTAAACCTTCTTGGATGTATGGTCTTCATTGGAGCATATTTAACTTAATGGAGACTACACTCTTGGAATAAATGTCTCTCCCTCTCGTTTTAGCTAGTGATCACCCGTGGTTCGATGTCTAAGGCTAAGATCCTGGGTCCTGGATGCTTCATCCATGGTTAGCTTTCAGAGTGACGGAAGGTGCTCCATAGTGTACTGGAGAAGAAAAGTAGGCAATCATAATTTGTTGTGAACCCTGTAAACTACAAGAATGCTCTATGGAAAACGAAAATCAATCCTATCATTATCTCAGAAGAGATATTTCAATTTAACATATTTCATTCTTAATTGCAGAAGGTACAATGTCTCTTCCAAAACCTTCCATTGAAAACAAATAAATCCCTTACTCCGAGTTGTCTTAAACTACTAAATCCCATGTAAACTAATACTGGTCCTTCATTGTTGCTGTCACTATCCTAATTCAGATCACTCACTATCTCATCGGGATTATGAAAAAGACTCTTAACAATCTTCTTTCGTGCTTTTCCTTTTTAAAAGTTCCTAAAAATTCATGACCACTAGCTGTATAAAAGAAGAAGGAAAGAAAGAATGAAATATATCAAAAATAACTTAAAAATAAACCTGAAAATAATTGCATTCTTATCATCACTCTCACATCTTGATTGAGTCTAAAATCTGAATCAATATATCATTATATTAATCTCAATCATGATTGTATTACATTATTTTTCTCCAGCACCATAGTAAGAGGCTAATTCAGGAATCTGACCTCTGATTCTATTTCTTTATACTCACATTATTTACTTACAAATAGTTCAGCAATGGAGTCTCACTTACTTCCTATTACAACTGGCTGCTAAATTAAAGTACACTAAATTTCTGTTTTTTTAAATTCTAAACCCATAAATATATCTTAATTTATTTATGTTACTCACTCAGATTCTGCATGATAATATTAAATTCATAAATCTTTATTTCTTCTAACTATATTTAATACTTCTGTTAAGATTTTATTAATATATAAATCTACATATTTGCAAGTTTCATATAACCCTCAGAACATTATATTTCTATTTTTGTTATTCTTACTGACTTTCTTCAAGGAGATGTATGAAATTTTCCTTGTGTTTATTTTTTACTTTTTATTGTGAAATAATTATAATTACGTACCAGTACAAAAAAAATGTATCACTGATAGCCCCATCTGTTACAATCATATACTTTGTAAAATTTATTAATTGTTAATTGTATTTTATAAACACTTATGAATTTCTACATCTTCACCACCAATGGATTATTTTGAAGTATGTTCTATACATCATCACATTTAACTTATACTCACTGTAATGCTTAAGGTCACTTTTGGTTAGTAATTATACTCGAAGAAGTTGTTCTTAAGGCTGAGTTAACAAATCCTGAGCCTTTACATCTGTTAGAACTATTAGGCCCCTATGTGTCATTGCCCACAACAATTTTGTCAAAAGCTTAAAACATAGCATGGTTTATACATGTTCATCTGAAAAATATATTATTCTTTACTTATTGATTTAATAACATTGAATCAATGATCAAAGTACAACAAACTCAGCTTTATAATTTCTTTTTTTTTTATCTTCAGAAAAGTATTCCCTTTGATGATGCATTTAAGCAATAAAAACATCAGAAAGTAAACAGAAGTGTCTCGTGTGGTAATTAGTATAACACTTAAAATGATATCTTTGCTCACAGTGGGGACATCCTAAATGAGAGGGCAGGGTTACACCTGATTTAACAACTTAAAGACTAGTGGGTGAATGGTTTTAATTTTTTACTATATAGGCATGCCTATGAGTGACTGTAAAGGTATTGGAAATATTGAGCTTGTTGTTAGAAATATGTTAATATGCTTAAATTACAAATATGAATTTATGAATACATTTTTAAAGATCAGACTTTTAAAATAATGATAACAACAACAACAAGGTTTTTAATAATTGGAGATCTGTGTTTGGTTTCATCTCCAGAACAAATACAATTTGCCAAGGCTTGGAGAATAAGAGACTTTAAAAATTGTCATCCCTGAAGAGAATATATAAACTACAGGTACTTCTTCCAATGTTCAGGGATCTTTGCAGAATATGGGGCTGATAGAGTGGAAGAAGAAAATTATATATGATGAACCACTACAATTAAATAGTATTTTCTGGATAAAACAGGACGCCTCACAGAAGGTAAGGTAAGACACACAAAAATTTTTGTAGTCTCTAGCGAGACCAAATCTCTGCATGAAGAGTGTAGGTGGGTCCCAAACGTCACCCAGGCTGCAGAGTTATTGGTAATAGTTAGATGCATGTTGACGGATGCATGTTCTCTAACAGTATATCCTTTGATAAGTCTATTATTCACCATAAAAAAGCACAGAACAAAGAATATTTGAACTGAACAAATTGGAAAAAAAAACATGTCATATAATAGTCTGAAGAAGAAAAGGGGGTGGATATAAGAAGAGTTGGGGGTTATGGTAAAACATGTACAACACTCTCAAAAGCCTAATAAAAATAATTAAAACAATCCATATGTGATATGAATGTAAGATGTACAGAAAATAAGTTATTGATTGGCCATACAATTCAGGAGCTCACAAATATCATTGTAAGTATAAATTAATGGCCAGATATTGTTTCATTTTTTTTTTCATTCTTTCTTAGAATACAACAGCAAACATGCATACTTAATCTTCATTAGGGGGATTTTGTGACTTTGCACACTTTCTAAAATTAAGCTTACCAGATATACCACTTGTACTTTTCCAGTCAGTTATGGGCAACACACCTGCCAAGATCAACATGTTTCTCGTATACCAGATATGCATTTTCTTGGTAAGGTCAACTAAGTTTTGTATTCATATTCGTATACTATAAACAATTATTGTTTGTATGGTCTATCTTGTGCCAATTGCCAATTTTTTCTCAGTTTTGTCTGTTGGTCATTCTGTTTGTTTGGCTCCACTCGTTGTCTCTGTTCAGTTAGCATCTACTTGGTTTTTCCCCCCTAATGTTTATCACGCCTTCCCCAGTAATGCCAGACTTTTATTTAGTGTTCCTAACTTGCAGGATGTCTCTGATACTTTTTACAAAGAAAGTTCCACCATTAGATAATCTCCCTTAAGGCATGAGTTATACTGATATTGACAGTGGTCCAATGTTAAAGACTCAACAACATATATTAAAGAAGGTGTTTTAAACAGCAGCACAGATAAAGATTGTGCATCAATTGGCTGATGGGCAATGTTGTAACCAGAGGTTCACAGAAATGAAATCAAGCATTTTCCCTAAAAATGTGATTTGACATTTGTGAATATGGATGTTCTTTATTAGCTTTGTAAACACTACTGCAAATAAGAAAATTTATTTAATTTCCAATAATTATTTTTTATCAATAGTAAACGAAAAGAAACAAGGAATGAAAGGATATTTTATGGTTGCAGTTCTGGATGAAGGGATATGTATATACTTGTAATACATATGTTTATATATAATATATACATGTATATGTTTTATATATAAAGCACAAGTTCATGGGTTTTTATGAATAGGGCAAGGATCAGAAACATATTAATCTAATTGGTGCATGATGAATATGTTAGTTATAAATATGCAGAAATCAGAATAATTTCAAAAGTTGGAAAAATCATTAGAAACTAATAACATAATTTATTTATGTATTTTCCTTTTTGGACTCTGGAATCTTTAATATGCAGAATGACACATACATATGTTTACAGCTATATTGTATATATGTAACTCTCATTTTTTAGCTACAGTTCTGGTCCACAGATTTTTTTAATTAAATATTTTTATTTTTTACATATATATTTATATTATTACACATATATACAAAAAGCTACTTATAGCAAGAAGAACCATGACACAATCAGGAATTATATAAATGTTTCATTCTTATTGTTTTCTCTGTTTGTAAAGAACATCTTTCCTATCTTGTTGTCTCTAAAATTCTGAATGTAAATCAATCTCCATCACATCTTGTCATTAACATCTATCTAGACCTAAAAACTTCTTAACCCTTAAACATCTAAGGTTCATTGCAAAACTAAGCTACCTGGTCTTCAACTCCATCAGAGACATGAGAAGGAATAAACTTGATTACCTGAGTATGCTGGGAGTGCACATTAGTAGCTTTCCAATTGAGGAGATGACAGTGACAATTTGCTCCAAGAATAATTACCCAAAACTCTCTACCACTTTGGAGCATCTTCTTCAGCCTTTTGGCCCAATATATCTGACAGACATGTTGTGAGTCAGGACCTATTGAGGATTTGCTTATCCTGTCTTGGCAGAGTTTTGCCATCGACTCTGCCGGCATCAGACCTTGCCCTTTCTTAGGCAGAATTCTGTCTGTTGTAGAAATGAGGACATTTTTTTCTCAGTGGCTTGTTTGCCACATTTGAATCCATCTCCATAAGGAGGTTCTTTGATGCTCATTATACTCTTTGAGGTAGGCTGGGTGTTGTCAGGAGTTATCCTGTTTCATTGTCAGTGGTCTTTAAAATTATGTAAAAACATTTTAAAATTGAACAGCTCTGCCTTTTCAATCCCTGCCTGTCCCTGGATCTAGAAAGCAGAAGACAGGCAGTGAGAGCTGGAAGCTGCATGAACATCCCACAGTCCTTCCCAAGACAGCAGCTAATGTGGGCTGTCACCTAGGTTTTTTCTGTGGGTTAGCTGGGTGGCATTCTTGGTTTTCCTGCTCATCAGAGGCAGTGTGTGATGGGTACCACCATCTTGGATCTCCAGTAACATAATTTAATAGGGTAATGTATCTATTATTAATCTCTACATATGTATTAAATGCCACAGAAAAAGAAATATCTTAGGTCTTTCTTTACAATGAGTGACTTGAAAACTTAAACACTACAATACAAGGAACATACATTTACATTAAATAGTAAAATTTTTAATGAAATTAAAAGTTTTAACTATGGCTTTTCTTTATAGGACTAGCTGTAGGACCAGAGGAGCTGACAGTGTCTTAAATCACCAGGAGCTGACAGTGTCTCAAGTCAATATTTTTTTAAGTTCATACCAAACGAAAAAGTTTTTAGGTAACTATTAGTAGAGTCACTTCTTTATCTAGTTGACTGTTATCTGGATGTATGTATTTTGGATGTTAGTAATTTACTAAACTTATTATTACTGGATTTTTCATTTTATTTATATTTAGTTAGTAATAAATTCTAAGTCAAACATTCCAACTCATTAAAAGTGACAAATTTATGACACATGAAGTCAGTATCATATTGTAGAATCCCTGGTACATACATTTGTGCATATATATATATATATATATATATATATATATATATATATACACAGAGACATAGACACACACACTTAATATATACAAATATTTTGTTTTAAATCCGTAGTTTTACACTCACATATATTTTAATTTATGTCCAGCCTTTGGTGTAAAAGTAGATAATTAAAAATATTTTTAAATATTTCCGTGTCCTAATTACATTCAGTTGAATACTCAAGCTATGACTTATGCGGCCAAAATTATGCATGCCATTTTGCCACCTATATTGCATTTAGACAATGTATTCAGTAAAGATGTTCCTGGCTGAGTATTTGGTTGGATGGAAACATATTAAGTGAAATGTGCTGTTTGTACTGGTAGTCAAATCTTTCATGTTTTTTTCAAATGTTAATGATCACAACATCTTTGATATTACATCTTATTACACTATCAATATAATTCATGTTTTACTTCAAAGTTAGTCCAGCCCTGAAAATATTCTACTTGTCCTCCCACTCCCAGGCCTCCTGTTGGACTATTTTAAACTTCTAAGTCTCTTTAACAAAGTTAAAACTTTAAAGCAGTCTGACCAGCTCTGAGGTCATGCTGAGAGTAGAGAAGGAATACATAACTTGCTTTAAAATTCGGCCTCTTGAGGAGCATGCTTGGGAATGTTTAAAAGAAACCTCAGCTTCTCTATTCTCCGACTAACACCATATTTCATTTCAGAGAAGTCCAGGCATTTCATGAAAGTCCGGAAGCCTTTGGTGCACTCTGGGCATGCTCTCTCAACAGCTGGAGCACTTATGCCTTTGAACTACAGATTATCCCTACCTCCAGAGAGCCCAAGTGACTCCTGTCATAAAATCTTCCTTCAGAACATGAGATTCTTTAAGAAATATGATCTGAACCAAAATACACCAATAAGCATGAAACAGTGCAATACGTATTATTAAAAATGTGTCAAAATTCAATTCTCTTCCTGGCGAGTGCACGTTGTGATACAATAATACTTCCTTATAAAGTAAATCAGTTGCAATCTACATATTTTATAACGTATGTGTGCTTAATTTTCCTTTTGTTTCAGAACAAACTTTCGACCTAGGGCCACACAAATAGTGACGTCACTCATGTTAGACAAGCATTCCTTTAATTGAGCTGTATCACCAGTCTTCTCTGATGTTTTCATTTTGACAAAGAATCTTGCTGTGCTGTTGACGCAGTTGTGCCAGAACCTGCATTGAACTTCCTTCCTGAAGCCACAGCTCTGTGGCTAGGGTAATGGGCCTGCACCCAGGTTGGTTTTAAATATTACCCTCCTATGTAGACTCAAAACTTGTAATTTGCAATATGCTTCATCAACATACGTATCCATATACAGAACACATTTTGGAGGTTTCTGGAAATGTTACTTAATTTTATTGAAAATAGATTTTTTCATACAATATATGGCTAGCAGTTTCCCTTCCTTCACTTCTCCCATTTCTTCTCTCCCTCAGATCCATTAAGCCTCCATTTTTTCTCAAAAAACCACTGGCATTGAATATACAGCAACCAAACATGACAAAACAATATATAATCAACAAAGCAAAAGCTCTCATATCAAGACAAGGAAACCCAATAGGAGGAAGAATTCCAAGGCCAACCAAAGAGTCAGTGGTACACTCCCTCCCCACTGTTAGGAGTGCTACAAAACACCAATATAACAGCAATAAGATATGAGCTCAGGGCCTTATGCAGACGCATGCAAGCCTTCAGACTGCCATTTCAGGCTCTGTGAACCCATACAAGCACTGCCTAATTGAAGAATTAGGCACTGTTATCCTCTGTCTCCTATAATCTTTCTTATCTTTGGCAGAGTTTTCCAACTCCAAGAGGAGGGATCTGATGGAGACTTCTAATTTTGACTCTTTCCACATATCTGGCCCTTGGTCCCTTCGTTGGCTTCCATCTGCTGCAATAGCAAGCCACTATGATGATAACTGACAACAAGACAAGGCACCAATATACTAGTATAGCAGAATAGTATTAAGAATCATTTCATTGATTTTTTG
The DNA here is from genome assembly GCF_903995435.1 of Acomys russatus. Taxonomy (NCBI): domain Eukaryota; kingdom Metazoa; phylum Chordata; class Mammalia; order Rodentia; family Muridae; genus Acomys; species Acomys russatus. Next base: position 35,860,406 of record NC_067154.1, on the reverse strand, counting down.
TTTGTTTTGCCAATTCTTTTTCATTCTACCCTAGGCTGTAGTCTACCCAGTCTCTGATTCATGGGCATTCAGATGCTGGTTGGCATGGGTTTCATATCGTGTTGTGGTCCTCAAGTTAAAAATGACATTAGTTGGACACTCCCATGAGCTATGTGCCACCACTGCACCAGAATATCTTGCAGACAGGGCAGATTTTAGGTCAAGAGTGTGACTGGGTTGCTGTCCAGGTTTCTCTTTCTTTAGCCAGTAGTGAAATTTCCCTCACTGAAGAGACTTATTTTGTTAATTGTTAAAACCTGTTTTCATTTATAAATAACTGTAAATGATTGTAGTAATTATGACATTGTTTTTTATTAAAATGTCAAAGAAAACTTTTGACACAAGTACTGATTTTGTTTTCATCATGAAATATTTTTGAGAATACAGTCAAGTAGAAGAGGTTATGTTGGAAAGTTTTATTGAATTAATACAAAATCCCAATAAAGGCACATTCACTTCACTACTGCTGCTACTTTGAAGGCAGAGTTTACACATCATAGGGATAGAAAAAGTCACAAGCCAAATAAACTTGAGTACATTACCTTGGAGTTTCAGTAAATCAGCAATGTAAGATATATTACCACCACTAATATACTCTGAGAAAATATAGCCAACTAAGTGTCCCTTCAGATAGATAATCACCCCATATGGTAGTTGTCATTTGCTTAGCAACATAGAAATATTTTTGTCTAAGTTTTTATTTTTTCAAATATATTATAATGTATTTCCATTAACACTCAAGTTATTTGAATTAAATTAAAATTCTCATACTAAATGCTTTTACATATATTATTTTTATATATCAGTATAGAGTTTATTTATTGGTTGCAAGCTATTTTTCTCATGTTTTCAGTAAAAACTTTAATATAAACTATTCATCAAAAACTTGAATAAAATATTATATTTTAATTGCTAATTTATTCATGAATTAAATAATAGGAATACTGAAAATATAAAATATATGTAGTTTATGACTTTGTACATACACAAGGAAAATGTTTTATGTCTTAATAATTGAACTATATTCAGTTACAATGGTATGTTTTATAAAAGAGAAATAATTTAATGCTTTAAAACAGATTAAAACAGCAGATTTGCACATTAATTTAATGATATTTGAGTTTGTAAAATGGTATTCTGTTATGTTACTCATTCTTTTATCAATTTACTGAGGCAATAATGCATTAAGCAAAATTAATAATAAAATTAATATGTTGTTATTGGAAAATGTATTGAATTAAAATAAAACAAGCAACACATACATTGAAGAGCAGGTTTGAACTGTTTGTCAGTTATTTTAAAAGAGATATAAATTTTAAGGTCACGAAATAAAACAATAAAGAGTTCAAAATAGTGTTAAACAAACAAAAAACTAGTTCAATTGATTTTGTCAGAAGTCAGAAAGTGACCTTGGAGCAATTGAAACTTCTACTTGTGTCTAGACAGAAAAAAGAGCTGGCAAACTGCCTAGAGAAGGTTGCAATTGAGACATTTGGGAATATGAGCTATAATCACTACTTGCCTCCATTGAACTCATCTCACCTAACACAGCCTGCTATTTCGAAACCATTTCAGACATGGCAGAGTAGATTTTAAGCTCATGTTATTAAGACATTCATATTATTATTAGAATAAGTGTGACAAACTCTAAACAGATCCATGCTTTTAAAATAATTACAAATACCAATATTAACATTTTTACCCATATGAAAATGTTGTTCTTTAGTGACTCAATCACCAAAACACCCAATAGTCACTGATTTTTCTCACTGTAATGTGTTCCTTGAGAAAATGTTACATCTATTCCAGTATTTTCTTCTAGAATAATCTTCAGGGTTGAGAATGAAATAGATGATAGCAAATGAATAGATTGCCTTAGGAAGAGAGAGAAACAGATTGGGTAAGGCAAGTGCAAGAGACTGAAACACTGTGATTTTCTGTTTGTTTGTTTTGAACACAATTACAATCTCAGGAAGTTAAATTTTCTTCAACTAAGGTAGTAGAAGATCTCCAAAGTATTCTCATGAAATAAATTCAATGACTGCCTTTAATTACACAGAGTTACATTATGGAATGTTTTAATTTTTTTTCCCATAACGGAAAATGCAAGAACAGTAACAGCTGTACATTGTGCTTAGCTACACACCTGACAGTAGGGTCATGCTCATTCTGTAGGCCAGGCTTACGGTTTTGTATTATAATTCATGTAAAGAAAAACTTCGAAAGTCCATGTTTTTGTTGCTATTGAACTGGTTTTAAAGTGGAGCACTTGTATAAGCAGTTGTGTTGATGACACAGCCATGTTTATGACACTTAATGGGTGCAGCCTCTCTGACATTCAGAAGAGACATAAGCTGACAGCAAAAGCACTGTTTCTCTGGGTCTTACAATCTTTCCACATTCACTTTATTTTCAATGACTTTATTTTTTTATTTTTTAAATATATTTTATTAATTTATTCATATTACAACCCAATTGTTATCCCATCCCTTGTATCCTCCCATTCCTCCTTCCCTCCCATTTTCCCCTTACTCCCCTCCCCTATGACTGTGACTGAGGGGGACCTCCTCCCCCTGTATACACTCATAGGGTATCAAGTCTCTTCTTGGTAGCCTGCTTTCCTTCCTCTGAGTGCCACCAGGCCTCTCCATCCAGGGATTCTGGAATTGTGTTGTAAATGTATAAGTTAAAATTGGACACTAAAAATAAGTATTTTGATCTCTTGAGGTTTTCTATAATGGTCTACCTATTGCAAAGAGAATTTTCTTTAAACTGAGAGACTACACGCACCTATAGGTATAAAGGTATATATTTAGAAAGTACTTAGGGATAAATATGGGAGAAGGGGCACAAAGTAAAATAAAACCTTCTATTTGGTTTACAGTAAGCAAGAATCTGCACATATTCTTTCTGGGAAGAAGCAAGAATCTGCACATTCTCTTTCTAGGAAGAAAACGGAAGTTGAAGCCCATCACCAGGACTTTCCTTATAGCAGCACTGGGCATGATTTTGTTTTTGGTTGCACAACCTGGACGTACACATCCTTATTATTGGCATGTTAATCTGTTAAGATCAGTATAACCTTTTTCATTTAACTCTTACTTGTATATTTCTTTTGTGTCTATTACTTTAGTGTTTGTTTATGTATTTATGAATGATTAACAAAAGTCATTATGATTGTGTAATTTTAAACTACTAGGAGGATTATTTTTTCTTTTTTTCTGATTATTTCATTTCAACCTAGTAAGTATACTCTTTTTTTTACTTATAATATAAATTGTCCTTTTCTCAAAGGTAGTCATACTTAATTGCTGAATACAATCTGTTCTCAGGAATGTTGACATAAGTATTATTTTGTAGTCTCTGAACCACAGGACAAAATCCATACACTGGAGTAGCATATCCAAATGTGAAATCATTTGAAATACAGGAGCATTATGCCCACTACACCTGCCTACATGAATGGCTGAAACTGTGAATATAGTTTATTAGTCAAATACTTCTACTTGAATGCATTTTGTCAAGTGAGATTATAGGGCAGAGGTTCTTCACTGTCCAGAGCAATCATAATTTGGATAAGTTGTGTCATTTTTTCCCAAAACCAGGCCATCACTTCACTTCTGAATTTAAAAACTCATATCCTCATGCTTATTATTCCTGATGAGAATTATATTTTCTCACAATAGTAATTATACTGCTTCAAAGACAGAGTAGTCTAGTGTTCTGCCAGCCACAGGACAATCAATAGAAAACCACCCTGAGTGTCTTACTGGCTATTTGCCTGTCCCAGAAAGGGAAATAAGTAAGTGATCTGCAGAGTGATACCAGTTTCCTCTCTTCAGAAACACGAGAAGCTCCCATTAGATCATCATTGAAAAAGACTCAGACCTTCTAATGATCTCACTTCATCATGTGCTTTCTCCTGAGGCACTGGGGAACTTTACCAAACAAGCATTTGAGAAAAAAAAAAAAAAAAAAAAAAAAAAAAAAAGGATGCGATGATTAAGTTTTAAAAGGCCACACAGAAATATGATGAGTTCTGATATGAATAATAGGACTTTAAGAAATAGAACTGTGAGTAATTTTAATACAAGATAACGACAGCAGAGTAATTATGTGAAAGGAAGTTTCCACAATACACAGGTTGAACAGAAATCATGTATTTTTTCTTTTTAAAAATTCAGTAAGTAACGAGTGCCGAGAAGTGCTTGTCACTTCAAAATTGTTCCCCATCAGCAAAAATAAGCAAGATATACAAATGTTCTGAGTGTTTGGACTAAGGGTTACATGCCTTTTCTGACACAGGGAACAGATGAACATATACAGGCCAGCAAAAAATGATTGTGTCTTTCCATGTCTAATTTAATTGAACTACCAACATCCTCAAAGTAACAAAGATATGTCATTTTATTTAATATAGTTGGTAACTAATCCATCACATTTTTAGCTGTTAGGAAGCACAAAGAAAGTAGTTTTATTTTATTTAAAAATGAAACTGCATTTGCTTGTTTAAGGTATTACATTGTGTGTTTGTGTGTTGCATGTAACAGTGCCTATGATGCTTGTATTATTACTCATTTCTGTCAATGCACATGCTTGTAGAGTGCAGAAGTGCATTTCAAGTGTCTTTTTAAATTGGTTTTCATTTTGGTTTTTAATTAGAGTCTCTCTTGAAACTTGGAATTAAGTGATTTAACTAGATTAGCAAGAAATGAGCAGGGAGCCTTGTCTCTTTCTTTCCTTTCTTCATTCTTTCCTTCATTCCTTCTTTCTTTCATTGATTTTTTTTATATTGTTGTTGTATTTCCCTCGCAGCACTATGACTACAGGTGGATGCTGTTATATCCAGCTTTTTAATGGGAGTTTTGCAAATCAAAACTGAAATGTTCCTGTGTGCATAGAAAGCACATTACAACTAATGCCATCTCTGCAAACTGAAACTTACTACATTCTGAAGTTACTCACAGATTAATATAGCCATAATAAAGGGATATCTCTCTTAAGTTCTTTCGAATATATACATATACATATATACATATATATACATACATATATTGTTTACACACACACACACACACACACTCACAAACACACAAGGTTTTTTTGAGACATGGTTTCTCTGTTTAGCTTTAGCTATCCTGGAACTTCCTCTGTAGACCAGGCTGCCATCAAACTCAAAAATCCAAATGTCTCTGCCTCCCAAATTCTGGGATTAAAGACATTTACCACTACCTCCAGCCTGTATCTTTTTCTTATGTTACAAAGTAAGAGGTACTTATGGCTTTTGAATGAACCTTTGTTTTGGTTAACTATCCCTCTCTTACCGCCCCCCATCTTCCTTATCACTTTATACCCCTCCCTCCTTTCTTCAGTGTCTCATCACTAGTGTTCACACCATTATTTGATTTAACTATGTTCTTAGTTTTAAAGAAATAAAACTTTAATCTAGTCAGTATTTCTAATGACAATTGTATCAGCATTACTATTTAATTATTTGACATTATTCTGCAGTTTTATAAGATGTCACTATTTGAGGAAGTTAGGCTAACTGTACAAATTTCTGTGAGTTTATAATTAAAGTTTTATTATCCTCTTAAGTTATATGGGTTAACTGAAGAAGAGAATGGGGCTACACAATAGCCCACAGGTCTAATGACCTAAGAACAAAAGAAGAGCCTCCTGTCAGAGGTTCTACCACTTCCTCAAAATCTTAGAACTATTATTTCAATACTTATTCATTTAAGGGACATTCAACATCCACCTACAATACAGTTTCATATCATTCCTAGTAATTTTAGACTTCCACATGAAACTTCTACTCTTACAGTATCCTTTTCTCTAATAATCAGTATAATTTAAAGAAAAGATATAATATTGCCAATTCCCACAGATGAAAATCCTTACAGATTTCTTTTGTCATTGCTTCTGTCGTGCTTCTTCCTGAGGCTAAATTGTGTATAGAGGGATCAATTACAGATAAGAAACTGAAATGGCAGTATAAGTCTTCTGTTGCTTGATTATTTCTAAGATTTCTTAGTTAAGCTAGTGAGATAATCCCTAAAGGCAATGCACATTGTGTCATGAGCAGCAATGAGAGAGATAGAGGGAGAATAAGAAAAAAAGGAGTGATGTTTCTTGTATTTAATGCATGGCTTTGAATCTCTACAAATAGTAGACACTGGATCAGGATTAAGTGGATTGCACCTGTTCCTTGCTGGTTAAAAGAATTTGCTTAAGTTTAAACCATATATAATATCAAACTTAGATAGTATACCTTTTCCAAGTTCTTTAAAAATTCTAGTTCATTCTAAAATAAAATTTTATTTATTTATTCAGATGTTTATTATGTTTTATAATTATTATTTATATTTACTACTACATTTATTACTACATCCCTGCCAGAATCCATAAATTAAAGGGAGTTACACTTCAGCATAAATATTAAACAGAAAAAATAATTTGCTTATAACGTTTTTCCAGACATTGCTAGTATTCAAGTATTACTCAATCCAGCTTTACATTGCTTTAAATATAACTTAATAATTTAAAAAATCATTTGGCATGTTATAAAGAAATGGGTCAGCCGTTGGAAAGCTCTTGCTGCCTTCACAAATTAACCAAGTTTGCTTCCTAACATGTATGTTGACTGCCTCAAAACCATCAGTAACTAAGCTCCAAGGGGCTTAGCTTCCCTATTCTTGCCTCTTAGAGTACCAAACATAAAAATGGTACAAAACATGCATGAAGGCTAATGCTCACAATATTAAAATTTGAATAAATCCTTAAAACATGTTTTATTGTGGCAAATCAACAAGGTCTACTGAAAAGCATTCATACAGGCTAGAATGATGTCTCAGCTGTTAACAGCAGTGAAGGATTTCTCATCTACACAACTGAGATTACCCAGCACCCATGCAGTAGCATGCAACTTTCTAGTCTTTCACTGCATTTCTAGGGGAGCTAGCACTTTCTTCTGTACTCCAGACACACAGTATGCTTCTAGTGCACAGATAGATATGCATGCAAAACAACTATTCACCCTAAATAATATAATAGAAAAGAAAAACCAAAGTATATCATAAAAACTTATTTTAAATATGAAAACAATTTGCTTATACCTTTTTCCAAAAGATATTAAAAAATAAATGATCCATAAGCAAATGTCCACAGGAATTACATACAGAAAAGCATAAATACTTGAATTATTAAATCAATAGAAAATAAACAAAAGAGTGAAATCTTGACAATCTGGATTATTTAATTCTTCATATCTTAAAGATATTTAGTAAAAGTAACTGGGTTTGAACACACTAAAAATCTTATTTACAAAATAAAAAATGTAATTACTAGAATATATCCTTTACAATGTAAATGAAAAAACAAAAATTCAGGCTGTTATATATTATATTTTCAGGGAGATGATTTGTTATGTCTTAGTTTTTACCACAACAGTTATCCAATTCAGGTGATTGCTAATAGGATCAAAATTCTGGTAAGTGGCTCAAAGAATCTAGTCATATTAAGATTGAATTGTATTAACTTATTAGACACTGAAAAGATTAAAGGTATTTTAAGCTTATATGGATGATGGTGGTTATCCAAACAGTTTCATACTATAAATGCCATTAGTCTTCTATAACGAAAAGATTTGATCTATAATACTGCATTTGATGCCACCAGGGATATGAAATTTACAGAAAAATGCATCTGATATTTTCAAATGCAATTGACTTCAGTGACTAATCCTCAAATGAACTTGGAATCTTTAGTGTGCTGGATAAGTTGTTCACTTTCTTTACTTTGATGATCTAGAAACGCAGTATTTTAAAATACATCACACAATCTTTATGTATCAATTAAAACCATTTTACTCACAGCCAAGATGACAATCTGGACTATTCAGTTGAGAAGTTTAGCCATTTGTATAAAAATTATGTGGTCTTTTGGTGTTTTATTTTGTAAGTACTTCAGGTTTGAAACAAAATAATTGATCATTGGATACAAATACAGTCAAAGGAGATAGAAATAATTTTAAAATGTTGATACATAAAATTCATGTAAGATAATTACTAAAATACATGATAATATTTTAATGGAATAAATTGGCTGGTGCACTTAGAATATAAAGTGTTTCCTAGTGCACTTATGAAAATCTTGTTTGCTAAAATCTCCACATTTATAAAAATAAATTGTTGAGTTTTAATCATATTAAAGGAGTTTTATTAGTTTTTGCTCCCCGTTCTATTTGATGTGCTGTAATACTAGAGACAATGTGACTCTCACACAGCCATACTCACTTAACAGAACCTCACAGACTGTTTTTTAAATACTGTATTTATTTATGTTATTCATTCTAGTTTCAACAATTGAGCCTATACACTAATACTGTGATATTTACTATGGTTTAAACAATACAAACAAACAAAGAAAAAACCTACCGTGCTCTCTTATGCAATATACTTTAAAAGTATTTGTATGCATATTTCAATAAAAAATTAAAATTATTATTACAAGTTTTTCATTGGTTAATATAGCAAGCAAAGAGCAACCTAATAATTGTTTCTCACTTTCATGAATACGGGAAATAACAGTGCTGCAATTGCACTAGAATATTACTTGTGTTTCATTCAGAAGAGATAGAGATTAAGTGTTTTGATATGCATACAATGTATCAGCACAAAAATTAGCTTGTATCTATAAAGTATCTATAAAGATAATTAACCTGTTTCTCATGGAAAACCAATTCATTAAATAGATATTTTCACATGAAAGTCAACTTTAAGGTAATTTAAATATCTTAAAATTTAAAGTAAAATTTTAACCACATTTCACAGTTCGAGTTACTGTTGCTATGATGAAACAACGTGACCAAAGCAACTTGGAGTGGAAAGGGCTTATTTGGCTTATGTATTCTAAATCATAGTGTATTACAGGGAGCCAAGACAGCAATTCAAACTATCCTGGGACCCTGGAGGCAGGGCTAATGAGAAGTGTTGCTTACTGGCTCTTCCCTCTTAGCTTTCACATCCTGCTTTCTATAGAACCCAAGACCATTAAGATCAGGGTTGTCACCACCCACAAGGGGCTGGGTCCTTCCTAGTGGTTCACTAATCAAGAAATTGGTCTACATGCATACTTGCTTACAGCTGAATGTTCTGGCATTTTCTGAATATTTCTCAGTTGATGGTTCTTCCACTAACATGCTGAAAGCTGTATCATGTTGACATAAAACTAGCAACACACACGGAATGACCATCTGCATAATTTACCATACTCCTCACTCATGTTTATTTTCTAATATCTATCCCATCAAATAGCTTTCATTTTGCTTTATTTTACAAATGTTTGAAGTAAATTTCATGAAAATTAAAATAATACATTTATATACTTAAAAACAATTTCTATGTAGGTATAAATGTTAAACTTCCATATTGTAATAAATTTCTCAGTGCAACCATGTCATTTAAATATATTCCCTATTCAATCAGTATATTTTGCAATTGAAATAACTCCCTCTTCTACTTTATTGTGTTCATATGCTATATATAAACACCCTCACATCCACACCTGTAAATAACACTAAGAAAAGTTACTAGGTTCAAAATAAAACTAGAACTTGGAATGAATATCAGTCAGTAAAAAATGGAATTAATGGATCCAGAGGAGGGCAGACAAATATGATAAAAATATATTTTGAAGAAGAGCACTCAGGAAAGCAGAGGCTGGCAGATGTCTGTGAGTTCAAGGCGAGTTTGGTCTACAAAATGAATTCAGGACAACCAATACTACACAGAGAAACACTGTCTTGATGAAATATATATATATATAATATTTAAAATATAATATTAAAATAGATTACATAAATTTAATATATATTACAAAAATATAAATTGGCTTTTTAGTGTCTCTTATTTTTCTACGGAAAATACAGTGAGTTTATCACCATTTAAGTCTCATTCGCTAAACACTCATTTTTATTTTGAGGACATAATTTTCAGATAAAATGGGATGGAAACATATGTTGAGTGAAGAAATAGATAAATAAAATTCTACCACCTCCAAATAATAGAATTAGCTTTGCAGTCATAACTTAGAAAAATATGAATCAAAATTAATTATTCAATAAATTTATCACTGTAAGGCACATATAAAATTTACCATAGACATGACCATATACCATGCATGTAGTAAGTATCCTAGAAAACTAACGAGAAAGCCTCTCAATGTTCCAGGTAAATTTGTAAACATGCATCCTTACATGTCCTCTAAAGTCAAATACACAGAGTCTGCTGAAGCTCAGTATACATTCAAAATTAATATTGCATCTTAAAATTTAAAGAGTATCAATAAAAAGAATATGCTAAAAATTGTATATATTTCTTTAAAAAACACTATAATAATCCCTTAAACACTATGAACATAAGGGAAAAATCTGATATCCTAGTTGACAAACATTTAGCAAACATTGAAATTTAGACATGAAAACTTGACCAAGGCATGATCCCATGAAGAGACTTTGGGCTTCTGAATAATGAAAAGCAAAGCAAAATTAATGAAAAAAAAAGCATAAATCACCATAGTAAAGCCATAGTAACCACAAAAAGTACATTTTTTGTGTGTGGCACAGACTCCTTCACAGTGCTCAAATTGTTGTCAGATGTTACCAATTCTAGTGCCATCACTTGTTGGTGCAAAGTATCTCTGAATGAAAACACATGTGAACTCAAATTATATCTGTATTATTTTGTAGATTCTGTCTGACCACCATTAGCTTCTAACTCATTCAGCTTTGTGGAACTACTCTTTATAACAACACATATACTTAAAGCACATGAAAGAATATTACTGTTTCTTTCTCCAATAGAAAAATTGTGTGTTAAACAACAACACATCTTTGATACTGACAAGAAGTCTTTGTTTCACCAAAAAACAAGCTATTGTTTTTATTTTGTTGATACTATTTCACAGGCTTAATATTCTCACTAACTCACACAGTCCAACATTATCAAAGATTTCCAGTACAAAAAAGAATTGTATAAATGTATAATGACTTATGCTGACATGCCTTCACAATTATTTTTATTAGTCATTAATCACAAACATAATAATGTCTAGAGGACCCAGGGTTTTTAATGTACTTCAGATTCAACTGAAAAGACATAATTGAAGAATTATTGAAATATTCTTGATCTCCAATGATAGAGGACAGATAACTTGACAAAAATACTTACATTTTATAAATTTTTCTTATTTCATAATATTTTGAATAATCTGATGATTAGCATAAAATATTTATTTTAATATATACTTGGCATATGCAAAATTGCATCAAGAACACCGTGTCATAATTAGCATCCACAGATTATAAAATTTCATATAAAATAACAAAATTTTTGAACATTATTAATGCACATTTCCTAAATTATTTAAAATTCCTGATACAATGTAAATCCTACCTATGTTATCATTGCTACTATGTTAATTGCTCTCATACTTATTAAAATGTACAAGTATGTAAATAAACAGTTCACTGAATTTTAGAAGAAAAACAAATAAATTCCAAGACATTATTTAGTTGGAGGTTCTCTCAATTGAGAAATAATTATGAGGGTTGCTACTCATTTATAAATCTTAGTCTCAAGTTCATTGCTTTTGAAAGCAATTCTTGACCAAGTTTTGATATTGGTTTTTCTCTTTATAATAGAAAAATTTATATGTGGTGTTTATTATTTTATTTTAAGTGCTTAGCCATAAATGTGCCATACTTCAACTCTTAATATTTTAATAAATATGTTACTTCTTTACATCGCTACAATACATGATTTTATATATTTACTTGAATAATACATTGTTTTTCTACCTCTGTTGTATTTCATTTTCTTAAGTAAATTATTTTAACATATAGTTAATTCGTTTTTCAAATGTATGAAAGCTTTTATGACTTTCCTTTAATACAAAATTTGAAAGCAATTTGTATGCTTTATTACAAATAATGACCACCAACATTGATGGACTTTGCTATTTTTTTCTAAATTGAGATCTTGATCTCAACATGAGCTACATGAAAAATAATTTCAGTATAATTTGTAATGTTTTATGATGAAAATTAGAAATACAACTGTACAAATGCACATCCTCATAAATTACATGCTACAAAAACTTTGATGACATAGAGGACAAACAAATTTTACTTTGTCAAAATCAATTTCCAATAATTTTGTTTTTAGTAGTTTTGGTTGTTGACCTTTTCTAAAAACCATATTGATTTAGGTAAAGCCACAAAAATGACAATTGATTTTGAGAGTAATATTATGGAGGTTGAGGCAGCACTATACTGCAAGGCAATACATAGGAATGATACAAATAGAATGAGAAAGTGTCTTGTTAAATGAAAGAAGAGCTCTTGATGATGATGATGATGATGATGATAAGTCAGCTTATCTTGTCTTATTAAATTGTTACATAACAACAAAGATATGAAGTATATTTGCATACAACACATTTCTTCTTGCTTGAATGTGCTAATTCATTTGTACCCATGTAATATGAAGGCCTGTGTAAATCCAAGTCTTGCATTCTGGGAAGATGGCTGAATTACCAATATTCTAGAAAATCTTTTGAAAGGCAAAGAGAACTATTGAACTATCTCTTGACATTCAATTTGTTTCTATATTTTCTCTATGCATTCACTTAGAATTTCAACTTATAAAGAAAGAAGTTTGTGGAAAATGCCAGAGCAGTACCTTACGAGTATTCACATATGATAAAATTTGTTCTATGCATGCTTAAATTACATCTCTACATTCCTATTTTTCTGTTTTCATTTATTCTTCTTTTTAAATAAGAAACTAGCTCAGAAGCAGTTGAAAGTAGAGGGGTACCACACTTCTTCAGTGCTTTCCAAAAACAAGTTACATGAAATAATTATGATTCAAAGTTTGCAATGCTTTTGTTTGTAATGGTAATAGTTACTGTGTAGTAAGGAAAACACCCAGGGTGCTGTCAGATTGGCACACACTGGACCACATTGATGTGCTATCTTCTCCAGGGTGCTGTCAGATTGGCACACACTGGAACACATTGATGTGCTTTCTTCTCCATGGTGCTGTCAGATTGGCCCACACTGGACCACATTGATGTGCTATCTTCTCCAGGGTGCTGTCAGATTGGCACACACTGGAACACACTGATGTGCTATCTTCTCCAGGGTGCTGTCAGATTGGAACACACTGGACCACATTGATGTGCTATCTTCTCCAGGGTGCTGTCAGATTGGAACACACTGGACCACATCGATGTGCTATCTTCTCCAGGGTGCTGTCAGATTGGCACACACTGGAACACATTGATGTGCTATCTTCTCCAGGGTGCTGTCAGATTGGCACACACTGGACCACATTGATGTGCTATCTTCTCCAGGGTGCTGTCAGATTGGCACACACTGGACCACATTGATGTGCTATCTTCTCCAGGGTGCTGTCAGATTGGCACACACTGGAACACATTGATGTGCTATCTTATCCAGGGTGCTGTCAGATTGGCACACACTGGACCACATTGATGTGCTATCTTCTCCAGGGTGCTGTCAGATTGGCACACACTGGACCACATTGATGTGCTATCTTCTCCAGGGTGCTGTCAGATTGGAACACACTGGACCACATTGATGTGCTATCTTCTCGAGGGTGCTGTCAGATTGGCACACACTGGACCACATTGATGTGCTATCTTCTCCAGGGTGCTGTCAGATTGGCCCACACTGGACCACATTGATGTGCTATCTTCTCCAGGGTGCTGTCAGATTGGCACACACTGGAACACATTGATGTGCTATCTTCTCCAGGGTGCTGTCAGATTGGCACACACTGGAACACACTGATGTGCTATCTTCTCCAGGGTGCTGTCAGATTGGAACACACTGGACCACATTGATGTGCTATCTTCTCCAGGGTGCTGTCAGATTGGAACACATTGATGTGCTATCTTCTCCTAGAAGGTTAATTTGTTTTTGTTCAGTGCTCATTGAGTTTGTCTTGCCATTTCTGTAAATATATTTGAAGGTCATACAGTGTGTTAGTGATTAGTAAAGTTGGAGCCCTGCCCTAATCTTTACTTTTATTATTTAACAATTCCTGTAGAGTATTTTGTCACCTTTAAAATTAACCGTTGATCCTTTTATTAAATTATTGACCTCATGCTCCCAATTAAACTGTAAATACAGCTGAGAGACATCAAGTGCCTGCTGACATCATTCCGGAGATGATGGCTAGTTATCCAACAGTTAGCAAAGATAAAGTAGATTCTTCCATGAACACAATTATTTCAGCAGTCAGCTTGGATAATTTGTTGGTGCTATGTGAAAGACAATAATTTGGAATATAAATTAAAATATGCGGCTTTCATGTAATTTGTGTCTTCAGCATTGATGTAAATCCCTGATTGCAAAATTGTGCACTCTGGTGCTGTTGCTAAGTTATGGATAATATAATACCAAGATAACCTGTAGATCTAGAAACAGGAAGAACTTCATTTATCTGGATTATCGTTCCTTCTATTGCAATTTAGGACAGTCATCATTAAAATCACTCATCAAATTTTGCCTTATTATCTGTAAATTAAAGGAGTAAGCTAGCTAATTTGAGGTGGTAATACAGTAGAAATGTTTCCTATAAATTATCATGTAATAACGTTATATTGCTTATTTTCATAATTGAAGTGAAACCTCCTAAATTTTCTTAAATGTTTATTTAGAATTTATCTATTTTTTACGGACAACCTAGAAATAATCGTACCAGACAAACTTCCAAGTTGCTATTAAGGCTCAATATGTTCATGGCTGACTAAAAGATAGGGGAAATCGAAGTTTTACCAAGTCACCAGATATTAGACATGATTTAATATGAGGAAGAGAAGGAACCGTGATTCCAATGACAATCATCAAGGTGACTTTCTAATGCATTTGGCATTTTCCCATGTCATCACTTTGCCTAATGATAAAGCCTGTGAACTAAAAACAATTAAATTTGTTAACTATCATGTAATTTGGGAAATAGCTATACCTTTGACTCATGCATTTGAAGCAACCATTCAGAGTAAAACTCATATCTTGTGAGGATAGTTGACTGCAAGGTGACAATGATGATGATAATGATCTTTCTCTCGGAAATACTGTGGTAGCCTCCAGATACAAACGCTTAGAAACATCTTAGTAAATAATTAGGCTGTCATAAAAGCCTACTACGGGAAAATACTCAGATTATCACTGTGATTTTTTTTGCAATTAACAGTAATGAATATTAAAAATAATTAACCTATTTTAATAAAAACATTCTAAGGGATATTCCTGAAATTGCAGTCTATACTGAGTTATTTTAAAAGATGAAACTTATATGACATGGAAAGAAACTAGAACAAATGCTATTATTTTAAATAAATGGAAATTATGCATTTGCCTTAATTCAAACTCCTGTAAGTGATCTTCTTTTATGTTTATTTAGAATTAACCAATTACATTTCAAAACTATAATTAAGTGTACTAATAAATATATGTAATGAATCATTAAGAATGAACTGTTTGCACCTTGTGGGCTTCCCACGCTTGGTCCATGACAATGAATATACCAAAATCATCTTTATCACTAACCCACCCTGGCATATCGAGTAGTTTTAGAACTAAGTGCCTCTTCTTTCATTGAGGCCAGACAAGGCAACCATGCATTGGAAATGAGATCCAGAGTGAGGCAACAAGAGTCTAAATCAGAGACAGAGCATGTTCCAATTGTTAGGAGACCCATCTGAGGCCCAAACAGCACATCAGATTCATATGTGCTGAGGGCCAAGGACCAGTCCATGCCTGCTCTTTGGTTGGTGGTTCAGTCTCTGTGAGCCCCCATGGACCCAGGTTCATTGATTATGTAAGTGTTCTTGTGGTGTCTATTAGATTTCTGCCTAATGTTTAGTTATATTAAACAATGTTGATACATGAAATTAAAAAACTATATGTAAATGATAAAAGACACATTTTTTTAAAAAAAATCACAAAACTAAAAGTGTATAACATGAATTGGTTACATTTCTCATTGTATTTTCTAAAGTGTTTCCAAAATAATGGAAACAAAACATAACTGAAACACATTGTGCTAGAATATTTCAGATATCATACATGGCCTTTCTTTCATTTAGTTTGATATTTGCCTGTCTTATTTTGCCAATCAGAATTAATGAAAGGAAAGAAGTGAAGAATAATAAGATAGTTTTGTCATACTAACTCAGAAAAAAATTCCAAACTAATCATTTTATACATTCTGCATTATCTACAGCAATGATACTAAATCTCAATATTGCTGAGTACTTTTCAACTAATGATTTTCTTGTATTCCACCACATCTAAGATTTTCTCTTTGAATATTCTATAATTGTTCTCAACCTCTTTCCTTTAGCAATATGTATAATAAATTTTACCTGTTTGCCATAGCATTGTCTCTGTTCTCCTAGACAATTATTTTTCTCCATTAATGGCATAGAAAACAGGAATAGATGAACAGTAACATTTCAGAAGTTCTACTCCCAAAACCTACACAAATTTGTTTTCTCTTCTTCTATAGCAGAGATGAGCAAAGAAAAGCTCCCCAAAAACCAAGACCACCAACCATTTGTCTTACATATTGTCCCTGGCTGTTTTTATTCTATAAAGACGGAAGTGACCATCTGTCTGAAATCATGAGATTTATAGAAGCTACTTCCTAAATAGCAGATTGTAGAAATAATGTTGCTGACCCCTCCTGTAGAAACGTGTAGATTCAGTTCAGATCCTTGAACTGTGAAAAATCAGGAGAAGCACTGGGATGCCCTTCAGAGGAGTCAGAATGCTGGCTATTCCTCTTGACAGTTATATCATGTATGCCTCCTAGTCATCACTAGCTTGTGAACATTTGCAAGAGGAACTTGGATATTTTCTTTGGCTTAGGCATAGATTTCTGTTCGAATTTTCTGAAATCTGATAGTCATTTTTTACTTTGATATGACTATCCAGCTTGACCCTGTGCCACTAATTAAAACATATTTACAAAGCTGAATTCATTGTCTCTCATTTTGGTTCTTTTCAATAAAATTCAAGCAAAAATTTAGTAGATTTATTTTTGTATTGGTATTTTTTCAAAGTTCTCTAAATACAATTTCAAATACTATGAACTCATGGCAATTATGATAGAGGAATGACTTTCTTTTTTTAGTCAATTAATTAATTAATACCCCAACCCCAGTATCCTCTCCCCCTATCCATTCAGTCCCTCTTCTCCATCTCTTCTCTTTCCTGCTACATCGACTCCTCTTCCATTTTTATTAAAAAAAGGGCAATCGTCTCTTGGATATCAAACATCCATGGCACATGAAGTTGAAATGAGCTTAGGCACCTTCTTTCTTACTAAGGCTAGATGAGACAATTTAGTAGGAAGAAAAGGTTTCACAGGTAGTCAACAGTGTCTGAGACAGCCCCCACCCCCACTGGTAGGAGTCCCACACGAAGACCAAGCTATAAACCTGTAACATACTGAGGGCCTAAATCATGCCCAAGTAGGCTCCTTTGTTGTTATCACAGTCTCTTTGTGTCCTTATAGGCTCAAGTTAGTTGATTATGTGGGTTTTCTAGTTGTGTCCTTGAACCCACTGGCTCCTACCATCATTCCTGCAAATCTTCTACAGGATTCTCCAAGCCCAATATTTGGCTGAGGATGGCTGAATCTGTTTTCATTCGTTGGTAACTGAAGCCTTTCTGATGACATTGGGGTAGGCACCAATCGATAAGTACAGCAGAATATTGTTAGGAATCATTTCATTGACTATTTTTTTTTTTTTTTTTTTTTTTTTTTGTCATTTGCTTTGATTCTATCTTGGGTTGCCGAGCTATCCTTCTTTTGGTTTGTGGTCCCAGACAGTGGCAGGGGTTGGCTTTTTTTCTTGGTATGGGTCTGTATTAGGACCATGCCTTAGTTGACAACTTCCACAATTCCAAAGACCACATTTACCCCAGGACACCTTATAGGCAGGGCAAATTGTAGGACAAAGATTTTGTGGCTCATTTGGTGTCCCAATCTCTCTGTTGGATGCCTTTCCTGGTTATCCGAGATAGCCAGTTCAGGTTCCCTATTCCCCCATTGCTAAGAGTCTTATCTAGCGTCACCCTCAATGATCTCTGTGAGTGTACATTATACTCTGTCTCTATATTATACCTCCCAGAAATTTCCTCTTCTGTCTTCTTCCTCTCTCCTGATTCTCCTGTTCCGATCCCCCAGTTCCAGCCCAGACCTCCATCTACCTGTAATGTCTATTTGATTTCCTCTTCACAGTGAAATTTACATTTCCCCTTAAGGCCTCCTTGCCACTTACTCTCTCTGGGTCTGTGGATTGTAGAATCGTTATCCTTTAATTCCAATATCTACTTATGAGTACATACCGTGTTTGTCTTTGTGGGTCGAGGTTACCTCACTCAGGATGATATTTTCTAGTTCCATTCATTTGCTGGCAAATTTCATGATGTCATTTTTCTTCTTTTTGTTAATATTTTATTGACATATACATTTATATTATTACATGTATGTAGAAAAATTACATACAGCAAAAAGAACCACGAAACAATCAAGGATCATATGAATGTTACATTCAAGGTGTTTTGATTAATCGCATTTGACTACCTTGTAGATAACATCTTTCCTATCTTGGTGAAACTAAAATTCTGAATGAGAATCAATATCATCTCTCATTACTGTCAACTCAAACCTTCTATCTAGACCTAAAAATATCTTAACCCATTAAAAATAACTTAGGCATTTTAAAAGCTCCACTGTGTAAATAATTTGTAAAAAACTAAAGTGGCAGCGTAACATTGTCCAATTTCTATCTTCTTCTATAGTGCTTGTTCCTGATTAAGGAATAATCTGAAATTTGCAGGTCTTTTTCAATTGTTGAGAATATGTCAAATAAATGAGGCACACGGTGCAAATTCCAACCCTACACTCTAGATCCCATATATAATATCATAGACTTTGCCACCTCTCCAGGCTGGTCTTGAGGAATTGAATGAGGGTGATGATGAAGCCTGGAGATTACGGGCAAAGCTTGGATCTGCTACATAGGCCTTTCAAAGATGTTTCCTCTTACAGCCTTTTCTGACAGAAATTTCCAGTTTTGTCTGATGTAATGGCTCAAACCGATAATCTCAGCCTTTGAGAGGCAGAGGGAGGAAGACCAGCCAGTCAAACTATGTGAGAACCTGTATCCCACAGAATTCAGTTTCGGCCGATGTTCCCTGGCACTGCCCACCTCTTCCCTGGCAACCCAGACCTTATTCTGTGGCACCAGAATCTGACTTTGGCCCTTATTAATCCCTTGGTAACAACAGAAGTTGTAGTCCTCCATGTCCTCCTCATTCAATTCAACAATAAGGCCAGAAAGCTGGGTTGCAGTTGTCTCATTACCACCTCTATCTCAGTCCCAAGCCTGAGAGCCAGCCTGCTTCATCCCAGGCAAGGCTCTCCCAGAAGCAGCTCGTTTCCAGGTTTTGTGACCAGAACTGACAGAGCACTGCCCCTCCCATCCTACCTACCTCACTAGAAAAGCATCAGGAATTGAAAAGCCTCTAAAGACAGGCAAGGGCCTCCTCCCAGCCTCACCAGTCAGGAAGCATCACCATAGCAACCCTAGCAGCAAACAATGGTAGCAGAAGGCTTCCCCCTAAGCCTTTCCTCCTGGCTCTGTGGCTCAGAGGAAGACTGGCCAGAAGTTCAGAGATCCCTCCAAAAGTCAAGCATGAGCGATGAGGCTCCTGTCTGAGAGACTTTATTGCAGGCAGAGCGGGGTCCAACTCCCAGCCATCCTGTCAGGTTGTCCTGAGCAGCAGGCTCCCTGATACAAAAGCTGTCTTTTGATTTCATCCTGTGGAGCTCAGAAACCTGACTGGCAGCTTGAAGAGGCCTTATCTAAAGGGGTTGGGAACAAAAACATGTAAGTTGGAGATTTTTGGGGTTTGGAGTATTTGTATGTATGTCATAAACTATCTTGGGAAAGGACACAAAACTTAACATGAAATTACTTTGCTTCATGTGTTAAGGTGATTTAGTGCATGCAATACTTTTAGGGAAAAATATCATAGACTTGATCTGAAGCCAATCTTCTCTTTCTTCTCATATGAGAAGTGTGTGAACCAACACTTTGTAATTATTTCTAAGATGCTTCTACGAGAATATTATTATTCACACAATTTAAACAACAGATTTAAGGGAAATAGTAAAAAATTTTAATTATGGCATCATACCAGGGCTGGATAATTTAACATGTTATACATAGTTGGATAAGCTGTGCTATGCACTAGATGTGTGGGTCCCTCCAAAATTCGTGCATTGAAATATATACCTTCCAATGATAGAATTGGAAAGTGATGTCTTTGCTATAGGTGGCATCTTAGGCTGGAGCCCCAGTGAATGTGAACAGGATCCTCAATATGAGGAGTCTTTAAAGGAGAGCTTCAAATATCTGAAGTTCTCTTTGTTCTAATAGTGACAACCAACAACCAGATTGTACTCTTCATTCAGAAAAGATGCCTGTCCAGAAATTAGAAATGATTTGATTCTAATATCAAGCACCTAGCCTCCAATACTATGAAAGACACATGTTAACAAGGTACTCAGTCTAAAAATTTCTATTAGTACAGCATAATCCAAGACATACATATCCACTATAAGATTTGTCTTGTGCCTAGAGCTCTAGGAATAAATCGGTTTTCCTTATTCAAGGTATACAAAATAATATATCATAATTTTAACAAAGTCTTTAACAAAGACTTGTCTTTCCATCACCATTACTCATAGAAATCCAGTGGATCTGATTGTATATCTGAGACTTTATTATTAGAAAATGGAAAATACCACTTAACTAATAGTATTTTCTGAACTCATTTCTACTTAGTTGCTTTATATATTAACCCTAGCATTTCAAAGGTAACTTTAGGTGGTTTCTACATATGTTAGGCTGAATAGGTTTTGACAAGATTTAATAGATAAAACAATTATATAACAAAATTAATATGAACTGCTTACACCTAAATGAATATAAAATTAAATGTAACTATTCATGTCACATAATGATTATGATAAAATCAGAAAAACATAAATTGTTAAAAACATAGCTGTACACAAAAAGAAACTACTTGGCTCTGAAATGCTTTGAAGCATTTGTTGGAGATAGAGTTGCATATTCTTTTGTTTGTTTGTTTGTTTTTCGAGACAGGGTTTCTCTGTGTAGCCTTGGCCATCTGGACTCACTTTGTAGACCAGGCTGGCCTCGAACTCACAGTGATCCGCCTGCCTCTGCCTCCCGAGTGCTGGGATTAAAGGCGTGTGCCACCACGCCCGGCTCTAATAATTTATTTGTTTTTATTTCATGTACATTTGTGGTTTGCCTGTATGTATATCTGTGTGAGGGTGTCAGATCTTGAAATTACAGACAGTCGTGAACTTCCATGTGGGTGCTGGGAATTGAACCTGGATCCTCTGAAAGAGAAGTCAGTGCTCTTAACCCGCTGAGCCATCTCTCCAGCCCCGATTTGAATATTCTTATTTTACCATTTTAAATAAGATATAATAATTCATGGCATTATAAATAATTTAGTGAATACCAAATTTATTTAAAACAACAATGTATAGTTTAGGGGAAATCTCAAGTGTTAAAGTGCTTGCTTTTTAGCACAAGGCTTAAATTGGATCTACAGTACTCACGTTTCAAAAATTAAAAGCTACGTATGGTGGTGCACATTCATAATCTCATCTATTGTTGGGGTGACCTTTTTGTGTAATGCATAAAGGTTGCTCATTTCTGTACCAGCAAAGATCGGATTACAGGCCAGACTTTAGTGTTGTTATTCTTATGGCTGCATCATATTCTGTAAACACTTTTTCCAACATTTTCTGATTGGTTTAATAAAGAGCTGAATGGCCTATGTCAAGGCAGGACAGGATAGGTTGGACTTCCAAGGAGAGTTAGAAACTTGGAGAATCAATAAGGAACAGGATTCACCAGCCAAAGGTAGAGAAACAAAGAGTGTGCTGGCACTGAGAAGAGGTAAGGAGTCATATGGTAGAATGTAGACTGGTGTAAATTGGTTATAATTTGAAGTATAAGAGCTACTTGGAAACAAGCCAAAGCTAAGGCCAACTTTTCATATAAATAAAAAGTCTGCATGTCATTATTGGGAGGTAGAAGTCCAAAGAAAGTTCCATTATAACCTATGACTAGGTTCATGTTATAGGATTCACTGGTCTAGCTTTCCCAGCTAGTGAGAGTTCTTGCTCAAAATCTAAAATGAAGATTCCTGACAAATTATAATGGCAATTGCTATTTAAATGTACAAGGTCATGCCCGATCATCGGTAAAGTAATGCATACACATACACACAGAAGCAACGTAAAATAAAATAAAATAATTGTTTCATAAATTCAAATAAGATTCAAAGGTGAGTTTGAAAAGTTAACATTTACATTCTTATATGTGATTGACCTTTTTCATGCTTAACAGCAATAAACTGGTTTCAGCAATCTCTTGATTATTTTCAAATCTCTATATTTAGTGACTAAAACAGAGTGAGCAGTCAATATTTTATCCCAGGATAGCTGACAATGACATTAAATTTTATCTAGCATAAAAAGTAAAACAGTAAATATATTTGAGTTAAGATAAAATATGAACTATTTTATTCACAGCTAGCATCATTCTGTTCAGGTGATTTCTATTTGCAAAAATGCCTTAAATAGTTGATAGAGCAAGTGGGACACACATACACCTTTATCAAAATCATGCTTGTGTCATAATTGAATAAAGTCAGCGGTACGTGAACGCTTCTAATAGCAACTTTATTCTGCAAAAGACAATCCTTCAAAGAGGAATATGATGAAAAGCATCAGAATCCTATGCCCCAGTTTCAAGGTTTCGTGTTGATATCTAAAGATTTATTTGAAAGAAACTTTCACTACCTACCACATAAACATGGTTTTGAAAGTGGGACAAGAATTGCATAATTTAAGCTACAAAACAAAAATACATGGAAGCCTCATTTTACAGCAGAAGGTTCCCACAAATGATCTCATTTTTAACCATTTAGTTAACATTTTAAAAATTGAATGTTGTCATTTCAAATGAAGTCAGGCCTTTCTGACTTGGGGGAGTAGATTCCATGCTTCATGATTCCCATCCCTAAAAGCAAAGTCAATGTGGGACTAATGAGATTGAGGTCCGTCGTATCGCCATTTTCAGATGCTCTTCATTAGCATTCCCTTCCCTGTTCCTTTTAAACACAATCACATCTTTTTGTAAAAAGAAATCCATTAGATGCACTTGAGTCTATCTCTGGGATTTCTGGCAATTGGCATTTTATGATAAGCATGCAAATATAGAGTCATGGCTTCAATACATTGGCAATACTCAGTGTTTATCTCATGCTAAGAACATTGTTTTTGTTCAGGAAACCATAAAAAATATTCTAACAATTATGAAAGAAATTTTCTAAGTTATTCTTCAAAAATATGCATCCTATTTCTTATTTTCTCTATCTTTCTGTACAGTACTTTATTATAAACAAATTGATTGAGTATAAATTGAGAAAATAGCTTCAAATATCTGTAGACAATTTATAAGCATTTTCTAGTATATGAAACTTTATAATTTTCACCTGTAAAGTTAAAATCCCAAGAAAATGTAGAATCCATATAAACACAAAATTTGTATGTACTCTTAGAAAATTATGTTTGCATATAATATATCACTAATATACATACAAAGATATATCCTCTCTCTTTCCCATTCTTCCTTCCTTCCTTTTTTCCTTCTTATTCCTTCCATCTCTATTCAATCTTCCCTTTTTGCTCCATCATCCATTTCTCTCTTTCTTTGCAAAAAGATTCATTTTTGCTACTTAAAATGAAGATTAGTTTCTCCTTGTCAAATATAACTTCATCGTTTCTTTCCTTTAGATACCAGACCACTGACATTGACAAGACGAAATAAATTAGAAATGCAGAAAAATGATTTTTAAAAGCTGTTTAAGTTGTATTCAAATATTCCATGAGGTGTTAAATAAAAAATAAAGAATTCATTTTGGACCAGTAATGGACACCAATCAGAGCCTTCCTTAGAGGAAATTACATTAGCTATATTACTATCTTCAACTATAATGAAACAGCAATTCAGATCCCATTCATGACTCTATTCTGTAACATTCTCCCTTCAATACTCCATTTTCAGTTTTTCCTTTAAAAGGACAGATATTCAAAATAGATAATTGTATTAGACAAAAGCATTACTGTATCCACTTTTCAGATTAAGTGTTAATATGCCACAGATTTGAAGCTTAATCACAACTACAAGACTGAGCTATACTTCAACTTTGTAAGGGGAAGAGATTTTTCATTTTAGTGATTGCTGCCAACTGCCAGATTACTTTGATGATTTATACTAATACTGAAAATAATGAAACTTTCCACTACCTTCTAATTTAGGACATATATTATTTGAGAGAAAATTGGCAAAACATACAATTGAACTCAGAATATATTCAAATTATTTAAAAATTCCCTTTGTGAATCTTTTCTCAGTTTGAAAATTGATATTCTTAAAGCTTTAAAGAGTCAATTGTGTACATAATCTCAAATTACCATTTGATAAGACACTTAGACCACATGAAAAAAACTCTGAGCAAAATAAAAACATAGAATCTAGTAATTTCCAAAGAAAAAGAAAAGCGTTGATGATTTACACATTTTATTGTTAGAACTTTATGAAGCTAACAAGCCTAGAAAAAAGATTTGTTTTAATTTTTAATTTTAATATTATTAATTTATTCAGATTACAACTAAATTGTTATCCCATCACTTGTATCCTCCCATTCCTCTCTCCCTCCCATTTTTACCCTATTCCCCTCTCCTAGGTCTATGACCCAGGGGGACCTCCTCCCCCACTATATGGTCATAGGCTTGCAAGTCTCATCATGGTAGCCTGCTTATTCTTTCTTTGAGTGCCTCCAGACCTCCCCAGTAAGGGGAGGTGGTCAAATATGGAGCACCAGAGTTCATGTCAAAATCAGTCCTTGCTCTCCACATAACTGTGGAAAATGTCCTGTCCATTGGGTAGATCAGAGTAGGGATTCAATGTTTGCAATAGTTTGAGCAGACCCCCCTGGGCCCCATCTGATCCATCACAATATTCTCCTTGTAGGTTTCTTGGACTGTCTGGGTCCTTCTCTTTCCCCATCTCCTATATTTCTCTTACCTAGAGCCTTAGTAGAATTTTTTAATTTTATTTTCAACACTATATTGAGGCTGAATGCTCCCTTTTTATCATCTCCACTTTGCTGGCATATGAGTTAATGTAAAAGATAGTTTTCTCCCTTATAAGTTAGAAGAGAATATATTATGCATAAAAAGAGAAAAAGTACATAGTAATGTGTAGAAGCAAAAATTATAAAAATATTTTCCAAAGTGCCTAATTTAGTTACTTATGTGTTTGTCTTTCTAGATGGAACACTAGGAAGAGATGTAATCTTTTCTTCCCTAAACTTATTCATTCTGTTTTATAATGTCATTTTAGGTACCATCTAATTTTTTTCTGTATAATACACATTATAAAATTTTAAGAAAAATTATTTTTCTCAACTCTGTGACTTTCTCTGTCTTCTTGTTTGTATATGCATAGGAAATAGAGTTCTATCATTTTTATAAGACCCTTATTTGGTAGGATTTTAATAGAAATATGAAAATTCATATTACTGGCTTAATTTACTGACTGTATACTAAAGACTTGATTTTCACTATATTGGAAGTTTTCAAGAATAAAATGTGTTTATGTGAGACTCATGTTTATTTGCTTTCATCTTATGTTTGCCATAGCATAGACAGACTAAATTAACCCATGGGCTGATGCTATGTCTCTTTTCATATATATATATATATATATATATATATATGTGTGTGTGTGTGTGTGTGTGTGTGTGTGTGTGTTTGTATACATATATATGTATGTATACGTGTATGTATATATATGTATATATATATATGTCTCTTTATTGTTGTCACTGTTTTCTGGTGAATATTTTCTAAATTTGGAGGACTTGAGTCCAATTTACAGTTGGCAAATTCTAAGGAAGTTTCCCCAATCCAGATAGCTTCTTTTAAATGAAAAAAAAAAAGACAAAATAAGTTGTTATTGTGCTTATTTCTTATTTAGGATTTTAAAATGTAATACAGATTAACAGAGTAAGAGAAAGCATACAGACCAGTAAACTTCTAAAGGAGAGGAGTGCCTCCCTCTTCTATATGACCTGGGACCATATGTATCTCCCTCTCATCCTTGGCCACACGGGGAAACTTATGTCCAGTCATTTACTATCATTTACTCAACAACTTATTTTAGACATGCTGATATATCTCTCTCACTACCCTGTATATGAGAAAAAAAGTTACTTTGTATCAACCCAAGAAACAGTACCTTGAGCTATTATTGAACTTTTGAGAACAAGAGAAAAAATTGTTTCTTAGACTGTACATTTCTCACCTTCATATGTCCACTTCCAATTAAGATAATAGGGGAATAACATATTGTTTAGAAATGGAGTCATCAGAAGTAACTGAGGAAGAGGTGAAATTGCTATGCATTGGGCCAAGAGGCAGGGTAGGAGTAAGCAAGCTTTACATTAGGAACAGATGCTGAGAAAGGCAACTGCTACAATAAGTCTCTGAGAGATTTAAAAGGATTTTAAAAGGATTATGCATTTTCCATCAATGTTTTTCATCAATCACCAACAGATGGGTCAGTTTGTGCACATTTTTCTGCCTTTTAACTACACATTTACTGCCAAATTTAATTTCTTGCAGTAACTAATAGAATTTGGATTCAACTTGCCTCTATAAAAAAAAACGGTGCATGATAATGCCTTCCTAGCCCACTAAACTTAAGTTTCTACTGTTGAGATAAAGCTCCTTGATCAAAAGCAGACTGGTGTGGACAGGACTTATTTCAGTTTACACTTAATAGTCTATCATGAATGAATTCTGGGTAGAAGCTCAAGGCAGGATCATGAAGAAAAAACCTGAACCAGGACCCATGAAAGAACACTGACCACTTGCTTGTTCCCCATGGCTTGCTCAATCTGCTCTCTCATACAGCACACCTGCCAAAGACTGGTACTTCCCCCCAAAAGCTGAACCCTCCCAAGTCAGTCACTGGTCAGGAAAATTCCCAATTGATTTGTTGACAGACAACCTTGTGGATTCATTTTCTCAACTGAAATTCCTCCTTACCAGATAGCCCTACCTTGTATAAGGTTGACAAAAGATAATGACATAGCAGATAAGTGATTGTCATCTTTGTGGCATCAGCCACTCTTTCCTTAAAAAGATCATCATCACAGATGAGATGGTTCACAGTTGCTGTGCCTTTATCTGAGGAGGTGGGCACTACTTTTGTACTATCACCTGAATATTCAATAGCTTTTTTTTTTTCAGACGATTGTAAGACAATTGCATACAGTTTTGGGGGAAAAACTAAAGAGAAAAGGCTTCTCCTGTTTACTTATGGGAAAGCCAGCATCTGTGTCCAATGACATCTTCTTTGGGATCACTCATATTTCTGTTACTACACCCTCTCTCATACTCAGTAAGTCTATATACCAATTTGTTACCTGAGTTAATTCTGGGGAAAAAAATGAAACGAAGCTTCTTTAATCATTAGGACCTTATAATAAAGGAGTGGACATTGTTTTTCCCCTTGTGTGAAAAGCCAAATTGTTGAGGAAAATGTATTGGTTAGTTTTTCTATTCCACCTAGTATAAAAAGGGAAAAGGATTTCTGTATGAGTGTTCTTAGAATTGGAAAATAAAATGAAAAAGTAGAGAAAGTTATAATGGTTTGAATAAGTTTTTAAAGATATATAAAAGATGAGATTTTGAGACAGTACTTGTATTCAGATTTCTGAGATCAAAGCCATATATACACACAAATGCATCATGTGCTTGTACAACTTGTGTCCTGGGACCCTGAATAGAGCAGGTGACAGAATGAAGAAAGGAAATGGAAACATAGAAAAGCTGGGCTTGGGTTGGTAGTGATCTCATAAGCAAAAATGACAAATCTTCAGAAGCTCAATATCTTCAGTACATAGAGTTCAAAAGGGATGAAGATCTCATGATAAACAGTTTAATCAAGAATCCAGGATTTACGTTATGCAGCTAAAACAAGGAGGTGGGTTTAGGTAATCTTGGTAAGTATGAATTCTTTAATGAAGCAATACTTAGGCTTATACATATCCTGGGAGGAAACTATTATGGACATTTTCTTCATACACTATGATCTTCTACAATCATACCAAGCTTCACCCTGGGGGAAGCCTTTGGTAATTTCTTATAGATTTGAGACTTTAGCCTTTGACATAAGCAGCTCATGTAAACAACACACACCCAATCAGAATTTCACAAAGCTATGGCTTCCTATGTTCCCAACACTGATGTAACCTCTTTTTAAATCAATGAAATTCTTATTAGTTATTAATCAGCTCTTAGGAACATTTGTAAGTATTAATATAATAATGAATGCCTGGTTAATATTTATATAAACATGTTTGATTTCTGCTGAAACTTTATCTAATTATTATACAATAGTTAAAAGTGCCGGTCTGGAGCACCTGACATTCTGGGTCGTTACAAAACCACAGTGGGATGTCTGTATTAATGTGGAGAGAGACACAGAAATGTAAAATAATTTTTACCCTTGCCGTTGAAGATCAAGAAAATCCCAGGGAAATTAGAAGCATCTGTCTTTTATTCCTGGTGCTCAGCACCAGTCCTTTTGTTTAGAGAGGCTTGGAGATTTCCCTGGGCAGAATATAAGAAATACCTAGTTTACAAGTTTACAAAAGTTTTGGTAAGGTCCTGTTTTCAGAAGTCTGTCACTATGGGTATCAGTTGAGGCTTTAAAAAGACTCCTGGCATCTCAAATGTGTGTTGATATGTGCCTTCTGCTTGCAGATTGACTTATAAACTCTCTGCAGTTATTGTCACCATCAATTTGCTTCACCATCATGGATTCTGAACTTCTGAAACCATGTACTAAGTGAAATGCTTTCTTTTATAAGTTGCTCTACTTTTTGCATTTTGTTACAGCAATAGAAAACTTAACTAAGACAAGAAGCCAGAGGCCTTTCCCAATCTCAACATTAAAGAAGAAAAAGAAGAGTTAATTTTGGCTACCTGTTTGACTTTAACCAGAATTTTATATCCAAGGATTAAAATAAAGAGTGCATTTTTTAAATAGTCTAACACCTTGCACTACTCTAACATTAGGACTAACCAAATGAGATGCTATTTAGATAACTGTGGTTATCTAAACCCTTATCACTAATGTTATTTTTTTAATTATTGATAAGAAAAATGTTGCCCAGATAAAAGAGATTATGACCTTGGTTCAATTAAACACTGAAGTGTCTATCTCTAGCTGAGAGAAAAAAAGGTCCGTGTGCTAAACTTGTGAGAACAAATCTATAGTATGGTTCTCAACCATGGCGCACTCTGAAACATTACGTATTGCATTCATAACATATTCTGCACTCTAATAACAGCCTTCCTGATTAAAGAACACCACTGTTTATTCTATTGTCAAACTTGTTGGCTTAGAGAAATTATTCAGATACCCAAGTGGCATGTTCATGAGGCATCATTTCTCTTGGATTTTCAATTTGCTGATGATATCTATTTGTGTGCCCTCAAGAAGGAAGGTGTGGATATATATATATATAAGTCACATGAAGACTGAGCTCTTCATTGTCCACTGAGGCTAGAAAAGCCAGCCCCTTGGGGTGAAGTAATTGAAAGCAGGCAACAGAGTCCATGTCATAGATAGCACCCACATGAAGATCAACGTCCCATTGGTTAATTATGTGTAGGGGACCTTGGTTCAATCCACGCAGGAGGGAGTTTTACAGAAAGAGTTTTAAGAGAAACAAAGCTAGACACAGGTAAAAACCAAACTAGCCAAAGAATGAGATGGAGCTAGAAGACTAGAACAGATTGCTAGAGTTAGTTTGAAGCAAGCAGAACAAATCAGTCAGAAGTGAAAGAAGCCATTTTGAATCAGGCATCTTCAAGAAGAGTTTGAACCAGAACAACTGAGTTCAGAAAGAGATCCAAAGAATGGCGTTATTCATCTGTAAGTCTTAGAGGCTGAAAACATTCTAGGCCTAGATTAGACTGTATGGAGACTAGAAGCTTGGGGGAATAGGCCTATATTACAAAAGGAGACAATAAGCCTTTAAGACAACATTTACATCTGGAGAATAAAAGGTACATTTACTGTGGCTCAAGCTACTACACAAAAAAGAGATTCTCAATATATTTTTTAGATTTTTAACTAAACCACAAGTAAATTGTACTTAGTTACTGGACTCATAATAAGGAGTAATGTAGGATGCAGAAGCACTCTACGTAAAAAGATCATAGCATCATCATGACTAAGACATAAATTGTGTCTTTTATAAGGCACAACATAAGCCCCCAAAGTATATAATTATAAGAATAAAGGCTATTTACTTGCATTAAATATTATTATTATTACATATAAAGTGCAGAGTAAAATGGATTAAGCTTTACAATATAATGGTCTATAGTTTCATTGTCTGCTTATTACTTTCTGAAATTTCTAGAGAAATTATTATAGGTAATGTTGTGATTTGAATGTGAAATATCCTTCATGGGCTCATATAATACTGCTTTGGAACACGGTGAAATCTTTAGGCTATGTGGCCTTGGTGGGACAGGTAAGTCAATAGGGCTGGGCCATGACCTCTATAGCTTGGCTCTCTTTGTATTAACACTCCCTGAATGGCTATGTCATATGACCAGATATCTTCCTACATCTCTGTCTGTACATTCACCCCCATGATTTACAGTACTCTCATGTACTAAGACTAAAACAAACTCTATCTCCTTTAAGTTGTCCTGCCACAGTATATTTATTGCAGAAATAGGAAAAGAAATCAGGACACTAAATCATGTACATCACATTAAAAGTGTTTGCCTCAGGAGAATATCTTTAAAATGTTCTATTTAAAATCTTTGGCCAGAGTGTGCTTCTACTGATAAGAATATGACTGCATTTCCTAAACTAAGAAATGTAATTCTCCGGACAATCTGCAGAAATTTTGACCATGTGCTGACATAGCCATTCTACAGCATTCTGTAAGTGCCTTTTCTAATTTTTATGTTCAAATTCAATTCAAAATCTTCATACCAAGATCTGCAGGAATAATTAAAGAGTTCTGAGGGAAAACAAACTATATGTACTTATCATAGAAATAGATACCTTTAAAAATAATGGTATATACTCACTTATATCTGCATACTAGCCCAAGGGGCATGTCCCACGAAAGCCTTCACTTACCAGGAAACTGGGACAGAGGGGAGGGCATCCTATTGGGACTCTAAATGAGAGACGCATGGGAGAATAGAAAAATAAAAGGATACAGAGGGTCCTAGAAATCTACAAGTAGAACAATATGAGAGGCAGATTTGGGCCCAGGGGTCCCACTCAAACTAAGGCACCAGCCAAGGACAATACAGGTGGTAAACTTTAAACCCCTTCCCAAATCTAGCCAATGGTCAGAATATTCTCCACAGTTGAGTGGAGAGTGTGATATGACTTTCTCACGTACTCTGGTGCCTCATATTTGATCATGTCCCCTGGAGGGGGAGACCTGGTGGCACTCAGAGGAAGGACAGCAGGTAGCCAAGAAGAGACTTGATACCCTATGAGAATATATAGGGGGAGGTAATCCCCCTCAGGAACTGTCATAGGGGAGGGGAATAATGGGAAAATGGGGGGGGGAATGGGAGGATACAAGGGATGGGATAAACATTGAGATGTAACAAGAATAAATAAATTAAAAAAATATTTCTTTTTTAACTGTACATACATCATATACATATACATAAATATACATAAGCTCATTTTTGAGTGTTATTTTGTTCATATAAATGTAGTGCCCCTAGAGGCCAGAAGAAGATCCTTTGAAGCTCTAGTTACCAGGTGCTTATGAGCCACTCAATATAGGTGCTGGCAGCTGAACTTTGATCCCCTACAGATGTTCTGGCTATTAAATTCTGAGCTCTTTCTCCAGCTACATAGTGAATATTTTACACAAGTCATTTCAAACATGTACCATACCTGTTTGAAATAGGGCTGTGCATATTTAGCATAAAACACCTGACTGGTGGGTTAGCCAGTCACTGTATCAAATACTTGAAGTGTCAAAGTCATAAAAGAGCAGACATGGTTTATTTTATTTTTTAACATTATATCCACTGATAGTATTTTGGTCATTAAACCCAGTCCGTTCAAAAATTTAGTTTCGGGATCATGTATTTTATTTTAAAATTTCCTTAATAAAGACGATGGTTTGAATGGAGATGCTTCTTGAATAATAATCAAGGGTTTACATTAGCTGTTATAAAGTCAGGTATGCCAAAAGGGTATACTTTTTTTTCACAAGAGCTATAGACTGGAAATTTTCAGACTGGGAATGAGGGAATATTTTTTCTAGTGTTAAATCAGTGGTCCTTTATCAAGCCAAAGCACAATTCATCATGGAAATAGGAAAGCAATGACCAAGACATACTTAAAATTCATTGCATGGAATTTTTTCATGAAACTCATTTGAATGAATTCAAAAGGGCCCAAGGCAGGGCCTCTTGTGCATATTCCAGTTTTACAGGCTTACTTTGGACTGCAGTGTTGACAAATTGCACAGAAAACAGAACAACCAGTGATTTTAGTAAATCCTGCAAACCCATTATGAACTGAGTACAATGTCCTTATTGTGTCCTTGTGTAGCAAAAGTTTGTAAAACATTATTGAGATCGGCTGCTGTGTAGCTGGAGGGGGTGGATTGGACAATAAGTGGAGAACCAGGAAGTACCAGAGATTATTTTGATGTAATTTGCAGGATGATTTATTTTAGTCTTCCTTTGTATTTGAGTGTGCTATCAGTCACTGACTTTACATAAGAACTTCTTTGCATTTATTTAAGAAATGCTTTTTAGATTTTAATAGACCTAAATCTTAATTGGAGCTCCCATCTTTCATAATTACTTAAAACCCTTTCTATTTTCTTTAAGCAATCCTTCTTCAGCGCAGAGTCCTATTTTTAGAATGACTATACACTCTGAAGGTATCAAGGAATAAAGAGTGTTTAAACCTCCTAAATGTCTAAATGAGCAATTCTGGAAGTGTCACTAAGTATTGTTTCCAAGGTCTTGCAGCATCACCTATTCCATGCAGAATGTCTTGCATCACAGATCACAAAATCTATAAGCATTTCCTGCAGTTTGTATAGGTCCAGGGAGTGCACTGTACCTCCTGGGCTAATTGCACCTCCAAGGAGACACCACACACAGTAAATATGCTTGGCTAAAAAAGTGAATACTTTTGATATATTTTGACATTTTCCAGACACAGTCTTGTTGATTTTATTAGATAAAAAATTATTATAAAGAACTTCTAAAATATATCATGCACTATCATTGACTCCATCCAATGTCTATATTAACCCCATGCCAAGGCAGGCCCAATGCCCAAAAGTAGTTTGCTGAAATAAAATAAACTCCCTGTTTTTTGTTTGTTTGTTTGTTATTTGTTTTGTGTTTTCTTTTGTTTTGATGGATAGTTGATTTTGGTTAGTCTGAGTGTATGTGGCTCCAGAGGAATTGGCATGGAACTGCAGAGATAGAGTGTTCAAATCCCAGACTTGAGATTTAAAATCTCATCCTGAAAACAGAAGACATGTGCAGGGGACCACCCGCCCCCCCCTCTCAGGAGCACATGGTACAACTCAAGGTAATTACAGGTTGTCGGTCATGTGAGCCTGTTTCCCCATGTTAAAAGAGTACTGCCAGCCTCCTTCTCCTTGCCAATGACATTCATTCATCCTCAAAACCTACCCTGCCCAGGGTTTATAATTTTCGGTTTCACATGAAATCTAGCCAATGGACAGCTCATTCTCCACAGTTGTGGTGAGAGTGGGAACTGCCTCTTACATGAATTCTGATGGCCCTTTTGGGGATGGCCAGCATGAACTTAGAGGAAGGAGATGCAGATTATCAGGATGCTCATATGGTGGCTGAGGAGGTCTCCTTCTGTCAGAGGTTTAGGAGAGGGGAATAGGGTGAAAGAGGGAGGGAAGGTGGGGACATGGGAAGAGAGAACAATCAGGATATAATCTGAATAAATTATAACAAATTAAAACTTCTTTTACCTAAAGAATTCATTGATGGGCCCCTGGACATGATTGCTATCCAGGCTTTTTTTTTCCCTATCCTTAGCAGCAGTCAGATCTACTCCTTTTAAACATTTGACTACAAGACGAGCTGCTCCTGAAGGATCTTAAGGTGACTGATGGGTGAAACAGAAAATTTAATTCATGTATAGAAAGCTGCACTCCCACTTTTCTGGTTCTGAAACCCAAAACCAAAGTCCAGAAAGACAAGAAGAGAGATGAGTTGGAAGCTCCCTGGTCTGTCAGTCTTGGTTTAGAGGTCACGCAAACTGCTTTTAGGGCTGGGGCTTCATTCTCTCTAACTGCTTCGTGGCTGACAGAAGATTGATGAGGGAAACATCAGTTGGAATGCCTCAAAAGAGGGAACACCCAAATAAAACAACAGTTGGCAAAGATCAGGAGCATGAATCAGAACGTAATAGCTGCACGACTTAGTGGGGGACCATTACAAGACCAAGTTAGGTGAGGAACAATTTGAATCAAGATTAACATAAGGTAAATGCTTGATAAGGTAACTGTAATTAGCTGTTTGTTTACATCACACTTCTGCCAAACAAACAAGCGCCTGGAAGCTTTGTAAGAAGTCAAAGTCAGCACCTAAGAATAAATTCAAACAGATTGTGTCTAAGTAGCATTCACTGTTTCAAAGTATGGCAAAATTTGCATATTTATTTTAAACATTAACAACATCAGCTATTATTTAATGAACAAAAACAAAGTATTTCAAGTAAAAGGCTGTTTGGGGATACAGACAATTTGTTAAGGTTAAGTTATCTAAAGATTAGGACTACCTTATACAACCATCTATTATTTGGAAACATAATACATATTTTGTTGCCATCTAATTGTTATACCAATATTTCTATATTATATAGTAACACGCTACATGAGGAGACAAAATTTTGAATGTTTTTCATATTATTGTTATCTTTGTTTTCTAACCTACCCTCTTCACCCCAAACACACAATCTAAAAATGTATCTACCTTATGATCAATCATACTTCTCAGTATATGTATGTATACACTCTACATCCTAGTCTGGAAATACCTGCCCATCGATGTTTATCTCTGTCCTACTCAAAGTAGCTAGGAAGTGGAAAGCACCTAAATGTCTTTAAATTGATGAATGTATAATATAAATGTGCTTTAATTACATAATTTAATATTAATCAGCTAGTACAATTGAATTTGTGGGTAAACAGAAAGACTTGGAAAAATGATTCTAGTTCAAGCAACCCAAACACAGTAAGACAAATGTCACTTGTTTTCTCAACATGATTTCATTTTGTTATATATAAATATATATACATATAATATAAAAATATATATGTTTGAATATATATTTTAAACAAGATGATACTCATCTCATATTCTCTCTTTCCATAAGACCTTTTCCTTAATGAAAAGCGGCAATCATGCTCCATTCCATGGTTGTAATTATAAAAAGCTTTATTTCTTTCAATGTGAATAATAAAAGAAAAATAATGACAATTTAAAATTTAAAAAGGCATCTTAATGGATACAGCAATAATACATCATTTTACATGTATTTTTATTAAATTCACAGCAGCGTATTATATTTCTTTGTATTTGAGAGGATAAATCATTAATTCATTTAAAGCTATGATAGCAATTTATCACAAATTATCAATTTGTTTATCTTGACTAACCTATAGAACTAACATAAAAATGAACCATTCACGAAGAGACCCACAAATTTTCCTGTTGCCCAATTGAGGAAATAACTATTTTCACCTAAATTTCAGTATTAATACACAAAGTGTTAATTTTGTACCATAATTTTAATGAATTTACATGGCAATGGAATAGGCGTTTCTATATAACAAACCATGGCATCCTTTGTCTATCCTCTAATTTGTTTTAAAGGACATCTGAATACATTGCTCATTTTATTGTTTTTGAAATAAAAATGCATGGTCATATCCATACTTTAAGTTTTTATATTATCAAAATACTCCCACATTCTTACTTGATTTAATATTTCTTGGTTAGCTGAGATATGAATTAAATCCAAATGGTATTTGAATAAATTATTCTTTGTCCTTTTTTGTGACCTACATCTCTGCAATGTCTCATGTACTGATATATTCTCTTCACTCTTACATAGATGACATTTCTGATTTCCACGAGATCAATGTGTCACAAGAGATTTGACGGGGAATGAGAAGTAGCTACCCATAGCAAGCACCTAAAACAATTTCTCAGCTATGTAAAGCCATACCACTATTCTTTTGAAATCATCAAATTATATAGCCTATTACATAATTATCGGTACTAATATAATTAGTTTCAAATATTAACTGCTTTATTAAAAGCTAAATTAGCACAAATTTAAAAGTTTTAGAATATAAAAATCTGTAAGGTTTTATATATGAGCATAATTTGTATAAATGATATAAATGCACAAGGGAAGTGCGATTTGAGTTTTATTTGCTTGTCTGATATGTTATGATTTTAAATATGTACGATGACATTTTGTTCTTACATCTGTTATAAACAATGGTTTCTAATAACATAAATTTCCTTTTCAGATGTTAATAACTGAATATTTAAATAATATTAAAATTGATATGCCATAACAACACATTCTCATTACTTGTACTTGAAGCTATTTATGTAAAATGGTTTAAAAAATACTAGTTAATATAAGAAGGCAGAAATGGTGCTAAAAATGCATCTTTTTGAGGTTGTTTGCTTCCTGCTTATAATCCCATGGCTTTTAAGAGTGACAGTGATACATTGCTATCAGTCTGTGACAGCCTTTTGATACGTCCCCTTGTCCATGAGAAGCTGAGTTGAGACCACCTGAACTCATTTCTCTTGGGATTCTGAACAACAATAAAAAATGGTTTTGTTTTGGAGTTTGTAGGGCTCAGAAATGAAAATGCCATTATGTCAAGGACAACACATCAATCTAATTTGTTACATGGGTCTGCAATCTTATGTCTCCCCAGTTGAAGCTGTTTTTCAATATGCAAGATAATATCAGTCTCACCGCAAATTGCACTGAAATTCTCCAAGTAGTAGACTCATATTCATTTTCATATACTTTAAATATAGCAGAACTTTATTGAAATTATTAATTATTTGTGTGCGTCGTGTGTTTGTTTGTGTGTTGTGTGTGTGTGTGTGTGTGTAAATAGTGGGTGCTATAAACTGAAATCTAGTAACATAATTGGCATTCCAGGAAAGGCAAAATCATAGATATGAACAAAAATGTGTACTATGTTAATTATGTTCTACTTAGAAAAATTAAATGTTTTAAAAGATTTATTTATTTATGTTTATGAGTCCTTTATTTGCATGTATGCCTGCATGACAAAATGCAGCATGAGATTCCACTATAGATGATTGAGGGTCTCCATGTGGTTGCTTGGAATTGAACTCAGGACTTTGGAAGGACCAGCCAGGGCTCTTAAACCCTGAGCCATCTCTCCAGCTAAAACTCAAAATGGTTCTTTTTCAGTGTATTATTTTTTGCTCAGAAGAGAAGTGAATACATTTTGTTCTTACTTTATAGGTTTGTGATAAGGCATTAATATGGTATGATTACATCTACAATTATAAGTCTAAAGCACTTTTTATGCCAGACTCTCTCTCCTGGATAGGGTGTCTATTTTCTCAACAAGAATTATCTTTATTGTTAATACTTATTGCTTTCAAGATTTGGTACAAATGTATATAATATATGTGTATGTTTGTGTGCAGATGAGTGTAGTATAAACTTATGATTATAATAGATCATACTAATCAGACTAGAAAAACCCAGGACATTTGATCTCTAATGTAATATGAAATCACCTTCAACACCAAATCTCAGAATTTAGCTATAGTTCCATCAAGATGCAACTTTTTCAAACACAAGAGTAGTGAGGGTCTGACAAATCTGTATTCACCTGTTTCCTTTATTTTTCCTCCTGTTACACTATCATTGGTTGAAACCAAAAAGATGCCAAAATAAGATAGAGAGCATTACTCAACCTTTGCTGCACAGTGTTATGCAATTTATGTTGTACACAATTAGGCCAGCCTCCGACCAGTAAGGGGAAAACAATGAGGAAATGTATGTTGCTGAATAACTGACTTAGAGTTACTTCACATAGACCAAGTCAATTAAATTTTACAGAACACAGATTCTATTTCACAAGCAGCATCAAGATTATTATAGGCGTTTCTACGTACTGTAAATTATAAATATTACTTGCATATAAATTGCATATTTACAGTTCTTTGTTTAAGAGCTCAGCTCTAAGGGATACGTTTACAAAATCTCTCCCACATCTAAGGGTCAGAGAGTATAGCAGAACTGTGGGAAAACAACTATAAGAGCAAGCGGATAAGGGAATTTCATGTGAGATTCTATCTCCTGATAATAACAGAAGCTACAACCATGATGTTTCACGAATAGACCTGCCTAACCATGAGTTGACTAAAGACAACAAAAATAAATACTCCAAAAGTAGTCAGGCAAAAGAGCATGAATCATAAGGAAAGTTATCTCAAACCAATAACCCCATTAACTGCTAAAAGAATTATACCCAGAGTACGTGAGAAAGTCATATCCCACTCTCCACTCAACTGTGGAGAATGTTCTGACCATTGGCTAGATCGGGGTAGGGGCTTAAAGTTTACCGCCTGTATTGTCCTTGGCTGGTGCCTTAGTTTGAGCGGGACCCCTGGGCCCAAATCTGCCTATCATAAAGTTCTACTTGTAGGATTCTAGGACCCTCTGGATCCTTCTACTTTGCTATTCTCTTATGCTTCTCTCATCTAGAGTCCCAATAGGATGTCCTCCCCTCTGTCCCAGTTTCCTTGTAAGTGAAGACTTTCTTGGGACATGCCCCTTGGGCTAGTATTACTTTCTCACGTACTCTGGTGCCTCACATTTGACCATGTCCCCTGGAGGGGGAGACCTGGTGGCACTCAGAGGAAGGACAGCAGGTTGCCAAGAAGAGACTTGATACCCTATGAGCATATACAGGGGGAGGTAATCCCCCTCAGGAACAGTCATAGGTGAGGGGAATAATGGGAAAATGGGGGGGGGGGGAAGAATGGGAGGATACATGGGATGGGATAAACATTGAGATGTAACAAGAATAAATTAATTAAAAAATTTAAAAAAAGAATTATACGCTTCTTAGGAAGGTTTCTCATACTTTTTTCATTTCTTTGTAGCAGAGCCTAATTTATTTTAGTCTTATAATTTATATAAAGATAATATCAGCTTTGGACCACTTTTAGCTCACTAGTAAGTCCTTAAAATAAGTGCTTTAAGTAAGGAATAATACCAATTATGATTAGGGGTCTCCAAATATAATAATTCACAAAAACAAATTTTGTGACTTTTATGCAAATTTATAAAAAATATCGTGTCAGTGAAGTCATTTAAATTATTAGGGAAGTCAAGGAGATGTTAACAGTGATAAAAAGAGCATCTGACAGATTAAGTAATTTGAGAAGGAAATATCAGATTAAGGCCAAAACATGCATTATTTGGGAAAGTCCTCAATGTCCAACAAGGACATGAGCCACAATCCTTGTTGTTATTAGTCTCAATACATCAAAAATACTTTCCTCTCCAGTGGCCAATAATTACAAGTTAACCTCTGTAACTACAGAGTTATAAAACATCAGAGTTATAACACATCAATTTCAACTCTGTTCTGTCAGAATACCCAGTATTACCTCTTGCCTTTTTCTCAGTTTAGAATAATTTTTATCACACTAATAGTCATCTATACCATAAATCTTAAGTCAAGAGTTCTTATAAAAATTATTTAGAGACAGAAGCACTTCATCATTATGGAAACACAAAGTTAAAACTTCACTGTGTGTGATTTATTTAGAGATACATTTTATTGAGAAAAGAATACATTCAATTCTAATAACATGAAAAATGCCAGTGAAGATCACACTGAGAAGATGAAGACACAGAAGTAGTTATATGAAAACCATTTTTAGATACCTGTGACTGTTAAAAGCATTGAAGGAGATCACAGTAAATTTGGGAACAACATTGAAATGTATAGAGCAAAGTATAAAAGATAAAATTGCCCTTGAGTTTATTAATATAACTAATAAACTCAGTGAATCTCATGAACCCAATCATAATACCTAACAAAAGTGGACATGAGAAATATTTACAAAGCAGTAACTCCAAACACACATGAACAGTATGGTCAGTAAGATGTAAGTGAATGAATTTCTGAGGGAAAAAGAGAAGACTTAGAAAGAATGACTTATAGGAGAATAAAATTTGATTAGAATTTATTTTTTTTTTACAAAAAACAATGGTGTGAAAGAAATTATCAGTAAGATATGTACCTTAGATTGCTTGCTATTTCTCTAGTTTTCAAAAAACTTACTAAAATCTAACTTATGAAGGAAAGGGGATATTTCAGCTTAAAGTTGCAATTCTTCATGAAGCAAAGCCAGAGAAAGGTCTCTTGGTAGGACCCAGAGGCTGGAATTCATGAGGAGGCCATGAAGGAACACTGCATGCTATACTGCTTCCCACAGCTTGCTTGCCTGCTTTTTTGTTGGTTTTATTGTTCTGTCTCTCTCTCTCTCTCTCTCTCTCTCTCTCTCTCTCTCTCTCTCTCTCTCTCTCTCTCTCTCTCTCTTCCTCTGTCTCTCTCTCTTCCTCTCTCTCTCTGTCTCTCTCTCTCTCTGCCCCTCTCTCTCTGTCTCCCTATATATATATATATTTTTTTTTTTTAAATTGTATTTTAGTTATATATCTCTCTTCATTTTTCTCACTCCAAATGCTCCGGTATACCTATCCCTGCTCTTTTTCAAATTTATGGCCTAATGTTTTCAATTGCTATGGATGCATATATATTAGTAAATTTAACCCGTTGAATTCATAAACTGTTACTTGTATGTACTTTTAGCACAGGAAAACCATGAGGCTTCTAACATACACAAACAAGTACAGACAAGACACTGTTTTCTTATAGAGCCAGAAAACCTTTCCAAGAGTAAAACATCCAACATTCAACTGGGACGACCCACATCAACCATCATTGAAGAAAATTCACCATCTATACTTCAACATGCCTACAGGGAATCTGTCAGAAATAAAACAATTTCCTCTGTTAGGAGTCCCACAAAAACACCGTGCTTCACTACTGTGACATATGTACAGAGGGCCTGAGTTAGACCCCCATGAAGGCTTCCTGATTATCAGTTCAGTCTAAGTGAGGCCCTACGAGCCCAGGTTTGTTGAGTCTATTGGTTTTTGTGTGGTGTCCTTAACCTCTCTGGATCCTACAATCCTTACTCCCACACTTCAGTAGGAGCCCCCAACTTATGCCTAATGTATGGCTGAGGTTCTCTATGTTTCTGTCGGTTTCTAGATAAAGCATTTCTAATGACAATTAGGTATGAACCAATGTATAAATATAGCAAAATATCCTTAAGTATCATTTATTGACTTTTATAGCAGTCATATTTGGTTCTATAGTAGGTTCCTAGACCATTCAGCATCTGGTTTCTGATTCTCCAGACAGTGTCAGGGATAGGCTCCCTCTGATGGCATGGGTCTCAAGCTGGACCAGTCACTGGTTAGCTAGTCCTACAATTTTTGTGACACCATTACCACATCACATTATGCTGTCAGTATAAATCATAGGCTTAAGGCTTGTGGCTGGTTTGGTGTCACAGTCCCTCCACGGGAAGTCTTTCTTGGTTGTAGGAGATGGCAGATTCAAGCTCTACGTCCTCCATAATTTAGCTATCATGCCCTGTCAGGCACAAAAAAGAAACTTTAATATTTATATAACTACAAAATACATGATTCACTGGGGGGTTTTTGTTTTGTTTTGTTCTGCCTAAGAAAAGTGGATATAGATATGGAAGGAATTTACAAAAGTGTGTTGCTAGATGTTAGACAAACTAAGTTAAGTCTCTTACCCTGCCAAGCTGATTGAAGGAACACTGCCAACATGCCTCCCCTGGCAGCAGAGCCCATGCTGCAAGCCCACCTGGGATTCCAGCTGCCTCTGCCACTTTTGGTAGGTACAATCATAATGATGTCTACAAAGTGGGAAGGTAGCTGGATATTCTTAAGCATGGAGCTTCAGAAAAAAATTTTTTGAAGGTTTCTTAGGGTTTCCTTGCTATGAACAGAAGCCATGAACAATATCAACTCTTATTTTTAATGAATTTGGTTAAATGAATTTGGTTATTCATTGTGCTTTACATCCTGGTTGTAGCCCCATCCCTCCTCACCTTGCTTTACCACCCTCCCTCTCTATCCCTCTTCCAGCCTTCCCTATTCCTCATAAAATGGGAGAGGCCTTTTCTATCCACTCCAGCTATTCAATTTGCATCAGGACTGAGCATGTACTCTTTCTCTGTGGTCTGGCAAGGCAGTCCAGCCTGGGGCAAATTATCAAAAACCTGGCAACAGAGTCCATGTAAGAGAAAGCCACAGCTCCCATACTAGAAGATATAGATGAAGCCTAAGTTTTCTGTCAGCTACATCTGTGTAGGGGGCCTAGGTTTAATCCATTCATGGTCTTTGGTTGACTCTTCAGTCTCAGAAAACTCCTCTGGGCCCTGGTTACTTGCCTCTGTTGGTCTTCTTGTGGAGTTCATGTCACTTCCAGGTCCATTTATTCCTCCTTGTGCTTTTCCTTAAGACTCCCTACACATCATCCCTTTGTGAGTTTCAGCACCGTGTTTGAGGTGCTGCAAGGCACAGCCTCTCAGAGGACCATTTTTCTAGGCTGCTGTCTGCAGTCATAGCAGAGTATCAGGAACACTGTCAGGGGTTGGCTGTCTTTCATCGGGTGGGTCCTGGGTTGGGCCAAGCATTGGTTGGAAATTTCCTCAAACTCTGCTCTATCTGTTCCATCTTTATCCCTGGACATTTGTAGGTAGGGTAAATTTGGGGTAAAAGTTTCTTTGGGTGGGCTAATGTGGCCCTCCCTCTACTAGGAATATTGTCTAGTTAAAGGGTGCAAAATATGGTCCCTGCTACTCAGTTTCTGTTAGATTCCCCATCATATCCTCCCAGAAGCCTACCTTGACTTAGGTCTCCAGCTTGTCACAGATATGTCCCTGCCAACAATTTCTTTTTTCTCTGAAGGCCTCTGTCCTGTCTCTGCTCTTCTCAGGTCCCATCGCCACCCTCATATCTTTATGTTCTAATTTGCTTCCTCTCTTCAACCACTATCACTGTCTTTTCTATTTCCCCTTCTGAGTGAAATTTAAGCATCCTCTCTTGGATCATCCTTGTTATTTATCTTTTTTGTGTCTAAGCATTGTAATGAGCTTATCCTGTGCTCTATGGTTAAAATCCTCTTATAAGTGTGTCTTTCTGGGTCTAGGTTACCTCACTCAGAATGATCTTTTCTAGTTCCATCCCGTTGCCTGCAAACTCAAGATTTCCTTGTTTTCAATATCTGTTTATTCCATTTTCTACCAGTTGTTGGAGTGTAGGCATGTAGGATTTGCTGAAAGAGGCAAGGAGATCACAGCCACTATTACAAAGAAAAATATTTAGTTGGTCCTAGCTTACAGGTTCAGAGGTTTAGTCCATTATCATCATGGTCAGAAGCATGGTAATATGCAGATAGCCATGCAGCTAAAGAAGGAGCTTATCTTTCTACATCTTCTTGATCCACAGAAACAGAAGACTGAAACACGCTGAGTGTATCTTGAGCATAGAAGACCTCAAAGCTGGCCCTCACAGTGATGTATTTCCTCCAACTAGGCCACACCTAGTCCACCAAGACCAAATGATGCTTCCTGTGTATCAAGTATTCAGACACATGAGTCTATGGGGGCCATTCTTATTAGTC
The DNA here is from genome assembly GCF_903995435.1 of Acomys russatus. NCBI lineage: Eukaryota > Metazoa > Chordata > Mammalia > Rodentia > Muridae > Acomys > Acomys russatus. The sequence goes on along the minus strand of NC_067154.1, from coordinate 35,816,182 downwards.
AAGTGACCTCAAAATGCATACTTAGTACCTGGAGAGACTGCTTAATGGTTATAAAACTATATAGCTTTTAGAGGAGTGGAGTTAGCTCACATCCTATGTGCATCCCTTTGCCAGGTCGGTCACAACCACTTATAAATCCAGTTCCAGGAACTCCAATACTATCTTCTGGTTTCTTCAGGCACCTGTACACTGTTCCCCCCGCCCCCCTCACACACACACATCGTCTCTGAAAATGAACTAAAGTTTTACAAAGATTATTCAGGTTTTGAAATATTTAAGAGTGTATAACTATAAACAAGAAAAAGAATAATAGGCATCTCAGCTTTGAGTCTATGTTTATTATTTTGTTTTTATTTTTGTGGGAGATGTTTGTCTACCACACTGCACTTGGGGACATTTTGAAGATAGTTTTGTGCATTTGGTTCATGCTTTCTGCCTTTATGTGGATCTCTGGGATCTATTCAGACTGTCAAGTTTACACAGTGAATACTTAATCCTCAGAGTATCTCAATGGACCCTAGGTTTCAGCTTTATGTCATTTGACAATAGTGGTCTTCTGTGTGTGGTGTGTGTGTGTGTCTGTGTTTTATTCAAAATCTATACTAAATATATATGTGTATATATTATATATATTAAATTTAATATAAAAATATATTAAATCATTTGATGTTCTTTTCAGAATTACCTTTATTTCAAGAATTAATTATAGTTTGAAAGCCACTCCAAAAGCCAACATTTGTTTTCTAGTGTAATTTTTAAGACCAATGTGAGGTGTTTTCAGAATTAATATGAGTATTTGCTGACAAAATGTATACTGTTCAAAATTAGTGCATTGATTGAACTTACATAAGTATATCCTTACTTAAAAAGTGCCTTAAGAGATAGCATCACTGCCATCTCTATTATTTTTCAAAGTTAAGGCTGATGCATGAATATAAAATGTTGTCTTGCACACCACTGACTTATGAAACTTTTATTAGCTAACCTTTACTTCATGGTTAATAAAAAACTATAACAATTAATACTAAAGGCCTTTCAAAAATCACATGGAAAACTACTATTCCAGAATTTCTTAAAACATGTACATAAAGAAAAAATACATATAAGGAGCATTTTAATAGAGTTATCGAATAATAGAGTGAAGTGCCTCAACTTGACACTACATGCTGGCAAGTAAAACTATCAATATCATTACTTGATTTATTTAATTTTGATTTATGGACAATGGGGTCCCATAGAACCCCCCCTAAGCATAAGAGGGTATTGACCTTACCCTTGTTTTTTTCCAGAACTGGACAATAGGACACTATTTCTGAAGAAAGCATGTACAAGAGTCCCAGCATATGAAGAAGGCAAACTAATACTCACCATGAAGATTGATCCAAATTGATAACTTTCTTTATGCATGCCATTAGAAGAAAAACATAATCATGAATCTCACTCAAATATAATACCTGGAACCTGCATAATGAATGACCTGAGCACATGCCCACTGCACAGTAGTGCCATGGACCTTAAGAGCCACACTCGAGCAGATGGCTGTACAACCAAGAATAGTTGAGAAACAGATTAGGCCTGAAAGTTTGAGGGGTTGTTTTTTGTTTGTTGTTTTCTTTTCTTTTTTCATTTTTTGAGGGGTTTGGTTTCTTTTAGAAGGGACACAAAAACAGTAGGAAGAGAGATAGGTGGTAGATATAGAATTTAGGCCAGGAGTGAGTGTGGTATAATATTAAGCTCCTATAGAATTTATGATACATTGAAATGAAGTCTGTTTAGTGGTTTTGTGTCCCAATCAGTTGAGATTGTTTTTGAAAAAAAAAAAACATGTAAATGTTGCTGCCCAGCTTTAACTCAGTGAAATGTTGTTGTGGAGGTGATACCAGGCATCAGTGGACACCAACTGCTGTTGAGTACCTCTCAATTAGGCCTCAGAGTCTGGACCATACAATGATAAGTACTACAGCTCTCGAGCCCAGTATGTCTCAGACTTTAGGTCTTTCAGGTTTGGATACATCCGTGACTTATACAAGGATTAGGTCTCTATCTCTGAATTCTCTTCTGAACCTTTTCTTCTTCATATAAATCATCCACCATTTTCACCCTTCAAAGCCTATGACAAAGCACACTGCCTCTAGTTTCTGGTGACTCTTGGGGGGTAATTTTAAATAGTTACTGCCCCATCCTGCTGGTACTTAATCTTCTGTCATTGGGTTTACTGTTTCTACATTTGTGTGGCTTCCACTGTACTTTCTTCTTATTAGTGAACCTGCTGTATGAAGTCTTCTTAAGCTTTTTACACTGATGATACTTTTCACAACTGAAAATTTTTATGACATAGCAATATAATTATATAAAATTAATATATAAATAAAATATTCCCCTTTAAACTCATCATAAATTTTATTTTTGTATCATTCTTTAGTATACATATAATTTACCATTTATTAAAATGAAATGAAATTTGCATACTAAAGAAACAGGTGTGTTTGATGAATGAATTAGATATTGACTGAATATTTGATACTGAAGAATCCAGAGCATTTACAGGCTTTTTTCCCCTGAGTTTATTGATACTGGGATTTTAAAATCATCTGTGATGAGAACAGACCTTCACAGTACATAATAGTAGAAAGTGATAAGAAGTGTTTTGAGAACAATTTCAGAAATGTTGTAACTTTTCCTATAGTCTCAATCCAAATTTAAAGTAATAATTTTAGGGTCCCAATAGGATGTCCTCCCCTCTGTCCCAGTTTCCTGGTAAGTGAAGGCTTTCGTGGGACATGCCTCTTGGCCTAGTATGCAGATATAAGTGAGTATATACCATTTGAGTCTTTCTGCTTCTGGGTTAACTCACTCATTATGATCATTTCTAGCTCAATCCATTTATCCACAAATTTCGGGAATTCCTTGTTTTTAATAGCTGAGTAGTATTCCATAGTGTATATGTACCATAGTTTCTTTATCCATTCTTCTACTGAGGGACACTTAGGCTGTTTCCATGTTCTGGCTATTATGAATAAGGCTGCTATGAACATGACTGAGCAAATTTTCTTGTTGTGTGCTGGAGCATCTTCTGGGTATATTCCAAGGAATGGAATAGCTGGGACTCTAAATGAGAGAAGCATGGGAGAATAGCAAAGTAGAAGTATCCAGAGGGTCCTAGAATCCTACAAGTAGAACATTATGATAGGCAGATTTGGGCTCAGAGGTCCCGCTCAAATTAAGGCACCAACCAAGGACAATACCCCCTACCCAGATCTAGCGAATGGTCATAACATTCTCCACAGTTGAGTGGAGCGTGGGATATGACTTTTTCTCCCGTACTCTGGTGCCTCACATTTGACCATGTCCCCTGAGTGGGTAACCTGGTGGCACTCAGAGGAAGGACAGCAGGTTGCCAAGAAGAGACTTGATACCCTATGAGCATATACAGGGGGAGGTAATCCCCCTCAGGAACAGTCATAGGGGAGGGGAATAATGGAAAAATGGGAGGGAGGGAAGAATGGGAGGATACAAGGGATGGGATAACCATTGAGATGTAACAAGAATAAATTAATAAAAAAATTTTTTTAAAAAGTAATAATTTTAGAAAAGTCAAGAATTATTTTTAAAAGTCAAACAATTAGATATAATACACCCCAAACATACATTGGTACTTATAGTAAATTAACACTTACATACTAATGAGTGATGATCTGAAACTTTTATAATGTTGTTTCCTGTATTAAAATGTAAATTTTCTATAGAAAAAAAAATAAAAACGCAAAAAAAATAAAAAAATAAAAAATAAATAAATAAATAAATAAATAAATAAATAAATAAAATAAAAACGCTTAAACATCAACAGTTAATAACACACAACAGTCTAGAATCTGAAACAAGCTATTTAACCCTGCATTGATTGGCACTGCAGTTGTGACCACATGCAGAGTCCGAAGTGTCCACATTTCATCTCCAGAAGCAAAAGTGCGGTGAAGGTGCATAGTGCAAAATGGATAAGCATTGCTGAAATATCTCGTACTTATCACTTGCTTGATTTTGAATTAATTCCAGCCATCCTGCATTTAGATTGCTATCATTACTGCAAAATTTTGTGAATCTATCCATCATAATTCCATATGGATTAATTACCCACAGGCATAGAAGCTACACAATGAATCAAAGAAAGAAATAGAAGCAGGAAAGAAAAAAACAAGTATAGTACTTGATGATACAATATAAGGTCAGACAAGGAAGGTGTCTCCAAGATGACACAGTAAATTTCTTAGCCATGTTAATGCATGCTCAGGCAAGCATTCACATTAAAATGCAGAGTCAAGAGCCAAATTCTCCCAAGACAGAGTAAGCAAGTCCTCAGTAGTTCCTGACTCACAAATATGTCTGTCAGATACATTGGGCTAGAAGGCTGAAGAAGATGCTCCAACGTTATAGAGAGCATGGGTGAGTATTCAGGTAGCAAACTGTCTCTGTCATCTTTTCATTTGGAAAGCTAATAACCTGCACTCCCGGCACACTCAGATAATCAAGATTACTTTTTCTCAAGTCTCCGAGGGATCTGAAGACTAGGTAGCTTAGTTTTATAATGAAGCTTAATTGTTCAAGGGTTAAGATGTTATTATGTCTAGCTGGTGTTCTAAGTTGATAATGACAATATGTGATGGAGACTGATTTACATTCAGAATTTTAGACACACTGAGGTAGGAAAGATTTCTTCTTCAAGTTTTTCAAGGCTGTCAAATACAAATAGCCAAAACACTACGAATGTAACATTTATATAATTCCTGATTGTGTCATGGTTCTTCTTGCTATAAGTAATCTATTGTATATATGTGTAATAATATAAATGTATATATAATATATAAACAGCTCAGTGGCTCACACCAGGCATGGTGGTGCATGCCTTTAATTCCAGCACTCAGAGGGCAGATACTGGTGGTTCTCTGTGAGTACGAGGTTAGCCTGGTCTACAGAGTGAGTTCCGGGACAGCCAAGAATACACAGAGAAACCCTGTCTTAAAAAGAAATATATAGCACACCACATGCTAGTGAGGATGTGGAGAGAGAGGAACACTCCTTCATTGCTGGTGGGAATGCAAACTCATACAGCCGCTTTGGAAATCTATCTGGTGCTATCTAAGAAAACTAGGAATAGGGCTTCCTCAAGAGCCAGCTGTTCCACTCCTTGAAATATACCCAGAAGATGCTCCAGCACACAACAAGAAAATTTGCTCAACCATGTTCATAGCAGCCTTATTCATAATTGCCAGAACATGGAAACAGCCTAAGTGCCCCTCAGTAGAAGAATGGATAAAGAAACTGTGGTACATATACACTATGGAATACTACTCAGCTATTAAAAACAAGGAATTCCCGAAATTTGTGGACAAATGGATTGAGCTAGAAATGATCATAATGAGTGAGTTAACCAGAAACAGAAAGACTTAAATGGTATATACTCACTTATATCTGCATACTAGCCCAAGGGGCATGTCCCATGAAAGCCTTCACTTACCAGGAAACTGGGATAGAGGGGAGGACATCCTATTGGGACTCTACATGAGAGAAGCATGGGAGACTAGCAAAGTAGAAGGATCCAGAGGGTCCTAGAAACCTACCAGTAGAACATTATGATAAGCAGATTTGGGCCTAGGGGTTCCATTCAACTAAGGTACCAGCCAAGGACAATACAGGCGGTAAACTTTAAGCCCCTACCCAGATCTAGCCAATGGACAGAACATTCTCCACAGTTAGGTGGAGAGTGCGGTATGACTTTCAGATGAACTCTGGTGCCTCACATTTGACCATGTCCCCTGGAGTGGGAGACCTGGTGGCACTCAGAGGAAGGACAGCAGGTTACCAAGAAGAGACTTGATACCCTATGAGCATATACAGGGGGAGAAAACACCCCTAAGACACAGTCATATGGGAGGAGAATAAGGGGAAAATGGGAGGGAGGGAAGAATGGGAGGATACAAGGGATGGGATAAGCATTGAGATGTAACAAGAATAAATTAATAAAAAAAATTTTTAAAGTAATATATATATAAAGTCAATGGCTCAAAAAGAGACAGACAGAGTACAAAGGTTTGGTGGGGCAATAAAGGGTTTCAGGAGCAAAGAACATTAGATCTGGAAAGAAAATCTATAAAACCACCAAAATTTATTATGTACATGTAAGAAATAGTAAAAGATGAAAACTGAAATGAAAAGGTTGTCAATATTTTTAGTCATAGGGAAATATGATCTGAATAGTTTATGTAGACAAAGCGGAACAGCAGACGTTCATAAAAACTGAGTATTCTGCTTACCTTAGTGAAGGTGCTCTGAGGAAATGTCCCAGATTATGAGCATTTGCATGGAGACATCTTTGAAGGAGAAAGGCACTGTATACTACCTACAATATCAACCAGAACATGAGGCAAAAATTAATTCCTTAAAAAAGAAGGCACTTAGAGATACATTGCTTGCAAATACTGATATTTAATAATTTGCTAGGTTTTATTCATGAAGCACAGGAAATGTGGTGTATTAGAAAAAAGGAGTACAGTAGTACAGAAAAAGCATGCAGTTCCCATTTACTTTTCAAAAAATATCAAACACTGGGAGTGGGTTGATTTTAACTGAGGCTCCTTTTATACCAGGCAAAAATTAAGTCAATTAAATGTACCCCATATTGTTCTGTAGGCTATGATAATAATATAAAGCACTCTACATGTATCATATGAAATTATTCAACAGATGTTGGATATCATCATAGAAGCACAATGCCTATGCTGAATAGATATTCAATGAATTGTGCATGTTCATTAAAGTATGTATTTTTTATGATTTAGAAATATCGTAATCTCTAGCCAATGCTATTTACCATCAAAACCCATTTGATATAAAAATAATGCTGCTTCTAATATATTATAGACATATTATTTTATATTTGTGTGGAAACATCTATATTTTATTCTAATTACTGTAATTTCTCGTTTAGTAAGTTTAAGAATTTAATCATAGAGAATTAACAAAAATAGCAGGGCCCTATAGAAAATTAAATAACCATTAAATTGAAATGTCTGGAGTTTCCAGATTTCTCAGTTCCTTGTGAAGAAAGAATTTTATTAGGTCTATTGTGACTTTTTAAAAAAATTAGTTGCCATGGCACCATAAGCCTTCAAATGTTTTACAGTTTTAACACCTCCTACCTTATATCCATAAATTAACCTCAAAAATGACTTTTCTGCCTTTCAATATGTAGCATTCATATAACTATGATATTACATACTTTCTTTGGAAATGCAAGCCTCCTGTAACTGGAAAAATATATTGACATTTTAATTATATATATATGTATATACATATACACACATATGTAATTGATATACATTATAACATAGGGAGGAAAATGGGCAATAGAGGTAAATAAGAACAAAATACAGATATAAAATTCTTTAACAATTAATAAAAACACAAAAATATTTTATGTGGTGGAATTACCAAGTTTAATTATTCAAATTTGTATTTCCAAAAATTTGATACTGCATGTTTTTCACTTACTCAACAATAAGTGAAATAGTCCTTCAAATAATTCAATGAGGGTAAAGTTATTCAGATATGTTTCAAATAATAATCTTTAAATGATATTTAAATATTTTAAGTATCACATTAGAGGAGTATTTAGTTATCCTTCATGAATAAACTATGATATATTTAATTTAATAAGAATCCTGTGTAATTCTTAGTGTTTCTTTTTAAATCTGATAATTTAAACTCCAAATTCATGGGGTACCATGTGGTAATTTAGTACTAATATATGTCATGCAATAATTGAATCCAGATAAATAACATTTTAACTTCAGTGTTTATAAAATTTTTGATTCAACATATCTTGTATATATTATAAAATTTAGAAGAACTTTTTTCTTCTTTTTTCCTTTTCTTCCTTTTTGTCATAATTTATTCACATTACATCACAACTGTTATCTACTCACTCTTACCTTCTAGCTCCCACCCTCCTTCCTTCTTCTGCCCTATTCTCCTCCCCTAGAACTCTCATGGGGGGCCTCTTCCCCCAACGTTTTGTAGTAGTCTATCTCGTCTCATCAAGGTAGCCTGCATTCCCTTCCTCTGTGTGCCACCAAGGCCAAGTCAGCAAGGGGCAGTGATCAAATCACAGGCACCAGAGTTCATGTCAGAGGCAGTCCCCATCGTCCCCAGTCCCCATACACATGGAGCATGAGCTGTCCATCACCCAAATCTGAACAGGGCGTCAGGGTACTCTGCATGCCTTGTTCTTGGTTGGTGCTTCTGTTCAGGTCCCTTGGGTCCAGATCCACTGGCCGTGGTGGTCTCCATGCGGAGCTCCTGACCACTCCAGGTCTTTCCATCCCCCTACCCCTCTCTTCTCTACAACTCTCAGCATGGCAGTATCTGTCCTGTAACCCTGTTCCATGGAGTTTCTCAGAGGACTTCTATGTTGGGCCAATATCCACTTATAAGTGACTATACCATGTGTGTCTTTCTTAGTGTTGGTTACCTCATTCAGGATGATCTTCTCTAGTTCCATCCATTTGCCTGCAATTTTGTTTATGATAGCTAAACCGTATTCTATTGTATAAATGTACCACAGGTTCTTATCTATTCTTCAGTTGATGGACATTTAGTTTGTCTCTTAGTGTCTGTGTGACATTGTCCAGGCTCTTTTGGCTTTCATAATTTCTGTTGAAAATCAGGTTTAATTCTGGTAGGTTTGCCTTTATATGTGATTTGACCCTTTTCTCTTGTAGCTTTTAATATTTTTACTTTTTTCTGCACAATTAATGTTTTTGATTATCATGTGGTGAGAGGGTTTTCTTTGCTAGTCCAGTCAGTTTGCAATTCTGTATGCTTCTTGTTTATTTATGGAAATTTTTTTCTTTAGGTTAGGGAATTTTTCTTATTTGATTTCATTAAAGCAGGCTATTTTAAGGATGAATGTTACTTTAATAATACATATAACACATTCATTCATATTTAGATAATATTTAAAGTTAACAGAAAAATTTTTTGTATTTCTTTTTTTGAGATAATTACAAGTTTTATTTGAATGTATCAATGTAAAAATTCTCTTAATTATGTGCAATTTTGAACAGCTTAAACTACTTGAAATAATCCCTAAATTATTCATAGCTGTACATATATACTTCAATATATACAAGCCTATTGTTATATCATATTTCATACACAAACACACATATACGCAGACATATGCTTATATATATTTATAGAGATTTTTTTGAGTAGCATGGCTTCCATATGTAATATAGAATATTACCGTTTTAACTATAATGACATAACAAAGTCAGGCTGACTTTGGAGAGAAAATTGGTTGATTTATCACTTAGATTTGGAAGCTGAGTATATCAGATCACGTGACACAATTGGTTCAACCCTTAGGTAGGACCAAATAGTGAATACTATAAATATTCAATGACTTTATAAACAAAAGCATCATTTACCAATGATGAAAAAGATTAAATCACTATTGGATGCCACTTAGGACAGAAATGTTTATCATTAGCACATTCACAAGAGGAATGCTTTTGAAATTTAATTTTAATTACAGGTGGTTGAGATATTCACGGTGTTTGTAAATATTGAATGAATTATTTGTCTTGTCCCTAAAAGAGTAGACACTTTGTTGAAACTATAAAAGAAGAAATTAAAAACACAATCATGTAAGCAAAAAACATGAGCCTTTCTATTTATTACTAGAAATAAAATTTTATTCAATACAGGTAGAGAAAAAAAAACTCACTTAAATATACACCCTGATACTTTATGAACAAGCTTGGCATTTCCACTAGCCATGATTAAATAATGTGAAGTAGTTTTGTTCTTCCTGGTGCTTTCATGGTAGAAATATTCTCTTAGTAAATCTTAGACTACACTCTGGCTGAAAAGATAATAGATGTATGATTTGCATTTCCCTGATGACTAAGGAGGTTGAGATTCCATCTTACACCCATCAGAATGGCTAAGATCAAAAATTCAAGTGACACCACATGCTGGTGAAGATGTGGGGAGAGAGGAACACTCCTTCATTGCTGGTGGGAATGCAAACTAGTACAGCCACTTTGGAAATCTATCTGGTGCTATCTCAGACAAATGGGAATAGGGCTTCCTCAAGACCCAGCTATTCCACTCCTTGGAATATACCCAGAAGATGCTCCAGCACACAACAAGAAAATTTGCTCAACCATGTTCATAGCAGCCTTATTCATAATAGCCAGAACATGGAAACAGCCTAAGTGTCCCTCAGTAGAAGAGTGGATAAAGAAACTGTGGTACATATACACTATGGAATACTACTCAGCTATTAAAAACAAGGAATTCCCGAAATTTGTGGATAAATGGATTGAGCTAGAAATGATCATAATGAGTGAGTTAACCCAGAAGCAGAAAGAATCAAATGGTATATACTCACTTATATCTGCATACTAGCCCAAGGGGCATGTCCCACGAAAGCCTTCACTTACCAGGAAACTGGGACAGAGGGGAAGGCATCCTATTGGGACTCTAAATGAGAGACACATGGGAGAACAGCAAAATAAAAGGATACAGAGGGTCCTAGAAATCTACAAGTAGAACAATATGAGAGGCAGATTTGGGCCCAGGGGTCCCGCTCAAACTAATGCACCAGCCAAGGACAATACAGGAGGTAAACTTTGAACCCCTTCCCAGATCTAGCCAATGGTCAGAATATTCTCCACAGTTGAGTGGAGAGTGTGATACAACTTTCTCGCGTACTCTGGTGCCTCACATTTGACTATGTCCCCTGGAGGGGGAGACCTGGTGGCACTCAGAGGAAGGACAGCAAGTAGCCAAGAAGAGACTTGATACCCTATGAGAATATATAGGGGGATGTAATCCCCCTCAGGAACAGTCATAGGGGAGGGGAATAATGGGAAAATGGGGGGGGCAGGAATGGGAGGATACAAGGGATGGGATAAACATTGAGATGTAACAAGAATAAATTAATAAAAAAATGTAAAAAAAAAGATAATAGATGTAAAGTCTTCTTAAACATTCTTGTATAGATATCATCTTTCTAAATTAAAAAAGTTCTTGTATTTCATCTTTCTTCATTTTCTTTTTAGTTTATTAGTCTATTTAAGTTAATTGTATTTGAATTATAGTCATAAAACAGTTCATATATTACCAAGAGAAAAATCCATAAAACTATTTCGCATTATGAATAGTTCTTGATTTCTATCTAGATGAAGTATTTGAGGCCCTAATATTTACAAGAATTTCTGTGCTTATTGAGCCATTGGAGGATGAGCTGGAATTTCAAACATTATTCTGCTATTTGTGTAGTGTCAATGAACTGAATGTGCCAAACAACCAGGTATAGAGGGAGGTTGGTGAACTAAGGAAGTGGTTCTCGCTCTTTAATTTTAATGGTATATTAATTTCAAGATTCAAGATAATTATTTAATGAATATTTTAAAAGTAACAAATCAATACACATATTAAAGGACAGAATTATATCAACAGTTTGAATTAATAATGTGTTATTTCTAATTATGCTTTATCCCAAGGATATTGAATATTTGCATGATATTGGTTCTTTGCAGTGTCACCTTCTATTCCTGATGTCCTTACTTGGCTACAGGTTCTGAAAAATGTTGAGGTTATAATGAATTTGAATGAATACATATATCTGTGAGCCTATGCCTTCTAATCTATAAAGATTAACAATACTAGTTACTTCTTATAATGGTTTGCAATAGAATTGCTTGAAGACACAAAGCACTTGGCAACCTGACAATATACAAACACTCAATACAATACATGTTGTTGTATTTTTATGTCTTATTTATTTTAACTGTAAAATATAGACACCTGTAACATTGTGATTACATGTATATATGCAAGCTTAAAATTTAATGTGAAGAAAAATATTATAATCAAATAGTAAAGCACTGTGTATTCTGTCTATCTTGATTTCTACAGAATTGTTGTAATGTCTCACTACATTAAAAGTGAAACAACATGAAAGAGATGAGAGGTGAATTTCAAGAGTATTGGTATGTCCAATCACAAAGTATTCCCTCAAGGAACTGCTATCTCTGAGAGCAAATGAATTAATTAATATTTCAATTAAAATTTTAACAGAGTCAAGTAATATTGTGGTGTCTATATTTTATCTCCATTTGATTTTATATATACATGTACATGTGCATTGTGCACACAGAGATATTATAACTATCTATCTTAGTGATTATAAGAACAACGTATGTATGCAAATGTTATAATGAAATTCATTACTTTGTATGCTAATTTTAAAAATGGAGTATTCCCTTATAACACCTTGCCAAATAATGAGTACTTTTGAATTACAGTTCAGATACTACAGATATTAACAAATACGTATGCTCGAGCTAGTATATTTTAGAAGAAAAGCTCAAATTAAAGTTTATTTTTATTTCAATGCAAATATATTTAGTTATAATCATCTAGGAACTTTATATCAATAATGTCAGCCTGATCATTGAAATAACAAGACAAGTGACAGGCAATGAAGAGAAATTATGATGTTTCATCAGATACAATAGGCCAAGTTTCACTACTATGAAAATCCCATATTCAACAAATATAATCAATCTCTTGTTGCTGCTGTAGCATAGAAGGAAGTTATTCATATATACCCCGGCTAAGCAATATCAACTTTGGCCTCAATAATTTTTAAATTTAAAACGGGCTTATTATTACACATTGCTGAAAGTATAATATAAGGAAATAATAAAAATTAGATTAAAAGTTTAGCTTTCTGGAGTTTGTTTGTTTGTTTTTTAAGCCATGATACCACCCTTTTTTTCTGGTGTTATCTGTCAGTGCCCTAAAGGCATGATGAAAATTACCAAACTTCTTATGTTGCTGTACATTAGCTGTGCAATTTATATCTTGTACATAATTGCTAAACAAAGATACCTGAAGGTAGAAAACTATTAACATGTTCCATGTCACTATACAGAAAGAAAAAATCGATTGTCCAACATGGCCATAATTAGGAAAAGTAAAATGTCCTTGTAAGCTAGCTTTCATGTTCATATTATGCAAAGAAAGTGTTATATTGACAACATGGGAGGCATAACTTATGGAATTCTAGAAGCATCAGTTTTTATTTATTAATATTTTTATTTCAATGAAGCAATGTTTACTTCCCTCACTCTCTTGTACACCATACACAAACACATATATACAGGTGTACTCGCACGCACGCACACACACACACACACACACACACACACACACACACACACATATATATATACATACTGAATCTGGTAATGGAATCAAATCAATTGATTATTGGAATGTTTTTTAAAAGGTAACCAATTGCATAATGTTTAGAAAAAACCTAATGACCACAAATAAGTTTTGCTATAATTTTTAGTAATAAGACTTTTAAAATATATTTATTTTTATTTCATGTGCGTTTGTGTTTTGCATGCATGCATGTCCATGTGAGGGTGTCAGATCTTACAGTTACAGACAGTTGTGAACTGCCATGTGGATGCTTATATTTTTATTTCATGTTGTTTTTTTTCTGTTATGTTGTGTCCATAAATAAATTCATCAATAGGTTTTTAATTCTTATTTAAAAATGTTCTGTGTTCAGTATTTTTATCATACCCTTCATCTTCTCTCAATTGCTTTGGGTCCTCCTGCACCTGCATACCCCCTCCCCACTCTCTCTCTCAGAAAATACAAAAATAACAAAGGAGTCAACAACAAACTCATAAAGCAGGCTTTCAAAATGAAAAAAAAAAAAAACCAATAAACCAAATAACAACAACAAAAAATAGAGTGAACTGAGAAATTTTTATTTTATTTTATTTTGATCAGCTGCTTATAGGATATGACCTGGGCTGGGCTGGATATATCCAGTGACACTCTTTTTGAGAAAAACTGATTTTTCCTTTCCAAGCAGGCATCATTCACAAAGAAAGCTCTTTATTAGAGGTGAGATTTTTGTCCCTTTGTCAGTGTTGGAATTTTGTTCTGTTTGAGTCTATTCAGGTCTTCTGTGTGTATTACAGTCTCTGAGTTCACATGTGAATCAACATGGTTGTGTCTGGATGACACCTATTCTGTAGGATCATCTACAACTTCTGGCTTTTATAAACTTCCTGCTTCCGCTAATTCATAGAGCTCTCAAAGACAATTATTTTCATTTGGAGTCATTTTACTTCTATGTTCCTTTAAATGAACAAGAGAAGTGGAGTTTTCCCCTATACTCATGATTAATCTGCATTCATGTTCCTGGCCACACTAACAGTACAGCATCAGGATGGGTTCTGTCTTGTGGATTTGTTCTTAACTCTAATCAGAAAGTGGTTGCTTACACCAGTAGCATTTGTGCGAACTTTACCAGTACATCTTAAAGGCAGTTCTCAGGGCTGTATAGGAATGCAAAATCTATTTTTTTTTCCCTCTGTGGTATCATACAAAGTACCTCCTACAACCAAAAATGCTAGGCCAGTGTAGCTTCTTGTTGAGAACCAGTTGGATTTATTCACAGCCAATGACATAAGTAAGTAGTGTTTTTTTTTTTTAAATAATTTATTCTTGTTACGTCTCAATGGTTATCCCATCCCTTGTATCCTACCATTCTTCCCTCTCTCCCATTTTCCCCTTACTCCCCTCTCCTATGACTGTGCCTGAGGAGGATTTCCTCTGCCTGTATATGCTCATAGGGTATCAAGTCTCTTCTTGGTAACCAGCTATTCTTCCTCTGAGTGCCACCGGGTCTCCCCCTCCAGGGGACATGGTCAAATATGAGGCACCAGAGTACGTGTGAAAGTCATACCCCACTCTCCACTCAACTGTGGAGAATGTTCTAACCATTGGCTAGATCTGGGTAGGGGTTTGAAGTTTACCGCCTGTATTATCCTTGGCTGGTGCCTTAGTTTGAGTGGGACCCCTGGGCCCAAATCTGCCTATCCTAATGTTCTACTTGTAGGTTTCTAGGACCCTCTGGATCCTTCTACTTTGCTATTCTCCCATGCTTCTCTCATCTAGAGTCCCAATAGGATGTCCTTCCCTCTGTCTCAGTTTCTTGATAAGTAAAGGCTTGCGTGGGACATGCCCTTTGGGCTAGTATGCAGATATAAGTGAGTATATACCATTTGAGTCTTGTTTTGTTAGATATTCAAATATCTACCATTACTTGTTCTAGTTTTATTTTCTTTATTTTTTCTTTTTTCTTTCTTTCTTTCTTTTTTCTTTCTTCCTTTTTTTAAAGAATAATTCTTACTTTACTTTTGCCCTCAGCTAATTCCATTCCTTGGTGATGAGTTTTATTCCTTGGATGTAGCAAAATTTCTTCCATGGAAGAGACTAAGCAATGTCTATTCCTGGTCTCTCAGTTCCAATGACAAACCAAGATATTAATAAACCAAAGTTCACTCTTGGGAACCATTGACTTTGTTGGGCTTCCTCATAGAGACTTGGTGAGGAGTTACTAATGGGATTTGGGTACTCCTTCCCCAAAACCCTCTGCACCTAGGAATCCTTACCCAACAATAATGAGCACTTCTCCATGGCCATATAAATATAGTTCTTGCTCTTATGTTTCTTATCTTTGTATGCTGTAGCATTGGGGGCCATGCAGCTAGAACAACAGAACAGCTGTATAACTCACGGAATACTTCCCACTGGTTAATATACCCATGATGGGCATGTCGCAGCGAGGCATAACCCTGACAACTACCTACATGTCCTGAGGACTTGACACTCTAATGGAGCATAACTCTACTTGTTACCTTTGTGGTCCTTATCATCCCTATGACATATGAATTGTGTGAGGATTATAAAGGGGGCATGTCATTATCATTGGCATATGCAAAACCAATGCTTGATCTCTTTCAAGAATTGTTGCTGGAGCAGATTAATGATTCAGCCACCACCCTTGAAAAGAACCTGCAGATTTGGATTGCTAACAATGACCCCTTAGAAAGAATTTTGAAAAATAGATTATACAGCAATGTTAGGTAAAAATGCTTATGCTAGTGGCTCTGAAATAGAAAGTCTTAAGGAACAATTTGAAGTTAAGAAGAAATACACTCATACTAGTAAAGATAGAGACTTTCTGAGATTGGTTAGCATAGACAATACCCCAATTAACACGGTCTGGTATGACTCTCTCACAGAAACTGGACTTCAAGGTGACTAATTTCTTATATTTACTTTTGCCCTCTTATTCCTCTTATGATTTAACAAAGTATATTGAGTCAATGAGCACCTTTAGGAATTAAAGTAGAAATGGCTAATTATATTTATATAGAAGTTTAGATTTGTTATTCTTTTAAGGTCTTTATAAGATTACTTTTTAAGATAATTGATTCTTTGAAACCTCAAATTGTAGCCTGCCAGTAAAGAAAAGCTGGCTGAGAAATTACCTTGTGTGCTCATACTCTGTTAATATATAACAAGTTGCTTAGTTACAGATGTATGTGGGTTCTTGGAAATAACTTGTTTTTCATGTTTGTTTCTCACCCATATTATGAAAAACATTTAATCATGTGAAAAACATTTAAACGTCAAAGAACATGTTTTTCTTGCTTATACTCATTGTAATTATTCACTTAAAGAAAATAGAATGTAACAACATTGTGATTTTTCTACTGCTTGAAAGATCTTGCTGGGTTATATAAGTGGTGGGAGAAATAATAAGGTTGTTGGAACTCACTTTTGTAGCTTGTTTCATCCACCAAAGTATATATGCATATGTACAGTAGCTGATTGATCTGGAACCCACTCTTGGGAGTTTGTTTCATCCAAAGATGTGTGTGTATGTATGTATGTATGTGTGTACGTATGTATGTATGTGTGTATGTGTGTATGTATGTATGTATGTATGTGTGTGTATGTATGTGTGTATGTGTGTATGTATGTATGTGTGTATGTATGTATGTATGTATGTATGTGTGTATGTATGTATGTGTGTATGTGTGTATGTATGTATGTGTGTATGTATGTGTATGTATGTATGTATGTATGTGTGTATGTATGTATGTATGTGTGTATGTATGTGTGTGTATGTATGTATGTATGTATGTATTTATGTATGTATATGACTATGTTAAGTAAGAAAAACTTGGAAAAATAAGCTTGTTGAAACCTCCATACCAGAGTCTGTCGTACTTCATCATCATGGGTGTGTGTTCGTTTATGTGTGTTCTTCTTTTTTCTCCTCATTTCCCTTTCCTTTTTAATGCTTGCCACCATCAGCAGAAGCCCCTGCTAGGATCCATCAACCCTAAACCATACATAAAGTTCCCACATGAAAGGGAGAAAATGGACACTCAAGAGCCATGTACTGACCATCCATATGAGAGTGTGCACTGTCAACATACCATCTCAGATTATCCCTTGCAGAAGGAGGGTAGTATTGTAGAAATAAACCCTTCAAGGTAGAGGTGGCTTGGCTCAAAGGATAGTCACTCATGACAGTCTTTGATAAGTCATATCTCCAGGATTCATTCTCATGTAATATTAAATGTGATAGGAGTATGGAATTATGTATATAGCTGGTATAAATTTTGGTGTCATTACAAGCACACATCCATCAAAGATAAACAACAGTTAATAGTGAAGATTTCCTCTCACATTCAAAAATAATAAACCAATACTTTTCAAAAAGGCATTATATATGCTAAACTCTCAGATTATATATTAGTCAACTTTATGTTGCTGTGACAAAATATTTTAAAATTTTACTTTAAATGAAGAAAGATTTATTTTTGGCACACTGTTAGCTTCCAGAAATTTTAGTCAAGGACACTTACATCTAGTACTATATGAAATAGATCAACATATTAGCTAGAATTTTGGAAGGAACACATCGTCTCATGTCATAACTCCTGGAAGCAGATAGAACAGATAGAATGAGAAAGAACAAGCCAATGACAAATTAACATCCTTCAAAAAGTGTCTAAATATGCATAACAGAAAAACAAATAAGCTAATCCATTCATGAAGTTCAAGTCTTCACGATAAATTCAGTTTCAAAACTTCTTACCTCTGACCAGTGGAGCAGGAGGTTTTGGAGAGATTTTCAGAAATACTCAAACAGTTAAGTAGAGGTCCCACAATTTTTTTTGTATATTTATTCATAATGTCCCTAGCCTCGTTACACTTTGATGTACACTATAAGTAAAATGTTCACTCTCAATTGATTTAAACTCTAGATAACTATGCCCAGAAATATTGTGTTTACTATCACATTGTCCTTAATTGTCTTCATTTGTGTTCTTGATGTAAAGGTACATCATGACCATGGAAGTTCTTAAGAAGAAAAATATTCAACTGTGGCTGACTGCATTTCAGAGGATTAGTCCATTGTTGTTATGGTGGGAAGCATGGTGGCAAAAGGCAGTCATACTACTGGTGAGGCAACTGAAAAGTCTACATCCACATCCACAGGCCACAGAAAGAGAGAGACACTGGGGCATGTTTGATCTTTTGAAACCTGAAAAGCCACTTTTGTGACACACGTGTTCCAACAATGTCATACCTACTCCAACAAGACCACACATCCAATAGTGCCATTCCATGGGTGTATTTGGGCCATTTTTATTGAAACACCACATTAAGTAACACAGGAATGTTACAAAGTCAATACACAGTGTCTGCTCAAATGAGATGTCAACATTATGTTCTCCTTGGGAGTGTGTAGTGTTCTGAATTCTTAATCCAGTCATTTTAGTGTCATATTTAATATGTGAATATTGTATTAAAATATGTAGGAACCATGTTATTAATATAGAGGGATTGCCATATTTCCAAATGTTCTTATTATTGTCTCAGATTCCAGGTCTTTCATTTTGGGAGTAAAACATCTTTTACATCTTCACAGTACCTTAGTTAAGCAAAATTGTTAAAAGCATAGTTATCTCATTCAAAGCAATCTTAGTTTTATCACAAAAACTTCACAAATTCTCAAATATAAGCAAGAAGGACAGGGATGATAGTAACAACATAGGATAAGGTAAATGTGTCTATTGAGTAGTCTTCACAGTGTTTGTTAAAACTAAAATCAATAAGCTTTCAGATTTTTGATATTATGAATAAGTCTGCTAAGAACATACTTGAGAAATTGTCCTTGTTGTATGGTGGAGGATCTTTCAGGTATATGCCCAGGAATAGTATGGCTGTGTTCTGAGGTAGAGCTACTATCAATTTTCTGACACAGTGCCAGGTTGATTTCCAATGTGATTGTACAAGTTTGCACTCCCACCAGCAATGGAGGAATGTTCCCCTTTCTCCACATCTTCTTCTGCAACCTAGATGTCCCTCAAAGATTGAAAGGATAAAGAAACTGTAGTGTATTTACACAATGGACTATGACTCAGCTATTAAAAACAAGGAAATGTTGAAAATTTCAGGCATTTGGATGGAACCATAATCCTGAGTTAGGTAACCCAGACCAAGAAAGACATGCATGCTATATGCTTACATATAAGTGAATATTAGCCCAACACAGATGTTCTCTGAGAGACTCCACCCACTGGGGGATCCTGACAGATGCTGGAACCCTCTGCTGAGCGCTGAGAATAGTATGGAAGTATGAGGGGATGGAAGGCTCCAGAGGGTTCAAGAGTCTCACAAGGAAATCATCAAGCAGAGGGATCTGGCCCCAGGCAGGCCTGAAGAAATTGTTGAACCAACCAAGAGCAATGCATTCAGTAAACCTAGGCCTCCTCTTCAGATATTGTCAATGGACTTCTCATTCTCAATGTTGTGAGGAGAAACGGGAGTGTCTCTGTTATGAAATCTGGTGCCTCTGGTTTCATCAATTCCCATTGGTGGGGAGACTTGGCGGGCACAAGGAGGAAGGGGAAGCAGACTATTTGGATGGGCCATAATCGCGTGAGGTCATATGGTGGGGCAAGAGGTCCCCTTCTGTCAGAGGTCTAGGGGAAGGGAATGGAGCAGAAGAGGGAGGTACAGTGGGAAATGGAATGTACAGTGAGTGCATAACCACTGTGATGTAATCTGAATGAACAAATTAAATTAAAAAAATGAAACCAGTACATTATATTTTACATTCATGGCAAATTCTTTTTATGATAATCAAGTCGATGTTCTGGAGAGAGAGAGAGAGAGAGAGAGAGAGAGAGAGCGCAGGCGGGGTGTGGGGGGGCGAAGGGAGGAATTCTGATTGACAAGCTCATGTTTTATCTAAAAGTGCCCATCTGTCTCTTAAGAACATTACAACAGATGAAATTCTCCTGGATAATGTGAGCTATCATTTACATTACTATTGTCACTCAATTTTTCAGTTGATGTTCTACATTTTTATTCCAAAATTATCCTAATAGAAAACCACAAAGAATGATATGTTGAAGAATAATAATGTATTATTTCTTCAAACTGAGCATAATAGATCAGTTTTAAATTAAAAAGGACAATTAATAGACTACATTTTGGCATATTTTACTCAAAATTGAGTGCCTTCACATATCTGCATTCTTAATGACATTTCTAAGGAATAAATGTCTTACTTGAAGGTCAAAAAAAAAAAAAAAGGTAAGAAAAACTCAGGCTCATTAACATCTTGAACATTTTTAGCACCAATTTAATTAAAGATCGTGGAATAAATTGTGTGCTGTTCTTGAAAAATCTACTTTCACAAAACTCAGTTTGCATTTTTCTCTCTCCTTATTACCTGAAAATTTAATTCACTGTGTGTTAAATTTTTCACTATGTAAAGGCTATTGAATACACAAATGAGCAAATGACATAAAATATGAAAACCTGTATTTGTAAGACATTTATAGATAGATGAGAAATGAGATAAAGTTAGATAATAGATTGTTAAGAAAATTTAATATACCATACCAAAAAGCAGGCCAAAAAGTAGAAAAAAATAAAATTGAATAGTTATCTCAAAGTATTGCATTTGGTACTACAGACTTATTATGCTGATTTAACTAACCAGAATGAACCAGTTACAATGTACCTTATGGAAATCAATATCTGATAAAGAATTAGCCACTCACTGTCCACATCAAATATGTAAATATTTCATGCAATAAAATAGTAATCATGTCTTTCTTGTTCACAATCTTAATGATTCATTATTTAGATGAGTCAGTCTTGCAATATGAGACATATAGCAATAGAAGAGTTTGCATGGGAGTTTATTTTGGTTCTATTTTCGGAAAATAATTCTTTACATTTTTCCATGGCATATGAGTTTCCTGTCACTTTTGTTTTCTTTTCCTGAAAATATCATGAATAGAGTGGAGGATTATGAGTAATCTGGAAAGGACAGAGATGAACATCAAGCTTAGTTTTATACTTTCAAAAAAATGCCTCTCTGTTTTGCTAACTCAGAACAAAGTGGTGTCTGCATAGTTCATCCACATAACCAGAAAAATGCCTCTCTTCATATTGAATCATCATTTTATGTGTAATTGTACTTCTTCTACGTTCTATACTTGCTCATATATTCTGAAGAGCACAGCAGAGTCATCATGGTAATGCATGTCAAAGTCAATGTGTATTTTTTAAAAAAACATAATATGCATACGTGGAATTCACAAGGGCTTGAACAGGTGATGAATCCCTCCCACAGGCAGAAAGCAAGGGCAGCCTGTTCATCTAAATATTTGTTCTAAACACATGTGAGAGGGAAAACACTTACTTTGGCATGTTTTGTTTCTTAGAAACCTAATTATTTGTACCGCATTGTATTTAAGAACCATGTTAACAAATCTTTGCACCGATTTGCCTAGGGACAGAAGATACTTCTAATGTTGACTGAGCCCCAAGAAAGAAGATTTTGAAAATGAAAGCAGTTATAATTAAATATCAAAATAAGGGTTCATATGGAAATGCTTGACACAGAATTATATTTCTCTCTTCTGCCAAGACAATGAGATAGAGAAAGTTACAGTTTCTAATTTTCATATTATAAAGAATTCAGGAAATACATAAATATAGCATGAGTTCTCAGTATAGAAATATGACTCTTGCTTCTTCATTTGCTTGGTTTTTATTTGTTTATCTAAGACAGCAGAAATTCAGTCTATAGCCAGTCTTAACCTTCTGATTCTCCTCTCTTTACCACTTGAGTTATTGGCATTACAAGTGGTCACCACCATGCTGTATTGTAGGAAATGTTGGGAACTGAATTCAGGGCTTCAGGTACAGAGCAGTCAGGGCTACTAACTGAGCTATAGCCCCAGTCCAAGTCTGGCTTTTTTTCTCTTATTTTTGACAGAAAGAGTAGTGTTTCCTTGATTTGGTAAACTGTTAGTTGAATTTGTATAATTATGAAGGTTTTGTCTTTATACTAGCTTCTTGGGTCATCATATCTTTTTTTAAATTGTAAATAAATTTGACACCATTGTTATTTATAATATAGTATAGTATAATATAATATAAGTTATATTCATAGTATCTGAAATGGACAAACTAGGGATTAAAATATGCTAAGAGCACTCTTTCTTTCTTTTTTTAATATTTAATTTAATTTTAATTTATGTGCATTGGTGTAGGGGTGTCAGATCTTGGAGTTACACAGTTGTGAGCTGCCATGTGGGTGCTGGGAATTGAACCCGGTTCTTTTGGAAGAGCAGGTGGTGCTCTTACCCACTGAGCCATCTCTCCAGCCCCTCTTTCCTTTATAAAGACACAACCACCTTCAAATAACATTGTAAAAGTTTTAGGTAACTTATCTTAATAGCTGATTCTTTATAATTTTTAATTGAACTTTGCAACAGTAATGCCATACAAACACTGCTTGATATGTGTATAAAAATGGGGAGAAGATATATAAATATTGAAACATCTAGATATATAACTGTCTCTAATGCTCATTTATAAATCCTAAAATTTCAGGGCACACAGCTAAATTATGAGCTTTAAATAAATATATTATATACATTTTTAATGTATAGAACAATCAAATACTTGTTGCAGTTTATAATTTTGATGCCAGATTGAGTCCAGAAAAATTATACATTTATTTCTCTTAAAAAATTCTTACAAAAATATAATAAATATTACTTAATTTTATTATGATAACACAGTTTTACTGAGATATAGTCTAAAGAAATGATTCAGTATGAGTTGTAATATTTTCAATAAAAATTTATCATTTAAGTTTATATATTTCAATTCTTGTAATTGATAATATTATATGAAATAATAGAAACTCACTTAAGCCTAATATGAATTAACTATTAAAAATGTGGGTTTATGAGTCAAAATGAAACACTGACTATAAAGTTTTGTCCCTTGGGATGCATGAGACAATGACTGTTTTAGGTTTTTTTTTTTTTTTCTCTCATGTCAATCTGGTACTTGCTGTCTTCTAGAGAAAAATAGTTCTATTTTTATGAGCACTGAAAAGACTTCAAATCTAGATGAATGACACTATCACTTGGATAGATAATCCACTCTTCTGTAGTGACAATCTGCCTTAATGTTTCAGTATGGCTGTTTACAAAAGGTCATAGAAGATGCACAAGTCCATTTTACTTACTGAGATGACAATTAAAGTAAAAATGTTACATATGTGTATTTAATATAAAACATTTCACGCATAAAGGCAGTTATCCTTTTTGGACAAATTATATGAATTGTAATAAGTTTATGAGATAGTGTTTACTTTTCCTTCACCCAAATTTTGACAGTCTTTGATGGAAATATCTTGAAATTATTTTTTTCAGAAATGTGAGGAAATCAGTACTTGATGTTCATTTATGGTGTCAAATGATTGACACATAAAGAGAAACCCTGAGGCGATACATTACATACTTTCAGGTGGTAACTTGAGACTTCGGATTAAATGCTATCATCACAAGTAAAGTGACTATAGCAAGCTCAGTTCCATATCTTAGTTAATTGAACAGAGCAGATTAGTCAACTGAGGGTAGATAAAAATACATTAAATGTTGTCTCAAAACCACAGGGAATCAGACCCAGGCCTTTCGGGTTTATCAATTGTACTAACAGATAATTACTCCAATGTACTACAATCTGCTCCTTTAGAATTCTCATTTGTTTTAAGTCAACATGGGTAAAAGAATAAACTTGAAAGATCATTCCAGGAAACAAAAACCATACAGTGACACTTGAAATGTTACATATTTCTTGGATTTCAAATCATTGATTTCCATTCACATATATTTAAAAACTATCTGGAAGGTCATAACATCAATATTACAGATTTCTTCTCCTAAGCAATGTTGTAGCTATTAAATTCAAGGCTGAAATATTTTGGGGAGAAGAGGGTCTTGAAGATCAAAGAAATTGATGGTTTTTGTAATAAAATAATAGACCAAAAACATTTTATTGTAATAAAATATAGAAATAGGATTTCTATAGAAAAAGTAAATAGAAATAAAAAATCAGTTAAACTAAAGTATTTCAAAATATGAAATAAAATTTTGAGGTTGAAGTCATCTATTTTTCTTTTAAAGATGAAAAAAAATACAGAGTTTAACCAAATGGTTCATAATCTTGAGATTAAGGAAAGATTGAGTGTGAAGTCAATATTTATTTTTTATTTCTATTTATTTATGACAGAATCAAAATTTCTACTGAACTATAATTTACCATAGTCCAAAAAAGGGATAGGTAGAACTAACTACTAAACATGAATAAATTCTCTAAATGAAAATCATATTTTAGCAGAAATATGAAAGACTTGTATATAAGATTTGTATTCAAAGAACATAAATGTACCATAATAAAACTGAGTTAATTGTTAACATAATTTATATAAAACCATATATGTTCAAACATAAAATGGTCACAAATAATGGTTTCAAAATAAATCTGATAAATGCTGAAATAAACAAAAATTTTATATGACATCAAGAGCTTTCAACTAGTTTAAAAAATTTGAATGATATCATATGAATGTCTGTATATAAATTCTATATTAACATTATATGATATTCATATTAAATAAGATTTATGAAAGAATTATTCCTATACATTGTAATTGTTTTAATTAAGTGGTTACTGCATATGACTGTTTTATTCTAAACTTTTTAAAAATATAGATTACATTTAAAACAATATTTGTATATCAAAGCTTAGAATATATAGATATATATTAGGGAAAATGTATTCTTCTCATATGTAAAATACATAATATACAATATTTCTAGTGTATTGTAAAAGCACAGGACAATATACCTATATTGTGTCCCATGCAAAGCTCATATTCAAGGAGAAAGAGAGAGAGAAGAAAAGTGTGCCAATACAAAGATATTTGTATGTTTAAAAATTATGTGATTGATTTTTCTAAATATTCTTTTAGAAAAAAAATCATAAAGTCTATTATATACTTTCTTTTTCTAATTTTTATTATTTTATTGCATACAATAAATGGCTATCATCAAAAATTTATTATGCCCAATGATATTTGAACATACATTGTTCTGCATCCTGACTACATATTGAATATATTATCTTCCTCAGTAGAATCCTGACATACATTCACTAATGCGTATATCACAAATAAAGAGCAAGAAAACTACCTTCCACTAATTTTACCTTCAAGAAAGCTAGAAACACAGCGTCATGTAGTTTTTGAGTATTACATTGACTAGAGCACAAAAGATTGATCTGGGAGCGTAGACATCTTTTTTGGCTGCAAACTTTTTTAGGTTCGATGGTAAAGCTAGATTGATGACTGTTTATAATAGCAATAATCCCTGCAAAATCAGTCATTAGCACAGTTAACAACTAATTTGTTCAAGTGTTAACTGCCCTTGGCTTCGCCTCAAGCTGTTAGCAAACTGGTCATTAACTGCTGGTTACAATTGATTTCTTGGGGCCCTATTTAACAGAAGTTTGATTTCAATTCAACACCCACAGAGACTAATTTTTGATTCAGTAAATAAGTAAGTCTCTTTCCTTAAGATTTGCCCTGGTACAATATTGTTTAAAACATATATTTGAAAATCAGCAAACAAGTGAAAAATATGATTCATAAAAGTAACTGGTTTATTAACTGATTTTCCAATGTAGGCACTAAAACTCTCATACGTTAAAACAAGAATAAAACAGTAGTATTGAGTAGATAATATTATGCAGTTATTTAATTGGAAAATTAATGTCAAATAATATCTAAGTACAAAAAATGCTTTTTCTCATTCAAAATGAACAAAACAATCACCAACATATAATCATGCTCCAAGTAAAACCCAACATCTATCTGGTGAAAATGATTATTTAGTCTATGATTTGATGCTTTCAGTCACTCAAACAATACTTGGTGAGTTGATCCTGATGGCTAAATTCAACCTGACTGGATTTATAATCACTAGGAAAACACACCTCTTTATAGGTCTTATAAGACTACCTCAAGAAGAATTTCACTGAAAACAGGTAATATATAAGGACTACTCTTGCAGATTGAAGAAAAATGAAAAGATCTCTGAACGTCACTCCTTTTGTTCTGCTTTCTGACTACAGGTAAAATCTTGCTGCCATCCACCTTGCCATAAGAGACTGTGTCCCCAAGAGCTATAAGCACAAAGAAACTCTCTTCCTTTCTGTTGCATCTTGACAGATATTTGAATTTGTGGAAGATGAAAGGAAGGAGGTGGCAACCTAGTTGTATTTTTGTCAAGCAATATTGGTGAATTTGTGTGAAGTTTAGTTTCTAATCTGGACAACAAAATATAGTATTGACTATGGCATTGTACCGTTATGATATAGGGTGTAGTTTGTAGCACACTTTATAATATAAATGCAGGGCACATAGGAAACCCTGGGTTCTATCTCAACAATGCTTAATAGCATTCATCATCATGAACTATAACTACAAACCCATTTGTTATGTTTTTTTCAGGACCATTGGGATTTCAAGGACAATCTGTGCTAATGTGAGAGTCTCTCAAACTAAGCAAATCACTGGACAAAAAAAGCAAATATTTTAATACTGTCTAATATGTATTATTTATTTTGGAGTTATTTGTGTTTGTTTAATTCATGTTTATCTGAATAAATGAAATTAATGTATTTCTGCATTTTATTAGCTTCGTTTTTTTCCAAAAGACTGAAATGATTATTTCTAACATCTTTTCAAGTGCATTTTGGTCATTTATATCTTCTTTTTTTTTAATCAACTTATTCTTGTTACATCTCAATGGTTATCCCATCCCTTGTGTCCTCCCATTCTTCCCTCCCTCCCCTTTTCCCCTTATTCCCCTCCCCTATGACTGTTCCTGAGGGGGATTACCTCCCCCTGTATATGCTCATAGGGTATCAAGTCTCTTCTCGGTAAATGCTGTCCTTCCTCTGAGTGCCACCAGGTCTCCCCCTCCAGGGGAAATGGTCAAATGTGAGGCACCAGAGTATGTGAGAAAGTCATATCCCACTCTCCACTCAACTGTGGGGACTGTTCTGACCATAGGCTAGATCTCGGTAGGGGTTTAAAGTTTACCGCCTATGTTGTGGCAAAGTAGAAGGATCCAGAGGGTCCTAGAAACCTACAAATAGAACATTATGATAGGCAGATTTGGGCCCAGGGGTCCCGCTCAAACTAAGGCACAAGCCAAGGACAATTTATATCTTCTTTACAGAGATGCATTAGTTACTGTTATTGCTTCAGTGATAAATACCTGGAAAAGGCACTTTACAGAGCAAAAGAGTTTATTTTGATTCATATTTTTTAAAAAGCAGAAAAACAGAATGAAGAAGGTAGGACAGAAGTGTGACAGTTTTCCACATTGCATTCTTACCCAAGAAGCAAAGAAAAGAATGCTAGTGCTCAGGTGATTGTTTTCTTTCACTCAGTCAAGGATAGAATAGTGCTGTCTACTTTTTAGTGATTGATTAACCCAAATTATAACTCCCTTCAGAAAATAAATTTATCATCTTCTTCTAGACTTTATAGGTGTTCTATCATTTACCCATAATCAGTATGATTGCTTCTGATGGTTCGATTGCTCTGTTTTTTTAGTCTTGAAATCAAGACATTTGTTACTATTTTTTAAAAGAGTATTATGGATAATGTGAACAGCTTAGGCCAGTGTTTTTCTATCTCACCAAAGACTCCTTGACAGGGTTTTGGCTGAGATTGTATTGGTTTATATAGTTGACTTTGGGAATTAGTGACACGTATTGTAAGAACCTTTATGGAGAATTATTTCACGTTACAGTCTGCCACAGTGAAAAGTTAAGGTTAGGGCATGAAGCAGTAAGTCACACCCACAGACAAGAGAAGAGAATGAGTGAATATGTCTATGTTTCCTTAGCACATTCTCTAAGGCATACAGTCCACGATTCAAATCAAGATGATAATGCATCCCAAGTCGATGGGTCTTCCCACCACAACTAATATACTTATGAACAACCCAAAGGCTAATCTGATATGAGCAGTTAATAATTGAGACTCCAAGTTAAGAGTAAATAGTAACCATTGCCACATGTTAATATTATCAATTCTTTCAGAAAAAAGACCAAGATAACTTTATTTCAACTTAATTGTGTTGTTTTAAATTTTATTTCATTGGAACTTGAAATTTTCAGTGTTGATGTTTTTACTTTTTAGTTAAATATATTGCTAAATCCTTTATGATTTTTAATTTTTATGTGAGCTTATAATTTTAAATTATTTTTATAAGATTCATTAACAGAAGACCTGGTAACTGACCTATGTAGTACCTGTGCATACTGCTTCAGTCTCTCTATATAAGTACATATGGGCTTTAATTAGTTAATTTAAAGAATAGATGATGTTTAATAACTTGGTGATTTTTTCTATTTTATGGAATCAGCCCTTTGCCAAGTCCCCCCCCCCCAAAACTCCTGACCATTGTTTCTTAGTCAATAGAACCAATAACCAATACTGCTTGAGTGACCAAGAAATGGAGACCAGATCGTCCCGAGACATTTCATAAAATCTACCACTACTGGTTAAAAAACAATAAGAATAAAAATGACTTCTCATGATAATCTGCTGTACTCATAGCTCAGTGCCCTATTCAGCCATAATTAGAGAAGTTTCCTTCAACAACAGATGAGAACATATACAGAGATCCACAGCCAGACATTATACAAATAGAGAAAACTTGGGACACATAGCACAAAATGGAATTTCTCCATCAGTTTCCTTTCCCTCAGAGCACAGACACATAAGCAGCAAGCATACAGGACCTACATAGTCTGTACCAGGTCTTCATGTACATATCATAGAGTTTAATTTAGTATTTTATGAGACCCTGAACCTTATGAATAAGTAGGTATTTGATCCTAGTGTCCTTTATTCTGCATTATTTCTGCTACTTTTGAATTAATTTTCCATCATTTAATGACATTTTTATTATTATATTGAATATAGATATTTTCTTACAATATAGTATATTGTGGCATCTACTACCTCACCCCTCCCCAGATTTTCTCCTCCTCCCAAATTTCTCCTCACTCCACCAGTTTTGAAAATAAATAAGAATATAAGCAATAATAATAGTAATAATTATACATAAACATATCAGATAAAATAATACCAAATATAAAAACAGCTTACAACAAAGCAAAGAGAAAAAGTATGCCAAAGGAAAAGCACGTGACTATCTATTCTATTTCCATTCCTGATGTGATCTATTTGCTCCCCCTGTTTTATACCTATCCTCTATGGTTCTTTGTATTATAGCTTTATAATAACCACAAATAAGAAATACATATCATAGACATCTCCAAACAATAACTGATTTGATTTAAGCATATTCCACAAGATGAAACCCATAGCCATCTCTGCCTTTGTAACCAAAAAGAGACTGGATTGCCTAGGTAGCGAGGGGAAAAAAACAAACTAAAACATATGTAGGAATAAATGACTCCTAATAACATTATTCTATAGTAATAGATCAATGCCTTGTTCAGCCATCATGATTGAAGATTCCTCCTGAAACAGATGGGAGCAAATACAGAGACCCACAGTCAGACAATATACAGAGAGTAAGAAACTGTAGTACCTTTTAACTTATTTTTAGGTTTCTAATTGTCTCTTTCTTCCTGCTACATCATAATTCTTTCTGATATTAGATAAAAAAGAAGGTTTAAAAGGAAAGGGAATGTAGACCTCTTTTTACCTATCTTGCTGTTTGCGAACTTCAAGATCTTAAGGAAATACCAACCTCAGTATTCAGGATTTCCAGCAGTCCAGCAGAACCAGCAGCCTTTTTTCTCCATCTGTCTCGTCAAAGCCTTCTCTCTCTCTCTCTCTCTCTCTCTCTCTCTCTCTCTCTCTCTCTCTCTCTCTCTCTCTCTCTCTCTCTCTCTCTCACTCTCTCTCTCTCTCACTCACTCACTCTCTCTCTCTCTCTCGTGTGTGTGTGTGTGTGTGTGTGTGTGTGTGTGTCTATCTCTCGTGTGTGTGTCTTTCTCTTTATCTCTGTCTCTCTCTCCCTCTATATCTTTCTGAGTGTCCTTCATAGCATCCCCACTTGAAGCATCCTTCCTCTCTCTTGGCTATGATATTTATACCCTCTCAGAGTCCTGAAAATTTACTTAACTGCAGATGCCCCCTCTCTGAGTTTTAAGAAGCTGTTAGCTATTAAGACCACACCCATCTCTGAGCTGCAGGTGGCTATTATCAACTGTGGACAAATTAAAAACATCTCCATACCTCACACTTGTGATTAAAACAAACAGACAAAAAGAAAACCATCACATTCACCATCAAGATCTAAGGGAACCTTATTGAAGGGGAGGTAGAATGAGTGTAAGACCAAGGTGAATGGAAGTCACCAAAAAAACCAGGCACTATGAATCAACATGAATAAAGCCTTGTGATCTCAGAGACTGAAGCAGCATGCACAGGGTGTTCATGGGTCTGCACCAGGCCCTTTGTACATATATTGTGGATGTCAGTTTAGTGTCTTATGACATTCCTGAGAATGGAAACAACTTGGTCTCTGATTCTTGTGCCTTCTCTCTTTTTTTTTTCTTTTACTTCTATTGATTTTTCTTGCCCACTTTTTATTTTGTAGCTTTGTTTTATTGTATCATATTTTATTTTGTTATATTTTAAAAAATAAATGAGCCAGGTATATTAGCGCATGCCTTTAATACCAGTGATGGAGATACAGTAGCTGATAGATCTCTGTTAGCTTGAAGCTATCCTAGTCTACGAATACAGTTCAAAGGACATCCAGGACTATTATACAGAGAAACACTACACTGTCTTCAAAATCAGGGACTCTATAAAAATAACAAACATAAGAATAACAGGAATCAAAGAAAAAGAAGACTCCAACGTCCACAGCCTAGAAAACGTTTTCAAAAAAATCATAGAAGAAAACTTCCCGAACCTAAAGAAGGAAATGCTCATAAATATACAAGAAGCCTACAATATTCCAAATAGATTGGAACAGGATATAAAATCTTCCTACCATTTAATAATCAAAACACTAAATGTACAAAACAAAGTAAGAATATTAAAAGCTGTAATTGAAAAAGTCCAAGACATATATAAATGCAGACCTATCAGAATTATACCTGACTACTCAACAGAGACTGTGAAAGCCAGAATGGCCTGGACAGATGTCATACAGGCACTAAAAGACCACAAATGCCAACCCAGACTACTATACACAGAAAAATTGTCGATCAACATAGATGGAGAAACCAAGATATTCCATTGCAAAACCAAATTTAGGTAGTACATAGCCACAAATCCAGCCCTAGAGAAGATACTAGAAGGAAAACTCCAACCCAATGAAACTAGCTACATCCAAGAAAACATAGAAAAATAAATAACCCCACATCTTCACACTCAAAAGAAAAGAGACACACACAGACTCTACCACCACCAGCACCAAAATAAATAAATAAATAAATAAATAAATAAATAAATAAGGAACTAACAATTGCTGGTCAATAATATATCTCCAAATCAATGGCCACAACTTTCCAATAAAAAGACAAAGCCTTTCATACCACTCTCACCCTGAGTCTCAGCATCTCACCCAATCTCCCACTGGGTAGAGTATCTCAGATGACATGTATGTTGGGCTAATATCAACGTATAAGTACATATGATGCGTGTCTTTCTGGGTCTGGGTTACCTCACTCAGGACAATCATTTCTAGTTCCATCAATTTGCCCACCAATTTCAAGATTTTTCTGTTTTTAATATCTGAGTATCATTCCATTGTGTAAATGTACCTCGGTTTCTTTATCCATTCTTTAGTTGAGGGACATCTAGGTTGTTTCAAATTCTGGGTGTTAGGAATAGGCTGCTTTGGACATAGTTGAGCACATGTCCTTGTTGTATGGGTACATGTACAACAAGGGAAAGAGGCTGAGACCATGAGGAGACAAGGAAGGGACTATAATGAGGATGTAAAGTGACAGATTAAGAAAAAAATATGCTCAGAGAGTTTAGAGACACATGTAGTATTAGCATCAATGAATCAAGAAAGATTGAAAGCAAAAAAAAAAAAAAAAAAAAAAAAAAGCATCATATCTTTCAGAGTTAGAAAAGACTGACCTCAAATTTGTGATCTTCCTGCCTCTGCCTCTTTCAGCAAATCCTACCAGTATGTGCTCATAGAGCCGGAGGTAGACAGGGGTAATCCTGATGAGGTTTCGGAGCTCAGAGGGAAGTTTGTTTTTTCCAATAGGATAACACTGGGTGTATAAACCACTCTAGGACAAGCCTCGTGTTTAGGATTAATTGACCAACATTTAACTGAAATCCACAGGTTTTTTGTTTGTTTGTGTGTGTGTGTGTGTGTGTGTGTGTGTGTGTGTGTGTGTGTGTGTGTGTGTGATTTTATTTGGTTACAGTTTACTCTTTCCTGGTTTCCCTCTTAGATGTTTTTTTAAATTTTGTTTTCTTAGATGTTTTTTGAGAGTTGTATTGTATTGGGGTTTTATTTGTTTTTGAAGAAAACTTTAGGTTGTTTGGGTATGAAAGATTCTGTAGGGACTTTGTGGAGAGAAAGATGTAATCTAAATATATTTGAATTTGAAAAATTTTTAAATAATTAAAATGTAATATTAATAATAAATTAAAAGGTAAAAATGTACCTAAAACAAATGTAGGTGCAAAGATATATATTTACACATATATATATGCACACACACAAACACACTCTCTCACACACACACACACACACACACACAGAAGAAACACATAAAAAATACTAACCTTGAAAACACAAAAGCAAACAGCATTTGTTAAAATCAAACAATACCCCCAAAAAAGTTTCCCTTGAAAAATAATTACATTTTGTCTTGGTCGTTTATTTGTTTGCATGTGGCCTGACCTAACATGTGCTTTGTATCTCCAGGGAGACACCATTGAAATAAACTAATTTTTTTCTTTGTCAGTGGTAATCAATTGCAGTTAGCTCCTGGGTTAGGTATGTGGACATGTACCCACTTTCCTTCTTAGCTCTGAAACCACATTTGTCTTGGACCTGTGTAACACCTGCTCTGGTGGTGCACACTGATAGAATTTCTGAAGGAGATGAGCAGGAAAATTATGAGATCGAGGCCAGCCTTTCCAAATCTTACAGACATGACAAATGTTTTTGGTGATCTTTCAAAATTTAGTGATGCTAATAATATGTATTTCTTCTATTGCAGTTATTTCAATACATTCTATACATTGCTGCTTGTAGGTTTTAATCTTTGAATCTTTAAAAATCTATTTTTTTATTTTATTGAGCCTTTTGTTAATAAAAACTATAATTTATAGTAATTAATTTATAATTTTACTTTATTTTCTCATTATTTGCCACTTGTGTTTGAACAAATAATCTATAGTTCCCATTCTTTCTTCTAGGGCATTACCATGTAGCTCTGGGGTGGCATGGACACATCACTGAAAGAGATACACCTGGTAGTCAGTGCATTCTTTCATGGGGAAAATTATTTGTCCCACGCTCAATCAGCACTCTTCTCTTAGTGTAATGTATATTCCCAAATTACACACACACACACACACACACACACACACACACACACACACACACACACACACACACACACATCATACGGAAAGAGAGACAGAGAGAGAGAGAGAAACAGAGACACAGTAACAGAGATAGACAGAGACAGAGACACAGGGAGACACCACAATTAATCAACAATATATGTATATGTATACAACAAGAAGATACTCTAATTTGGAAGAGAGGAAGAAGAGGCATGTAGCAAGAAATGATATAATTATCACATAATCTCAAAAAAAGTTTTAATAGAAATAAATTTAAAAACAAAAGAGCCTGGGTGTGGTGGCACACAACTTTAATCCCTGCACTCAGAGGCAAAGGCAAGCAAATCTCTATGAGTTCAAGACCAGTCTGGTCTCCAAAGTGAGTCCAGGGTGTGCAAGACTACACATAGAAACTATGTCTCAAAAAAAGAGACATACAGAGAGACAGAGACAGAGACAAAGACAGAGACAGAGACAGAGATTTCCACCATGTGCCTCTGCCTCTGCTTCCAGAGAAAGTACTGGGATTAAAGGTAGTTGCCACCATGCCAGAATGACTTTAAAATTTTTAATGCATGAAAACATGTTGTGATCTTATATTTGTGGCCCACACATCATCTCATTACAGGGGAGACAACGTCCCAACTAGAAAACTCTTGTCACCAAATGAAACCTCCATGGACATGAATTGGTTAAATCTAGTCAAATTGTGAGACAAAAGGATCCCATGAAAACTGCTGAATAACTCTGGTGATTGCCAAGGGTATTGATTGTCCTGTGTACAATGATGGTTATGACCTCTTAGTGAAGGAAACAGGTATTAAATTCATTAAACATAGAAAAGTCTGGGTGCTGCCTATTTAGAGTTCACGGAAGTAGAAATTATTTTGCATACTGCAAGAGGTGATAGGGAAACACTAAACCGTCTACAAAACCTATTGCTGGTTCAATAGCAGCATAAAACCTGTGGGAGTAGACAACTATCTGATTGGAATTAAGGCAGAATTCATAATGTGAAGCCTATATCCAACACTACTGCAATAGCCAAGAAAATCAGACTAGATATGATAGGGACAGAAAGGAAAATATAACTGTTCTGCTAAAGGCACGTAACTATGAAATGACTCTTAATGACATTCTGCTATGCAGATCAGTCCCTTGCAACAATCGTTAGAGAAGCTACTTCCTGCAGTAGGTAGGAAATATACAAATGTCTACTACTAGACAATGTGCAAAGAGGAAGATAACTTGGAAAACTCAGTCCTACTATGATGTTTCCATCAAATACCTCCCTTCAGGGCTTAGAAATGGGAGCTGGAATGAGAGTAAGAGCAAGTGGGAATAGAAGACACCAGGATGCAAAGCCTTCTCAACAGAACAGTTCTTGATATGGGCTCAGAGACAGAGACAGTATTCACATGGCCTGCGAGGGTCTAAGCCAGAAGGACTTCCAGTAATAGGGGGATATAGACACAAGTCCTCATCCTTAATGCAGAAGCTACCTCCAACAAATGATTTTTCCAATTAAATCTTATTGGGTATTAAAAACTACCCTCAGGGCAGGCTCCATGCCCAGAAGGAGATGGCCAGTACAAAAAGAACTCAATGGTGTTTGGGGAGGTGTTTTGCCTTATAATGCTTTTTCTTGGGCTTTTTCCCCCTTTGTTTTTTCTCTGTGTGAAAGCCCTGGCTGTCCTGAACTTTCTCTGTAGGCCAGGATGGCCTCTAACTTACAGAGATCCACCTGCCTCTGACCCCCAAGTGCTGCCATTAAAGACAAGCACTACCAGGCCTCACTACTATTTATTTGTTTGTTTGTTTGTTTATTTTACTTTTTAAATGTTTTGCTTATGTGTTATGGTTCTGATTTTGTTTTTATGGGTTCTCAGTGTGTGAGAATGTGTGTATCTCAGTGTCTATGAATTTCTTGTACTTTTTCCTTTGGTTCTCTTTTTTTGATGTTGTACTATTCTGTTTTATTTGTATTCATGTTTGTCTGATCTTTTTCTATCACTATTACTAATATTTGTAGATGCCTTTTTGATTTCTAATGAGAGAAAGAAAAATTGTAGATTTAGGTATGTATTGAATGGCATGGATGTGAGATTAAATTGAGAGGGGAAACTACAATGAGAAAATATTGTATAAGAAAATATTTGCAATTAAAAATTCTATTTACAATCTATAACTTTAATTTACTAATTGCTATCACTTAAATATAGTTGAATATGTTTATATTTAAATAATTGCTACTCCAGAACAGTAACTTTCTCCCAGTAACTTTCTCCCATTTAGCTATTTGGGTCTATTGTTTTATATACAACGTCTATTTCTTCTATCACCATGTTTATTTGTCATTAGTTTCTTTGGGGAGAAATGTGTTTTGATTGTTTCTTTCCTTTCTTGAACATATCGTATAAGAATTTTTCTAAGTATTAGTTTAATTCCACTTCTATTAGCAGTAAATTATTGAGATTAATGATGGCATAATTTTTTATAGAAAATAATCATGTTTTTACACAGTATATTCTTATTAAAGTTTTCCCTCCCCAACTCCTTCAGATCCTCTCGACTTCCCTCTACACTGTTTTTCTCTCATTAGATAAACACCAAACACCTAAAATGAAAATAAAGAGAATGTGAGGAGAGTTAAAATAGCATACATGATTTATAGCAAATACCAAAGCAAGTGCTTCAACCTTACATGATAGGATTCTAGAGAGTAAAAGGAAACCATTTAATAAAGCATATTAGCAGC
The DNA here is from genome assembly GCF_903995435.1 of Acomys russatus. Classification (NCBI taxonomy): domain Eukaryota; kingdom Metazoa; phylum Chordata; class Mammalia; order Rodentia; family Muridae; genus Acomys; species Acomys russatus. The sequence goes on along the minus strand of NC_067154.1, from coordinate 35,779,463 downwards.
AATGACACATAGATAAATTTGAATACCAATATCATTATACTTACTGTTTTAACTCTACTTTATATTTTATGTCATTTAAACAGGAAATGTGAAATAACAAATTATAAATCAATACTAAAGAGTACACAATGTATTATGATGAAACCTGTGATAATAAAAACATAAAAGAAAAAATGGGAAGAAAAAGGAGCAGAGTACTTGATATTTCTATAACTATATTATTTAATTATTATTCTTTTAGAATATATTAAACCAGCATTTTTTTTTCTCAAAATGAGAACCTTTAAATTGTGGCCAAGGAAAATATGCCAGTTGAATAGATTGCAACATTTAGCATAAAGCTGTAATCTATTCAACTGGCACACTTTTCTTGGCCACAACTTTAAAGGTTTTCATTTTGAGAACAAATCACCGGTTTAAAATTTTCAAATGCGATTTTGCCTTTATTTTTCTATAATACCCACTAAGTGGACTAAGAAATAACCATGACAGAAATAAATGCCGGCTACCTTTAACTATACTTCATCCGTTTGATTAGTACATCATCTTTAAACTAGTTTCTTACAAAGCTTTGCAGTGTGGGCACAGTAGGCTTTAATTTACTTTGGAGTGTAACCTGAACAACCTCCAAGCCAATTCTCAATAGTTGGATCATGGATTCTAGTTCCCACAAGTATACTAGCATGATGGTCTTTTGAGCCACAACCAGACTAATAGATGAAATGCTTCTGACTGCATGCCAGGCTTCTGAAGCATGAACTATTGAATATTTCTAATTTCCTTCTACAACCTAATTCCAGTGACGTTTGAACTTCATTGTCAAGAAAACACACACACACACACACACACACACACATACACAGACACACACACACACACACACACCACACAACCAGTCCTGATACCAGCTTTATGTGTTCATATTTTGTAATTGTAACATAACAGACAAAACAAGAAGAGAAGCAGAAAAGTTATAGGGGAACACACAGAGATAGATTTTAATGAAAAATTTTTATTTTGTGTTATGGTTTCAATATTTCAGTACATCATGGAGGGAGAAGAAAATGATTAAAGTAGAACAAGTTACGTCATGGTGGGCAGGAAGCAGATATAGGATACATTGTTCATGTTTCCTTTTTTTCTTTTTTAATTTCACCAGCCTAGAAGATGATGATACCTTCATTCAGTGCCTGTCTTCCCTTAGATAAATCCCCATACGTGTATGTATACCTTCTTTAACAAACCGACATGACCAATTTGTGGTACCTGGATACTTTTAGATATGTAGTCTACCAGTGGAGTTTATTTTATTTAATAAGGAGTAATTTATATCTCCCTGTCACTATATATATATAAAACATCCATCTCCATAATAGAATTTGGTCTGGTTTGGGCTTACACAGGTTTTGTTCATGTAGCCTTAGCAGCTATTAATTGATATGCACAGCTTCCCTGTAGTGTCCAGTGTCCAGTGTCCAGGAGATAATTCCTTACAGTGAGTGATCCATTCCCTCTGGCTCTTGTGATCTTTTTTCCCTTTCTTCTGCAATGGTCTGTTAACCATTCTAATTGGGGAACTATATATACATATATTTATATATATGTGTGTATATATATAAATAATTGGGGAACTATATATACATATATATGTATATATAGTTTCTTATTATCTGAATACTGACAGGTTATGAGTCTATACATTAATCACAATTTACTACAAATGGAAGCTTCTCAGATAAGGATTAAGAAACACATTGATTTTTGGATAAAATGAAAGTCACTAGCATTTGTGTTAATAATGGCTTGCTTTAGCAGAATAACAGTAGTGGACTCTCTCCTAGAGCCTATGTCATGTTTATCTATAGGAACTTGGACTCATAATGGATTCATCTTATGGAATGAGATATAATTTAAACCTTAAATTAATTGACCATTTTTGCAATGTTTTAAAATTCAGTATTTTCTTATGTCTCATATTTCACTTAATTAGAAATCTCCTTATATTTTTTTAAAATGTAACTTTAATTCCCATCATTTTGTTCTTATTCGTTTAAATTTTTATTTCATTTTCTAGTATTTATTCTAAATTTTCCTTGCAGTTAAATTTCAAAAATATAATTTTAATTTTCATTTCATGCCTCCTTCTGTTTTGCTGATTTTTCATGTTTTTACATTTTTAAATGTATTTTATTATCTATTATGTTTCTTTTTAACATATATATTTATATTATTATACATGAATAAAATAAACTATACACAGCAGGGAGAACCATGAGACAATCTGGAATTATATGAATGCTATATTCATAGTGATTTGGCTATTTGTAATTAGAAAACTTGAAGTAAACATCTTTCCGATTTTGTTGGGTCTAAATTTCTGAATGAAGATCATTCTCTATCATACCTCATCACTATTAATCAAAACATCTATCTTGCTCTAAAAATATCTTCATCCTTAACCTATTATGCTTAATTGAAAGACTGAACTGTCTTATATTCAACCCTATTAGAGATTTGAGAAGGAATAAAACTTAAATGAGTGAACCAGAAGTGCTGATTAGTAGCTTCCAAAATGAAAAAAAAAAAAATAATAACTGAGACAGTTTACTGCCTGAACAGTCACCCAACACTCTCCATAATGTTAGAGCACCATCTTCAGCCGTTTGGCCCAATATATCTAACAGAGATATTTGCAAGGCAGGAACTATTGAGGTTTGCTTGGCAAAGTTTGTCCATTGGCTGTGCCTGAATCTAAACTTGCCTATTTTTAAGGAGAATTCTGTCTGTGGCAGAAAGAAGGACATTTGCCCATTGGCTTGTTTGCCACATTTGAAGCTAAATCCTTAGTGAGGTTCTTTGCTGTTCATCACCTTCTTTGATACAGGCTGTGTGTTGCCAAGAGTTAACTTTTCTTGTTGTCAAATAATATTCAGAATAATAAAGGCATCTTTAAATGCCTTAACTATTTTACCTTGTATATTTGTAGAATCATATTTATCTATTGGACCTAGAATATACATTCTTGTGATAAAATTAAACTACTATTTGACATGACCATGACTTGCATCAATATACAAAATTGAATACACAGTGCCATTGAATTAAAAAATAACCTTATTTGTTAGTAACAATTAAGACCTTGAGATGAGGAGTAGATTCAATAATCTACCTTTTGTTCTATCCTCCCTCTATATTTCTATATCCTCCTTTCTTTCTTTTCAGCTCCTATCTCCTTACCTACAAAAGAAAGATAAAGGAAAAGAGAGATGTCCCTGAGTCTGACCTAGTTTCCCTTCTATATAAGACCAATAATAACTTATAACCAACTCTCAATCTGTAGACCAAGAGAGTAAACATAAACCTATCCAACCCCCCTCCCATAGAGGAAATGAGATGTCATTCACTTAAGGTTTCTTCAGGCTGATTTGGGGCAAATAATACCTTTGAAGAGTCTGCCAAAAAAATTGGGGAAATGGTTAATTAAGCCAGCGATAGCATTCATAGTCCCTTTTCCAATGTTGTGAAATTCCAGGCTTAATAGGAGTCCTGTGTGGGACAATCTGAAATGCTGGACCAAATGAGATCAGAAGAATTCTACAATACTGTCCTGGAAGCTGTCCTGTTATAGTGTGTAACAGTTATTGAGGCACCTGGTGCTGGAACATGGAGGATGTAAGATGTCAGAGTGCAGCATGCTGAGAGGAATGAATCCTGTCAGGTCTGATCCAGTGTTGGTGTCCTGTTCATTTGTTCTGAAAACATAACTTCTTACAAGCATTATACAGTTTTAAAAATATGATTGTATAAGGCATGCAGGATGCATATAGCAATTAATGCTGATTCTCTGCTTTTTGTATGAGCAGTAGTAAAATATCTGCAAGTCTTCCTTCATGCCGTACTAACGATGGCCACTAACTATAAGTTACAGAGAATCTGTACCCAACATGAAGCCTTGTCTATGCATAGGTCTTTGTATCTCAGCCAGTATCAGAACCATTCCCATGTAGTGGGATTAGCAATATTAGTTACCTGCTTGTTCTGCATTTTGAATTATTTGCAACCTGATTGAAGCCCCTCCCTCATCACCTAATGAACCCACCCCTTCGCTCATCACGTCCTGATCCCATCTCCTCCCTCATCCCCTCTCCCTCCCTTCCCTACTCCTTAGAAATGGGAGTCCTCCTTCCCTAACATCCAACCTCAGCTTTATCCAGTGTCTGCTTTACTACCTGTAGCCTCTTCCTCTGTGGCCTGGCATGGCCACCCCACCAGGGTGGAAGGGACCAACATTAGGAGGCCTGAGACCATGTTAGAAGTAGTCCTTACTTCACAAGTTGTGGGACCCACAAGGAGTCTGTGCTGCCTATGGACTACATCTGAGCAGGAGGTCTAAATCCACATCTAACATGGACCTTGATTAGAACATCAGTTTCTGTATTGTAATGTGGTTAACCCGAATTAAGTGGCTAACATCTACTTATGACTGAGAATATGCCATGTGTGTCTTTCTGAGTCTGAGATACCTCACTCAGGATGATTGTTTCTAGTTCCGTCCGTATGCCTGCAAGTTTCAAATTTTCTTTGTTAAAGTAGCTGAATGGTATTTCATTGTGTAAATACACAATGTTTTCTTTATCCATTTTTCGGTGGACAGACATCTAGGTTGTTTCCAGATTCTGGCTATTATTAACAAGGCTGCTAAGAGCATAGTTGAGGAAATGTCCTTGTTACATGGTGGACACTCTTTAGGGTAAATACTCAGGAGTGTTATGATTGGATTTTGAGGTAGACTTATTCCCAATATCCTGAGATAGTGCCATATTGATTTCCAGATTGGTTGCACAATTTGCACTCCCACCAGCAATGGAAGCATGTTCCCCTTTCTCTGCATCCTCACCAGCAGGTGATGTCACTTGAATTTTTTATCTTACTCATTTAGATAGATGTAAGATGGAATCTGAGAGCCATTTTGATTTGCATTTCCCTGAAGACTAGGGATGTTGAGCATTTCTTTAAGTGTTTCTCAGCCATTCAATATTCTTTTGTACAGAATTCTCTATTTTGCTCTGTACCCCATTTTTAATTGTTAATATTTGGCTTGGTCATATTTAATTTCTTGAGTTCTTTATATATTTTAGTTACTGGCCCTTTTTAGATGTAGGGTTGGTGAATATCTTTTTCCTGTCTGTGGGATATGTTTTTTTCTATTGAATGCTTCCTTTGCCTTATAGAAGCTTTTCGGTTTCATGAAGTACCATTTATTAATTGTTGACCTTAGAGCCTGAGCTGTTGATGTTCTGTTCAGGAAGATGTCTCCTGTGCCAATGAGTTCAAGGCACTTCCCCACCTTTTCTTCTAACATATTTGGGGTATCTGCTTTTAAGTTGAGGTCTTTAATCTATTTGGACTTTAATTTTGTGTACATTGATAAATATGGGTCTATCTGCAGTTTTCTACATGAAGCCATCCAGTTAGACCAGCATCATTTGTTGAAGAGGCTATCTTTTTTCTATTGTATGTATTTGGCTTCTTTGTCAAAAATAAAATGACTATAGATGTGTGGTTTTATTTCTGAATCTTCTATTCAATTCCACTGATCAATCAGCCTATTTCCATGCCAGTACCATGCTGTTTTAACTGCTGTTGCTCTATAGTATAGTTTGACACCAGGATGCAGATTCCTACAGAAGATATTGTACAGGATTGTTTTAGTTATTCTGGATTTTTTTTTTCCATATGAAGTTGAGAATTGGTCTTTCAAGACCTATAAAGAATTGTCTTGTAATTTTTAAGGGATTTGAATTGAATCTACAAACTGCCTTTGGTAAATGGATATTTTTACTATGTTGATTCTTCTGATCCACAAACATGGGCGGTCTTTCCATCTTCTGATATCTTTTTCTATTTCATTCTTTAGATACTTGAAGTTTTCTTCATATAAGTCTTCACTTGTTTGGTTAGTGTTACACCAAGATACTTATACCCTTTGTGGCTATCATGAATGGTGCAGTTTCCCTTATTTCTTTCTCAGCCTGTTTGTCATTTATATAGAGCAAGGGTACTGATATTTTTGAGTTGACTTTCTATCCAGCCACTTTACTGCAGGTATTTATCACTTGTAAAAGTTCCTTAGTGGAGTTTTTAGGGTCATTTACGTATACTGTCATGTCATCTGCAAATAGTGATAGTTTGACTTCTTCCTTTCTTATTTGTATCCCCTTGATCTCTTTTAGTTGTCTTATTGCTCTAGCTAGAACATCAAGTACTATGCTGAAGAGGTATGGAATGAGTAGAGAGCCTTGTCTTACCCCTAATTTTGGTGTAACTGATTTAAGTTTCTCTCCATTAAGTTTGATGTTGGCTATAAGCTTGCTCTATATTGCCTTTGTTATGTTGAGATATGTGTCTTGTATTCCCACTCTCTCTTAGACTTTAAACATGAATGGGTGTTGGATTTTGTCACATGCTTTTTCAGCATTTGAGGAGATCATCATGTTTTCTTTTCCTTCAGTTTACTTAGATGATGGATTACATTGATGGATTTCCATATATTGAACCACCCCTGCATATCTGGTGTGAAGCCTACTTGGGCATGGTAAATAATATTTTTGATGTGTTCTTTGGTTCAGTTTGTGAGTATTTTATTGAGTATTTTTATGTCAATGTTCATAAGAGAAATTGATCTGAAATTCTCTTTCTTTGTAGAATCTGTCTGTGGTTTAAGTATCAAGGTGACTGTGGCCTCAAAGACTGAGTTTGTCAATGTTCCTTCCTTTTCTATTTTGTGGAAGAGATTTTAAGAGAAATGGTATTAGCTCACATTTGAAGGTCTTGTAGAATTATAAGCTGAATCCATCTGGCCATGGACTTTTTTTTACATGGGAGAATTTTAATGATTCCCTCAATTTCTTAATAAAGGCACTTAGTGCTATGAATTTTCCTCTTAGTAATACTTTCATTGTGTCCCAAAAGTCTGGGTATTTTATGCCTTCAGATTCATTGAATTCTAGAAGTTTTTTTACTTTTTTAAATTTCATTCCTTACCCAGATATCATTGAGTAGAGAGTTGTTCAGTTTCCATGAGTTTATAAGTGGTGTGTGGTTTTTGTTGTTTTTATGATCCAGCTTTAATCCATGGTGGTCTGATAAGATATAAGAAATTATTTCATTCTTCTTGTATCTGTTGATGTTTGTTTTGTGACCAATTATATGGTCAATTTTGGAGAAGTTCCATGAGATGCTGAGAAATGTGAATTCTTTCATATTTGTGTGAAAATTCTGTATATATCAGTTAAGTCCATTTGGTTCAGGACATCTATCAGTTTCATTGCTTATCCATTTAGTTTCTGCTAAAATTATCTATCTAGCCGGGCGGTGGTGACAAATGCCTTTAATTCCAGCACTCGGGAGGCAGAGGCAGGTAGATCGCTGTGAGTTTGAGGCCAGTCTGGTCTACAAAGTGAGCCCAGGACAGCCAAGGCTACACAGAGAAACTCTGTCTCAAAAAACCAAAAAAAAAAAAAAAATTATCTATCTATAGTTGAGAGTCGGGTATTGAAATCTCCCATTATTATAATATGTGGTTCAATGTGCAATTTAAGCTTTAGTAACGTTTCTTTTATGAATGGGGTTACTCTCATGATTAGGGAATAGATGTTCAGAATTAAGACATCATCTTGGTATATTTTTCCTTTCATGACTATGAATTGTCCTTCCTCATATCTTTTGATTAATTTTATTGAAATTCTATTCTATTAGATACTTGAGTGGCTACTCTAGTTTGTTTCTTTGGTACATTTGCTTGGAATATCTTTTTTTTCCAGCCCTTTAGTTTAAGGTAATGTTTATCTTTATTGCTGAGGTGTGTTTCTTTTATGCAGCAGACTGATTTGTCCTGTTTTTTAATCCATTCTGTTAGCCCGTGTCTCTTCATTTGGGAGTTGAGGCTATTGATGTTGAATTATATTATTGACCAGTGATTAATGGTTCCTATTATTTTGATGTTGATAATGGTAGTGTGTGTGTGAGAGAGAGAGCTTCCTTTCCTTTGTTTATATGAGTGTGGGGTTAATTGTTTCATTTCCTTTGTTTCCCTGAGTAAAATTACCTTCCTTAGATTGAAGTTTTCCCTATAGTATCTTCTGTAGAGCTGGATTTGTGGTTAGGTACTGTTTGAACTTGGTTTTTTCATGGGATATCTTGTTTACTCCATCTATGGTGGTTGAGAGCTTTGCTGGGTACAGTAGTCTAGGTTAGCATCTGTGGTTTTTTTAGTGTCTGCATGACTTCTGCACAGGCCCTTCTGGCTTTCAGTCTCTGTAGAGAAGTCAGGTGTAAATCTGATAGGTTTGCCTTTATATGTGACTTGGCCTTTTTCTCTTGCAGCTTTTAATATTCTTTCTTTGTTCTGTACATTTAGTATTTTGACTATTAATGTGGTGGAAGGATTTTCTTTTCTGTTCCAATATTTGGAGTTCTGTAATCTTCTTGTATATTTATGAACATGTCTTTCTTTAGTTTTGGGAGGTTTTCTTCAATGATTTTGTTGAAAATAATTTCTGGGCCTTGCAATTGAGAGTCTTCTTTTTCTTCTATCTCTATGAGTCTTAGGTTTGGTCTTTTCATAGTGTCCGAGATTTCTTGGATATTAATTTTAAGGAGCTTTTTATCTTTAGAATTTTCTTTAACTGCTCTATCCATTTCATCAGCCATATCTTCTATCTCTTATATTCTTTGTTCTGTCTCTTCAATTTGGCAAGTCATACTTGTGTCTAAAGATCCTGTCCTCCTTTCTCTGGTTTTTACTTACTGGATTATCTCAGATTGTATTTTCTTCATAACGTGGATCTCCTGTTTTAGGTCATGAAATTGTTTTTATACTTTTATTTTATTACACATGTACAAACCAAACTACATACAGCAGGGAGAACCATGTGACACTCATGAGAATAATGAGTGCTATACGTGTTACCTTCATAGTGAATTGGCCATCTGTATTTGTCTCATTTGGAATAAGTGTCTCTCCTCTCTTGTTGGGTCTATATTTCCGAATGAGATTCAATATCTATCCTATCTCAACAATAATAGCTTAACTTCTTTATGTTGATCTAAAATGATCTTGTCCCCTAACCAACTAAGCTTGGTTGTAAAACTATACTATCTTGTCTTCAATGCCCCTCAGAGACTTGAGAAGGAATAAAAGTTAAATTCCTGAGTGATCCAGCAGTGTGGGTTAGCAGCTTCCAAATTGTACAAATTGGCTTAAGACAGTTTACTACCTAACCAGTCACCCAATAAACTTTATAACACTGGAGCCTCATCTTCAGCTTTCTGTCCTAGTATCTCTGCCAGACTTGTTTGCAGGGCAGGAACTATTGAGGACTTGCTTACCCTGACTTGGCAGAGTGCGGTCGTCGACTCTCCCTGCATCTAAGTTGCCCATTTTTTAGGCAGATTCTTTTTGTGGTGGGAATGAGGATATTTTACCCAGTGGTTATTTTGCCACCTTTGAAGCCATGTCCATAAGGAGGCTCTTTGATGCTCATCATCTTCTTTGAGGTCGGCTGGGTGTTGTCAGGAGTTAATTTGTCTTGTTGTCAAAGAAATTTAGGATTGTAACAACAACTTCAAATGCCATATTCTGTATGTTTCTGAGGCTTTTAAAGACCTTATTCAACTATTTTACCTCATATATCGATAGAGTCATATCTATCTGTTAGACTTAGGATATATATTCTGTGTTAAAATCTGCCAAGTATTTGACATGCCCATGTTTTGTATCAATATACTAAATTCTGTAGCAAGGAATTAGACATAATCTTCATTATAAGCAACAATTAAGGCCTTGAGTTAAGGAGTAGGTTCAATCATCTAGTTTTTGCTCTATCCTCCCTCTATGTTCCTAAATCTCCCCTTCTTTCTTTTCAGCTCCCATCTCCTTGCCTACAAATGCAAGATAAAGGCAAAGAGAGACATTCCTATGTTTCCCCTAATTTTTTCTCTGTATAAGACCAATAATGACTTATAACTACCTCCCAATGAGAATAAGCATTTGAGGATCAAGTGAGCAAACAGCAACCTATACAACCGCCCCCACCTTTGAGGGACTGGGGCATCATTCTCTTAAGATTTCTTCAGTTTCAATTGGGACAAATAACACCTGGGAGTGGGCCTTCCAAAATTGGAGAGAACGGTTAAGCAATTTAGTAGTTGCATTTGTGGTTTAGTTTCTAAATGTTGAGAGATTCTAGGCTTAGTAGGAGATTGAAATGGTGGTCCAAATTGGATCAGAAGTTTTCTACAATGTTGTCCAAGAAGCTGTCCAAGTCTGATGAAACTTTTTATTCATTTCTCTCTCCTGTTTGATTGTAGTATGTTCCAGTGCTTTGTCCTTTTCTTTCTTTGTGTATTCCAGTTCTAGTTTTTGGGGTTGATTTTCCTCCTTTAAGGCTTCTATCATTTTCATAACCTCATATTTGAAATCCTTCTCCAGTGTGTCAGTTGAGATGATAGTATCTCCAGGGCTTGTTATGGTGGTGGGACTACTTGGTTTGTTTTCTGGTGCTATCAAATGGTCGTGGGGATTGTTGTTGTGTCAGTTGAGATAGTATCTCCAGGGCTTGTTATCGTGGCAGAACGACTTGGTTTGGTTTCTGGTGGTATCAAATGGTCGTGGGGATTGTTGTTTGCGTTTTTATGCTGCCCTTTTCCTATTGTGATGTCTCTGACTGGATCATATGCCCAGTGCCTGCTTAGACTTCAGAACTTTCTGAGTTTTTTTCTTGGAGACGTGTGATCAGATCCATGTGTGATCACAACTGTGGTGACTGCTCAATGCTAGAACCCACCTACACTATAGTTTTTCCTGACTTAAGCTGGTTCTGAGCACTTGAGGATGCAAGAGGAGCCCTCCAGCCAGTTGCTTTGGGTTCCTCAGGTGGGAAACTGCTGTGAGGGAACCCAGGAGCTCCCTCTCCATGGCTTTTCTGAATGACCTGAGATAGAATCTGCTTGTGATCCTGAATGCGGGTTCTGCTTAGTGTTAGAACCCACCGACACTGATGATTTTGCTGTTTCAAGCTACTTCTGTGCACTAGTAGCTAGGGTACAAGAGTAGCCCCCCGCAGCTAGTTGTTTTGGGTCCCTCAGGTATGCAGGGGCTGTTAGGAAGCCCAGCAGCTTTCTCTGTGGCTTTTCTGGGTAATCTAGGATCAGTTCCACTTGTGATACAGATTGTGGGGTCTACTTAGAACTATGACTTACAGACACTGGTGGTTTGGCTGTCCCCGTCTAGTTGTGTGCACTAAGGAGTGCACAGAGCCTCTTCCCAGCCAGATGCAGGGCACTAGCCTTTGGAGGCTGAGTGCCTAATTCTGTGGGAACCCGGGGCTTTGCGGGTTTTTCCCAGTGGCCAGAGGTTGGACACAACTGTGCTCCAAAAATATGCATCTCTCTCACCTGTGAGTCACCAGAGATGAGGTTTTGTGGATCAGCCCTTGAGTTGTTGAGTAGTCACTGCTATCATGTTGATGAACAACGTGTGTGTTCAGCACCGCCGTATTGGGTCAAATATTAAAAACAAAAAATTTTCGTGCTTTCCTACACTTGTTTCTGTATTGATACTATATTTAGGAAATTAGTTTAGAGAAATAATTGAGGAAAAGCTACTTCTGCTTATCCCCCACACTGGATTTAACTTTATTATACATTTGTCTGGCCTTAAAGTTCTGATCCTCTTATAGAACCTCTCAAATGATGGGATATAAGATTTATGTTGCCATCACTGGATCTAAAAATATTTCAATAATAGAATGATAATAATTTTTAGGAAAGGTTTATTTTTTTTACATCTAAGGAGATAGAGGAAACCCTCTAAATCAAATTCAGAAATTAATATTATTTTCAGGTGCATTGCCTTCCCTCTGCCATTATGAAATTACCTTTCTGTCAATTTTAGACCTTCAGAGTCTCAGTTAATTGTGACATAATTCACTGTGCTATTTCTTTGACAGCACAGAGAAATAAGCCTTTCTCCTGCTTTTTCTTCTGTGTCTAGTAAAGGCTCCACTATTCCTCATTTTCAGTGGCCATCTTCAAACGTACTGTCTGGAAGAAAAGATTCTGCACTAATGGCTGTTCTTCCTTGGTTCTGTGTCTTTTTAAGATACTTATTAGTGATTATTTATAATTACTATAATTATATTTATAATAATATAACAATTATGTCTTGTGCCTTCATTTCCCAAGAATATCATTGATTTTCTTACTATTGCTTGTCCCAATATGGAATTTTACTAGTAATCCAGTTACATTGACCTAGGAGACATAAGCCTGTTTGTCTTTTGTCAAATCTTCATTTTCCTAATATTTAATCAAGACCTTCAGATAAGCACTTGTAAATTGTGATATGTAACTATGTACTATCCTTGTCAATTCACTATTAAATAAAAATGATCCATTTTTATATATGTGTATGCATTCATGCATATAAGTAAGTGTGTGCTTATGCATGAGTGTATGTGTGTTTGTGTCTATCTGTCTTAGTTTCAGTGTATTTTTGCTACTTCAGTCCTTCAATTTGCAATAAAATCTTTATTAATCACAATATTTTCAGAAGCATGGTTTTGTCTTTCATTTCTTAACACGTTTAAGCAAATGAAAATTACTGGAAACTCATATGTTAACTTAGGGTTTATCATGAGTAACCAACAAAATTAAAAGAAAAAATTGAAAAAATATTTTTAGTATTACAGATAATATTCTATTAGGTTGTAATTATAATATGGAAGAATGTAACACAGCACTTGTCTTTCAGCCATCATTACATTAACTTTTAAATATTCCTGGATGTATAAGGAACAATGACTCTCTTCAACTATTACCATTACATATTTTACTTCCCTTCTGAGTGATAGTTATCTTGGATGCTCATTGTTACTTATCTTCTTTGAGGCTGTGCGTTTTACTATGTGTATCCTGTACTGCATGGCCAAAATCATATCACGAATGAATGTATATGATGAGTGTCTTTCTGGGTCTGGGTTACCTCACTCAGACTGATCTTTTCTAGTTTTACCCATTTGTAACAAATTTCAGGATTTCCTTGTTCTTAATAGCTGAGTAATATTCCATTGTGTAAGTACACCACCATTTCTTTTTCTATTGTTCATTTGAAGGACATCTAAGTTGTTTCCACATGCTGACTATTATGAATAAAGCTGCTGTAAACATAGTTGACCAAGTGTTCTTGTTCTGTGGTGGCTCAGGTTTCATGTGGGTCCTCCAGTAAAGGGTGCTGGACTCTGTTGCCTGTTTTGTTTTGTTTTGTTTTTTTTTTTTTTTATCACTTCCCACTTCCTACTAGTGGAACTCTCTAGCCAAGTGACAGAGTAAGAGGATACACTCAGTCCTGATGCAGCCTGATGAGCTGGGGTAGATTGGAAGTGGGGCCCCATTTTCTGAGGAATAGGGAAGACAAATAAGGAAGAGGGAGAAAAGGTGGCGCTGGGAAAAGGTGAGGAGGAATGGGGCTATGACCAGGATATAAAGTGAATAAATAAGTTAGTTAATAAATACTTAGAGACTTAAAAAAAATACCAATTTTATAATAATGGGTCTCTGGGAAAAATTTTAAGTCACTGTCGTTTTATTTCCACAATTATTCCACTTTCTGATAAGGCAACTTTCTCAATTACAGAAGCTATACACTTGACACTGTGACATTTGTGGCCAGAAACCTGGGATTTGCTAATTGAAGAAGCACTCTCTCTTATATGCAAAATGTGAGAGTGTCATAACACTTATACTTTTTGTCCTTCATGTTAGAGATATATTCTGTCATCTTAGTTTCAAATCAGTATGGTATGCATGATTTTTATGAGCATATATAAAAACATTTTATGTTATAGGATTTTTATCGAAGGATAAGGAAAAGGAAAATGATATAACTTCGTTTTCTTTTGCCTTAGGCAATAGGCTACTGTTTGATTTATCTTTTGTACTTGTCTTTCTTTTAACAATATGAACTTTTCACAGACAAGTGCAATACTGTGTTTCCCACAGGGAAATGATTTCTCTTTAAAGAATGTATACAAAGTACTTAATAAGTCATGTCATTCCATGATTTACTGTATATTATATTTTCAGTGACTACCGTTAACTTTCCTGGTCTCTAGATGCCAACATTTTAATGAAAACAAGACATTTTCAACAAAATGTCAGAAACAAAGTGATCAAAGTGCTGTGGGAGCAGTTTGGCAACAGTTTGAGCTTTGAATTTCCTATTCACATTCCAAAACATTCACTTAAAAAGCATTTATTGAAGCTGAACTGCCTTTATCAGCCTGATCAGAGCTCCATAAAGAGCATGCATGATTCAACTGCCTTTCCAAGCTAGAAAAAATATAACTTTGATATATGCCTCACAAGAGCAGCACAATAGTTTTCATGCTCACGTTTGTTAAGATTTAGTGCCACCATTAAAGAACAGAAGGGCTCTTTGGTGGCAATCCTCAGACATACCAAATATCCCAAAGCAAAATCTTCTACAAATCAGAGATTAAGGTACTGACAAAAATTTCCACTTGATTGCAGTTCTTCCCTTTAAACCTTATATCAGGAGTGACTATCTTTTCGATCAAATCACTCAGAGAGGTGAATGGAGACCCCCCCATCCTGGGAAGAAAATATCAACTGAGAGATAAAAAGTGACATTTTATGTGCCTTGTCCAAGAGTCAGTCGATTTATTTAAAAGACAGCATGTGAGTCTGACCTATACATGAAGTTTGTGGCATGTCTCTTGTCAAGTATTGATCACTTGAGTCTGAACTGTTTGCCTACTGCAATGTAGCTAATAATCTCTTTTTATTTAGTTTGTGGCTTTGAATTCTTATCATGGCTTTGCTGATTTCTCAGGGACCTATTAGATCTTGCTTTTGCTGTGTAAATGGCTATGGAAATTAAGCTTGCTGAAGCACTTTTCCTGTGCAAACACTCTTTGTTTTCCATCAGTTCATGTGTCAAGTGGTTTGCATGCAGAATAGGGTACCTTTGGAAGCAGCTGGGTGCCATCAATCTTCATGACTTTGCTGTATACACTATTTCACCTCTACCTGGTTCACTGGGTGATTGTAAAGGATGGCTGAGCAATCAAGCTGTTCCCTGTGACTGACATCAGGCAATTCTATCTAACTCACCTCACTACTGTTGGGTCAATGCTGGGCACTAAGAAAATTGAACACTAGGTGATGTAGCAAAATGTCCTTCACATTTTAACATATTGGCCATCTATTTTTCGTTTCAGACTTGAATTTTTGAACTTGATCCACAAGCCTAAAAAAAACTCTCAGTTTGTTGCTTCTTTTTTGGTGTTTTTCTATTTTCTTTTTATTTTTGTTATTGTTTGTTTAGTAAGTTGGTTGTTTTTTTATTTTCGGCTTTTTGTTTGTTTGTTTGTTTTGTTGTATATATATTCATACATATTATTCATGAAAAGTAATTATAAAATTATTATTATAAGGCACAATTTGTAATGAAATCAAAGAGAGATACTTACAAAAGACAAATATCTATAGAAGCAATTATGTTTATTTTGCTTGTATTTTAATATATCTACAGGAAATACACAAATTATTTTTCATGATATTGGTAAGTATAGTTATAAAATTACATACGTGTTTGTAATAAAATATATAATATATAAAATATAACACATAATATATTGAAATGATTGTCTTATTTTATAAAATATTTTTTGTGTGAGTGTCCATGCTCATTGTATTTTAATGTATATTTGTGTGGAAAGTTATGTTAAGCAGGCAAACATAGGTATATAAAATAGTTGTTCTAATATAAATATAGTAAGTAAATTGTTCAAAGAATTGAGAAACTTGTAACACAATATGGCATGCCTATTGATTTTATTTTAATGTTTACAAAAAGCAGTACATTCATGTTTCATTTGGGATAGATACAATAGCCACACAATTCACTTTATTTTCTGTTAAAATAATATCAGCATAAAACTATTCGATTTAAAAAAAAGATTGACTTTAAATTATATATCTTTATATACATGAATGTGAGTGTAGATGTTAATGAAGAATCGAAGAAGGTGTTGGCTAACCAAGGACAATACAAGTAGTAAACATCGAACCCCTACTCTGATCTACCCAATGGACAGGACATTCTCCACAGTGATATTGAGAGTGGAGGCTGACTCTGACATGAACTTTGGTGCCCCATATTTGACCATCTCCCCTTGGTGTAGAGGCCTTTTAGCACTCAAAGAAAGAATAAGCAGACTCCCAAAATGAGACTTGATATCCTATAACAATATAGTGGGGAAGGAAGCCCCCTTGGTTATAGACCTAGGGGAATGGAATAGGGTGAAAGTAAGAAGGAGGGAGGAATGGGAGGATACAAGTGATGGGATAACAATTGAGTTGTAATATGAATAAATTAATAAAATGTAAAGATTTAAAAGAAGAAGAAGAAGAAGAAGAAGAAGAAGAAGAAGAAGAAGAAGAAGAAGAAGAAGAAGACAGAAAGAAGAAAGAGAAGAAGAAGAAGAAGAAGAAGAAGAAGAAGAAGAAGAAGAAGAAGAAGGTGTTAGATCCAATGTAGACAGAGATAGAGAACATTGCAAGCCATCCCAGATTGGAAACCAATCTCAGGCCCTCTGCAACAGGAGTATGCATTCCTACCACCAAGATATCGCTGTAAACGCTCAAGATAATCTTTTTTTTGCATTATAATTTTTATTAATTCATTCATATTACACCTCAATTGTTATCCCATCCCATGTATCCTCCCATTCCTCCCTTCCTCCCACTTTCACCCTATTCGCTTCTCCATGACTGTGACTGACGGGGACCTCTTCCCCCTGAATATAATCCTAGGGTATCATGTCTCTTCTTGGTAGCCTGCTACCCTTCCTCTGAGTGCCACTAGGCCTCCCAATCAAGGGGACATGGTCAAATATGGGGCATCAGAGTTCATGTGAAAGTCAGTCCCCACTCTCTACTTAACTGTGGAGAATGTCCTGTCTCTTGGATAGATCTGGGTGTGGGTTTGATGCTGACTGCATGTATTGTCCTTGGTTGGTGCCATACTTTGGGCAGAATCTCAGGGCCCAGATCTGCCCATCATAATGATCTACTTGTAGGTTTCTAGGACCCTCTGGGTCTTTCTATTTCCCCATTTTCCCTTCCTTCTCTCACCTAGAGTCCCAATAGGATGTTCTTACCTCTATCTCACTTTCCTGGTAAGTTAAGACTTTCATGGGGCATGCCCTTTGGGCTAATGTCCAGTTATAAGTGAGTATATACCATTTAGGTCTCTCTGCTTCTGGGTTAACTCATCCATTATGATCATTTCTATTTCAACCCATTTTTCCAAAAATTTCAGGATTTCCTTGTATTTAATACCTGAGTAGTATTCCATAGTGTAAATGTACCACAGTTTCTTAATGCATTCTTCTACTGAGGGACACGTAGGCTGTTTTCATGTTCTGGCTATTAAGAAGAAGGCTGCTATGAACATGGTTGAACATATGTCCTTGTGTGCTGGTGCACCTTCTGTGTATATTCCAAGGATTTGAATAGCTGGGTCTAGAGGAAGCCCTATTCCCAGTTTTCTGTGATAGTGCCAGATAGATTTCCAAAGTGGTTGTACTAGCTTGCATTCCCACCAGCAATGAAGGAGTGTTCCTCTCTTCCCACATCCTCGCCAGCATGTGGTGTCACTTGAATTTTTTATCTTAGCCATTCTGATGGGTGTAAGATGGAATCTCAGAGTTGTTTCGATGTGCATTTCCCTGACGACTAAGGAGGCTGAGCATTTCTTTAAGTGTTTCTCAGCCATTTGATATTCCTCTGTTGAGAATCCTCTGTTTAGTTCCAAGCCCCATTTCTCAATTGGATTATTTGGTTTGGTGGTGTTTAATTTCTTCAATTCTTTATATATTTTGGATATTAGACATTTGTCAGATGTGGGGTTGATGAAGATCTTTTCCCAGTCTGTAGGCTGTCACTTTGTTTTGTTGACAGTGTCTCCTGCTTTACAGAAGTTTTTCAGCTTCATGAAGTCCCATTTATTAATTGTTGACCTTAAGGCCTGGGCTGTTGGTGTTCTGTTCAAGAAGTAGTCTTCTATGCCAATGCGTTCCAGGTTCTTCTCCACTTTTTCTTTGGTTCTTTAGTGTCTTTGGTTTTATGTTGAGGTCTTTAATTCACGTGGACTTCAGTTTTGTGCATTATGACAAATATGGGTCCAATTGCATTTTTGTACATGTATCCATCCAGTTAGACTAGCACCATTTGTTGAATAGGCTATCCTTTTTCCACTGTATAGATTTGGCATCTTTGTCAAAAATCAAGTGACCACATATGTGTAGATTCATTACTGGGTCTTTGATTTGATTCCATTGATCCACCAGCCTATTGCTGTGCCAGTGCCATGCAATTTTAATTATTGTTGCTATATAGTACAGCTTGAGATTGGGTATGGAGATTCCTTTGGAGGATCTTTTATGGTATATTATTACTTTTGCTATTCTGGGTTTTTTTGTTTTTTCATATGAAGTTGAGAATTGATCTTTCAATATCCTTAAATAATTGTGTAGGTATTTTGATTGGGATTGCATTGAATCCATAAATTGCTTTTGGTAAGATGGCCATTTTATGTTAATTCTCTTGATCCAGGAACAAAGGATGTCCCTCCATCTTCTGATGTCTTTTTCAATCTCTTTCTAAAGAGATTTAAAGTTTTTTCAAACAAGTTCTTCACTTGATTGGTTAGAGTTACTCCTAGTTATTTTATATTGTCTGTGGCTATCGTGAAGGGTGTAGTTTTCCTAATTTCTTCCTCTGCATGTTTGTCATTTGTATATAGGAAGGCTACTGACTTTTTTGAATTAATTTTGTATCCAGCCAATGCTGAAGGTGTTTTCAGCTGTAGGAGTTCTCTAGTGGAATTTTGGGGGTCATTTATGTACACTATCATATCAGCACAAAATATGGATAATTTGACTTCCTCCTTTCCCATTCGGATACAGTTGATCTCCTTTTGTTGTCTTATTGCTCTGGCTAGAACTTCGTGTACTGTATTGAAGAGATATGGAGAGAGTGGACAGCCTTGTCTGGTCCCCAATTTTAGAGGAATTTCCTTGAGTATCTCTCCATTTTATATGATGTTGGCTGGCTATTGTCTTGCTGTAGACTTTATTATGTTTAAGTATGTGCCTTGTATTCCCGATCACTCTAAAACTTTGAACATGAAAGGGTATTGGATTTTGTCAAATGCCTTTTCTCCATCTTAGGAGATGATTATGTGTTTTTTTTTTTTCTTTCAGTTTGTTTATATGGTGGATGATACCGATGGATTACCATATATTAAACCATCCCTGCATGCCAGGAATGAAGCCAACCTTGTCATGGTGAATATGTTTTTGATATGTTCTTATATTTGTTTTGTATTTTATTGAATATTTTTGTGCCAATGTTCATAAGAGAAATTGGTCTGAAGTTCTCTTTTTTTGTTGTTGGAATATGTTGGGGTTAGGTATCAATGTGACTGTGGCCTCATAGAATGAATTTGGTAGAATTCCTTCCAATTCTATCTTTTGAAGTAACTTGAAGAGTATCGGTATTAGCTGTTCTTTGAAGGTCCGGTAGAATTCTACCATCTGGCCCTGGGATTTTTTTGGTAGGGAGGCTATCAATGCAATCATTGCTCTGTTTGTATAGGAGAAATAGCACTATTTAATTTGTTTATCTGTTCTTTACTCAGTTTTGGCATGTGGAATCAGTCAAGAAAATTGTCCATTTCCTTTAGATTTTCAAATTTTGTGGCATATATGCCTTTAAAATATGATCTTTTGATTCTTTGTGTTTCTTTAGTGTCTGTTATGTCTCCCTTTTCATTTCTGATTTTGTTTATTTTGATAGTGTCTCTCTGCCTTTTAGTTAGTTTAGCTAACGGTTTGTCTATCTTGTTGATTTTCTCAAAGGACCAGCCCCTGGTTTTGTTGATTCTTTGCATTGTTCTCTTTATTTCTAATTTATTGATTTCAGCCTTGAGTTTCATTATTTCCAGACATCTCCTCCTCTTGGGTGCTTCTGCTTCTTTTTTTTCAAGAGTATCTAGCTGTTTCATTAAGTTGCTTATGTAAGCTGTTTGCACTTTCTTCTTAAAGGCACTAAGTGCTATGAATTTTCCTCTTAGCACTGCCTTCAATGTGTCCCACAAATTTGGGTATGTTGTTCCTTCATTTTTATTGAATTGCAAGAAGTCTTCTATTTCTTTATTTCTACCCTGACTGAGGTGTCATCAAGTACAGAGTTGTTTAGTTTCCATATGTGTGTATGATTTTTGTTATTTCTGTTTGTGTTGAAGTCTAGCCTTAGACCATGGTGATCTGATAGGATACATGGTATTATTTTAATCTTCTTGAATCTGTTGAGGCTTGGTTTGTGACCTATTATGTAATAAAATTTAAAGAAGGTTCCATAGGGTGCTGAGAAGAAGGTATAATCCTTTGTGTTTGGGTGAAAAATTCTGTAGACTTCTATTAGATCCATTTGATTCATGATGTTGGTTAATGTTGTTACTTCTTGGTTTGGGTTCTGTTTCAATGACCTATCCTTCAGTGTAAGTGGGGTGTTGAAGTCTCCCACTATTCTTCTGTGGTGATTGATGCATGGTTTAAGCTTTGTTAATAGGTCTTTTACAAATGTGGGTGTCCTTGTATTTGGAACACAGATGTTCAGAATTGTGATGCCATCTTTCTTGACTTTACCTTTGATGAGTATGAAGTGTCCTTCCTCATCTCTTTTGATGAGTTTTGGTGTAAAATCTTATTTATTAGATATTAAAATGGCTACACCAGTTTGCTTCTTGTGTCCATTTGCTTGGAATACTTTTTCCCATTCTTTTACCCTGATTTAAGGTCTATCCTTGTGGCTGAGATATGTTTTGTGAATGCAGAAGAATGTTGGGTCTTTTTTATGCATCCATTTGATTAATCTGTGTCTTTTTATTAGAGAATTGAAACCATTAATATTAAGAGATATTAGTGACCAGTGACTGTTAAGTCCCTTGATTTTGATGTTGGTTGCAGTAGAGTACTTATGTGGTTATGTTTTTGTGATGGTATAATTATCTAATCCCCATGTGGTGTCAGTTGTAATTTGTCACTTTGGTTTGGAGTTTTACTTCTATTAGTTTCTGTAAGGCCAGATTAGCAGTTAGGAACTGTGAATTTGTTTTTATCATGAAATATCTTGTCTTCCTCATCAATAGTTATTGAGTTTTAATAGGTAGAGTAGTCTTGCCTGGAACCTGTGGCCTCTTAGGGCTTGGAGGACCTCTGTCCAGACCCTTCTGACTTTTATGGTGTCAAGTGAGAAGTTGGGTGTAATTTTGATAGGTTTGCCATTAAATGTTATTTGGCCCTTTTCCCTTGCTGTTTTTAATATTTTTCTTTATTCTGTGTATTTTGCATCTTGATTAATATGTGGCATAAGGATTTTATGTTCTGGTCTATTCTATTTGATGTTCTATAGGCGTCTTGTGTGTTTTTTTGCACCTCCTTCCTTAGATTGGAGAAATTTTCTTCTGTGAATTTGTTGAAGATATTTTCTGGTCCTTGCATCTGGCATCTTCTCTTTCCTAAGTTCCTATTATCCTCAGATTTGTCTTTTCGTGGTGTCCTTTAATTCTTGGATGTTTTGTGTCAGGAATTTTTCAGAATTAGCATTTTCTTTAATAGTTGTTACAAGTTCTACCATAGGATCTTCTACTGCCGTGATTCGTTCCTCCATCTCTTGAATTCTGTGAGAGAAGCTTAGGTCTGTATTACGTGCATGCTTCTATATGTTCACTTGTTCCTGTCTTTCTTCTGTATGTGTTTTTATCATTGTTTCCATTATTGTCTTCAGATCTTGAACCATTTTATTGATTTCCTTCATCTGCTTGTGTTTTCTTGAGTTTCTTCCTGTGACTTTCTATGGGCCTTCAGATCTTAAACTGTTTTATTGATTTCCTTCATGTGGTTGTTTGTTTTTTCCTGGATTTTTCCAGTGCCTCTTATAGATCTCTTTAATATCTCCAATCTGTTTGGCTGCATCGTCCTGCATTTGTTTTCTGATCTTATTAGTTTCCTCCATTATCATCCTTATTACTATGGATTGGAGGTCATTTTCTTGTATTTCAATTGTGTTTGAGTTCTCAGGGTTGATTTTTATTGGGATAGTTGGGATCTGGAGATGCCATGTTTTTTTGTTTGTTTTTTTTTTTGTTTTGTTTTGTTTTGTTTTTGGTTTTTGTTGTTTATTGTTTTGCATTGACCTCTCGTCATCTTGCTGTCTTTGACATTGGGACCCTAATCATGCTCTCTGTTCTGCTGGGCCAACTGGCCCACAGAGTATCCAGAGGGAGACAGAGGGTAGGCAGGTGTGACACCCACACAGGTACACCTGCTTGGTATTTGGAAGCTTTAAAACTGTGGCTGGAGGTGTTATTGCAGCAGCCTGAGACCTTGTGTGTACCCTGGGTCTCTCCAATGGCTAGTGTGCCTGATCTAAACTCTCCATTCCCCCTGGGCCAGCAGGCTTGCAGGTGGTCAGGGAGGAAGATAGGAAGCGCATTTGAGGCAAATACCTGTGGCTCAGAGTTTTGGTTTTTTGCTCATGCTCCAGTGGTTTCCAGACTCTGAAGCTTTCTCAGGACCCATTTTCCTGTGTTTTTCCTGGGCTAGCAGCCCCAGTCTGGAGTGACATTGCCCACAGTTCAGTCTCAGATACCAAGCTCCTGATTATCACTAGCGGAAACCTGTCCTGCTGTTGGACAGTGTGTACCCTTCCTCCACATTCTTAGATTAGACCACCTGTGTGTGCTGCTTTAAGGCTGTGCCCTCAAGATAATTCTTAAAGGATTTCTTGTAATTAAAAACACAGGCAAACAATGCATTCACCTTTTTATTTATAAATTATTTCTGCCTCTCATTTTCATTTCTTAGCCAAAACTGGGATTATATTACACATATACAATAATGATAATAGTGAGGGAGGATACTAAAACTTTGAGCTATTTCTTACCATATAAATGTCCTAGTCAGTTTTAAAATAGAAAAAAAAACTATTAAAAAACGTGAAACCCCTACCCAGATCTAGCCAATGGACAGGACATTCTCCACAGTTGAGTGGAGAGTGTGGTCTGACTTGCACATGTACTCTAATGCCTCATATTTGACCATGTCCCCTGAATGGGGAGACCTGGGGGCACTCAGAAGAAGGATAGCAGGCTACCAAGAAGAGACTTGATACCCTATAAGCATATACAGGGGGAAAAAGTCCCCCTCAGTCACAGCCATAGGGGAGGGGAGTAAGGGGAAAATGGGAGGGAGGGAGGAATGGGAGGACACAAGAGAGAGGATAACCATTGAGATGTAATATGAATAAATTAATAAAATAAAATTTAAAAAAAGAAAAAACGTGTAAAAAATAGTATTCTGAATGTTATAAATCCATGGTTAATAAGTAAATATTTGCTAAAAACTTTAGCAAAACTTCCTAAAAGCATAATGTCTTAGTTCTGAATAGGCAAACAAAGTCAGACTAGAGAAAAGTGTGCATGTCTGTGCATGATCTTTTTTATAGAATCACTAATAAAACTACTCAATCCTTCATTCTTACATACTAAAATAAAAAAATACTAATCATAATACCTAAATAAAATTTATTCTGCAGCACAAGAAAGCAGGAATATGTGCAGGATTGAGTTCTGAGGTTTGTGATTAAGAAGTAAGTATTGATTTGGAAGCATTGACCTGCGATAGTGTTTAACAACTTGGCAAGACACATCATTAAACAGGGTAAACCTGCTTGGTAAAATCACAGAAAATTTGTGACTTAATCAAATGATATTTCAAAATGGTCTTTCCACGCAGTGAATGAAGTGTTTAAAATATTAAGAAACTTCTCATTCTAGGGACTGTTTTATGTGATTAGATGATTATGCTACAGTGTATAACCCAGATATCTCACCAATTATCATGTATACTGGGGAAAATGGTAGAGAGAGGAAGCCCAGCATCAAAATGTTCTAAAGAGGTTTGTCATGTTTGTCACACCTGGAAATGTTAGAGGCCATTGTAAGATGAGTTTTCTGAGACAAATTAAGCTGACAATAGTATTCCATATTGTTACATGGAATGGATGTAATTAAGAAATGTGGCATAGTTGATGAGGAAATATGGTTGCTCTTTACAGTTTAAAGCTGCCTCCTAGAGTTATACACTATCATACTTTAAAAAAAAGAAAGGAAGTAAGAAAAATAGAAAAATTGGGAGACAGAGAGAGAGAGGAAAATGGGTAGTGACGCTTATGTATCTAACTCATTTTTTGTTCTCAGTATGATTAAAATATTAAAGGCTGCACAACAAACCTAGAGATACCACTATTGCTTTCCCAGTTCCACAGACTTAAAGGATACTTAAACCAAAATTTTTTAATCCTACACAACTTATGTGGTTTTATATATAAGTCATTTATCTATGATGCCAAGTAGAATACTTAAGTATATTGATATCAAAAAAAATCTACTAACACATGGAGAATGAGAATTAATTTTTGTTAGGTTAAAGCAAAAGACAAATAATAAATAAAATATTGTCCAAATTAGTATATAAGTATGTATTTTGTAATATACTCAGTGGCTGTTTTTCCAATTCATGAATTCATAATCAGAAAAAAAAACATAATTGGTAATTAGCACAAAACCTCAGGTTTGTGGGACAAGAAAATGGAGAGGTATAATTTTCCAAAATACCTTATGTCAGTTCCCATCTAACATTAAATAATCAATAAAACAGTTAGAAATTACTTATTTCCAATTGTTATTGTTAAGCAAGACGTGTTATAGCTTTTTGCTATAAAATTTAGCTTTCTAAATACACTACAGTGAGGTAGATTAGTACAAATAAAAACCACACAATGTCCTCATTTACGTCCACTAGCCAGGAACCAGGCCTTCTATAGAGCATATTAACACAACTGTAGGTAGCTACTGTCTGGTTATTGACTTTTGATTTTTTTAAATTTCCTTTTCAAACAAGTGGATAAAAAAACACCTATTTCTATATAATATGCAACACTGTAAACTACATATATACATCATGGATGTGGTTGCTTTCTTTCCATCTAAATTGAGTTCAAAGAATTTAACATTTCTTAGTTGTCCAGAAGACTATCATACGGAACCAGTTTGTTATTTCCACACTGAGAATCATATCAAAGGAGAGGAATAATAATTACAAAAATAAAAAACATAAAAATAAAAACCATACCAAAGGATTACATGTTCTTATCACAAAACTTGAGAGACATAGAAGAAAATCACTAGCTTGAGGCCATCATGGGTTATAGAATGATTTCCAGTAATGCCTGTGCTACAAGAGAACATGTATAATCAGATAAAAATAATAGCAAACTAACTAGTAGAAGACATTTCATGATTTAAGACTCCTGTTTACAGTAAGCATTTGGCTTCTTTTGTAGATGAACACAAATAAAAATAATAGGACATTGTAATAAACGTTAAGAACAATATTCAGAAATTAGCATAAATAAATAGGGGTAAAAAGCAAAATGCAAGAAAAATAGCAGTAAATGTAGCTGGTTTCCTTAGAAGTTTGTAAAGGAATAAAGATAGAGACATGAATTTGAAAAATATTTATTTTATTTAGTGGTTTTTTTTTTTTTTTTATAGAGCTCTTAATGATATTTAGGCCATAAAATCCAACATGTTGAAATTTAGCTAAGATAATTTTCACTCAGTAGCATTCATTGTTAGATGCTCAGTGTGTAACTGGCTTTGCCTTTTGTAAAGTAGCAATCAAAACCTGGCTTTAGTGATAAGTTTCCCCATCCCTGCTACAGGTGCACCTGCTCATGAGGCAGGTGGTGCTATCTGCTTATTTATGAGAAGCACAATGAAGAAAAATTTGAATTCATTGAAGGACAATGATGAATAATTTGTTCTGAAATGTAACTTGTCCTCTACTTAAAATTTTTTTTCTTTAGGGGAACAGAGTGAAGAATCAGTGAAATCTGTGAAATGTCAAGAATAATTAAGAAGAATGATAGTGTTACATACCAACAGAGAAAATACATCTTGCTCCTACAGTATTTTCTCTTCGTTTTCTCCCTTACTGCGTAATGTCATTTTTGTTCTCAAATTATTTCGAAGAGTCCTTGCAAAACGGCCATGTAAGTTTTAAGTAACTTTACAAATAGCTTTGATTAAAACACTATTGGTATAAGTCCCTATGCATCTCTTTTGTTAGGAAGTTATGCATTAACTTTCTTTTAATTTATGGGATAAAAAATCCAGAAATAAAATACACCAGCTTTCCAAGAGAAATAACTAAATTTATCTTTTTAAATTTTTACAAGCATAATTCCCTTCTTTATTGTTTTAGGCTTCAGATACAATTCATCATTATTTACATGTACGTGACAATCCTAACAGCGTGCATTCAATCGCTAGAACCTATATGATAGGTCGAGAAAACTAACTCTCCCAAGTTTTGCTCTTACTACCATGCGTGGTTTACCATGTACACTCACACGCACGTATGCATGCACACACACACACACACACACACACACACACACAAATACACACACACACACAAACACACACACATAAAAAAATGTAATAAAAAGTCAAACCAACTTTGAATTTAATATTTCTAATAAAACATTAGAGTTAAAAATTAACAGTCTTTGGATGACTAAGAACAAAACAGCTAGTTCAAGTAGTTCTTATAAATAAAAATAGCTTAAAATAAAACTTAGAAAACAATTTTTATAATGTATAAAATTAAAGGCGTAGAACTTAAAATTGTGTAAATTTTATAATGCATAAAATCAAAGGTGTGCAATTTAAAATTAATCAACATATTAACTTTAAAATTTAGATTACTTTAAGAATGATTCCTTAAAATGTAAGTTTTGTGAAAGAAGAGATATAGAGCCCTAAATAAATTGACAGTACATAAAGAGAGTGCAAAACATGCAACAGAACCATATTTATGTTAAATATTGTTATTGCTTACTAAAATATTTTTGAGCAAATACAGACAAAAATTCATGAAGACATATCATGTAACATTTCTCTACATGTGTCTAATACACATATATTGTAAAATTTGCATTTAAATATTTTAAAATTTCCAAAGTTATGCATCTCTAATTCAACTACGAATATGTAAATGAAAAATTTAGAATACTGATTGAGAAGTCATGTGAAATTACTAAAATTATATTTTAAAATTAACTTTATTTTGCATAACTCAGGTTTTTAGAATAAGGGTGTAAGAAAATGTAGTTATTAAAAGAGTTACCACAGTGTTTATTACCTTCTTCATATATATCATCTCACATAGTGACTATTAGGAAAAGAACATGAAAATCCTCTTAATGAGAATTGTATTCCAATACTTTATTTATCTATACTTTAAATGGAAATTTAGAACGTAAAAGGACACCTTGACTATTTTTGGCAAAAAGAACATCAAGTACAAGTTCAAAGTGTCAGAAAGGTTCGGCAATGTTCTAAGCTGAGGGACAAGGAGAAAAAAAGAATGTGGACAGAAATTCGTAAATATGTAGAGAGTAAAAACTGTGGAGTGTCTTCCATCACATAGAGTAACTGGACTAAATATGTACATATGTTTAAGAGGATATTCAATATTTTAAGGTGTTTAAAAGTTTAAAGTGTAAGTATAGTACATAAAATAAGAATGTAGGAACTCACTGAAGATAATAAATGTAGTTATAGCTAATATAGAAAAATATCATTGCATAAAGAAAGTCCTTAGGTATATTTCTTTAATCAGACTCAGTATGAAAAATATAAAAGAAAATAAACTACCCTAGTAATCATTTCTTCTATATGATGATGATGCTACTGGACCATATCTGATTAGAGAACACAGATTTAGATTAAATTATGGTTACAGGCTTGTGGTCTCTTTTCTATCTACATTTCCAACTCTCTGTTGCTATACTATACAATTATATGTCTCAAGTTGCCAGTTTTCTTGGCTTACCATTAATAACTTTAGTTCTTTCTTTACATATCTCTATACTTTTTCTTTTATGAATTACTGAATTCTATGATAAATATGAGTAGGGAACTTAGAAAAACAGCACAATTAAGACTATTTTACATATTTACCCAGATTTAAACTTTCCTTCTTTAAGTAATGTTTTTATTTTTTTAATTTTTTTTTATTAATTTATTCTTGTTACATCTCAATGTTTATCCCATCCCTTGTATCCTCCCAGTCTTCCTCCCTCCCATTTTCCCATTATTCCCCTCCCCTATGACTGTTCCTGAGGGGGATTACCTCCCCCTGTATATGCCACGAAAGCCTTCACTTACCAGGAAACTGAGACAGAGGGGAGGACATCCTATTGGAACTCTAAATGAAAGAAGCATGGGAGAATAACAAAGTAGAAGGATCCAGAAGGCCCTAGAAACCTACAAGTAGAACACTATGATAGGCAGATATGGGCCCAGGGGTCCAGCTCAAACTAAGGCACCAGACAGGGATAATACAGGCAGTAAAGTTTAAACCCCTACCCAGATCTAGCCAATGGTCAGAACATTCTCCACAATTGAGTGGAGAGTGGGATATGACTTTCTCACGTACTCTGGTGCCTCACATTTGACCATGTCCCCCGGAGTGGGAGACCTGGTGGCACTCAGAGGAAGGCTAGCAGGTTACCAAGAAGAGACTTGATACCCTAAGTAATGTTTTTAAAAACATAAAAGTCATGATCGTGGTAGTTTTGATCAAGACACAGACAACTATAAACAACTAGGTTTTTCTCATATACTGATGGGGTATTCTTTTCTAGCAAGGTGTAAGTTTTATGATGAAACCATGGGACAGACAGAAATTTGATATCAACAGTAGACAAGTGTTAACTTTTACTGGCATTATGTTAATTCAATGCTTAGCAATTTTTAAATACTGTTAACTATCATACTAAATTTTATGTAACAAAATATATGGTATAAAATCACAAGGTTACTTTTCTATAGGTTTTAATAGTGGTTTTACTTCCAATAAGTTAATTAGTTAAAAACATCTTTTCATTTTTTATATATTTTATTAATTTATTCATATTACATGTCAATTGTTATCCCATCCCCTTTATCCTCCCTTTCTTCCCTCCCTCCCATTTTCTCCTTACTTCCCTTCCCTATGGCTGTGACTGAGGGGGACCTCCTCCACCTGTATATGCTCATAGGGTATCAAGTCTCTTCTTAGAAGCCTGATATCCTTTCTCTGAGTGCCACAAGGCCTCTCCATCCAGGGGACATGGTCAAATATGGGGCACCAGAGTTCATGTAAAAGTCAGTTCCCACTCTCCACTCAACTGTAGAGAATGTCCTGTCCATTGGCTAGATCTATGTACGGGTTCAATGTTTACTGCATGTATTGCATTTGGCTGGTACCATAGTTTAAGCAGAACCCCTGGGCTCAGATCTGCCCATCATAATGTTCTCCTTGTAGGTTTCTAGGACCCTTTGGATCATTCTATTTCCCCATTTTCCCATGCTTATCTCACCTAGAGTCCCAATAGGATGTCCTCCCCTCTGTCCCACTTTCCTGGTATGTGAAGACTTTCATGGAACATGCCCCTTGGGCCAGTGTCCAGATATAAGTGAGTATATGACTTTTGAATCTTTCTGTTTTTTGTGTTAACTCACTCATTATGAACATTTCTAGTTTAATCTATTTGTCCACAAATTTCTGGAATTCTTTGTTTTTAATAGCTGAGTAGTATTCCACAGTGTAAATATGCTACAGTTTCTTTATCCATTTCAACTGAAGGACACTTAGGCTGTTTCCAGGTTCTGGTTATTATGAATAAGGCCACTATGAAAATGGTTGAGCATATGTCCTTGTTGTTTGCTGGAGCATCTTATGGATATATTCCAAGGAGAGGAATAGATGGATCTTGAGGAAGCCTTATTCTCAGTTTTCTGAGATCGCACCACAAGATTACCAAAACAGTCAACTAACCAGGGCCCATGGGGGACATGCAGAGATTGAAGCACCAATCAAGGACCTTGCATATACTGGAGGTAGGTCCTCCACCCACACATATGTAGCTAATAGGCAGCTTAGCCCTCATGTGTGTCCCCTAATAAGGGGATCAGCAGCTATCTCTGACATGGACTCTGTAGTTATTTTTCATACTGTGCAAAGGACTCAAATCTAGAGTAACTATTTATCTTAACCATGTGTGTGCTCCAGTTTACGAATTTCTATGTTGAAGACTTCACAGTGATTTGGGAAACGATGTGTGTATGTGCACAATAAAGTTTCATAGGAGAACTCTTGTTTTGATTATATGTAATATTTTATGTAAATACAAAAATAATCTATTTTTGGTAAATGCATGGGTATCATACAAAACAAGTCTATTTTATTGGTACCTTTGTATTTGTTATTTAATTTGCATGAAATCGATCTTACTCCACTTTCATCCAGTATACCACACCACTATTATTATTGTTTTTAAATGAGAACTTAATCACTGATTATCCTGTGTCTTCCTTTTTATAGTAACATGTTATAAATCCAGTAAATCTCATTTCTAATCCAATTCTGGGTTTATCTGGTGTGCCATCTGCACATTTTCTTACACTGCAGGAAATCAAATGTCCTCATTTACTTTAGCTTCCTAACATTCTTTTATTGGTGAGCATCAACGTCGCCTCATGTTCTTTCACATAATTAGAGTAACTGTAAACATGCACAGAGCAGTTTTACTGTTGTTATCATTATATTTTACTCTTAAAAGATCATAATTATAACATTCATTGCTTGAAAATTACATGAAGGTTTTTTTCTTTATTTTTCTTATCAATACAACTAAAAACACTGATTGATCCATGTAAAATCATGTATAGTAGTCCTGAAAGTTTAAGATCTTTGGACAGACTTTAAGAAGGACATGACAGAGGTGTTCTGGGGATTTCTTAAATGATGCATTGCTCAGAATTAAGTCTGGAGAAGCCTATATGCCCACAGGAGCATGCATTCCCTTCCCCCCAAAAAGGACAAAAATATTTTTTTTCTAATTCAGATAGCAGTTACTTGGCAGTATAATGAGTCAAAAAACATTTAGACAATTTTGCTTTCCAAGATCCTAAAGCTACAGTTGTAATTGTTATTGAAACCAATATCTCTCATTAACATTAATGCAAATTTTCTCAAAAATATTTGTAAATAAAATATAATAACACATCAAAAGAATGATGCACAATTATCAAATTGAACTCAATCTAGACATGGTTCATAATAAACAAGTCAATAAATCTAATACATCATATAGATGGTCTTGCTCTTCTTAATACAGAAAAGGCCTCTGACAAAATTCAGTTTCCTTTCATAATAAAAATCCCTAAAAAAGAGACACCAAGAGCACATGTATCACTATTAAATAAGTCAATGTAAACCAAAACTGTAGCCAAAGCCATGTTAAATGGACAATAACTTGTAGCATATCTATTAAAACCAGGAACAAAACTGGGCTACTCTTTATTTCTAGTCCTATTTGGTAAAGCCCTGTTCACGTAAAGAATATAATCCTCTCTCTTTTTTTCTAACAAAGAATGAGCTCAAAAATGTTGTTTTCTCACTTCTTTCTATGTCATCTGTCTGTCCCCATTTCATCAGTTCCTGACAAAGAGATTCACTCAAACTTTATTGACCAGTACATAAAATGTGGTGTTGGTAAGGAATGAGAATTCTTTTGTATTAATCATGTGCTTATGAACATTTACAAAATAAGTTATTTCACTAAACAACAATAGCAATCAAAAGCTCAAAGAAAGTGTTGCTTCCAATGTTTGTAGTGGACATTTGTTTCCTCCATAGTTGATCCCAAACTGTTTCCATTTTAATACATGACTTACATATCATGCACGAATGCATACACACACACACACACACACCATCACACTATTCTGGGTCAGGAGCATTGAATAGTACATAATATACTGTTAAAACTGCATGTTTTCAATTCCTTTTAAAAACTGGTTACATGAGAAGAATCAATCATGCTAACATTGGTTACACTGTTCTTAAAGGCTAGCCATGCTTAATTCCTGTATACACAACTGTGAAACAGATTCAATGCAAAGATTTACATGGCTTCAAGTTGTATTTTTCATATTATTGTAAGGTTAAGCAAGCCTTTATTCCACCATTCTTGTGACAGAGACAGAAAGATCTCTGACAACAAGGCTAGCGTGGTTGACGCAGATTAATCTTGTCTCAAAAACAAAGCAAAACAAAAGCAAAAACAAAAAGTTAAAGAACTCCTCCTTGGTGCCAATGTGAGTATATATTTGAATGACCAAAAGGGTTCCCCCCACACACATACAAACTCCCAGAACTGATTAATGTTTTCAGCTCAAAGACAGAGTGTAAATTTTATGGACAAAAGTAGTTGTATTTCTATATGCAAGAACTGTATAAAAAGAAATTTCTTGATATTCCCTATCTAGATAAACAATTACTATTATCAACATTTTTAATATATGTCATCAAATAAATGTATAACAGTTTGCCTTGCTATTTAAGTTTTTATCTGATTTAGCAGCACAAATAATAACAAATTATTTATTTGATAACTGGGAAAACATTTCTATAATCTTTACATATAGTATCTGATTAAATCTTTGCCACAAAAATATTCATGAATTTCATTAATATTTACTCATAAAAGTTATGCTTATATTTTCTGGTGTGATATATATTACTTTTATTACTTTATTTTGTATCTCTACTTCTGTGAAACAATAGGAAGCAGAAATATTATCTGTTGTTCAAGAGCCCAAAAATCAGATATATCTTGGGAAGATGACTTGAAGGTACAAATCAATAACTGCTAAGGAATCACTAATACATAATACATAAATAATATATGAACATTTTTATTGAACCAATATCCAAAAGATGGTTGAATGATCACAGCAGAAAAACTCAGGTCTGCCGCCTGAAATAGCCTGTGCATCAAACATGTTCTCTCAGTGTACTTGTTAAAAAATTTCATTTCTGATGTAACATCATATGATGCTATTGGTCTCAGTGATTCAGGAAGCATTTTGGACCCGTGAATGTGTTAGATGGCTCCACAAATGTTTTCATTGGCACCATATTTTCATTAAAAAATTTAAATAGTCCTTTCCAATTCTTGTGTGTTTTATGTAAAGCAGCATACACATGCCTAAACAAATGTCTCTGAACTTGAAGGTGATAGTTCAATTTGAGTATATGCCTAAGAGTGGGATAGCTGGATCTTGAAGTATACCTCTACCCAGATTGCAAAGGAACCACGGCGCTGTTGTCTATAGTGGCTGCAAGTTTGCCTTCCCATCAGATGCAGATGAGTGTTTCTCTTACTCCACACTCTATCCAGAATGAGCAGTTATTCAGTTTTTTTTCCTATTTCCTTTTTGTTTAAAAAAATTATATTATACATTCTGACAAGTATAAGAAAAGAAGTCTCAAAGTAATTTGATGATGTGTCCTTCCCTGAGTATTATGGGATTTGAGCATGTTGTTAGTTCTCAGTCATTCATTTTTTCTCTTGAGAATCCTATGCTTAAATCTACACAAACTTTTAAATTGCATTATTTGCCATAATAACTTGGTTGTTGTTGCTGTTTTGGTTTGCTTTTTTTTTTTTTTTCCTGTTTTTGAAACAGGATTTCATTGGGTAGACCTGTCCTGGAACTTGCTCTATAAAACAGGCTGGCTTCAAACTCACAGTAGTCTGCTCACCTAAGCTGCCAGAGTACTGGCATGAAAGTCATATACCACCACCTCCCTGCAAAAAATTAATTATTTGTTTGATTGTTTGTTTGTGAGGAATTTCCCTTCTCTTTGTTTGTTTTGAGACAGGATCTCACTATGTATCTCTTCCTGTCCTCCAGTTCACTGTATAGAACAAGCTGGTCTTGAACACACACAGATATGCCACATCTACCTCTCTTTACCAGGTGCTAAAATTAAAGGTGTGTGTCACTATGCCCAGCATTTTTGAGTTCTTTATGTATTTTAGATATTCTTCTTCTTGAACATAATTTGGAAAATATTTCTGATTTTGTAGTTAGTCTCTTTGGCCACATGACGGTGTCCTTTACAGTAGAGAAGTTTTTCAGCTTCGTGAGATCTCTTTGACTACTTGTTGTTCTTAGCTCCTCTACTGTCAGTGTTCTGTTAAGAAAGACTTTTCTCATCATCTTCTTTGAGGTAGCCTGGGTGTTGCCAAGTATTAACCTGTTTTATTGTCAAATAATCTTTAAAATAATAAAAACATCTTTAAATATCATATTATGTAGGTCTCTGAGGTTTTGGAAGACCTTATTTAACTATTTTACCATCTATATCTACATAAGCATATCTATCTATTAAACCTAGGATTATACTTGTGCTAAAAATAGACTAGCAATCGACATGACCATGATTTGTTCAACTAAAAATTTAATTGTATTACTTAGTTATCTGAAGCAGACTGCAATAGGACTTTCAAATTATTAGAAGCTGAGTTGTATAGGTACAATACTTAACATTAGAATAGAAATGTGTAAAGAATAATATTAAATTTTAATTCTATACTAATGTATCAAAATTAAACTCATTTTGCATCAATATACAAAATTCTATAACAGTGAATAAAAAATAAATTTGTGAATAATAAGGTATTGAGAAGTAGACTCAATAATCTACTTTTTGTCCTATCATCACTGTATATTACTATATTACCCCTTCTTTCTTTCAATC
Source organism: Acomys russatus (assembly GCF_903995435.1). Lineage (NCBI taxonomy): Eukaryota > Metazoa > Chordata > Mammalia > Rodentia > Muridae > Acomys > Acomys russatus. The sequence goes on along the minus strand of NC_067154.1, from coordinate 35,744,583 downwards.
CCTATCTCTAAACCTAAGAAGAAAGATGAAGGAAAAGAGAGGTATCTTGTTTTCTTTCTACATAAAATCTATAATAAGTTACAATCCAACTCCAAATGAAAATAAACTTCTATAGCTCAGCAATTCTATTTTAGATATTTATTTAATATTCTAACAAAGTTTGGGGTTCCATCATCATATTTTTATTTAAATGTGATCCAAGAATATCTGTGTTTAGGAACTTGAATAAGAGAGATAAGTCTTACTAACAAACAAGAGTTCAAAGAGATAATCTCAGACATTGAAGACAACATAGAAGAAATGGAAAACTTAGACAAAGAAAATGTTAAATATACAAATATTCATATGGAAAAAACAAAAAACAGAATAGCTAAAACAATTTTATACAATAAAAGTTCCTCAAGAAAATCTCCATACCTGATCACAAGCTGCAATATAGAGTAATTAAAACAGCATGGTACTGGCACAGCAACAGGCTGGTTGATCTGTGGAATCGAATCGAAGACCCAGATATGAATCCACACACATATGGTCACTTGATTTTTGATAAAAAACCAAATCCATTCAATGAAAAAAGGATAGCATCTTCAACAAATGGTGCTGGTCTAACTGGATGTCTATGTGTAAAAAAATGAAACTGGACCCATATTTGTCACCTAGCACAAAACTCAAATCCAAGTGGATTAAAGACCTCAGCATAAAAGCAGAGACACTAAGTCACTTAGAAGAAAAAGTGGGGAAGAGCCTGGAACATATTGGCACAGGAGACAACTTCCTGAACCGAATACCAACGGCCCAGGCCTTAATGTCAACAATTAATAAATGGGACCTCATGAGGCTGAGAAGCTTCTGTAAGGCAGGAGACACTGTCAAGAGAACAAAGCGACAGCCTACAGACTGGGAAAAGATCTTCACCCTACATCTGATAAAGGTCTACTATCCAAAATATATAAAGAACTCAAGAAATTAAACACCACCAAACCAAATAACCCAATAGAGAAATGGGGCTTGGAACTAAACAGAGAATTCTCAACAGAGGAATATCAAATGGCTGAGAAACACTTAAAGAAATGCTCAACCTCCTTAGTCATCAGGGAAATGCAAATCAGAACAACTCTGAGATTCCATCTTACACCCATCAGAATGGCTAAGATAAAAAATTCAAGTGACACCACATGCTGGTGAGGATGTGGGAAGAGAGGAACACTCCTTCATTGCTGGTGGGAATGCAAACTAGTACAGCCACTTTGGAAATCTATCTGGTGCTATCTCAGAAAAATGAGAATAGGGCTTCCTTAAGACCCAGCTATTCCACTCCTTGGAATATACCCAGAAGATGCTCCAGCACACAAGAAAATTTTTTCAACCATGTTTATAGCAGCCTTATTCATAATAGCCAGAACTTGGAAACAGCCTAAGTGTCCCTCAGTAGAAGAGTGGATAAAGAAACTGTGGTACATATACACTATGGAATACTACTCAGCTATTAAAAACAAGGAATTCCCGAAATTTGTGGATAAATGGATTGAGCTAGAAATGATCATAATGAGTGAGTTAACCCAGAAGCAGAAAGAATCAAATGGTATATACTCACTTATGTCTGCGTACTAGCCCAAGGGGCATATCTCACGAAAGCCTTCACTTACCAGGAAACTGGGACAGAGGGAAGGACATCCTATTGGGACTCTAAATGAGAGGCACATGGGAGAATAGCAAAGTAGAAGGATCCAGAGGGTGCTAGACGCCTACAAGTAGAACATTATGATAGGCAGATTTGGGCCCAGGGGTCCCGCTCAAACTAAGGCACCAGCCAAGGACAATACAGGCGGTAAACTTTAAACCCCTAGCCAAATCTAACCAATGGTCAGAACATTCTCCACAGTTGAGGGGGAGACCTGGTGGCACTCAGAGGAAGGACAGCAGGTTTCCAAGAAGAGACTTGATATTCTATGAGCATATACAGGGGGAGGTAATCCCCCTCAGGAACAGTCATGGGGAGGGGAATAAGGGGAAAATGGGAGGGAGGGAAGAATGGGAGGATACAAGGAATAGGATAACCATTGAGATGTAACAAGAATAAATTAATAAAAAAATTTTTTTTTTTTTTTTTTTTTTTTACAAGTTACCAATTTTTTTTTTTTATTAATTTATTCTTGTTACATCTCAATGTTTATCCCATCCCTTGTATCCTCCCATTCCTCCCCCCCCCCATTTTCCCATTATTCCCCTCCCCTATGACTGTTCCTGAGGGGGATTACGTCCCCCTATATATTCTCATAGGGTATCAAGTCTCTTCTTGGCTACTTGCTGTCCTTCCTCTGAGTGCCACCAGGTCTCCCCCTCCAGGGGACATGGTCAAATGTGAGGCACCAGAGTATGTGAGAAAGTCATATCACACTCTCCACTCAACTGTGGAGAATATTCTGACCATTGGCTAGATCTGGGAAGGGGTTTAAAGTTTACCGCCTGTATTGTCCTTGGCTGGTGCCTTAGTTTGAGCGGGACCCCTGGGCCCAAATCTGCCTATCATATTGTTCTACTTGTAGATTTCTAGGACCCTCTGGATCCTTTTATTTTGCTGTTCTCCCATGCGTCTCTCATTTAGAGTCCCAATAGGATGCCTTCCCCTCTGTCCCAGTTTCCTGGTAAGTGAAGGCTTTCGTGGGACATGCCCCTTGGGCTAGTATGCAGATATAAGTGAGTATATACCATTTGATTCTTTCTGCTTCTGGGTTAACTCACTCATTATGATCATTTCTAGCTCAATCCATTTATCCACAAATTTCGGGAATTCCTTGTTTTTAATAGCTGAGTAGTATTCCATAGTGTATATGTACCACAGTTTCTTTATCCACTCTTCTACTGAGGGACACTTAGGCTGTTTCCATGTTCTGGCTATTATGAATAAGGCTGCTATGAACATGGTTGAGCAAATTTTTTTGTTGTGTGCTGGAGCATCTTCTGGGTATATTCCAAGGAGTGGAATAGCTGGGTCTTGAGGAAGCCCTATTCCCATTTTTCTGAGATAGCACCAGATAGATTTCCAAAGTGGCTGTACTAGTTTGCATTCCCACCAGCAATGAAGGAGTGTTCCTCTCTCCCAACATCCTCGCCAGCATGTGGTGTCGCTTGAATTTTTGATCTTAGCCATTCTGATGGGTGTAAGATGGAATCTCAGAGTTGTTTTGATTTGCATTTCCCTGATGACTAAGGAGGTTGAGCATTTCTTTAAGTGTTTCTCAGCCATTTGATACTCCTCTATTGAGAATTCTCTGTTTAGTTCCAAGCCCCATTTCTCAATTGGGTTATTCGGTTTGGTGGTGTTTAATTTCTTGAGTTCTTTATATATTTTGGATATTAGACCTTTGTCAGATGTAGGGTTGGTGAAGATTTTTTCCCAGTCTGTAGGCTGTCGCTTTGTTCTCTTGACAGTGTCTCCTGCCTTACAGAAGCTTCTCAGCCTCATGAGGTCCCATTTATTAATGGTTGACATTAAGGTCTGGGCCGTTGGTGTTCTGTTCAGGAAGTTGTCTCCTGTGCCAATATGTTCCAGGCTCTTTCCCACTTTTTCTTCTAAGTGGCTTAGTGTCTCTGGTTTTATGTTGAGGTCTTTAATCCACTTGGATTTGAGTTTTGTGCAAGGTGACAAATATGGGTCCAGTTTCATTTTTTTACACATAGACCTCCAGTTAGACCAGCACCATTTGTTGAAGATGCTATCCTTTTTCCATTGAATGGATTTGGCTTCTTTGTCAAAAATCAAGTGACCATATGTGTGTGGATTCATATCTGGGTCTTCGATTCGATTCCACTGATCAACCAGCCTGTTGCTGTGCCAGTACCATGCTGTTTTAAGTACAATTGCTTTGTATATCCTTATGATTCTCGAGATTTTCTCAGTGTCTATTGTTTTGTCCCTTTGTTTATCTAATTTTCCTAATTTGATCTTCTCCCTCTGCATTTTAGTTAATTCATAAGTTTGTCAATCAGAATGAATTTCTTCAAGAACTAACCCTTTGTTTCATTGATTCTTTGCATTGTTTTTAACTGATAACCTGTATTAATAAATTTGATTGTATCTTGTCATCTACTCCTTTTGATGGTTAATTCCTCTTTTTATTCAGAAGGTTTGAGGCTTACTACTAAATTACTATTGAGAAATCTATTGCACACTATTTGAACCCATTGTGGACTCTGAGACTGTGAACGATAAGAACCTGTTTCTACTTGTGGAGTAGCTCAACCATAACACACCTTTAAACCAAGAACTTTCTGTTTATTATAAAACAAGAAGTTGTGGTGTGGCTCGGCTCTGGTACACTTATTTTTTCCAAGATCATTCTGTAAACATGATTAAATAAAGTTTGCCCTAGGTCGAGAGGCAGAGCTAATAACCAGCTGATATGGATCAAACAGAAAGAAGGGACATTTAGAGGGACGTATTTAAGAATGTATCTACAATGAGAAAGAGCTTTTTCCTTCTGGGACATGAGCTGAGTAAGAATATTGTTTTCATTCTGGGCCCTTGGATAAGTATGAAGGTCAATTATGTGCTTGCTTTCTCTGCCTCTCTGAGATAGTAGGCTTTCACCCCAGGATCTGGCTCCTGAGTCTTCAATGGTATAATTGAATGTTTGGGATGTCATTTTTAATAACAACGAAGACCTCATCTTTTTTTTAATTTAAGCTATAAACGTGTCTCTCATTATGTCCCATAACTTTTGGTATCCTGCAGTTTTTAATTTTATTCAATTCTAAAACATTCTTTAATATCATTCTCAATATCATTTTTGATCCATTTTTCACTCAGTAGTGAGTTTTTCAGTTTCCATGAGTTTTTAAACTATAAGAGTATTTCTTTTATGAAATTCATGAGCAGGTTTTTGTTGATTCCCAAAATTTTGTTTTTTTAGTTTGGATTTTTTCCACTATTTTGATTTTGTTTTTTCCTTGTGTTTTATCCGGAGGTGAGGAGAAGTGGTAAACGTCTTCTGGTTGATGTTTTCTTTCTAGTACCTTCTGTACAGCAAATTTAAAGGTAAATAGTGCTTTAAATTGAATTCATTGAGAAATGTGTTTCTTTGCACATTTATTGTGACTGAAGGTTTTTCTTGGTATGATAGTCTTATCTGGCATCTCTGTTCTCAGAATTTGTATAACAAACCATCTGTTTAGGTCTTTCTGCCTTGTATAGTCTCTACTGCAAAGTCAGGTGTTTCTCATACAGGCCTTCATTTATATGTTATTTGGTCTTTCCATCTCAGCTCTTAGTATTCTTCCTTTGTTTAGTGTTTTGATTCTTACATGCTGTGGAGAATTTCATTTCTGGCCCAATATATTTAAAGCACTCTAGACTTCTTTTGCCTTGACAGAGACATCCTTTTAGGTAAAGGCAACTTTCTTAGATGATTTTGTTGAAAATATTTTTAATTTCATTAACCTGGGTTTCCTCTTTTTCCTCTGTATAAGTATTTATAATATTCACGTTTTCTTAGTGTCTCAGATTTCTTTGAGCCTGAATACATTTAGAGTTAACATTTTCTTTGACTAAGTTTTCCATTTCTTCTATGTGGTCTTCAATGTCTGAGATTCTCTCTTTGAACTCTTGTAGTTTGTTAGTAAGACTTGTGTCTTTCTTATACAAGTTCCTAAATTTTTCATTTCCACGTTTTCCTAAGTTATGACTTTCTTTCTTATTTCATTTTAACTATCATGTCTTGAACTCTTTACTTCATTTTATTTTACTGTTTTCAGATATTGGATTAAAGACTTATTCATAACCTAATATGTTTAAGGTCCTTAAACATGTTCAATATAGCTCATTTGAGGTATTGATTTTGTATTTCAGCTGTATTTCAGGGCTTATTCTATATACATATATGTAATGTAATGTATGTATGTATACATGTATGTGTGTATGCATAATATAATTATGGCCTACTATAGTAGGTTTGCTGGGCTTTACTGGAGACATATTGTCCCAACTATTATTAATACATTTTTTGTGTTATCATCTAGGCATCTGGCTTTGAGATTATTGTAAATTAGGCACTGATCTCTTGTCTTATTTTTGTTGGGTGGGTTTTCTGCTCCTTGGTTTCTTAGCCTTCTCTGTGTCTTACATGAATGTTGTAGCTGTGTGTTGCCTTGGGAATTCCTGCCAAGTATGGGTACTGTAGGGTCTAGGTTAAAATTGTTTCTGTGTATTAAGTGTGGACACAAAAGAATAGGGATGAGCTAGAAAGGGAGCAGTGGGGCTGTGAAGATCTAGAGGGGAGGAAAAAGCTGCATCTGCCAGGAATGGCCTGAAAGTCCCCAGGGAATGGAGGAAAGGATGAAAGCCAAGTTCCTGTAGGTGATACGCTGCTACAGTGCTGTATCTGAGGCAGGGTAATGGAAACAGAAGGAATAGGAGAGCCAAGTTTGTTTTGATTGCCTGTCAGATTCCCTGGCCTTCATGGCCAATGGATTTTCATGGAGCATGTTGCTCCTGTGTTATCTCCAGAGACAAAGGAATGTCATGAGGGAGGAATGCTGCAGAAGAAGTTCGGGGGAGTTTTCTAAAAATTAGGCATAGAGACGGAGAAGCTGCAGCAGGTGGTTTGGTGTGGAACGGGGAAATTGGCAGTGGAAGGTATAATTCCTGGGTGGCATGGCCAGTGGGTAAACAGAGTGGTGTGCCTCCCATGTTGGCAGGTAAGACAGGAGGTTGGAGAGAGAGGGAAATGTCATAGAATGTCTTATTTTTTATCCTTGACTTCAGTTGTCTAGTTTATATATCCATTAACAGTCATGCTTTAATAATATACTATTTTAAGAAAAGTTTATATGTGTGCTGAAGATAATTTATCATATTATATTACAATAATATATTTTGTGTAGATAATATATATTTACTTCACATAAGGAATACTTTTACTTAAGTTTTATATTTGTTTTTATTGTGTGTGTAGGATTGTTTTGCTTCTATGGCTGTGTACCAATTGTATGCCTGGAGCCTATGGGCAAAAGAAGGCCTCCTATGGCACTAGAGTGCTAATAAGATTGTAAGCTTATTTGGGTCATCGGAGATAAGCATGAATCCTCCATATTAGCACCGAGTGCTCTCAACTGCTGAGCAGTTTTTACAGGTCCAATACTGAGAATATATTTTTATGACTCTTTTTATCAAAAATACTTAAAGAGTTTGATTGAACATTAAAACTGTAGTTCACATCCTAATTATTTGGGTGGAAGTTGTGTGAAGTCTTAGTGGATTTAACATATAGGAATATGGTTATCTATTATTTTTCATTCCAAGAAGGTTTGTTTATTAAGTCTTTGTCAAATTTTGGTGACCTCTTGTGTAAGTGTCAATATTTATTAATTTTTAAGTGTTTCTCTCAATGGTCACACACAAAAAATATACTCATGGAAAAAGAGTATGACACACTGTTCCTGGCTCCTGTTTCTCTTCTTCTTAGTTTTCAGTTATTTTAAAACTGAACACCCAACAGAATTACCAATATTCATATAATATTATCTCAAAAGACTGGAAATATTTTTAAACACCTTCTCTTCTTTGATGAAATGTGCCCAATTTTTCTAATCAAAAATTTTTTGTAATTATATTGATAATAAAATTTACTCAATTTCATAAATGACCTCATCTTACAGTGGGAATTTTATGCATTCATTAATTAATGTAGTAAAATTAAACTACTCACTATTCCAAAGTTTTACTGTCTTAATAAACAATTGTTATCAATTAGCCTGTCAGAATTATAGAATTAACAAAGAAATTTAATTACAAGAACACATATATAATGTAAATTTTGTGAAATGTACAAGTGCATATTTTCTGATACAATGCCTTTGGTGCATTTCACCAGAGGCTTCTTCAGTAGGACTCAGAAGAACATCAGATTTGCAGGGATTTGGACTATCTCAGGAGAGCTGAGAGCTACTGCAATAACAAGGACTCTTCTCTGGCTTTTGAATACACCACAGGCAAAGTCTGTGCACAGATTACAAGTGTTTCAATTTTAATACTTTCCTCATGCTTCTTTAAATATCACCTGTCTTTAGAATTAAAAGGATCTCAAAAAGTCATTTGGGTTTTTAAATAATTCTGGAAGAATAAAAGTTTTCCTCAAAGGTTAAAAGAACCCATAACTCTTCAAATAGAGAAAACATAGATGATCTCTTTTGGTAATTGTTAAAGGTCATGTTTTAATCTAGTTCCTCAAAGTGATAATAGGGAACAGCCTGGATCCTGGAGTTGAAGGTCAAGACAACACACTGCACTCAAAGTATAGTACAATAAAATCAATTAAACGATATTTTTTCTGAAAGTATTGGGTTTAATCAACTTAATTTAAAGTTTCATATCAAAATAATTGAAGTGAGATTAACATATGAATCTTTACTGTAAAAACAAATAGAAAAATTAAAAAAAGAATTCTACTAAAATTGAAATATTCTTTTCTATATTTTCTTTTATTTATATAGAATGAGAAATTTTTCCATGTGTTACTTACTTAAGCAATGTTTTTGTAACTAGAGTCATGAGCAAGTGATTATACTTCAGGGATTCTATTAAGTCTGGTTGAGTTTCTGGTACTAAAGAAATCTAAAGGAAGTAATGTTGAAAAAATAGGAAAGCAATGTGAACAACAGATCATGATGAGAAAAAGGAAAATAGGTATTTAACTCCCTTTTAATGTACTGGCATGAGTTTTACACTTAAATAGTGGAAGAATTAACACCAAGAAAAAGACTTGCTTTCTTCATGATATTGTTTCCTTGAAGCTACACTGTTCCTGGAATCTAAGGGGAATGCAGTTTCAGAACTATTAGTGGAGACTTGGACATATGCTTGTGAGGTTCATTACCAGGATATTACAATGTGCCTCAGTTACTCTTATCTTTGTTCCTTTAACCTTTGCACAAGATAAGAAGGACTACGTATCCAAAATATTGGACTGATAGCCTGGTGTGAATGCAACATAAATCAGGATACTTACTCATAATCTAGAGACAAAGGAAATACTAGAAAGCAAGGAATGGGAATTTATGCTGTCTGTAGTCAATCTTTAGGACAAAGTAGAGAGACAGTAATAAGCAAAATGAATTTTCGAAGGGGCCATCCTATTTTATCTTTAAATTGTAAAACTTTTGCATTTTCATTTTTCCTTTCACTGAAATGCCATTGTACTATAAATATCTATCTCATTGTTATGATAAAAATTATTCAAAGTACAAGTCAAACAATTTCCAAGTCCCTGTATCATAGCATTGATTTTATATGCTAAGCTATATCTGAAAGGTAATATCTATAGTAAAGTTATATGTTGTTTCAAAACTAAAATTCAGAATTGTTTTTGATTCATGTGAGATTATAACTAAAAGTAATAATTAGGTAGCTATTCCCTAGGGATGATTGGTGATTTGTTATACCCACAGCTGAATGGATCCATAGTTTCAGTGACCTCTAATTCTACATACACAACAGTGAGACCAGGGTTTTTAAGATAACCTTTGAAGAAGTCAAAATGAACCTAAAATTCTTAATGTTTTTACTATGTATTGGGAATTGATAATAATTAGTACCTCCTGCTTTTCTTTCTGACTTCCTGTTGGTATGCTATTCCATAAGTGACATTCTCCAAGACTGGCTTCAGAGATACTGAAAATCCCATGTATATGCCTGTCAACTAAGAATAGAATGGCTTGAGTGAGGTGGGTATTAAATTAAATGTAGGTGAAAGAGACATAATGATATTATATTCTACCAACTTTAGTAGAACAAAAGGAGAAGACAATAAAAATAAAACAAAATTACTTATTCCATAAGCCTCTTTACTCTAGTTAAAATCAAGCAAACAAATAAAACCAAAAAAAAAAAAACCTGTTTAAAATATTACAGTGGAGAAACCGATTTTCATGTGCCGTTGGCTATCAATTGCAAACTGCTTTAGGGTAAACGATGGGCCTTTCTGTATTGTCTTTTTTCTGAGTACTACCATTTCATCTGTGTTGAATTTGTGCAGGTATTATGCATGTTTACTTGTTTACTGTGAGTTCATATGTGTATCAGTCTGGAAATGTCAAAGACAATGTGTTTCCGGAATTGTCCACATTCTCTGGTTCTTATGATTATTCTACCGCCTCTTTATCCTAACCAAGACGTTATTTCCAATTAATCCTTGCTTGAAAATAGACACTCAATTTTCTCCATAGGAGTATCAGTAAGTCAATAAGTGTATCAAGCATAGTCCACAGGAGACACTATGCCCAGGAGTAACTGGCCATCACAAGACAAACTCCTTACTTTGGCTTGTGTGTGTGTGTGTGTGTGTGTGTGTGTGTGTGTGTGTGTGTGTGTGTGTAATGATTTTTTAAAATTATATGTAGCACTATGTAATAAAGAGGCAAATTTAATGGCCTCCAAGTATATAATGAGTTACTTTAAATGATGCCCTGGGCAATAACTCATTAATGTTTTGTATATAACAATAAGTAAATATTAATAACTGTTAAAAAGAGTACTGATATAGTTTGTGGAATAAAAATGTTTAATACATGTATAAGTAAACAAAAAATGGACAATATATTTAAATGATCAAAATAATATCAAATGTTATTTTATTGACACCAAGTAACCTAAAAAGAAACAGAAAGTTGACTGTGCCTGTGATTTTTATACTGGTATTTCTGTCAAATTATTCTAGTCTAATCTAAGTAAAAAAATTCATTGGCTAGCCCTAAGGGCACCCCTAAAGTTCCCTTTCTAGAACAGTTTATAGTCAATGAAAATTCCAGTGCATATTTGTAGTTCAATATATATGCTTCTGCATCTTCTCAGTCATTCCCAAACCAACACTAAATCCAGGGAAAACACATTTGAATGCATCTGCAATATTCTATGCAAATGTAAATCAAGACCATTGCATTGTTCTTAATGTATTTATGATATTCAGGACATAGCTTACCTTCAATACAGTATAACTTTTAAGAGCCTATGATAGAATTCAGAGACTCTATTACCATATTCCCTACAGCAGAATCCACAAAAAAAAAAAAAAAAAAAAAAAAAATGTGCAAGTTATTTCAGCTGTGCAACAGAAACCTCCTTTTCCAAATAATGTCAGTGCTATTTCTGAGACAGAGTCTCTATAAAACTAAAGTGAAATGTTTTACAAATATGTAGTTTTCAACTTAACCATAGTTACTTCATAAATATGGAAATTCATATCTGCTTTCTGTTTGCCCTTTCTCTTTCTTACTCTTTTAATTTTTCTTTTGAAATATATAAGGTAATTTGAAGGAAAGGCATAATTTTCAAGAATAATTAGTAACTTTCTTCTCAACTTTTTGTTTTGTTGTGATTTTTTTGTTATCGTTTTATTTTTATTTGTTTTCTGAAGGAGCTCACTTGTCATAGCCCTGGTTTTCCTAAAATGTTATGATTTTCTTGCCTCAATTTTCTACATGCTAGGACTAGAAATAAGAAAAAAACCTAAGGGTATCTAGTCAACTTTTTATGCAAAAATACTAATGCACATTAGAAGCAACATTGTTTTCAATATCAGTTTGCTACAAAGTAAAGATATGGATTATGTTGGAGTTGTTAAATCCTAGAGAACATTTTTTTGTCTCATCTGTGACAAGTATTTCAACTACCACTATGAAGAGATACCAAAATATGAATTCTAGTTAATTTTCTTGTTGTTGTGACAAATAACTGTTAAGAAACAACTGAGGGAATGAAAGGTGTATTTCAGCTCACATTTTTAGTGCAAGGCCTAACACTAACAGGGAATTCAAGGTGACAGGAGCATAAGTCAACTATACACATGTAAGTGTACAGTAAGTATTTTTAAATGTCCTAGATAATTCATAAATTTTCATGTACTGGAGATTAGATTCTTTCTTATAGGTACGCATATGAAAGTGTTCACTTTGTGAATGCAACATTAACAAAACTGAGAACATTTCTGACCCTATCAGTGTTAACTTGGTCTTAAAGGTAATATCTGGCCAAATAATTTAAAGTCACTTGCCATAAATGTACTTTGGTAGCTGTTGATACTGCTCAGCAAGATGAGTCAGATTTCAGATGTAACACAGACTGAAATACATGCACATTTAATAAAGACGACATGAAGCAGAAGTCTTTCCTATATTTCGGTTAAGGAAAATTGGTCATACATTTTTTTCTTCATACATCATTTTATCCATGCTAATTTATTAAAAACAAGGAAATCATGAAGTTTGAAGGCAAATGGATGGGACTAGAAAATATCATCCTGAGTGAGGTAACCCAGACCCAGAAAGACACAAAGGTATGTACTCACTTATAAGTGACTTTTAGCCATATAGTCCTGGATAAACATACTATAATCCAGAGACCCAAAGAGGATAATAAACAAGGAGAACCCAAGGAAGGATATTTAATCTCATGCAGAAAAGGACACTGAATAGATAACAGAAGTGTTTAAAGAGAGAGAACAAGGTGAGAGAGGAAATGCACCGAGAAATGATGGATGGTGGAGATCAGACCTGGGTAGAGGAAGGTCAGAAGGACAGGAAACATGCAGAGATAAGAGATACTGTGGGTAGAGGCATCTCTGTAACATGCTGGAGGACTAAGATAGGGTAGACTTCTGGGGAGAATATGGGATTGACTCTTGCTGAGACTCCTAGTAGCATAAGTCATGGAGACTAAAATAGACATCCTCTAACTAGACAGGACTCCTAGTAGAGGGAGAGGAACACCAACCCTCCCACAAAAACTTTGAATCAAAATTTGCTGTGCCTACAAGATGTGCATGGATAAAGATAGAGAAGAGATTAAGGGAATGTCCAACCAATGTCTGACCAACCTAAGACCCACCCTCTGGAAGACAGCCAATCCCAGACACCATTAGCAATACTCTGCTATGCTCATACACAGAAGCCTGGCATAACTGTCCACTGAGACGCTACACCCAGCAGCAGATCCAAACGGATGGTGAGACTCACAGCCAAATATTGGGCAAAGAATAGGGAGTCTTGTGAAAAGTTGGGGAATGGATATAAGGATGTTGAGGTGGCAAGAGCGCCACAAGAAGACCAACAGAGTCAACTAATGAGGGCCCAGAGAGATGGATGCACCAGTCAAGAGCCATACACAGACTGGACATAAGCTCCATACACAAATGTAGCAATATGGGCACCATAGGCTTTCGGTGGGTCATCCAGTAAAGGGAGTGGGTCTGTCTCTGACATGGACTGTGTGCCTAATTTTTGATCACTCTTCCTTGGTGGGACTTCCTTTCCAGGCCATAAGGGACAGGATGTTTCTGTCCTTATACAACTTGAGGAGCTGAGGTGGGTGGGTAAGGGGCCTCCCCTTTTCTCAGGAATAGGACAGCGGAGAAGAGAGAGAGATAGTAAGATAGACAGGAGAGAAGATAAGAGGATATGATTGGGATATAAATTGAATAAATATATAAACTAATTTTAAAAATTAAAAAAAACCCTAAATTTTCTATAGTTCTTTTGAAGATTATAGTAGTTTTGGAAACCTAAGTAGTAGCAAGCATATAATACATATTATGTAAGCATTATTATATAAAAATTTATGTTAATTATTTGATAATACATCATATGATTAAGTGCACATTGCCATAGCTTATTCCATCTGTAATTATCAGAAATTATTTTCAAGCAAAATTACAAAGTTAATTTGCAGCTGTGAACAAATAAAATATCATTTAAGTTCTGATGGAAGCTAGGAAGAGCAGGTCAACACTGGGAATTGATAGAGGACATTGTGTACTTTTCAACAAAAATAAAATATGAAATTACAATACTACTATTTCCAATGCTATCACAGTTGGAATATTTTAATTCTAATTAGAATTTCAATTAATATTATATCTTTAAAAGCAACCACTTTTGAGGGATCATATCTTATCATCTAAACACCATTTTCCCTAGTAGCATACCCAATAGACAGTCATATTCTTGGACTTTAAATCATGCATTCACTCAATTATTCACCTATAAAATCAGACATACAAACATGTGTAAAGTAATCATCATACAAAACCAAAAAAATTTTTAATTATATATATATATATATATGTGTGTGTGTGTGTGTGTGTGTGTGTGTGTGTGTGTGTGCATGTGTGTGTATATATATATATTTCATATATAAACACATAAAAATATATTTACACTAAACAAAAATAATTGGTTTTATGAAGCTGAAGATTTGGTTGTCCAGTGTAAATGTTGTTCTTATTTCTTCAGAGGAGTGGATGAGATGAGAGCCATACTCATGTTTCATGAATACATTATGTAGACTGTGCCCACATCATTTTATTCTAACTATTCCTTGGCCCAATCCTGCACAATCTAATTATCTGCAAGCCTGTATCTTGATGTCTTCAGCTTCCACCATACATGTCCTAACCTATGCCTAAAATGTACTGCATTTCTAAGAGTTACTGCTGAATAAGTAGTACTCTGGCTCTTTCTAAACTCTGGCTGGCTGATTCAATTCAGCTCTTCTGGCTCAACATTCCTCCCCAAGTTGACTGATTCAGTCTAACTTCTCTCAGCTCCTCACTAAATTGCTCTTCTTGGACAAATTGCCTCTGAATTCCATGAACTAAACTGTACGATCACAAATTCAATCATCTGACATGTACTAAACGACACAGAAGTGTACTATACTTACAGACTTTAGTGTACTGTCTTAAGAAACCTCTCTTCCTGCACTGTTCTTTTCTTTTCTTTTTCTTTTTCTTTTTTTCTTTTTTGAGACAGCATGCACTGTTCTTAAATAACATCTCTTTCAAGTCTATTCTCCTGAAAGTTAGGTATATAGTATCTCTGACTTATTCTGTCAAACCATCTCTGATTAGTCACTTTTCTTTCTCTGAAGAATGTCATTGTTTGGGATTAGAGGTGTGTATTCCAGTCAGAAGGACTAAAGGTGAAACCTAAGGGTGTGTCTTTAATCCAGTTAGAGGGATCAAAGGTATGTAGTCCAGCCAGATTTCAAAGACCTAGGTCTTTTAATGTGACCCCTTGCTACAGTATTCATACTGCTATATCTAAGCTATATATAGGCAGAAGGGAACAGTCACCAGGAGATCTTATGAGACTTTTGGACCATTGGGGATACAGCTGCAGTGAGCATATAATTGTGCATTTCCAACTCTCTTGATGTTTCAGCCCATCTGGGAAATACCAATGTATGTGTTATGGGGTTAGCTGTTAGGTTACAAACCATAAACTCAGTCTCTGGTCTTCTGCCAATCAGTTATAGTACACCCTGCTGCTGCCATCATGGAAGTCCCAATAAATACAATTTTGATATTAAAAAACTATGACTTATTTTTATGCATATATTTTAAACCACTATTTGAATAATAAAATTAACATTTAAAACAATTACTCATATGTTATTCTTTATTATTAAATTTAGTCATGATGTATATTCACATAAATATTTAAATAAGATTCTGCTTTTCAATTGTCATATTTTCTTAAATGCATGTTTGATCTTCTTATTGACAAATTCTTATGGTGGTGATTTTGTATTAAACACCAAAACACTAACATTCAAAGGGCCAGGAAATGCATTAGAACATCACTTTGCTATATGATACTTTAAAACTGTATGTCATATCTCATTCGTATGGTGCTTTGCACAATAGAAGGAAGTGAATATATTTAAAGAAATTAATCTGTGTTGTTTATAAAGGAAATATGAAAATAATAGACCTTAAAGAGGATTTATCCACAAATAACATTTAAAAAATTGGGAAGGAAATATAGAAGAAAGATGGAGAAATGTAAAAAAAAAAAAAAAAAAAAAAGACAAACAAAAACAAAACAGACAGGATGCTGAAAATGTTATAAGCAATCATGCTATTAACAATTTACCTAAAGAGATAACCTACAATGCATGTATGGGTTTATAAAAAGATATATGTATACAGTTTAATCAAGATTTCCTGATCTAGACTTATAATCCTTTAAGAGCCAAAGGTCACCTAACAAAAACTTCTACCCCAGGCATAAGAAACCCTCTTTTTAGTTGTTTGTGAAGGTTATTTTAGAGAGTCCCCAAATATACAGGCTATTGTTACGGTGTTGCCCCTCAGAGGTGGAAGATAAGGTCTGCTTGAAGAGGACACAATGCTCTTCTGATATATGTCGGTGACCTCTGAACTGGAACTAACATGAATGCCTCCTCCTTAAGGACTAGCTTTCATGGCACCAAAAGCCATCATTCAAGCTCCCAAAGGAGAGACACAACTAACAGTCCTATGTTGCTGTGATGCCTAAGAACCACAACAACCATCATGGCATGATCACCTTAAGTGTACAGAGTAGCACACATCCCTTATCTGTAAACAGACAGATCTCTTATTGGGCTTACGACCAACTCAGCAAAAAGGAATCATGCTTGGAACTGGGAAATCTGCACTACTGCTCAGGGTTGCTTGAGCTGTGGATCTTGAAGAAGAACATATAATCACCATTTACTAAACCATCACAATCCCTATTTATACTCTAGATAACTGTCCTAACAACAACAGGCAACTATTGTCCTCAACCTTCACCAAGGAAATACCTCTTCCCTAAATATGGAGACCATTTAGGAAAACTTCAACCAATCAGATTGCAGATTTGTGAAGTGTACTCCCAGAAGATGTGTCTGCAAGATAACCCTATTAATTCAAAGTTTAGGGACCTTTGTAGAGAAGCGTGCAGAAAGATTGTAAGAGCCAGAGCATCAGAGAGTTGTCTCTGACACTGTGTCTCCTAATTATGGCAGAAACTATACCCATAAAATCTCTCCACCATTAGCTGAACAAGAACAACAATGATAGACATTTCAAAGAAGATAGGTAAACCAATGAACTAAGAACTAGTGCCAGCTAAGGACCCTGAGAACGAGAGAAATATTCTTCCCTACAGGAGATCATGCCAACTGTTTATCAAGCACCAAAGTGTCATCCCTGAAAACATACAGGTCACATTGTAGAATTGAGCTGGTATTATTTCGTAATGTACAAGAACCCATATACATGTAAACACACATAATGAAAAAGATGGCCATGAATTTGAAAAAGAGAAAGGAGGAGTGTATGGGAGGATTTGGAGTGAGGAATGGAAAGGGAGAAATGATCCAATTATATTAAAATCTCACAAATTAAAGTAAAATATAATTGTTAATTTTTTTTTTACAAATCTGTGCATGTTGGAAACACTTATAATCACAGAATTGGGACAGCAGAGATAGTGGTCCCTGGGAATTCAGTGGCCACTTAATGTAGGTGAGTGTTCAAGCCTCAGGCAACTGAGTATTTCTGAGACAAGGAAGGCAGATCACACCTGAGGTATTCCTCTTCTCCACACCAATGGGCACACATGAACATATACTTCACACAATCACACATCTCACATATGCTTAAACATTAATGTTTCTTTGCCCAAATGTAAATTCCCTACACTGAAGCAAACACAGAGCTGGGGCAGGGAGCGGCAGGGGAAGAGATTATGGTGATACATTTTCAGAAAATATCTATCATCAGACAGTCTTGAGTCATCAGTTCCTGAATAATGACAGTGACATTTATTATTTATGAAAGTTTAGGCCTTGTAGCTTAGGCTTCAACTAGCTCATATAACTGAACTAATTCTGTCTATATTAGTCCCCATCTACCATGTGGTCCCTTACCTCTCCTCAGTCCATGTAAGTCCAACTTCCTTTACATCTGGCTTGTGAATCTCCTGTACCTGATTCTTTCCCAGGATTCCTATATCTGTCCAGATGTTCTGCCTTTCCTCTTATGACCAGATACTGTCAGGAAGATCTTTATTAAACCATTCATCAGGTGATAGAGAAGAGTGTTTTCAAAACACTGAGACAGATACTTCATAAAAATAATAATTACAAAGCCTGGCCAGTACACAGGTTCCTGGTAATACAGAAATCAACATTTGAATAATATGAAGACTACATTTACACTGTGCATAAAAAGGTTGCTACAACACATATTTGTGGCCTTTTAAGAAACAGACTTTGCCATATCTTGCTTACAAGTTGGTGACATGCCTTGAGATCATTTAAGGGTATGTACTTACCCTGATATATCACTATGCACACCACCTGTTGAGGTTTAAAATGTCTCCAGGAAAATGCTGTCAGCAAAATTATTTGCCTTTAATTTCACCATGTAATCAGTTTTTACATTTTAAGTTAAATGTATGACTTTAATTTTAAATTATGAAAATGTACATTTCCTTGGACTCAAAGTGTGTTTGTGTGTGTGTGTGTGTGTGTGTGTGTGTGTGAGAGAGAGAGAGAGAGAGAGAGAGAGAGAGAGAGAGAGAGAGAGAGAGGGAGAGAGAGAGAGAGAGAGAGAGAGAGAGAGAGAGAGAGAGAGAGAGAGAGAGAGAGAGAGAGAGAGAGAAACATTTGCTAAAAGCAGCCAAGAGATTGAAAGTAAGCTTAAATAAATATCTCAAAAATGTTGGAAGCAGTAAGTGGACATAGGTCAAGAACGTATCTTTACAACTTTGAGTATTGTTCTGGGTGAGAAAGGGTCAGTAAAATAACTTTTCCCCTTTCAAATTCTGTTAAATATTTCTGTAGTGACTTCTTTCTTCATTTCCCATGATACATTTACTTTGCTATACAAAAAAATACAAAGCTAAATGCTTTTTTAGGTATAGCCATAAAATTAAAAATATTAAAAAATTAAACAATCGTCACATCAGTTTGCGTCGACTAAATTTTGAACAGTGTTTCTTTACTGACTCTATAGTTTTTCAAACTCTGAGAAGAATCATAACTATCACATGTGTCTTTCTAAAACATGAAGGGATTGTGCATGAAGTAGAGATCTAAGTAAGCTACTTGTCTTGTACCTAATTAAACCATCGCGGTGATCATGTCTTAGGTAGTAATGCAAACCTGTATTTACAAACACCAATTTTGATACCAAAAATTATTCCACAGATGATTTCAGTCTCTAAATTAATCTAATAATACTTCAATCATTTCTATCCTTCATCTATCTCCCATACACTTTATGAATAAATCATTGTCTTTTCTATTCTAAGACTGTGTGCCTTTGCAGTTTATGTTATCTTGGTTAATGAACAAGTGCTGACAATTCTACAAGACAAAAGGACATATTTACAATAGACTCCTTAGACAACTGTTAAAATATTAAAATTCAGAATAACTTGAAAATCTAACCACTAGTGCTTAAAAAGGAAAGTTTGATATTTCACCCGTTCCTCCTGTATTTCTGTTAATTACTTGGGGTTTGAAAGAGCTTTACTTCATTCTGGCAGTTCCCTAGAGCGAGCAGTTGTTGCTATGTTTGGTAATTGTGGCATAATGCCAGTTACACTGCATGATGAATGGAATATCTGCTACAACTGTCACAAGGCAACAAAAGTCACAAAAAGTATTTAAGAGCCAGAGGCTTAAAAGTAGATTCCACATTGAATAATGTAAACAATGTTTTATCTCAAACTTCTTTTAACAATGAGAAAATGTGTTCTCATGTGAAAAGCTAATAAGAATTATCACATTTCACTATCCAGTCCTTGCTAGTATTTTATGATCAATGCATAGGAAACAGACAACAGTAAAAAATAAAGAGTAATGTTTTTATTTATAGAATTAGTCAATTGAGAAGATCTTTTTTGTTTTCCTGGAAATACACAAATTGGTGTATACAAGTAATGAAGATCACCCAGGTGATTTAGTTCTTATTTGCTGTTAATTTTAAACATATTTCAAGTACGGGTGGTGAAGGGACAGAGAGTTTTCAAAAATAATTGGAAGATATGTAAAGAACATATTAATCACGGCTCAACAAACTGAAAATAACAGTATTTCTCATTATTTACTTGAATTTGCTTGTTAAGAGAAAATAATAAATTGTACAACTCTGCTTTTTTTTTTTTTTTTTTTACTGAAAATAAGAACATTGACACAGTTAGCTGTTCATGCTCAGATATCTAAAAATGTAGACATACTGCTTACAGTGTTATTTTGTTGAGAACAAATATAACTTATTCTGACAAACTTCTCATTTTCTTCACCGAGTAAATGGCACATGGATTCTTTAATGTGTCCTGGTGTCTTTTGTGTCTGTAAATATGAGTGAGTGCGTGCAATTTATAATTTAAATTGGCAATGTTAAATTACACTGTTATTTATGTCTACTATTTTTACAATAATAGGCAAGGACTGGACCAATCACTTTCTTTTATATGTGGTATTTGAGTTTTAAGGGTTTTGTAGTTCATTTTCTGTTTCTGTGATAAAGTACACTGACCAAAAAAAAAAAAAAAAAAAAACTTAGGAGAGAAGTTTAATTTTGCTTTATACATCCAGAGAGATGGAGCCCAGAGTTGCAGAGAAGACATAGCAACAGTGAGGGAAGGGATGAGCAGAGAAACAGTTATCTGCCTCAGTAGATGTCATCCCAGTAAAGGACACAGAGAATGAACAGCAAGTGGGAAGCAAACCTCAGTAAAATGGGTACTATCAGACTGAAACTGCTCATATAGGAGTATAGGTAATATGATTAAATATCATAAATGGAATCAAAGTAATGAAAGTTTGCAGAAGAGAATAAGCAAATTGAAATGTGTTTATAAATGGCTCAGTCTTTTGCTTCTTCACCTGAATATTTATATGCATGTATTCACTCATATTGTTGAATACAATAACATTTTTATACTTTTAAAAGTATACAATATTTCACGATTTAATTATTTAATTTTAAATAATTTATTCAGATTACATCCCAATTATTATCCCTTCACTTGTATCTTCCCTTTCTCCCTTCCCTCCCTCTTTTACCCTATTCCCCTCCCCTAGACCTGTGACATGAGGGGATCCCACCATATGATCACAGCCTCTATCTGGTCTGCTTCCCCTTTTTCTGAGTGCCCCTAGGCCTCCCCACCAAGGAAAAGTAGTGAAATAGAGGACATCTGAGTTCATGTCATAGGCAGTCCCTGCTCACTGCACAGCTGTGGAGACTGTGCTGTCCATTGGCTAGATCTGAATAGGGGGTCTAGGTTTACTGTATGCATTGTCCTTGGTTGGTACAACAGTCTGTGCAGTCTCCCCTAGGTCCAGATCCCCCAACCTTGATGGTCTTCTTATAGGGTTCCTGGACCCTCTGGGTCCTTCTATCTCTCCGTTCATCTGTACCAGTCTCACTTGGAGTCCCAACATCTATTACAACTCCCCATTGAGTATAGACCCTCAGGGGACATGCATGTTGGGCTAGTATCTAATTATAAGTGAGTACATACCATGTGTGTCTTTCTAGGTATGGGTTAGCTCACTCAGGATGATCATTTCTAGTTCCATCCAATTGCCTAAAAATATCAAGTTTTCCTTGTTTCTAATAGCTGAGTAGTATTCCACTGCATTAATGTACCATAGTTGGGACATCTAGATTTTTTCCAGATTCTGGCTATTATGAATAAGGCTTCTATGAATGTAGTTGAGCAAATGTCCTTCTTGTATGGTGCAGAATCTTTTGGGTATATTCCAAGGAGTGGAATAGCTGGATCTTGAGGTAGTTCTATTTCAATTTTTCTGAGAAAGCACCAGATTTGTTTCCAAAGTGTCTGCACAAGTTTGCACCCCCACTAGCAATGAACAAGTGTTCCTCTTTCTCCACATCCTCACCAGCATGTGTGGTCAATTGAGGTTTTTATTTTAGCCATTCTGATGGGTATAAGATGAAATCTCAGAGTCATTTTGATGTGGATTTCTCTGATAACTAAGGACATTGAGCATTTCTTTAAGTGTTTCTCAGCCATTCAATATTCCTCTGTTGAGAATTCTCTGTTTAGCTCTGAACCTCATTTCTTAAATGGGTTATTTGGTTTGGTGATTTTTAAGTTATCGAGTTCCTTATATATTTTGGATACTAGCACTTTGTCAGATGTAGGGTTGATCAAAGTCTTTTCCCAGTCTGTAGATTGTCTCTTTGTTCTGTTGACAATGTCCTTTGCCTTAAAAAAAGCTTTTCAGTTTCATGAGGTCCCATTTATTAATTGTTGACCTTACTGCCTGGGCTGTTGCTATTCTGTTCAGGAAGTTGTCTCCTGTGACAATGAGTTCAAGGATTTCCCCACTTTTTCTTCTAACAGATTTAGTGTATCTTGTTTGATGTTGAAGTCGTTAATTCACTTGAACTTGAGTTTTGTGCATGGTGATAAATATGGATATAATTGCATTTTTCTAAATGGAGACATCTACTTAGACCAGCACCATTTGTTGAAGATGCTTTCCTTTTTCCATTGTAAAGATTTGGCTTCTTTGTAAAAAATCAAGGGCCCATACATGTATGGATTTATTTCTGGGTCATTGATTCAACTCCATTAATCGACCAGCTGATTGCTATGCCAGTACCATGCTGTTTTAATTACTTTTGCTCTATAGTACAGCTTGAGATCATAGATGGAGATTCTTCCAGAAGTTCTTTTATTGTATGGGATTATTTTAGCTATTCTGTTTCTTTTTGTTTTTTCATATGAAGTTGAGTATTGATCTTTCAAAGTCTTAAAAAGTTGTGTAGGTATTTTGATAGGGATTACATTGAATCTTTAAATTGCTTTTGGCATGATGGCCTTTATTACTATGTAAGTTCTCTCTATCCATGATCAAGGGATATCTTTGCATCTTCTGATATCATCTGCAATTTCCTTCTTCAGAGACTTAAAACTTTTTTTTCATATAAGTCTTTCACTTGCTTAGTTAGAGTTATGCCTAAATACTTTTTATTATTTGTGACTTTCATGAAGGGGGTAGTTTCCGTAATTTCTTTCCCAGCATGATTGCATATTTCATGATGTAGAGATACAAAAATATGACAAGTTCATAACTCTACTTATTAAATAAGATAACCTGATGATTCTCCCTCTAAAGTGTAGTAGAGATGACAAACAATGGCATTGCCTATGTCTTATAATGGCTTAGAGGACTATGACACTCTGATCTTCAGGATCCAGTAGGTTCACCACAGTTCCTGGGCTGTTGTGGTTCATCTGAAATTGTACGTGACTTGGTAGGTGTCTGTATCTTCATAGATGCTAAAGAGAAGGGTTTGAAAGGCTTGTGTTGCTTCCATGGGTCTTCTGCCCACTGTAGGTGCTTACAGACGTTAGTCATGATTGCCCTGCAGGCTGACTACCCTAAGAATCTGTTGCTGTTGGGAAATTAACAGCTGAAAGCTTTTCTCATTCCCACCCTGTTTGTCTTTGATTTCTTTTGCATTTGTTGTGTACGGTTTGAACTCATGAATATGTGTGTCTGTGCAAGTATGTTCCTGCATATGGTGCTTAGTAGATACCTTGGTTATATTATCTTACCTTCACAAAATGTATACCATTCCATGTTCAACTATTTTTAATATAATGAGCACTCAGCGTGTATTATATCCAGGGAAAGAAAAAGCTCTTAAGGTAAAAGATTAAAAATTATTAGACTAATAAGAATTTTTGTTAAAGACATAAGTGAATTTTTGTATCACAAATTTAATATTCATAATATGTTTTCATGATATGAATATTTTCCCGTTTTAGAGAAAAATGACTGGAATTCACAAAACTGTAATGTTATTCTTCAAGTTTGCATTTCCTCCTCCTAAATGTAAGGCTATTCATGAAACAACTGTGTTCATCTGGAAATGGTGCTGGGGTCATATTGATTTATTCTTATCAGGAATTGGGCCTGATATCTACTGTAAGTAGAGGAAAGAAAGAAGTGCTAGACAAAGGATTGAACCTCCCAGAAATATTTTAATTTTCTTTTGTTGTTGTTGTTTTATTTGCTTATTTATTTGCTTTACATTCTGGTGGTAGCCGCATCCCTCCTCACATCCCAGTCCCACCTTCCCTTCCCTTTCTCTCCGCTATTCTCTGCCCACCCCCCCCCCCCAATTCCTCTGAAAAGGGAAACCTCCCTGCCCATCCACCCCAGCTCATCAAGTCACATGACTGAGCACTTTCTCTTCCCCCCTAGGCATGGAAAGGCAGTTCTGCCAGTGGGAAGTGATTGAAAACTTGGTAGGAGAGTTCATGCTAGAGAGAGTCTCCACTCCCAACAATGGAGGACACATGAAATCTGAGCTACCCATTGGCAACATCTTTGTAGGGGGCCTAGTATTCTTTAGTAGCTGCTGAATAAGAAGAGGCTCCCTACCACAAAAGTAAACAACTTCCTAAAGAGACATAGGAAGCCACTGTGGAGAATACATTGTTTCCTTTGCTAATTGAACAATTTTGCCCAAGCTTCTTACAACAATGAGTGCCCAGCAGCTAAACCACAGCTACAGCTGTAGCTAGCAACCATTCATTCATCACTGTCAGTTCGCGAATTAGGAGCTAGCCATCCATTTCCTCTCACTCTACCTCCAGAACGAGGTAAATATTATAATGTGAAGATATGATAGTTTCTTTTTTATTTAGCCTGTTGCTTAGATAGCCATCAATTTTTTTCTGTGTCACTTCACAAACATTCATGCTTTTCAGAATAGAAAGCAAATTCTCATTGATGTTCATGTTAGAAGAGCCGTGTGCATGGGGATAGGACACAGTAATGCCGATCTGTGAATGTCTTAATATTGCTCCTTATATCTGGTTTGTTCTTGGATTATGTTTTCACATATCCCAAAACTTGCAAGAAACCTTGATCTCTTTTC
Organism: Acomys russatus; assembly: GCF_903995435.1. NCBI lineage: Eukaryota > Metazoa > Chordata > Mammalia > Rodentia > Muridae > Acomys > Acomys russatus. The sequence goes on along the minus strand of NC_067154.1, from coordinate 35,719,843 downwards.
TTAATTACACAGTACCCAGATTGGTATTTAAATACTTTTAAGAATGATAGCAATTTTTAATATGTAAATATTAAATCAGAAAAATAGGTCAAAATAACTGTGCTATATTAATTATTGTAGGAATATGCACATTTTAGAACACTTTAAATGCTAAAATATATAGAAACTACATAATTTTATTTTAAATTTGACATATAAGAAGACCTAAAATTACTGCTTAAACATTATAGATGATGTACATAAGGAATTGTAATTTAGCATCAATGATCAGAAAGCTTGATAAAAATGTGTTTAAATATCGTATGCATGCCATTTTTACTATAAAGACTTTTATTTAATATAGCAATGTAATCACTGTCTTATAGGATATTAGAACAAATATTTAGCACTTTATATCGGTATATTTCTTTGGAGCTTCATATGATGTGTACAACACAACACAGTTTGTAAGTTTTTGTGATGACATTGTCAACGAATTTTAGAGAGAAACAAATTTAGAGAGAGAGAAAAAAAAATGTTTTCTGGCCCCTCTGCCTGTAATGAAGCAGGCTTGACGCAGCAGCTCTTTGTGTGGTATAGAATGGGAAGAGCTAGAGCAGAACCTTGGGTCAGTATAATTTTGCAGGGCCTCCACACTAGCATGCTCTTGGCAGCTGCTTCACCAAGAAAACTCTACACCTCTCAAAATAACAGCGCAAGCTAAGGAAGGGACGGTCAAAACAGAAGCCTGAGGTTAGTACTTCAGATTTGTACCGTAGTGCACAGTGAAACAGCCCATTCTGTGGAAATGTCCTCCTCCGTTATCTCTTAGAAACCATACAGTTGCCTAAAGTCCTTCGTGTAGGCCTGATGGTTCAAGGGCGTTCCCTACACATTTTGCTGTTTCTATTGTGTCACCCTTGTTCATCTCACTTTGGGTGGTCATGCTGGGGAGACGTTATGGGTGCAGATTTTATTCAAAGGGAAGACCTTAGTTAAGCCTTATTAATTCCAGCGACTTGCTTTGCAGTCTTCATCATCTTCTCCAATGTTCAGGACAGAGCGCATGGCATATGTCCTCCAAAGGAGCTTTGTCGAATTTAAAAAAGAAAAAAAAAAAAAAAAAAGAATTATTTCTTACTGGACTTTCCAAATACATTCGAACTGTGCATGATTTTATCAAAACATTCTTTAAAAAGATCTCATTTCTGATATAATATCCACAAAGTTCTGATTTTTAGGATAGGGTGTAACAGGTAATGTTATAAAAACCTTTAAACAAATTACATAAACTTAAAGATTTGATGCCTACCATATTAAGATTGTTGTGTTTCAAATTGCACATGCATTGGCATACTTCTAATAAAATGTACTCCAAAATAAAATTAGTTGAAATAATTTAGAGATATCCCTGCTAGTTTTGTTATGTTCAAAAATATCTAAAAGAACTTTAAAATACTTTTCTGATAATGTACAGGTTATTACATAGATTAAAAATAAAATTCAAAGTCTACTTCCTGAATTATTGGTTCCAACCTAATAATTCTGTTTAATCTTTTACAAAATCAAATTTTCTGCTCTTTCTTGTGTTCTTTCTTTTCAATCACTAATTATCTATGAAGTGGATAATTAGTATTCAACAGCTCTGAATAGTGCTTTTATGAATCCCATTTATCTAGGCAGAACTCCATTAATTCTTTTCCATATATAAGGAACCAAATTACAGTATAAAATAAATGAACAAAAGCAGGATAGAAGGATAACTTTAGAAACGTAAAATGTATTATATAATGATAAAAAATATAGGATATTCAGAATAATATAGCATTAACTCTTCTTGGCATATCAGAAACATTCTGGTCAGGAATACATCTTCTTACATTGAGTAATGTTGATATCAAATTTATACTCAAAATGCTACTATAATTTTTCTGAATAAGATTCTTATTTTATATTTAAAATTATTATTTTAATTTTCATAATCAACCAGACTTTCAGCAATATAATTTTAAGCACATATTGAGTTTTTTATATTACATTTTATTGATTAAATATAAATATATTTACTTGGAAAAACAGAATTAGTGTCCAGTTTGTTTCACATGGTAGATATTGCAAATTTTCCAAATAAATTGTAGCATACTTTCCATACTTATCTGACATAAATCAAAATAATATAACCTTTAATGTTACTTCTCCTAGTCTAAGGAACTTAAAATGAATATCTGTATACACATGTATATATGTTTGTATATAAGATATATTACAATGTACTTGATATACATTTTAAATTAATTTATCCAATGTTTGTGCTACTGAGCTTTGTCTATCTAAGAACAATGTGGTCTTTTCATCTAAGAAATAAAAGGAAGTTTCTGTACACTTTGAATTTTCCCTTTTTCTCCTGGTATTCCTTTTTTTAAATTTTTTATTTATTAGAATTTATTCACATTACATCCTGATGGTTACCTCCTCAATTGTATCTTCCGGTTTCCACACTCCCTCCCTCTTCTGCCCTATTCCCCTCCCTTAAACCTCTGATATGTGGGGGTTCCTCCCCCACCATCTGACCACAGGGTATCAGTTTTCATCGGAATAGCAGGCGTCCCCTTCTCCTGTGTGCCTACAAGGCCACCTCGCCAAGGGGAAGTGATCAAATTTCAAGCACCAGAATTCATGTTACAGGCAGTCACCACTACACTCCCTCAACACACACACACACACACACACACACACACACACACACACACACACACACACACACACACGGAGAAGGAGCTGTTCATCAGCTATGTCCGAACCGCGGTCTAGGTTCTCTACATGCATTGTTTTTAATTGGTGCATTTGTTTGCGCAGGTTCCTCTGGGCCAAATCTCCCAGCCTTGTCTCCTTGTGGAACTCCTGATCCCTCTGCATCCTTCCATCCTCCTACATTTCCACATAGCTCTCAGCACTCCAATCAACAAGCAGCTACCTGTGCCAGCACCTGTCCCTAACCACGTGCTGGATGATGGTGACGATGTGGAGAAAGGGGAACACTCCTCCATTGCTAGTGGGAGTAAATCTTGTACAACCATTTTGGAAATAAATCTTGTGCTATCTCAGAAAAACTTGAATAAAGCTACCTCCAGACAAAGCTATGCCATTCCTGGGCATATACCCGAAAGATGCTCCACCATACAGCAAGGACATTTGTTCAACTAAGTTCATAGCAGCCTTATTCATACGAGCAAGAATCTGGAAACAACCTAGATGTCCCTCAACTGAAGAATGGGAAAAGAAACTGTGGTACATTTATACAACGGAATATGACTCAGATATTAAAAAACCAGGAAATCTTGAAATTTTCAGGCAAATGAGTGGAAATAATCAACCAGAGTGAGGTACCCCCAGAAAGACACACATGGTATGACCTCACTTATAAGTGGGTATTAGCCCAACATAGATGTCCTTGGATTTTGGTATGGTTAAGTGTTGTGCTAACTTTAGTGTTACTGATTAGACTATATAATCATAAATTACAAGTCATATAGCATAAATATAAGAAAAACATCTTGACATAATGGTTGTAAAATAAAATGAAGCTTATCCAAGAATGTGTAAGGCAAGTATAAAATAGTATGATATTACAATAGACCCATTTTATTAATGTTGAATTATGTGAATGTTTGCACATGTCATATTATATGTATACGTGGTGAGTATAGATGCCTATGGAGGCTTGAGACCTCAGATAAGTTTGGTGCTGACATTACAGGGGTTTTAGAGCCACCAGATACAGGTACTAGGAACTGAAAGTGGAACCTCTGCAATAAAACCAGATTGTGTTCACAACCATTAAGCTATCTCTCCAGCTCTAACACATATTTTGTTCTGTGATTTCCCCTTAAAATTTCAACATGGTATACTTCTAAATAAATAACTATTATTTAATATTGTTATGGTAAATATGTTAAATGTTTGGCCTCACCATGAATCTCTGAAAGCTGTCTTCTGCCTGAATTAATTCAGAAATGTTATTTATTTGCACATAATTTGAATCCTTAGTCTCAAATGTGTGGTGCTGCTCTGAAGGTTGCCGATGTTTTCCAAGGTGAGTGCTGGAGGTTGGAAGCAAGCCACATGGGGAAGAGCCAAGATTACATGCTTTGACTTGGGTCTCCTCTTCTCTGCTTCCTCATATGCCATGGTAGGAGTTACCGTCATATTTGATCAGCAGCATTCCAACAGTACCATCGTTGCTGCACAAACTACCGTTCATTTTGCTCTATGACAACTGAACTGCTTCTGACATCTTGAGCCAAAATATACATTCCCCTTTGTGTTGTTTCTTTCAGGTGTTTTGGATAAGTCAGAGATAGAGGAAGTGGTGCAGAGGTGGAGACATTAAGAACTAGGACTTGAGAAAGTCATATCACACTCTCCACTCAACTGTGGAGAATGTTCTGATCATTGGCTAGATCTGGGAAGGGGTTTAAAGTTTACCTCCTGTATTGTCCTTGGCTGGTGCCTTAGTTTGAGCAGGACCCTTGGGCCCAAATCTGCCTATCATATTGTTCTAGGTGCCTCACATTTGACCATGTCCCCTGGAGGGGGAGACCTGGTGGCACTCAGAGGAAGGACAGCAGGTAGCCAAGAAGAGACTTGATACCCTATGAGAATATATAGGGGGAGGTGATCCCCCTCAGGAACAGTCATAGAGGAGGGGAATAATGGGAAAATGGGGGGAGGGAGGAATGGGAGGATACAAGGGATGGGATAAACATTGAGATGTAACAAGAATAAATTAATAAAAAAAAAAAAGAAAAAAAATGTGCAGTGCATTCTTAAAAAAAAAAAAAGAACTAGGACTTGGAGGAAATAAAAGTCTGAAGCGTGTTCTTGAATGATTTGTGTGTGTGTGTGTGTGTGTGTGTGGTGTGTGTGTGTGTCTGAGTCCTTCCTGTCTTACTTGCATTCCTTGAATTCTGTGAAAAGCCTACTCTTCCACAAGATGGTCCCACCTCACCTTTGACTCAAGGGAACCAAATAAACATGCAACAAATACTTACAGTAAAAGCCCCAACACCCTAAAAATCTTTTTTTTTTGTAACTATAAATTGTTCAACCATTTTGTCTCAGTATTGAACAGTATCTAATATTATCATAAGAGTATTTTCCCGTCCCTCCATTCCTCACCATCCATTTGCTCTCTAATATCCTCCTCCACCAGATCCACTCCTCGGTTTCTACTCAGAAAATAGCAGACATCCCAGGGACCTCAACACAACATTGCTTAAGGAGCTGGCACAGTCTTTAAAGGAGAGGCTCACAAGCAAAAAGAAGAGTGTATTATTTTTAATAGCCATGAGGGGAAACAAGATCAATTGGCAATAAATGAATAACAAAGAAGATATTATACTCATTTTTTTCAAAAATGATATTAAAGAGACCACTTGAATTTTCACTTGATTGGAGAATTTAAGTGAGGGTAATTTGAAAGTAATCCCACTGAACAAGTGTAAGTCAGATCTAAAGCAGGCAAGCAAAACTTCTGCAGTCAAGTATCATCCACACTTTTAAAATGGTGTTAAATATTATCACTTGCCCTGGGGATGCATTTGACTTATAATGATAACTTCAAAAATAGTGGTTCCAAGTGATAAATGCACAGGTTAAATCTGTGTTTTACTTTTTAGTAGAAAGGATATACATCATTCATATTTCCTCTACGGAATGATCATCAATTCTTTTGGAAACACACTCTCCGAAATGACTACAGATGTATTAAAAAAATTCCCAAGTAGAATTAAGTGTCTTAGTTGTTCATATCTTTCAGATATAAAGTGTAAACTATATATAAACTATATAAAAATCTGTTCTCGTCACTGTGACAACACAACTGACTATACAACTTAAGAAAGTTAATATTTATTTCTGTTCATGCTTTAAATGATTATAGTCCTTTGTATTATGAAAGGTATGGTGGTAGGAGTGTCTTCTGTCTGTGACAGAAAATAGCTTTTATAGAGGGCATTTATCTCATAATGAACAAGAAATCAGAGAACTGGACTATAACTTTAGAAGTCCATACTTAGGACTCAGCTTCTTCCAAACAGTCATCAAAAGTCTTACAGTATCCCCAAACATTAAAACCAGCTCTGGACAGAGTTAAAATTCTTGAGGTATTAGGGAGATTTTCAATTGAAAACAATAATATTTTTCCTTTTTGCATAGTTAATTTTTTCCAAAATATAAAAATTTTGAATAGTAGATAAATTATTTTGTTCTTATGTTTGGAAATAATTTCCAGTGTTAGGCTGTGTAGGCTGGCCTTACCTTGAATTCATGATGCTCTTTGCTTTGGCCATATGTGTTCTTGAAATACTAGCATAGGTCCCTGTAATCGGGTTAGGTCTAATCTTAGGAAATTTTATAACTATTATTAAGAAATAACAATAATTAATTAAGGAAATTTAGAGATACAGATATGAGAGTATATAATTATATTATTAGAGATTAATATTTTCTAAAGACTATGTGAACATATATTTTTATTTTAATATTACATTTTTAATATTTTAATACAAGGTTTATTTGAGTGTCATACACCAAATGATGACTAAACAATGTGTACTATTATTTGTTACTTTCTTGGGGAAAATCATACATTTTTAGGTCACAGCGTGTATATGTGTATGCAGAATGATTTGCAATTTCAATTATGTAAAATTTAGCTTTTAAAAAATTTAATATGGAGGTTATAGCAAATGTTTTTGACATGAGAGAGGCTATGTGTTACCTAATCGCATATGAATAACAATCTCAATTTTTTAATTCAGAAAATTTTAAGTTCAGTTTCAGTAAGACAAATATGCAAATTATTACAAGAATACATGATAATGAAATAAAAATTCACAAATTTAAAATAGCTCTGTGATAAGCCATACCTGAGACTCGGGGATTATCATCTGTCAGCACATCTAATATGATATTTCATTAGTCAATTCAAAATAAAATTATGGTCTAGCAACTCTCCAAGCCTGATGATAAAAAAAAAAAATCCCTTGAACCAACATAAAAATATGGGTGTATTAGTGTACATCTGCAATCTTAGACTTCTAGGAAGAGAAGGGAGAAAGAGATAGGAGTATGTCCAGAGGCTGTCAGGCCAGTTAGACTGGAATATGAGAACCAGCGAAAACAAAGAGCCAGCATGTCCCCACAAGGGAGAAGACAGAAAGAAGACTCTAGAACCTTGTTCTCTAACCTCCACCCATAAGGTGGGAAACATTCACTCTAACACACAAATAAATTCCAAACAAAATAATATAGTAAGAGAAAACCTCTCAGAGGTTGCATTATTTGGATTATTGAAAACAAAATGTGTTTTGTTGTTTATGAGCCTTTGCTTTATTAGTCCATTGCAATCAATGCCCATCTGCCTCCAGTGTCAAAACTAAACCACCTTCCTGTTATATTTTGGTGGGGATTAGAAGAAATAAATTTTTGCAAATTATTTGGAAAGATTAAATAAGTAGCATCCCATTAAGTGGTGCTACTTCAGACATTCTAAATAAAACTGTTCATTATATTAAACATTCCTGTGCTTCTTAATGGTTTGTATTTTTATTCTTTGTAAAAGATGAGTCTTTTTAGTCAAGGAGACATAAAATATATTTAATTATTAAGTATCCCTAGGCAAATTCCTAATTGTGCTGATTCAAACTTTATAACTTTCACTCCATTGCCTTCCTAGACATTTTCTTGTCATTACAAATCTTAGCATAGTTCGAATGTTTTATTCTCCTTCGCTGAATTCTTCTCTTGATGTTTTAGCATGTATTGAGTAAAGAAATAAAATTAAAAACTACCTCTGATACTCATGAAATTTACAAATGTAAAGAAGCCATTAGTTATTTTTAAGTAATTCTGTCAAATAAAAATAAGTTGAAAGAGGAAGGAATCATCTCAACACAAAAGCAATCCACACAGTCTTGCTGTCCTCCAGTCCACTGTAAAGCAGATTATCTATATTATGTAATTACAGCTTATGTTGCCATTTGAATTGTGCTGGCTTACTCCAGAAATATCACCACATTGCTTGATTAAGGAAAAACACCAAGCAGTTTGATATAGCATTAATCTTCTAAGCTATTTCTAATAAGCCTATGTTGTCATAAAGAAAAGGCAGTCGGCTTTTCACATGTTTCCTTCCTTTTATCCTTTTTGCATGAGAGCCCTGATTCTTGCTTCCTAATAACGAATTCCCATGCCTCCCTTGAATTTCTTTTCCTCTGTAACAGTCCAATGAGTCTTTATCTGTTGCTGCAGACAGCCATCTTCTCAAAACACCTCAAGATGTGACTGATAACCCTATCACCCGTGAGACAGAAACATCAAAATTCTGGCTACTGTTCACCAAGATAGCTTTTTCTTATCTGAAGCTATCCATCTATAATGTGTAAGGACGGAGCTTTCTCTCAGTAATACAGCTGGTTATTGCAACTAAGAATAGCACAAGCTCCTGTCCAGATGATGTAGAGTAACTCACCTTCATCAGAAAAAACTGGCCTGGAATGCTGGATGCCAGTAAAACCGGAGTGCTCAGCATCAAGTAGATTACAGACAAATTAAGTAAAATCACTAAAAACTTATTTTTTGCATAAGTTTGCTTCAGTTGACATCAGTAAATAGTTTATTCTTTTTATATTTGTAGTGCATAAGACTACAAGTAATTTTCCAGCTTCCATTATATAACCCAAAAACCTAGCCAAAACCGTATAAGATTAGAGAACAGAAGAAATATGTGAGTGCAGTTGCAAGTTAAATCATGTGAAATCATGAAACCTCATCCTATTTCTGTCAGATGACATACCTTTCATATTTGATGTTTCTTTAACACTTTTTTGTGTATGATTATGTGAAGAATTATGCTACACTCCATGGTGTGAGTTAATGCAAATAAGCAGTGATAAGGCACATGTTACTTTGACAACCATAGCATAGATGAGTATTTGACACTTGCTTAAATTGCTAAATATAAAATGAGTGTTTTCCTCCGCAACAAGGTAAAGCAAGATAAAAGTTGATATATGCTCTGTTTTGCTGAATGTATTGTCTTACCAGTATAAAGCACTTCATTGTTTTTAATGTAAATATTAAATACTGAGAAAGAAAAGATGCTTCTGCTATTAGAAGTGACTGATTACTAGACTGAGGTTAATCCTGGGCATCCGTTTGGTGAAAGGAGAGATGACTCCTGTCATCCATTCTCTGATTTTCACAAGCATGATGTGGCACACATATAATCAAATGTTGACAGACATATAAATATACTAAATAAAGGACTACAAATATAACTTAGCTTTTAAAAATATTAAGCATTATGCACAACATTTGTATAGCTATATTTTATTTATTTTTATGATTACTGTTTTACATTCTGTATATTTATTTCTTTATGTTTACAAGTCTCATCAGATCTTGAGAAAGTCTGAAGTGAGAAAAACCACTTTACTCGAGATAATTTTAAAACTTGAGTTTCTAAGAATAAAAGGAAAGTGCGATGCACCACTCCTGTTTCAAGCTCTTTAAATCTTAATGACTTTGCTCTAGAAATGGACATAGACTTTCCGTTCCTACTTCCCTTTCAAACTCACATTAATGGTTTGGGTGTTTGCAGTTAAAAGGAGCTGAATAACTCTCGATACATTATGGCTCTTCTCTTCTTTAAAAATAAGACTTGAGGTTTTGCATAATTTACGTAGACTTCAGGTACTAGAGGTATTAAAGGAGTTTTATTAAGGGGGTGTGTGGGCAGTGGAATGTGCACCAGAGTGACATTTCCTAATTGTCTGTGGTACATTTCAATAAACTGCAGGCTCACCTGCCAATCACAGGATAAAGGGCAGGCATAGAGCAATGTTTGAATTAATTATTAATATAAATTGGCTATTAGAGCGCTTTGGGTTCTTGCTGTGTGGCAAAGCACATCAGTGGAAGTGCTGGATAGTAGGCAATTTGCATGCAGATGGCTCTTACTTATAATAAATCTTAGAAAGTTCTAATTCTCACTTGACCTTCTACAACTTCCTTTTGTGGGGTCAGTCACACTGATGATATTAAGATGTCTTAATCATCTTGGATAGGTATGCAGGATCTGATACCTGAACAGATGAATGAAATAGGTCAAGGTATGGAGAAATGTGACTGTGCTTACACCCTTTAAATGCAGCTTGTCCAGTGTCTCAGGTGACTGACATTGGGACTATTCTTTTAGGCATAGACAAAACAGTTTATTTTATTGGTTGTATACATCAATTATTGATGGTAATGCATTTTCCTATGCTTTTTTTTAACATACATGCACACATGGTGATATACCATGCACCTATCCCTATTATCATCTGTTGCTCTCACCTGAAATAAGTAAAAGCTTTAGTTGTTCTTCCTGTGAAAAATCACACAAACACTATAATTAGATTTTATTTTCTAAACATTTTACCTGATCCACATTTGCAGATTTTTAAACAAAATGTACATGTAACAAACATAGCAAAAGATCAACAACAACAACAAGAATATAATTTTATAATCTTCACATTATTGTTTTATTCTGAAGTGTTCCAAACTGGTCAAAAAAATTTAAAAATCAGCAAAGAAATAACATTGTGAAGTCAATGCCATATCATACTGTGAGCAGACACTGCTTAGACATGCTTACTGCTACATCATTTAATAGTGTGTGTTTCTAGTCTAAATATCATCTGTTCTACTTTTTATCATTTAATACACAGCTAACACTAAATGTAATGGCACTAAGTAAACTAGAGGCCATATAGCTATATTACTATACAACTATAACTGTCATTATAAATATTATATATGTAAATATACAACTATATAATTATATAAATTATAAATTATGTATTACATACTTTATATACATAGAAGTATATTTGTGGGTGTTGGTTATCTTTTAATCAATGTAATAAATTCCACCAAGAATCCACCTGACTCTTTCATGGTTCTTCTTGCTGTATGTAGGTTATTGTATATATGTGTAATAATATACATGTATATGTAAAAATAAATTTTAAAAATTAGGAAATTAATTTTAAAAAGAATCTTCTTGTAAATAAATAAAAGATTTGTTTTGTATATCAGTTCTGGAGATTTCAGTTAATGGTTTGCCTCACTGCATTTGAGCCTGAGCAAAGTAGTACATCACCCTGAGCTGCTACAAAAGCCAACCGCTCAGCTCTCAGCCAGGAAGGAAAAAAAATGAGATATGAAGTCGCTCAGGTCCCATTATGTGTTTCAACAGCTAAGAGCATGCCTAAAATAAGCTGAAAACTCCCATTCTACATGCACTCTTAAAGGCTCTGCTCTCCTGTCTGCAGCAGTGAAAATGTCATTCCTTTAAAACGCGGGGTTCAGGGGTCAACAGCATTTGAAAATCTGCCCTAAACTATAACACACCCCAATATAGGTTCATATTTAATTGAGTAAAATAAACAAATAGTTGGCTTTGAGAGAAATGTTTGTTGAGTTTATTTTTTTTTTAAGATGTGTTAAACATGATTTAGAAGCAAGACCTGAGGATTGCTATCCTCTTAACCATCTTGTATTTCCTTCTTCTTCAGGGGACACCTTTACCTTAGCTATGTCTAATAATCTAACACATTTCACTGTTAGCTACTAAGCTATTTCCTTTTTGTTTATTTATTTGTTGGTACTCTTGAAGGAGGTTAGAAAATGTTTTCAAAGACGTATGCTCTGTGAGAACATAATTTCCTGTTCTGGGTCTTCCTGTCTCATTTAAACAAAGCAGAAGGACATTATCTCCTTGGCAGAGATCTGGAAGCCAGCTTTCATTTTCAGCTCTAATGGTCTCATCTGAATACTCATCCCAGGAGTGTAAGCTGACAGAGGCCCCATGCTGTGATTCACACTGCTTAATGCCAAGTTGACGGGTAATAAAGTTATCATAATCCATAATTTAATTATAGATGTTGGTCTGTTCTGAGCGAGGCACTGAGAACCTGGCTCCATTTACACTTCTGTGATTCTTCACAAATGATTTGGGGTGATCTTTGCTACAGGGTCAGGGAGGGAGAAACTTTATAAAATTGCAGTCAGTCTTACTTGAAAGCAACAGTCCACATTTGAATTCAATTTATTTTGGAGTTGTCATGTGTATAGTTTCTATGGTAAGTATAAATTTTAATAAGGATTCATGTAGATGCCACAGATATTTTGTTGGATTTTGCATCTTATTTGGATTTAAAAAATTGCTTCTCTTCCTTTACTGCCACACAGATTCAAAACAGAAACAAACAAACAAAAAGTTTCCAGCAAGTTAGGGGAAAATGCATAATTGGAAATTGCTTTTCTTTTCCTCAAATAAGAACAGCCTCATGTAAATTTCATGTGGACTGATGAATTCACAGATACTCTTCAGTTGCTGGCATAGTGTCCAATTGCTCTAATGTTTTGATCTGCTAGTCAGTTCTAGCTCCTTTCCTGATGAAGTTTGTCCTGAAAGAAAATGTACGAAGTCAGAACACCTGCATTCCGTACTGGCATTTACAACCTCTGTGACTGAGGCATTCATTAAAAATTGTGAAGATTTTTGAATATCAGTGGTTAGAGCAATTGAGCCCTTCTCGGCAAGATCTGATTAAACAAAACAATGATTAACAGGGAGACATAAGAACATGTCTTAATTGTTGTTCTATTGCTGTGAAGAGACACCATGACTAAGGCAACTCTTTAAAAGGAAAGCATTTACTTTGGTCTACCTTATGCTTTTAGAGCTTTAGTCCATTATCAACATAGCAGGAAGCATGGCAGCATACATGCAGACATTGTGCTAGAGAGGAGCCAAAAGTTCTACACCTGCATCCGAAGGCAATAAGAAAAGAAAGAGCCACTGGACCTGCTTTTGGCTTGTGGAATCTCGAAGCTCACCCCAGAGACACACTTTCTTTCAACACGGCCGTATCTGCTCCAACAAACCCAGACCTCCTAAGAGGTCACCAAGCATTCAAATACATGAGCTATGGCACCTTTCCTATTCAAAGCCACACAGTTTCTCCCAGTCAATAAGAACACTAAGAAAGATCTGTTTTTAAATGAAGTATTTTGGCTTTGTTTTTGCCTCATTTTAGGTGGGAGGTACATGTGTCTATATGCATCTGTGATTACACACACAGAGAATGATGGCAGATATACATTTATTACAATACTGATGGGTCATGTATTCTAAATTTCTTCTTTTGTTGTTGTTGTTGGTGTTTTTTTTTTTTTTTTTTTTTTTTTTTTTTTTAAAAGACAGTTTCTCTGAGTAGCCTTGGCTGCCTTGGACTTGCTTTGTAGACCAGACTGGCCTCGGACTTACAGAATCTCCTGGCTCTACCTCCCTGAGTGATGGGAGTAAAGGCATGAGTCATTGTTTCTGGCTATATTCTTAATTTCTAAACTGAAGAGATTGAATTGATTAGAAATTCCCAGGAAATTGTAATCATATTTAAGAAGAAAACCCAATGAATCCTGGGTATGGAAAGACTATATTTTATATCAAGATAAAGATGTTAACTTATTAGAGTTGAGATAGGATTGATATTGAATTTTATTCAGAAATTTAGACCCAACAAGACTGGAAAAATGTTTACTTCAAGCTGGACAATTACAAATAACCTAACCACGATGAATGTAACATTTATAGAACTCATGGTTGTCATTATCGTCGCATGGTTCTCCCTGCTGTATGTAGTTTGTTTTATACATGTTTAATAAAGTAAATGTATTTAATAAAAAAAACTCAAAAAAAGAAATTGGATTTTATTTTCAATATTGCAACAAATTTGATAACTTCCTTAAATGTATAGAAGAGTGAGAATCTTTGGTAATTTCATATTTCAGAATTGAATACAGGCTCAGAAAATTCACAAAAATTGGGTGTATATGTATTTTAGTACACTAAAATGAAATGTAAACTAAAAGTATACAGGTTGAGATGAAGATACAGCTTAGCTGGCAGAGTGCTTGGCTGTCATATGTAATGCCTTGCAGTTGATCCCTAATGTCCAATAAACTGAGTGTGGTGGCAGAGCTAAATCATAAATTCAAAGTCATTTGCCGCTATGTACAACATTCAAAGTCAGGCTGTGATGCATAGCTCTCATGACAAGAGAATAGCAGGTTACCAAGAAGAGACTTGATACCCTATGAGCATATACAGGGGGAGGAAATCCCCTTCAGGAACAGTCATAGGGGAGGGGAATAAGGGGAAAATGGGAGGGAAGGAAGAAGGGGGGAATACAAGGAATGGGATAATCAGTGAGATGTAACAAGAATAAATTAATAAAAAAAATGCAAGAATCAAAAAATAAATAAATAAAATAAAAACGAAGTTCTGCCATTAATAGAATCATGACACAGAGAAATAATATGAGAATACAGTTCTGTAATCCCCACACAAATATTTGTAGGGAAAAGCATAGACATTATATGTAGTTCTAAATATATGAAAGAAAATGGCATTTTCTGAGAAGTCCTGACAAAACATTTCAAATAATGGATCTCTCAAGAGTAGTATATATTCAATTCATAAGAATGAGCTATAAAAATACTCTGTGAGAAAGTTTCTTCTCTATTTTCTTCTACATTCACACATGAGTACGTTCATGTGCCCAATTCTTCATACGATCGCATGATAAGGCACAAAATCATTTTAATTTTATACCCAATATTTTGCCTTCAGCTTCCAGGACCAGTTGCTATGGTTTTGTAATGGGATCATTTAGGATTACTGGTTCTCCATTTAAATGTTTTGATATTTTTGTTTATATTTGGTTTTATCTATGTGGAATTAAAAATATCCCATTTCTTTTTTTTTTAATTTTTTATTAATTTATTCTTGTTACATCTCAATGGTTATCCCATCCTTTGTATCCTCCCATTCTTTTCTCCTTTCATGTTCCCCTTATTCCCCTCCCCTATAACTGTGACAGAGGGGCATTTCCTCCCCCTGTATATGCTCATAGGGTATCAAGTCTCTTCTTGGTAACCTGCTATCCTTCCTCTGAGTGCCACCAGGTCTCCCCCTCCGGGGACTTAGTCAAATATGAGGCACCAGAGTTCATGTGAAAGTCATACCCTACTCTCCACTCAACTGTGGAGAATGTTCTGGTGTCTCTTCAGATCATATAAATCTTTGCCCTTTTACCATTTCTTTCATTATAGATTTTTATCAAGTTTTTTTGTAAAATTAGAAACTTGAAGATCACTGTGTATTATTGTGGGACTCTGGTAGATAAGGCTGAAGTCCGATATCTTCATATATCTGTTTGTACTCTGTGGTGATGGATTCCCTTTTCTCAGTGGAGAACCCTGGATCTTGTAAGGAAAGTCACATAAACCTCAGGGAAATTCACAGACCAGAACCTTTCTTGATAAGAAAATTTGTTTAGTAAACTCCACCCTATGCTAAGTAGACCCTGCCTCCAGCAAATGACCCCTAATCTTAACTAGAAGTTATTCCCTCACCCATAAGTTAATTAAGTACTGCAGGTTTCTTCTTAATTATTTCTTTTATACTTTCAAAATATTGTGGAGGTCTATTTCTTCAATGAAAGTCAACACAACCACAGATCTTAATATTGAGAAATCTGAAGTAAGTAGAATTAAGTATTTCTGTTTACATGTTGAAAGAAACCATCCAGGGATCTTGGAAGGCAGGGAATTAGAATCCAGGCTGGACCTCATTATGTGTATACAGAGCCTATGTTGTGATGTATCTTTTCTGTGCTTTCCTTCACTGTTTTCAGTTCTTCATGGGCACATGTTGCAAGGTTATCTTCCCTTTTTCAGAAGTGACAAATTACATATACTTTTAAATGTATGTGTTACATTGAATTATTTTTTATATCCAATGTATATTTCATATACATTTATACACCTTACATATTCACATATATATATTACATTTTTCTCCACATGAGATTTATGGTGACATTTTCATACCAAAAACACAAAAACCAGAATTTCTTGTTTTACTTGCTACATATAAAAGTTGTTTTTTATAAATATTTATAAATTATTGTCATTCTATCAAGAATTTTTAATCAGCAATTTGTGTAAGTTTTAATTTTTAGACATTTTTGGAATAATCCTTACTTTTATTAATATTACTATGTCTAACTATCTATTTTTATCTTTTACATATGATAATCATAAGAGATTATTAAAAGTATATAAAAACAATAGTCTTTAATATCTATACTCTAGCCTTACCTGATTGATTTATATAATTAAAGATGAAACTTCATAAAGTTTAAAAATTTTTCTATCCAGATCTTTTAATTTTTTTGTATAATATGCATTTTTATCTTTTTTTCTAAATAATATTTTGTTTATGTATTTATGTATTTATTTGTTTTTTCAAGACAGAGTTTCTCTGTGTAGCCTTGGCTGTCCTGGACTCACTTGTAGACCAGGCTGGCCTCAAAATCACAAAGATCCACCCTCCTCTGCCTCCCAAGTGCTGGGATTAAAGGCATGTGCCACCACACCTAGCTCCTAAATAATATTTTAATTAATTCCATACAATATGTTTTGATTCTATTTAGGGTCCAAACTGCTCCTATATACACACTATCTCTAAATGTATTCAAATTATCCCCGCTTTAAAAAAAAACAAAAAAACAACTTATCAAATCCAATTTGTGCTGCCCACCCTCAGATATATGGCCATGCTCCACTTAATTTGGGTCAAGTCACTAAAGAAAACTGCTTCTCACTTTCCCAAAAGGTATCAATTGTCAATGTCTCCTGAGCTAGGAGTACAATATCATGCCCATCTTTATTCTTCATGCTTGGATTTTACACATTTTGAGCTTGTGTATTTTTTATCTCTTAATTCTTTTGCCCTCCTGTGTCGGAAAACATGGTTTTCTATTAGACATCACCATTTCTGGGTATTGCAATTTTTCTGTCCGCATTGAGATAACCCTTTAGCCAAGGAAAGAGAGCTGGAGCATAAATGTTCCATTAATAGTTCAGTGTCCCGAAGTCTCCTGTTCACCTTATTTTGACCAGTCATGGGTATATATATTAATCATACCTACCACAAAAATTTTTTTGATGAGCATCAGTACTAATCTATGCATATAATATGTCATTAGGTGTCAGCTTAATAATATGTTCATTTAGCTTATTATTATGTTTTCCCATTGGGCCTATGACCTACCTAGTCACAGGATATTTAACTTCATAATAATGGCAACTGTACATTTTGACTTGTGAAGTGCACTTTAAATCTGATCATAAAGTGTTTGGTTATTCCTAAACCATGTTTATCACTATTACAACAATGTGTCTACATTGTAGTTTGCATGGTCCACAACCCAGTATAATTGATGATTACTTTATACCTTTCAACACAAACTGCCAAGCCAGAAATAGCTTGATTAGTCCCTATTCTATGAGTCTGTGTTTCTGGCAATGGAGTCTTACAGTCAAATCTTAGAAGGTAAGTGAAAGAGAAAACAATAGTCTGTCATGTATTACTATTAGATTCTGCTTGTCAACAATTTCAAGTAACCAATTTTGATGCTCACTTTTAATTTGTAGGTCAGTCATGTAGGAGAGGCAGTTTCTACTCAATAAATTTAAAGTCATTTAAATTCTGTTGTATATGTGTGTATATTTTAGGAAGTTTATACAGTAATAGAATTATATGAATTTTTAAAAAGTGTTAGGATGTCCCTTCACATATTCTTCCTCTACTCTGCCATTCTATCTTACACTGCATTTAGCCCTTACCATTCCATTAGTCTCTTTCTCCTCTTTTCATCACTGCATTTGGATTTGATCTGCCATCCCTCAAAAGTTCCCTCCTAATCGACTACCTATGGTCAGTGCTGTTCTATATACAAGGCCTCAAATTGGATCTAGCATGAATGTCTATAATTAACAGAAAATGAGACTGTGGTACACTTATACAATGTAATATTGGTTAGCAGTTATGGAAAATAATATTATGAAATTGATAGATAAAGAATGAAATCGAGAAACTCTTCCTAAGTGACATAATCCAGACCCATAATGGTAAATGCATGATTTCTCTCTTATCTGTGGATGCTTGCTTTGATGTTTTAGATATATATATTTTGTCTGAAAAACATGTTTTCTTTAAAAGCATGATTGAAGTACCTTCGATTTGCACTGTTTCAAACATATTGATTGCTGTGTTTTATCTATTACTATGTTATCACTCTTTTTATCTGTTAAATCAATTTATAATCATTTTATTTCAGTTCTTTTTTTCAAAAATTTGAAATTTCATTACTGAATTTCTTCATTATTTATAATTATCTTAAAATTTTCATTGCCTTTTAATTAAATTTCCTATTAATACTGTATTAATATATTTTATTGTTATTTTATAAACCTTCACAATCATTGCAGTAGGAAATTCTAATTTATTTAAAATTGTTACCCACAATTTAGATATGTTTTCAATTTGTTTTACCTTGATGATCCATGTTGTAATTTATTCACTCTCTTATTAAGCTGATAGAAGTCTTTTCTCACTTTCAATATGTGTTTTCTAAGCAGCATCTAAATTTTATATTTGAAAACTTTAAGAGTATTGAGTGTAGTAGCAATTCCTATTATCTCAAAATATCAGGGGTAATGGGTCAAGGTCAGTGAGTCAAAGCCAACCCGACATACAAAAGGAGTTCTTATTTTAAAGCATTACAAAATGAAAAGGGTAATAAAATACCAACAACAACAAAGATCATGGAGAATATATGATATAGTTTATCTTTACATATTTTCCTCATCAGTCCTACTGTAGACTGGTTTCATAGTTTAGGGTTTAGGGTTTCACTTCCGACTTATGTAAAATAAATAACAAAATTCATCTCAACACACTTCTACCCAGACACTGGGGATGAATACTCATATTATTCACGTGCCTTTAATTTGGTATTCCATACTTCATTCTACTTGATAAAGGCAATTTAGATTACACGTTATTTATTTTGACCATAGAGATTTTTTTCTGTCATTATCATTCAAATCAATGCAACTGCTCTAAAGTATTGTTATAGACCAAAGTGAAATAATTACAGCATTTGTCTTCCACATTCATTAAAACAATACATTAGAGTTGTCATTTCTCATTATCCTACAGAAACAAACTTCGTCTACCTCAGTTGCGAGATATTGACTTCACATCTTTCCTTTCCTCTTGACTTACTTTCAACAATGATGAAGTTTGTCGTACAAATTACAACAATGTGAAGAATAAGAGTTCTGCTTTCACTTTAATTCAAATTTATGGAGATGATACTCAAAATTTTATGAGGCATTAAAGCTATTGATAGTGTTTACTACTAATGTTAATCACTTGGTGTGATATGAAACTAAAACCTCTATTTTGAATTTATAAAAGAGTTCTGCTAAATCATTATAACTGTATTCTCTCAAACGCTTCATATTTGTTGATTTCATTTGTAATATTCAGTATTTACATAGACTACTTACTTCCAGTGGTACTTAGTTGAGAAAAGAAAATAAATTGGGAAATAAATCCAGGAGTCCTTTTTATAACTTTAAAAAAAAAAGCTGGCTAAATACGTATTTGAGTGGGTTTAATGTGATAGTAATGATTATTGATATTTACTTTGGAAGAGATATTTATTACAACTATTTGTGATTTTTATCTCCTTAAAACAACCCAGGTTGTTCTCAGGCCTAAAAGTTGTTCTCTACAAACTGATGACAAGGCCACATTACTGAAGACTACACCTACACAACTCATTAAACACAGGGATGTTGAGCTGGTGTCTACCTAGAGATTTCAACCATCCAGGGTACTGTCTTTTAGGCAATAAGGTACTCTGCATGCCACTAAAAGAGAAACATAAACACCAACCCAGCCACAAATCTATTTATCTAACTGGTGTCCTGAAAGACAACATTACAAGTGCAGTGGTGGGACAAGCCATGTGGGACTAATAAATCAATATCTGATTTGACTTAAGGCCCATCTTTGTGGAATGAAGCCCATATTAAGTGCTGTTTGGGTAAGCCATTATCATCAGAGAAGCTTCCTCCTTTAGCATATGGGAAAATATACAGAGTAACATAACTAGATATTATACAGAAAGTGAAAGACCTTGAAACTCACATTTCTAAATGGATCGTCTTTATCAAATGGCTCCCCTCAAGGCTCAGAAAACTCTGCAGAAGAGGAGACAGAAAGAATAAAAGAATGAAGGAAACAAGGCCGTCTAAACCAACAAAATCAAAGCTCCTATGAACTCATGGAGGCTGAAGCAATATTAACACTCTCTGAAAAGGTATAAACCAGATAGAAACACAGGACTGAAAGAAGTGGACACAAATCTCCAGCCACAACCCAGAAACTATCTACAACTGAAACTCATTTGGAAATGAAAATTTAGTTTTATCTGAATGAGTCTCACTGGGGTAACAATGTAGATGTAGGATATCTGTATGTATGGCTAGCACTAAGTGGTCAAAAGAAAACATATTCTGTGGATTTTTAGAGATTTCTTGTCTTACAATGTAGTGTAATCATTTAATTTTTTTCTGTTTTTAATCCTACAAATACTTTTCTTTGAGTGTTGGGTTTCTATGACATTCTTAAGTGTATAAGTATTTGAACACGAGGGTCTTGCCATCTATATATATATATTTCTTTTTACTTTTCTTGGCCACCTTTACTTTATTTTGTCTGTTTTGTCCTATTCTTATTTATTTGTACTTTTTAGAGTAATTATATTTTATTGTATTATTGTAGAGTGCAAGAGGTTCTTGTGATCATACACAGACACTAGGAAAAACAGAAATGTTAAGCATGCAGGCTTATCTTTTCAATAGAAGGTATTTGTATGGTCTTATCTCAATTTTACATACTATATAGGATTATCTGAAAGGAGGGAACCTCAATTTAGAAAATGACTTCTTTCATAAGATCCAACTATAAGGCATTTTGTTAATTAGTTACAGATTGAGGATTGCCAAGACCATTCTGGGTGGTGCCACCAATGGTCTGATGGTCCTGGCTTTTATACTAAAGCAGGAAGGAGAGCCTTTGGGAGCAATCCCATAAGTTCCATTCCTCTATGTTCCTTGCATCAGCTCCTGCCTCCAAGTTCCTGCCCTAGTTGAGATCCTGACATGACTTCCTTTGACAATGAATAACAATATGATTATAAGCCAAATAAACTCTTTTCTCCCTAACTTGCATTTTGGTCATGCTTTTTCATCACAGCCATATAAACCCTAACAAGGACAAGTTGGTACCAGGAGTGGAATATTATTTTGACAGACTTGACCATGTTTTTAGGAGAATTGTGGAAGGACTTTGAAACTTTGGTGTAGAAAAAACATTGATTATTGAGATGTTTGTGCGGCATCCTTGGGAAGCTTGAAAGATAAAAATGTTGAGAGCAGTACTGGAGATGGAAACTTGGCTTATGAAGTTTCAGAGGAAAATTTAAAGACTCTAGCACTCTAGAGCCATTTGCTACTTTAAATTAATACACTGTCATTCTAGTCAGATGACATGTCAGAGTCAGCCACAATTAATAAAAAACCCGAACCACTGAAGAGAAATCTTTGCATTACTCGGACAATTGGTAGTAGTTAGCTAGGGATGAGAAATCAGTGGTGATTCAGAGACCAGCAACTCTGAAGTGAAACCTGGAAAGTATTACCTGGGAACACAGAAAAGTTGTGTTCCACAGGCAGCCAAGATTGTACATCCTGTTAGCAGCCTGACTTGATAAAGTGTTAGAGTCTCCCATGTGGTACTGGTTTTGAAGGCATGAAGGGTTCATGGAGAGCCACTGAGGCTTGACAGTGTGAGATGCAGGAGAGGCCATTGGTGAAGGTGCAGCCTCAGACATAGTGGAATGCTCAGGACTAGAGTGGTCATGCAAGAGAAGTTGAGGCTTGGCATCATGAGGAGAGACTAAGAGAGGCTATTAGTAAAAGTGCAACCCAGTTTCAGCAGAGGATGCTTGCAGTTTCGGATATACCAGTACGATGAGACGAGTGACAAGAACAAGCATCCGTAGAGTGGAGTCAGCTAGAGGCTAGAAGACAACGTCTGTGTGCTGCAGAGAGCACAGGAGCAGAAGTGGCCTAATCCCCACAGACAACCCCAGATTGGGAGTGGATCTGAGACACTGGAGATTGGGTTATTTGCACAGTTGGAGTTTGGATTTGTTTTGACTTGATTATGACTATCACCTGATACTTCTCTTTTGAAGTAAGAAGGTATTTAATATTCCTTACTATTTTCTTTTCAGGAGCTTTCACCGGAACGACTGAACTTTAAAAAAAAAAAAACATTTTGACCCATGTCTATAATCACAGCATTAAGAAGGCAGAGGCAGTCGGAACTCTGTGAATCCAAGACAGCCAAGGCTACACAGAAAAACTCTGTCTCAGAAAAAAAAAAAAAAAAAAAAAAAAGACATTTTGGAATTCAGAGAGATAGGATATTTTAAAAAGACAGAATTTTTGATGTGGTTGAATTTGGAAAGCGTGTGGAACCTTTAAAGTTATTTATGTTTTTAATGTGGGACCGTGGGGGATGAACAAGAAACAAAAGGCTGTGCCTTAATAGTGATATGTCTGTGTGTCAAGTTTATATGGAGTCATTTGTATTGGCTAGTCTTAAGTATACTTGACATGCAAACTCCCGTTAGCCTGAGAGGAGGTAACCTCAATTTAGGAGATTCCTACATAAGATACAGCTATAACACATTTTCTTAATTAGTTATTGATGTTGAAGGGCTCAGTCCATTATGAACAGTTCCATCCCTAGGCTGATGGTCCTGGCTTCTATAAGAAAAGAGACTGAGCAAGCCATTAGGAGCAAGCTAGTAAATGTCACCCCTCCACAGCCTCTGCATCATCTTCTGCCTTCAGGTTCCTACCCTATTTGTGTTTCTGTCCTGGCATCCATTGATAATGAAGAGAAATATGGAATTATGAGGCAAATAAACACTTTCTTTCACAACTTGCTTTGTGGTCATTCTGTGTAGTCATAGAATCAGAAATCATAAACAGGACAATATTTTTTTTCCACCTAGAATGCTAGAAGTGGACATGGTTAATATCATTGTGACTTTTGCTGTCTGTAGAGACAGGCCTATACCAAATCCCCCAAAATCTTTACCACACATGTGTCCTTTATAGACCTTGGTCTTTATCTTTGTTTCTCAGTCAATTCAACCTATTCTTAAGGGACATGCCACATGAATTTTATTGCCCGGTGACCTCTATGCTATCTTCTTTAGAGACCATACTAGATTCTAGGCCTTTAGGATATAGAAGCCATCTTTATGGTAGAAATCAAAAGTCCTTTGCAAAAGAGTTTCAATGGAGTCTTGCTGCAATCTTTATTGTGCACATGGAGTTGAGATAATTGTTATCAGGAAATTGGCCTGGTGTTATCCTCCAGAAGTCTGACCAAGCACTGGCTAGCTAAGTCATGCAAAAAAAAGTTTCTGCCTTGCCTCTTATGGTTCATTTATGTTCTGGCATTAGAACTTGCATGGATACTCACAATTATATACTTTATTATTATTCCATAAAGGCCTGTTTGTTTTCTGATGAGACACAGAAAATAAGAGTATCTGAATGGGAGGAGAGGTTGGGAGTAACTGGGAGGACAAATTGGTGGGGAAATGGTAGCTAGGTTATAGTATATAATAAAAAATATATTTTCTATTTAAAAAAAAGAAGAGAATACATACACACTAACACTTATTTATTGTGCTAATTTGTTAGCCTTTCAGTAGGAATGCAACACAGACTATATGCTTCAAATGGCAGGAATGATTCTCTCTGAATAATTGGTCACAGAGGACTGCAAGAGTGGCTTTCTTCTGAGATGCCTCTTTTCAAAATGAATGACCAACTCTCCTTCTCTCAACATATAATCTTCCTTCTATATAGGGTGTCCTTTATTTCAAATAGTGTAATTGGATAATGACTAATATATAAAACCACTCATGTTTAATATGAATAACTAGATAATCTAGATAAGTATACATTTATGGTCACAATCAGTTAATAAACATATCTTCGGCCCTCCAAAAATTAATAGAAGGCTGCTTGTAAAACTAAAATTTTTGTACTCAGAACTATGTAAACAAGAGTAAAATGACAACATTCAATAAAATAGGTAATGTTTCCCTATCTGTGTATAGGTGTCCACGCATGTGCATGAAATATAGGCACATACTGGTTAATGATGAGAAAGACAGGAGGTGCAAGTAAATGATAGCAGTATCTGATTACAGTTTCATGTCTTACATTCTGTAGGTTAATTTTCTAGCTCTATCTTCTAATATATCTAGAAGAAGCTTTGCATGTAAATTTTGAAATTGAGAAAGATCATAATATAGAAAATAAGTTAACTACTCACTGTAATATTCTATACTTTCATTTATTAAAAATCTTTCATTGCATTGTTCTATTTCATTTTATATTATAGTGATATTTTCAGGTTCCTAATTCAAGAATTAAAACTATTCCAGACAGCTCTATGAGTAACGAGTGAGTCAATTCACACCTTTTCTTAGGATTAAGAAGTATTTTTCATTGCAAATCTTCTCCCTATAAAAGACATTTTGAGTGTTTTGGGATTTAAGACTAAAATTTACATCTTCCCTTTTTTACATACAGATGAGAGAAGTGTTTAATACTAAAATTTATTTAATCTATAGTGAAGTTATTATTCACTTATACCATTTAGGTATAATTTTGACTCTTATATGTGTGTGATTTCTGACCTATTTTGACTTCTAATATCCACATAGAGTATATTAATTTGTCAAGATTTTAAAACAGGAGACTGTGTGTTATATGTGCCATTTTACAAAATTCAGTAATTTATTGGAGCCTAAGGATAAAAGACATTTCTGTATCCTAAAATATGTTTAATATTTTCTGTAACAAAATAATTTAATATATTTAGACTATATGTCAAAAATGTAATTACTTTATTATGCTAATATAGATATTAATTTTAAAATATTACCTTAAAATAAATATTTATGGCCTACAAGTAGTAGTACATAAGCAAAAACTGTTAAAATAGTTACCTACTACAAATAATATATTTAATTTAAAGCTAAATGATAATGATATGTTTATTCCAAAACATAGTTTTTATATATTCCTTCTTGAGAAATAAATTTTCATACACAACATAAGTATTATCTTATTATTTCAATGTATAAACATAGTGCAGGATAAATATTAGCAGAGTTTGGCTCTGAACATGTCCACTTAATTTTTTTATTTTAACATAGTTATAAATCAATGGGAAAGGAGTCATGATTCTATCAAGTCAAAAGCAAAAATGAGGACATTAAACAAATACAATTATTTAGACTGATTGCTAGTAGCAACTATTTAGCCGACATCAAAATAACAGAAATGGCTTTTCATTAGTTGACAAAATGTTCTACATTGACTAAAATTAGGACTTTGGGGAGTGCAGCTATGGGACCTCCAGGAGGAAAGATCAATAGTTCCCGGATGGAATTGAGAGATTGTTCAGACACCTGAGGTTTCAGAGGATGGATCAGTGATGGAAGTACCAGGTGGTCTGGGCTGTGATGAGGCACTATCACAAAGCTTGACTATGAGGCACCACCTTGATAAGTGATCATCTAGTGCACTTGCCAACATCATGCTATCTGGGTAGAACCATAGGAAGCTCCTGCAGCAGGTCTGCCTTGCCTAGTTAGAAAAAAACCACCATAGAAGAGGAAGACTCTCCAAGTCAGCCAGGACTATTGATCCACAACCCAAATGACAAAAGAAGATTGAAGCTCCCAGGATGTAGATATAGAGGATCTTGGAGTTGAGAGGTAATATTCCTACCTCTTCTACCAGAATATTTTTAACAGTAGCCTGAATGATTTGGAGGTCTTTGGAAAAATACTAACATAATTTCATTCTCCCAGACACCTTTCTATAATGGCCCTATGACTTCCCATGGAGGTATATATTGGCAGAGAGAAACACAGATAAAGACTAATGAGGGCTCTCTCCAGCAGCCAATGATTTTTATTTTTTTCTACTTGTTATTATATTTCTTTTGCACATACATTTATATTGTTACACATAAATAAAATAAACTACATACAGCAAGAAAAATCATGAAACAATCAGGAATTATATAAATGTTACATTTTTAGTGTTTTGGCTATTTATATTTGGCCACCTTGAAGAAAAACATCTTGGTGAGTCCAAAATTCTGAATGTAATTCAATATCTATTATATCACATCTCTGTCAATTTAAAATAAATATACCTATGTAAAAACATCTTAACCTCTAAACAATTAAGTTTACTTATAAAACTAAACTATCTGGTCTTCAATCACATCAGAGACTTGAGAATGAAAATCTTAATTACCCGAGTAAAAAGGAAGTGTAAGTGAGCAGCTTTCAAAATGAAAAAGTGACAGAGACACTTTGCTGCCTGAACAGTAAGCCAAAAAAAAAAAAAAAAAAAAAAAAAAAAAAATCTCTATAATGGGGGAGCATCATCTTCAGCCTTCGGGCCAGCAAAAACTGACAGACATATTTGTGAGGCAGGAACTTGCTTGAGGACTTGCTTACCCTGTCTTGGCAGAGTTTGGCCATAGACTCTGACTGCATCCAAGCTTGCCTTTTTTGGACAGAATTCTGTCTGTAGCTTATTTGTTGCATTAGAAGCCATCTCCATGGGGGAAGGGTTCAGTGATGCTCATCATCTTCTTTGAGGTAGCCAGGAGTTACACTGTTGTGTTGTTGAAGAATCTTCAAAATAATACAAAAATATCTTTAAATGCTATATTCTGTAGGTCTATGAAGACTTTTAAAGAACTTATCTATTTTACTTTATATATCTATAGAATCCTATTTATCTGTTAACCTAGGGTGTATTTTCTTGTTATAAAAATAGACTAGTAATTGACAATTCCATGATTTGATCAAATAAAAATTAGTTTGTATTACTTATCTTAAATTTCCTGCAATACCACTTTCAAGGTATTAGAAGTAATCCTTGAATTGCAATTGAGTTACATGTGCAAAATACCTTATATTAAATTATTTATATATATATATATATATATATATATATATATATATATATACACACACACACACACACACACACACACACACACACACACACACACACATGTGTGTGAAGAATAATCTTAAATTTGAATTTCATACCAAAGTATAAAATTAACCTTATTTATATCAATATTTAAAATGCAACACCAATGAATTAAAAATAACTTTATTTGTGAGTAACAATTAAGGCATTAAGTTGAAGAGCAGATTCAATAATCTACTTTTTCGTCCCATTAGCCGTACATGTTTCTATATCCCTGCTTCTTTCTTTTCAACTCCTATCTCCATACCTATGAAAGAAAGATAAAGGAAAACAAAGATTCCCTGAGTCCAACCTCGTTTTCTCTCTAAATAAAATCATTAATAACTTATTATAACTCTTAATGAAAATAATCATCTGTAGCCTGAGAGAGAGAGAGAGAGAGAGAGAGAGAGAGAGAGAGAGAGAGAGAGAGAGAGAGAGAGAGAGAACACAACAAAACAACAACAAC